>NW_023601104.1:17494033-18694033 GCF_014898055.3 Talpa occidentalis | reverse complement strand
AAAAAATGAGAAAATATGTCCTAGCTCTTTGTCAGAGTAGCAGCAAAATCAGGTGGAGTGGGGATGCACTGACAGAGGTAGGAATAAAGAGGAAGCTGGTAAGGTTAGCCACCAGAGTCCACCACTGAAATAGCACATTCCCTTTACCATGACACTGCTGGAGCTTGGGGATGGAGATCTTTTATTCAAAAGGAGAAACCTTCCATGCAGGAAATGCCAATCACTTATCACTGCTCTTAGAGCAAGATTTTACTGTGTTTTTGAAAGCATGAAATTATTACATTTTTTAAAATGAGCAACTTAAAATTTAATTTTTACAATACTGCTTTTGTTTTTAGGGAGGAACACTCTAGACACAAATGACTAATGAATCTATCAGCTCTGGAAAATTCCCTTACCATCTTTATCAGATAAGATTAATGAGATAACCTAAAACCAGAATTCACCTAGGTGGCAAAAAGTACCAATTAACCAAAGTATTAAATGCAATGACTTTAAACTGTATTACCTGAATAGACTCCATGGTGAAGTATCAGAAAAAAGTGAGTAATTATTTTCCACAGCACCATAAAGTTTTATAAAATACTTTCTCAGTTTTCAACATTAAATGCATAATCTCAAGAGTGTGGTGCATCATTCATATTAGCTTACTCTTTACGCTTGCTAATAACAGTTTTGACAGAGGCCACATAGATGCAACTATAACAGGAAAATAATATATTTTACTGTCATGTACTTAGTTACTTTAGTGGTATCCAGTGAGTATTAGATTCAAAAGCTAGGAAAGATAGTTTTGCCACTTACATTGTAATCACAAATTCTAATTTGCCAAAAGGATCTAAGTGGCAAGGATCTGACTTAATGAAAAAGTTCTTTTGTATCTGTTTGCTTTAGTACTGTGTGCTCTTAAGGGTTTTGTTTCTCTATGATAGTATTTTGTAAATGGCTTTAAGTAAGAACACAGTAGTTCGCTTTGATTTTTAAAAATAAATATAAGTGGGAAACAAATTTTATAGGCAAATTATCTGTAATTATGTGAAATAAGGTATCTGTAACAAAAACTATATCATATATCAGATTGGTTTCCCCCAAATATCCAACATGCTCACAGATTTCCTGAACTATTAGTAGTGTGTGCTGTGCCAAAATAGTTCAACACCAACTTAAGCAAAATATAATTGATAGTAACTTTCTACCAAAAATCATATACCACATCCGAAAGACCAATATGAATTCAATTTTTGGGATTATCAATTCCATGTTTATCTTTCACTAATGCAGAGAACGAAGAGTTGGCTTCCCTACAGGTCAGCTAGCAGTAGGATAAATTTGCTATAAAATTATTTATAACAAAATAAATTATTTTTAGTCCCTCTACACTAAGTGATATATAAATCAATTACAGTTTATAACATTAGCTTAGGTCACTTTTTTGGGACCCAAACATACTGTACAATCCTGAGTAAAAGATTAGGGATACAATTTCTCGGGGATCCTTCTTGACCAGGAATCAAAGAAAACACTTAAAAGCACAACTTGTAGTTATCCCCATTTTCATTAGAAGTACCATGAGCTTGTTTCACTTTGGTAAATAAGTTTATCTATGTAAACCATTTACTTTTATAAAATAAAATAAAAGCAGAATTTCTGCTAGGATCCCTCTATCACCTTTTGACACTGATACAGTAAGTAGTCGGGAAGAGCAGAGCAGGAGGATCTGAACCACAAGGCTACCACATCAGCATGAACCCGGAAATGCAGCAAGCAGGGGGTGGATGGGAGCAGCTGACAGGCCAAAAGCCCTTCATTACCTACAATGAAGCAAAAATTAAAAATTACTTACTAAAAAAGGACTTCAGTAAACAATTCTCCAATGAAAATACCGACAGGCCAATAGGCATGTAAAAAGATATTCAACGTCACTGAATAAGAAAATGTAAATCACAACCGTGAAACAATTCAAGCTATTAGGATGAGTGTTGGTAAGGATATGGAGAAAGTGCATTGCGCATTGCTGATAGGAATATAAATGGTGTTGTTCCTGTGGAAAGTAATATGGCGATTTCTCCAAAATGTAAGTACAGAATTACCATTAGTCAGAAATTCCACTTCTAACCAAAAGAACTGAAAGCAGGGACTCAAACACAGATCTTAGACACCCATATTCACAAGCAGAACTTTTCACAATAGTCAAAGAGGGAAGCAATTCAGTGTCCATCGATAGATGAATAAACAAAATGTGGTATGTTCATATAATGCAACAACGTTCAGAGTTAAAAAGGAAGGAAATTCTGACACAAGCTACAACATGGATGATCTTCATTATGCTAAATGAAAAAAAGCCAATCGCAAAAGGATAATTAAATTATTTGATGATTCTACTTATATGCGGTACTAAGAGTAGTCAAACTGATAAAAAGCAGAATGTTAGTTGCCAGGGCTAGTGAAGGAGGGGGTATGGGGAGTTAGTGTTTAGTGGTCATAGTGTTTCAATTATGGAAGATGAGAAAACTCTAGGATGGTGTTGGTAATGGCTGCATAATAATGTTAAGTACTTAATGCCACTGACCTATACATTTTAAAGTGGTTAAAATGATAAATTTTGTTATGTATATTTTACTACCAAAAAAATGTCCTGGATAAAATCTGAACACGTTATCTGAAAAATTCTCATAATAAGAATACAGTAACAAATCTCATACTTATAAATGAGTTATATTCAGTTTGTGAGAAAGACAATCCTACACAAGGATTGTCTTTTTTGGAACATTACCAACCTATAATGTCAACAACATGAAATCTTAGTTTCTGTTGTAAGGTCTCTAGGGCAGAAGGCAGCGCAGCTTGAGATTCTGACATTTTTACATTTTGCTTCACATCATTTGCAAAGGATAACCACAGTTTGCCAAAGTCTTCAGTCGAGATTTTTAATGGTCTGAAAATAATTTTTTAAAATTAGATGTATTTTCAAAGAATAAAATCATTCTAAACAAACAAACACATTTAAAATGAACCAAGAGAATAAAACATAATCATTGAAAATCTAGGTCCAACAAAATTTGTTTTAAAGTAGGAAGAGAATGCATCATCCTCCAACCTGAAAATACTGGAAACAGGCAACATTATTAAATTGCAAATGTCTTTTCAAGAAATCAGTCAATTTTCTCTTTTTCTGAGTATTAGACATTCCAGTAAAATTTTACCATGTTTTAATTTCATGAATCATTCAAATATAAAAGAAAAATTTGCTTCCACGTATACTTTGAATTTGAGCATTAAATACTCTATTAAGTTGTACACAGTAAATTTTCTATAGGGTCATTAGCAGTTTCTAGGAAACTGAGACCTTAAGTTAAACAAACTGTAAGAATAGCAGGTGCTCCAATAACATCATGTCGTTCAACTTCTGCCAGGATTGATTTTTCCCATCAAAGTAAAAACAAAATGATGGTGAGGGACTCCCTGGTGGCACAGGGGTTAAGTCTCAGCAATATGAAGCTATCGGCAGCCACAGCAGCATGAGTTTGATCTCTGGTCAGGCAGGTAACCCCCATGGTGCAGCAGACCTCTTCTGCCTCACCTGCTGCTCCCCTCAGCAGTGTATTTCAGTAGATCTGCCTGTTCTCCCCACTCTGTCTCTGATGAATCCTCTCACCCCCACCCGCCACACCTCTGGCCTAGATCCCAGTTCCTGTATGCATAAAATTTTTAAAATATCTTTAAAAAAATATGATGGTGAAAAAAATATTATTCAAGGACCTGCTTTACAACAGTGTGAAAACAAAGACCTAGCACCTTAAGTAAATTAGACCAAGAGAAAAGATTTCAACAAATTTATGTTAAAACTGGTTTATGAGGGGCCTCCCTGGTGGTGCAAGAGTTAAAGACAGCGCTATCAAGCTACTGCCAGCCACTACAGCATGAGTTCTATCCCTGATGGCCAGGAGCAACCCACATGGTACAGCAGATCTCTCCTGCCTCGCCCGCTGCTCCCCTCAGCAGTGTATTTCAGTACATCTGCCTGTTCTGCTCCCCACTCTGTCTCTGGTGAATCCTCTCACCTCCCACACTTCTGGCTTACACCCCAGTTCTTGTATGCATAAATAAATAAATCTTAAAAAAAAAAAAAAACTGGTTCATGAGACTGAAGAGTTAACATTTAGGTGTGATTATAGGAATTTTTATATTCTACTTATTTTTTCTATAGCATTTGAATTTTTTCAAGTACTAATGTTTTATAATTAGGAAAAAAATTTTAAGGTAGAGAAGATTTTTAAAATACATACAGAAGAACTGTTTGTGTTATATATATTGTGTTTCTTCAGGTTACAAATGCTCACTTGCGATCTATCTTCATAGTCAGAATTTAAGTTTTTGCAGTCTGGATTTTATCTTACACAATGGCATCATGTGCATAAATACTCCTTGACAGACTGACAGACATGCTCTTACTAAAAAACTTTAAAGAGTGGGCAAAAATTATAGTAGTATAATACAGTGGATGTGCAGAAGTTAAAGTTTACAGATACTCTTGGTATTCTGCATTGTTCAGGCAGGCTTCCTTTTAAAAAATGCTTGAACACAGTACAATATATTCACATAAAACTAAATGAGAGAAAAGTTAAGAGATTGTTCTCAGTTATTTCGGTAATGCTGCACAGTGCCTAGCATAATGCTAAAAAATGCATGCCTAATAATATTTTATTAACTTTGGTGAGTAATTTTCTTGTAGATCTCAAAATTAATGAACAGATTTTATGATATAATTATATAAATGAAATACAAATGAAAAAACATTAAAAGCTTTAAAAATGCAGAATCTTTACAGCAATTTCAATTTAAACATTTTTCAATATTTCTTTCACTCAGAACTTTTCCAAGAAAACCACAATCGACCCCAACTAAGTCAGGTCCCATACTATAATCTCTCGTAACATTTACTTTCTCTTCATAGCATAATTCACAATTATATGTGTATTTGTGTGATGTTCAATGTTTCCTCCATGGGCTAGATACTCCCAAAAGGTAGGGACTATGGCTACTTTTGAATTGTAATCCCCTAGTACCTAGCACAGGGATTCTTTTCAGTGATGAAGCCTTAATAAACATTTCCTAAAGAATGAATAACTTGAATTAACATTTCAGAAAATATTTACCTAATGAAATCTAACAGTGATAAATTTACTGAAAATTCAAGCTGAACAGAATGAGTATCCATCATTTGATAATTTATAAAACCGGAAAGGTTCCCTTCTGTAAAAGGTTTTTCCATCTGCACACTATACTGGAAGTTTTTGATGCTTTCTGCTTCTGTCACAGGCAAGAGGCATCCAAGCTGCTCAGTGACCTGTAAATAAAAGTAATGGATGCATTGAAGAAGGTATCAACACAGACTATCACATGAACACCAACTTTTGAGGTGGTACAAAACTGTATTCTGTGAGATGTTAATAAAAACCACATTATGGGACCTCCCTGGTGGCACAGCGGATGAGCGCTGGGTTGCAAAGCTGCCTGCAACCTCTGCAGCGCCAGTTCAATCCTTGGCCACAGGGTGAGGGTCCCACATGGCGCACAGACCTCTCCTGCCACCTGCTGCTCCCCTCAGCAGTGTACTTCATCTGCCTGCTCTGCTCTGCTCTCCGCTCTGGCGAATTCTCTCACCCTCCCGTGCTTCTGACTGTACCCAGTGCTTGTATAAATAAATAAATAAATCTTTAAAAAAAAAAAACAAAACAAAAAACACATTATGAAGATGACTGACTTTACTTGAGAAAAATTCATTAGCATACATAATTAGGAAATAATAAATAGCATACGGGTCAAAGTTATGTAACAAGTGGCATTACAATAAAAACCTCTGTCTAATTTAACAACAAAAAGATTAATAAACTCTAGTCTTATAGCTCTCAATCCTGGCTAGTACCAGGTTTTTAAAAGTGGGGGAGTCTAAAAAAAACCTATGTCTACCCTTCTTATTCTCCAGTGTCACTCAAACTCTGGGGTAAAGTTCAAGTACATGAGTTGGGTTTGTCTTTTTTTTTTTTTTTAAGCTCCACGGTGACTCTAATGCACACCTAGAGTGAGGAAGCTCTGCCCTGGTCATCAGCCCAGGTGAGATCTTATTAAACACATTCTAGCTTAGAGAAGAAATTGGGTCAGTTTGTGAAATATCATATCTCCACAAAGAAGCACCCATAGCAATGTAATTAAGTATACATCCAGAAGTCACAATGACCATCACCCAGAGCTAGGGAAGTAGAACTGACACAATGGCACTCAATAAAGAATAGCAAATCAGTGAGAGAAAAAGTAGAGAGAATACACAATTATCCTTCAATGTTCTTACTTGGTTTTCTGATGTCATATTGAGCATTCTGTCTCAGTGCTTATGAAGAATGAATGAAACATTTAAAGATTGCAAGAAAACAACACAAAATACACAATGAAAATAACAACACAGTAACATCACATGCCATGTACTGCTATAAGCACTGTACAGCTATTAACTTCATTTAATCCTCACAGCAGCAGGGACACACTATTATTTAATATCTTCATTTTTAAACATGAGGAAACTGAACCACAGAACAATTACATACTGGATCATGTAACAAAACTAACAAGCAGCAGAAGGAAGATTCAATGTCAAGTTACCTGACTTAAGAGCCTACATTCTTAACTACTGTGCTTCATTTTTGAAACTCAGCTTATATTTATGACCTTCCTCAATACAATCTTTTTTTGTTTACTGTCTTTCTTGTCTCTACTACAAATATTAAAAAAACTGTAACACCTTTCATTTTCTTTGCTAAAGAAGAAAGAAGAATGTGGAAGAAACATAAATCATCAAAAGAGTCAACAGCAGAGGGGCCTCCCGGTCGCCCAGGTGTTAAGTCTCAGTACTATCACTGCTACAGCAGGAATTCAATCCCCGGCCAGGGAGCTAATCCATTTGTGGCACAGCAGACCTCTCCTGCTTCACCCGCTGCTCCCCTCAGCAGTGTACTTCAGATCTGCCTGTTCTGCTCCTGACTCTGTCTCTGGTTAATCCTCTCGCCCCCTGCACCTCTGGCCTATACCCCAGTTCTGTGCAAAGAAAGCAAATAAATATTAAAAAAAAAGAGTCAACAGCAGAAATACTTTGCAAGTACTGTTCATTTAAGGCAGAAGTAAGGAATCATTCATTGTCTTACCTTGAAATTTTCTGCAGGAGAAATTTCTAAGTTAGCACTTTCCAACTTTAAATCACTCTTATTAGAAAGTGACCAAACCATCAGTAAACAATCGTCTTTCCAAATTTTGTAAGAAGACACTGATATAGTTTCATTATTACACACCTCCGTAAGATCTGAGTACATGTGTTCAGTTGCTTCTTCCAACAAAGAAGCAGCTAAAGAGATTTCACTGGCAACTGCAGTGGATTCAGGAGAGTGAAAAACTTCCATATTACTATCAGCAAATAAAGAAGGAGTAGAAAGCCTACAATTTGAGAGTTTTTCAACCAAGCGTTGTTCTTTGAGTGACTCAGAATCCAAAAGTTCTGAATTGAGAGGAAGTTTCCTTAAATCTTTGTCTCCTCTGTCCGGCAAATTACCCAAATAATAACTTTCTTCGTAAGTCACATCTGACGAAGAACTAAAGGAAGAACAAGCTGTAATCTGAACACTGGTTGTTTCTTCACTTTTGGTTTCCTTGACTTTTGATTTCTTTTTGAACTTGTGAGGGGTGGTATCTGCTTTTCCTAGCTGTAAAAACAAAATTTAACAATAACATAAAAAGAAATCATGCTATTAGTCACGAGTTTTAAGTGTAATTTCAAATGAGCAATTCACTAAGTTGTTATGGTTCCATCTATAAAACATAGATTAACAAAGAAATGAATAAAATTGTATGCCCTAAAATTCTAACAGCTACATAAGTTTATTAGATAAATCTTATTTCTCATGAAGTCAGAAAATGAAATAAGGTGAAAAAGTCAATCATGAAAAATTCTTAAAACCTGTTAGATTACAGAATACTAGAGGTCATTACTGCACAAATTAAAAAAAGTGAATGCAGCCATTTTTTGAGTTTCTAGATTTGGCTTGTAGAAGCTGGAGAGCCTCAAATGTGATAGTCCAAATTCTGGCTCCATTATCTATAATATATTTTCTTCAGGGAAGAAAAATTGATTTTACCTTAGAGTCAACTGGAAAGAACTCTATTACTGATGCTTGCTACAGGCTCAAGACAGGAACAACCAAATTTGCCATCCTTGAGTTATCCTGAAGAATGGTCTGCGAGACCCTGTAAGCAGGGTGATGACTCAAGTATTCCTTTGCTCACAAAGTTCTACCTGCTTCAGGTGCAGAGACCTGGTGCAGAGACCACCACTACTCTAACTTCATGTCTCCATCCTCCTGGAGGCTTCAATACTGTGTGGCCAACCTTTCCATGACTCTAGTTAGTCAGAATTCTAGTTCCCTTTTCATACCTTCTCCATCCCCAAAGCCCTAACAATTCTTCCAACGCTCAACGGATGAGTTAGTTTGTCTCCTACCTCTCAATCTGGAAGTCATCAAACAAGAACTAACATTCTGCTGACATAGAAACAAAAACAGGGGCGAAGGACTTCCATTTCCAGGAGTCCTGGGACTCAAATTAGAAATATATTAAATGGCTAGATACTGCTCTTCAGACCAACAGTACTCTGGTGCTTTTCTTTGTTTTGTCTTTCCTTTTTTCTGAGTTTCATGTTTTATAATTTCTATTACTTTGTATCCAAATTTAATGATCTTTTCTGCTGCACTGTCTAATCTGCAGTTAATCAGAATCTACACATGACAGAAAACACTAGAGTGATACCTTTGTTAAAATATTTAAAGAAACAGTCAACCCAAAAAAAATCTTTAAAAAGTGAGGGTGAAATTAAAGATAAAGATGGGGAGAAAAAATATTTGACCCTTATGAACTATATTTAAAAACTAACTCAAAATGGACCACAGACCTAACAAATAAAAGCTAGTTAAAATGAAACACCAATATAGCTTTAATCTATGTAACTAGAACTTTAAATATTAGAAAAAACATTAGGAAAGATTGCTAGAGAAAGTAGCCATCCAAAAAGAGGCATCATACAGATGGAACATATCTGGTTGGTGCTAGTCCTATCTGCTTTACTCTAGTGACAGAGGAAAGTTTGGGCATGAGGGGTGAAAGGACATATGCTAATTTTTTGTAGTCATTTGCTTTTCCTTCTTTCTGCAGATGCCATCTGCATTATAAACAGTTTCTCACAGAATTCAGAGTCCCATAAAACAGGAAAATACACATTTTGCTATTTTTTTTACTATTTTAATGATAGCTGGGGGGAGGGGGAGAAAAGTATAAGGGGTAAATGCAAGAAGAATTTAGCATGACTTAAATAGAAAAAAATCTTTAATTACATTTCTGACTTCAAATTCACCACAAAAAAGTCTGATACTAATCTGTCACCCTAAATGCTCTCCTGAGAAAGATTAACTAAAAGCTACATACTTTGTTAAGACAAAAATCCTTCAACACAAGCACTGAGGTTCACAAATCAGGACTTCATCAGCTGGGGAGCACTCTGTCCTGCGTACACTCTGACCACTGAGAATTTGTCCCATCAGGGCCATCGCATTCACTGGTGCCCTTACAACAGTGAGCTGGAACAACTTAAAGCCCTAAGATCAGTCACTTTGGTGCTGAATTGCAAAGAGTAACTGAGACAGTATTAAGATACAGTACTTAGTAGTACTTTTAGGCTGTATTTGTTTTTTCTTAGGAGAGTGAATCAAATCTGACAGAAACAGGTCTGGAAAAGAGAGGGACATAGGTAAACAGTGTAGTGTGTTATACCATCCAGCCTGGTGTCACCAGGAATGGAAAGTTCTAACAATTGAGAAGCAGGATGAAAAAACTGGGATGACATAAAGGTAAAGAAAATTTAGCTCTAATCACAATTTTGCACGAGTCAGGCTTACTACCCTACCAAATAGAAAGTTACAAGGAACTCCCAGATGCTCAAAAAAGGCAACTGTTTTCATGCCTATTTTTTATTCTTTGACTGTGAGAACGATCTATTAGCATAAAAAGCTTTGAAAATTAGCACTGTAATTTCATTTCTGCCTAATTCCTTTTGGTACAAATACATTTTTATCTTCTTAGCATTTGTGAACAATGTGTAAGTAGAACTTTATATTGTTTGTTTTGTTTAATATATCATAATCATTTTTTTACTTTACAAGGCAAGCATTTACCATTTTTAATGGCTGAATGATAGTCTGGCTAATTCTCTTACTGTTAGACATCTAAATAAAATCTTACTTTTTACAGGGCCTCCCCTGCTGGCGCAGTGGTTGAGCGCTGGGCTATGAAGCTGCCCGCAGCCTCTGCAGCACCGATTCAATCCCCGGCTGCCGGCGAGGGTCCCACATGGCGCGACAGACCTCTCCTGCCGCCTGCTACTCCCTCAGCAGTGTACTTCATCTGCCTGCTCTGCTCTGTTCTCTGCTCTGGCGAATTCTCTCACCCTCCCGTGCTTCTGACTGTACCCAGTGCTTGTATAAATAAATAAATAAATATTTTTTAAAAATTAAAAAATAAATTTCAAGAGCTAGTGCCCAGAGGTCTAGCCATGTTGTTTTTTTTTTTTTGTTTTTTTTTTTTTTGTTTTTTAAAGAAAATCTTACTTTTGGGCCTTCCTGGTGGCGCAGCGGTTGAGCACTGGGTTGCAAAGCTGCCCGCAGCCTCTGCAGCGCCAGTTCAATCCCCAGCTGCTCCCCGGCCACCGGAGGAGGGTCCCGCATGGCGCGCAGATCTCTCCTGCTGCCCGCTGCTCCCCTCAGCAGTGTACTTGGGTCCTTCTGCCTGCTCTGCTCCCTGCTCTGGCTCTGGTGAATTCTCTCACCCTCCCGCGCTTCTGACTGTACCCAGTGCTTGTATAAATAAATAAATAAATAAATAAATAAATAAATAAATAAATAAATAAATCTTAAAAAAAAAAAAAAAAGAAAAAAGAAAATCTTACTTTTTACAACTAAAGTTTCATTTTAAGAAGTATTTTTTCCCTAGATATATCAACATCGTTAACTATCATTATTGACAATATTTTCATTAAGCCCCCTAACTGTTTTGTTCATCCATGGTAATGAGAGTACCAAAGATCCTATTTGTAACTTTATTTGGACCCGGACTCCTGCGTCAGCTGACTGGACTAGAGAGAACATGTGACTCAAGCTGAGTCAGAACTTTCTCTCAGGAATATAAAAAGTATGTCGTTGGTGGCTCTGGAGCTGGGGAAGCCACAGTCAAGAGCTTTTATAGAGCCGGATTTTTTTTGCCAAAACAAGGAATATAGATTCTCAGAGGAATATTACTACTTACCAAACTAATTGTACTTTCTGATCCCAGGCCAACAAATAATGATGATGCCAAAAGATACTTTTCTTTCTCCTCTTTAGATTGGGTAAGGAGTTGAGACTGATCCTTTTTTGTTATAGCTTGATCTACATTTTCGATTATTATACTCTCTTGAGGAACAGCTGGAGCTTCAATTTCATCACCGGTTTTATTTTCCTTCTTGGGAAGATAGCCCTCTTTCCCCCACAGTTTCTTTATGCCTTCCAGCTTCAAGCTATTTGTCCTAAGGAGATTGACAATGAAAACAAGTCAATTTAAATCAATTCTAAACAGTTACTTTCTTGAGGCATTTTTAAAAAACATCATTACCATAATCTTTTAGAAATAGTTTTTATATTATATACTTTATGCCAGATTTTATTTTAGTTATATTCCCTTTTCCATGCTCCAGCCAAAAGATTTAAAGTAAGAGAAATTTAGACTTACTTTAAAACTCCAGGTTATTTAATTGCTAATTTCATCTGCATCTATTTAAAAATAGAACTACTGTCAGGCCTCCCTGGTGGCGCAGGCAGTTGAGCGCCATGCTGTGAAGCTATCCTCAGCCTCTGCAGTGCTGGTTCGATCCCGGCCAGCCAGCGAGAATCACACATGGTGAAGCAGACCTCTCCTGTCTCGCCCGCTGCTCCTCAGCAGTGTATTTCTTCAGTCTGCCTGTTCTGTTCCCCTCTGTGTCTCTGGTGAATCCTCTCACCCTCCCACGCATCTGGCCTGTACCCGGGTTCTTATATAAATAAATAAATCTTAAAAAAAAAAATAGAACTACTGTCATTCATTCCATTCCCTCATTGACTTTTCAAAAATATCTTTCATTCTACAGGGTTAAAGATCAATGTTGACTATTAAGTTTCTTAGCTATAATCACTCAATGAAGGCGCTCTACATAAATTCACAAAATAAAGCCCTGTTGAAACAACAAAAAAATCATTCAAATTCACTCCTACATATAAACTTACCTTTAATCCACAAGGGCTTCTTAATGTGAACACTAGCTACATTTTCAACTACTATAAAGGTACTTCCATAAAAATGAAATGATTGATTATTATTCCATTCTAATTTTGTTGGAATCATTATCAATTTGATTTTCCATAGTCATAGTAGGCCAAAAACAAATACAAGTGGTGAAACTTCAAAATGAGAAAGAAAGAAAACCTGAATGTAAATAAAGAATCCATCCAGGGAATTAGTCTATTCCTCCTCAATATTTACTGCTGAAAGCTCATTTACAAAAACCTCCTTCTCTTTCAGGTACAAGAAGAATTTTTTTTTAAGTTTTAAAATAATAAAAACTTAGTTGTCAGCGCTCTTAAAATGAAACTGGTTGTCCCAACCTAAATGCCCCAAAATAGATGACTGGATCAAGAAGATATGGTACATATACACCATGGAATATTACTCAGCATTCAAAAAAGATAAACACATGCAATTTGCAGCAACATGGATGGAGCTGGAAGGGATCATGCTCAGCGAAATAAGCCAGAAAGAAAAAGAAAAATACCAGATGGTCTCACTCATAGCAGGAATCTAGAAAACTTAAATAAGGGACCAAGAAAATGAATAACTATAAGAAAGAAAATATCAAAATCAACAAACAACTATGAACCAGAGACACACTATGGGGGGTGGGGGGGCGGGGAAAGGAGGGATTGGGGTCAAAATAAGGGGGTTGTAATTGTATGGGGAATATAAAAATAAAATAAATTTAAAAAAACTGGTTGTCCCTCCACAAGCAAATCCAAAAGGTTGATGGGAACCACTAAAATGTCCCCAGGAACTCTAAGATGCTCAAAAGCAGCAACTCATGGGATTCATGAGTACCCACAGCAGGATTACAGTGTTTCTGTCATTCCTTTTAACAAAACATATCCTTTCTTTAAAAAAAAAAAATAGCAATTCCCCTAGTTTTACTAATAAATGCTTCAAATACTAGTTTAACAAAAAAGACAGGTGTGGTGGGCAATGGATGCTCCAGCCAGATCCTCCTTAAAGGAAGGACGTGTTGCCACAACTGTTGGCAACAGCTTCAGGAATGCCCCAATTGCAGAGTGCCACCTCACCTGAGAACACACTCCTTCTGAGGGGAGCCTACATCTAATGACTGATGAATATAAGCATAAAGTCCTGGAACCTCTTTAGGCCCAAATCAATATAACTCTGAGAGGCCATTCTAGTTTTAGAGTTCCCTATGGGGTCAGCAGAGGTTGTCATTGACACTATACTGCATCTAACTACTCACTCTGCCTAAACTTGCTTCTTTCTCCTGCCTTCCATAGTGGCTGATCCCAAGGGCACTCCTCAATACTATGTATGCTAGAATTCCATTGTGGAATGCACATCCTGGGGAGCCCAATCCTTATCAACAGGTTAAAGGGGAAAGGGGAGGGAAAGGGAACCTAAAAGGAACCTCCAGTTGTTTAAATCTATTTATTTATATATATATTTTACATCACTCCTGCAATTTTAATGAGTTTTCTAGCTTATTTCATCTGCATACATGCTTATTATCAACATAAATAATCTCTCTGCCACGTATTACATAGTCTTTAAAAAAAGCAGCAAAATAAATAAGAGCAGCATAAAGTCATTCATATACAAAATACGCTTCTTTATGATATGAAACTTACTGTAAATGAATTTTTTAAATTGTCATCTTTGCCTGATTTTGACAACACTGATGGTATACTTTGCATTGCTTTTAATCAGACCATTTAAACACAAATATAAACTCTGGCAAAGCAACCGTCAAAAGATTAGTTATATACTTCAATTCAGCTCTAGGAATTCCCATTTGAGGTAGGGTGCTGCCCTGTAATAGGATACACAAGTAAGAAAGTTTAAATTGGGTTTATTCTCAGTTGCTAGTTACTGCAGAAGAGCTATGGTCTCTCCACTAAAGTTGATGTATCTTGCCAATTACCACATAGGTTCCAAGTCTGAAATAATGTGTAAGCTGTAGTCCTCTTTGGAAATAAATTTAAAATTCATCCCTCCTCATGTCCCATTCCATGGTAATGCAGCATGTATAATTCCCAAACAGCATTTCCGAATGTCACTTCTCTGAGGGTAGCACACATATACATAGGGAATTTATAAGGTCTTGTCATATTTCCCAGATCCTACTTCAATACTAAAGAAAAGCAATTGCTATCACCTATTGCACAGGTGAAAGAAAATGTGTAAGTTTCCTCCTTGGGTCTGGAGGGTTCCTATCTCTCTCTTTTTCCCTTGACTCCCTGTTCTATTTAGGGCATTTCATTGCTATTACTACACCATCACATGCCCACAAACCTGCGAGGAGTACCAAAATTAAATGACTGGGAAAGAAAAGAAGGTGGACAAGAGAGTAGGAAAAAAAGGATAAGAAAGATAATTTGAATTTATGCCATTTTATTCAGCATATCATTTTACACTCCTTAATCTATCAGTACATGTCACTCTTCTGGTAAGTACTTCTTAAAACCATCTCATTGTAAGAGTGACAAATGCAAAGACAAACATAAAATTACTTAATGAACATTATGAGAACTCAAAATTCAAATGCCATCTTTTAGAGCTGTCACCTTTAAAATTTTATCACATTTACTTGCTTTATGTCATATCAAAATGCTGACCAAAGTTATCCACCTTTGATCACCAATTTTATTTGGTAAACTCAGCTTTTGGATAATGAGGCCAATCATGGCAATGACAATTATTATCGTAATAGCACTTACCATTTATTGATCATTTACTATGCCCTGGGTAGTAAGAGGTAACTTACACTCATTTTATCAACTTACTTATGTTTCTAAAATCAATTTAATTACATTTCTAAAATCAAAGTCTAACTAAAAAGTATGAAGATTTGGATCCACATGAGATATTTACACATAGGTATCACCAGTTATCTGGAGAGAAGCTCTGAAAGCACTCTGAACAAAGAATACAAAGCATTCTCAGATGAAGTTAGTCACCTTATTTTATGCCCGTCTCTATTTGTTCCAACGAGAGAGTTATAAGGGCTATTTATCAGAAGAATGACACAAAGATAAGCAATACAGAAAGAAATCTGAATATTCACCTGGGTGCATAAGTTTTGATATGCTTCTTTTAAAAAATTAGATAAATATATGTGTGTGTATCTACATTCTATTCCATATTTTATATGTACATATATAAATTCAATTTATACATTATTACTATGGATAAAGCTTGTATATATCCTATGCCGTCTTGGAAGGCAAGTGAGTTCTTAAAGAACATATTGTACAGTATCAACACCTCAAGAACAATAAATAGAACCAGTTAATAGTCCATGCAGAATTTAGCTATTACATTAAAACACATTGTTACTAATGTGCCTTTCCCTTTGAAAACTAAAGACCACTGATATAACTTCTTGGAAGTTATCCTAAAAAAAAGCAAATAATGATCAAGATGGTACAAAGCAGAAGAAGGCAAATGGAATGCTTAAAGACATTTAAACACTCCCATATGCTCAATTTTAATAAGAAAGGAACTTACTCTTTCAGTCCTGTCTCCGCACTATTCCCAGATATATCTGAACCAAGAGAAATGCCAGCAGGAGACTGTCGTCCAGTGAAGCCAGATGAAGAAAAAGAGAGTCCATATGGTTCAAAATTGAGAACTAGAATTTTAAAACAATTAAAAGGTTCACATTTAAAATAAAGCAAAGATTATTCAAAGTGACCAACGACTACTAAAACAACTGGGTAGGTGGATCCCCTCCACTTTGCAATAAAAACTCCCCTAAGTAGAATTAAATACTAATCACTTTTTGCATTCTCTGCTCCCTACTCTCCTATGTTTAACTGTTAACTCATTCCGACTGTACTCCCTCTACTCTTTTCTTATGGTTAACCACTGACTTGCTCCAACTGCATTTCTGGAAATTAGGAAAAAATGATTGTGTTACATCCCTAACAAAAATTCTCTGTGCCTCTGAGGTTGACAGTGGCATGGAAAACATCTTATTACTGAGAAAACACCCTGGAGGGAAAGTTAAACGACTTGACTCATGTCGCCTAGACTGCCCAGCACCTCCTTGGACGTGGAAATACAAAGTGCCACACTCTCCTCACATTCCTTCCTCCCTTATTCAGTCACAGCGCTCCCACCATTTAACTTCATTAAGGTGCTAACTTCGCTGACTTCCTTGGTGGTCATCTCATACAACAAACTCCTCCACATAAAGACTTATCTTGTGGTTCAGAGTTTGGCTTTCTGGTTGTGAGCAAAAGACCTGGTCTGGCCATTTATAATTCAAGAATGGAATCCAATCAGAGGGAAGGAGGGAGGAGCACAGGGGCTGTGGTGATGATGCAGAGGTGCACTGGTGAAGGAAACTCTATGGGGACTACACCTGAGGGAGGGGGTGGGAAGCAAATATTGTTTAAAAATGAACAATGATGTAAACTATAAATTAAAAAATTTTAAAAAAGAATGGAATCCAGAAACAATTTTTAGATTTTACAGATGGTCTAATAAAATAGTTACATTAATAATAATGCAGTTAAGATTTACTGAAAATAACTACAAGATCTGATTCATACATAGTGTTTCAAAACCACTGTTTTATATTGGTTGTAAACCAGTACAAAAAAAGATGGAAAAAAAAAATCTACTATGCATCTTTGCAGTACTAGTTGTTCAAAGACAAGCTGTCCTTCATTTTTACTTTACCTCCCTTAGAAGATAAGAAAGGATTTCATTAGGAAAGACAACTGATAAACCAGGTATAGTGAAAAGTCACTGCTCTTGTGCAAAATGAGCTATGAATGAAAATATGACCAGTTTCACTTAACAAAATGCTCTTGTACACATTCCAGTGCCAAATGGACTGATGGAGCCTTCAATGTGAAATCTCCCTTAGTAATAAAGAACAAGGTTCACTTTGAGTCTTTATAATGCAAATGAATCCAATCAGAGCCATGAAAATTTATATTGTTATCATGGTAGAGCAGAAGCCAACATCCATTCTCTTCTTCTTTCTAAATAAAAAAGCCTTTGAATCTTAGGTACACAGCCACCCAGGGAAGAGATGGCATTTCCAGACTCCTTTGCCATGTGACTAAGTTCAGGCCAATGAAACTATGCATATATTTTACATGTAACTTCTGGGAGGAATACCCCCGGAAGAAAAAAATCTTCCTTCTCTGCTTTCCTCTTCTAGATTCAGAAAACTATCATCAATTCTAGGCTGTCCTTTTCAGGATTTCTTTAATGGGAAAGAGCAAAACTGTCTTTGTTTTCTAACATGCTATTTATTTAGTTAAACCTAGTTCTAATCATATTTATCTTTTTGAGCTATCTAAATTACAACACAAAGGATCTTCTTAAATTATCTAATTATCTTAGATAATACAAATGTTAACTTCTGTGATTATAATCCTAATTTGACTAATGAGGAAACTGGCAGAGTTTGCCATAAACTTACCCCAGATTACAAAGAAACTTAATATTGCCTATTCCAAAGTAAAGGGGACCTTATCCAAATATTACTATCTATATGCTTGTTTGTTAGCTGAATGAGTTATACAGAAGATGAATCAATGTGCAGTAGCCAAAAAGTGCTAAATAATTAGAAGAACTGAGTTCTTGATGTAGGTAGGTGTTAACTCTGAGTGTGAACTAGACCTAATTTCTTTGTAAAGTGTAGGACTCAGACAAGTTCAGTAGTTTCCAAATGTTGATTTGATAACCAGGATCAAGTTGACTTCATAAAACCTCCCACAGACCTTTTTTATACATACAGTTCAGCTTTCAGAGATTCAGATACAGAATGTAAAGGAATAATGTTTAATAGTCTGCATCAACTTTGAAAACTTTATGATTCTGATTCATAATCATAGGTGGAAGCCATTTTTAAAAATCTCTAAGGTTCTTTTCAGCCAGAACATCTCATCTTAAGCTTTTCAATCATCTAGCCTAACCTTCTATCCCATATTGGCCTCTTTTTAATAGCATCTACGACAGTCATCAGCCTCTGCATTAACACTTTCAGTAAGAGTGAATAGCTCAAGAAATCTCAAGAAATGTTTCCTATGCACAAGGGAAGACCAAGAATTTAAGTCAAAGAGCAATTAAGATAATGAATTTAAACATAAAGAGAAGAAGAATTCAAAATTTCTCTCTTCAGAGAAGAGAGAAAATGAATAGATGTGGAAGGGGAAAGCCTCTGCAGAGTAGGCAGATAAAATGACAATCCTGAGAGAAAAGAATAAAGGTTGTCATCTAAGGAAGGCCTGGAAAGGCTCGAAGTTGAAAATAAAGTTCAAATCACATCATTTTCATTCTTTAGTGAACATTTCCCAAGTCCTTTTAGTGGTAAATGACTAGAAGAGTCAGATTTCTAAGAGTTAACTAGATGTATTAGAGAGTGTGTACATGTGGGGAGCGAGAGACAGAGAATGGTATGCAGAAAAAGTCAGGAGAAGGAAGAAGATGGCTGAATTGAAACTTTAACGAATACACAGCAGTTATTAACCAGATGAATAGTGAGGGCAAAGGACAATTCATGCAGAAGAGAAAGCATTAGCTGGAGGCAGAGTCCATGGGGGTTAGGAGTTACTGAAGTAATCCAGGGAGAGATAAAAAGTAAAGTATCCTCAGCAGAAGTGAGTAAATCAATATTTGACCTGATCACAACCTTTGTGACTTTAGAGGCCCTGATAATATGCACACTTCTTTATATGATTATATACACTCCTTTCTCATACTCCATACTGCAGTTCTTTCATATTGTGATCATTTGGCTAAAAACTACTCTGACTGACCCCAGTTATTATTTTTTCAATGTGACATCTTTTTTTAAAGCCGTAATTCTGTAGATAGGAAATCATACTGCTGTTTTCCCAAACTGTTCCTGGCTGTCTCTAACATTGCGGCTGTAAGATATGCCAATAATGTTTTAATAGAATAGTCCACACTGATACCTAAATGCTTTTCTTTGGGAGGGTACTGGTAATAAAGTCTGTTTCCCATCATTCCAGTTTTTTTTTTTTTTTTTGCCAATTCTTAGTATCTTACAACATTTCCCTGAAGTTTATTCTTATAAACTAGGCATTTGTCTACCCTAGAGCTAAGTATCACTGACTAGCTACTACTTTCTGCAAGTGATTTATGAAAATCTCAAGATCAGTTTCAGAATTACTGATAATTGAAGGATTACAGAATTAAAAACTTTTTACACAAAAAATACCTAATTTCCCCTTATTCTTTATTTTCTATGTTATAGCCAGTTCAATTCCAAGATAGTAATTTTTGTGACTTATTCCTCAAATATTTATTTAGTACTCACTATATCCTGTTTCATAACTACTTTCCTTTTCTATGCTATAGATAGTCTATATATGATGTAGATAGAGCACGAAATTTCAATTGTACTCTAGAGTACTTAAAAGAATAGTTTTGGGAGGAAAGAGGAAGAACCTGATTTGAGAACCATCATCTTTATAATGATAGTTCTGTGGGAAAAAATATACTTGGCAGAGGAATGCATTAATTTGGGGAATTCCAGGGCTATTATATTTGTGTCAGCCATTTAACTTACTTTAAGAAAGAAGACAAGTGATACCAAGAATTCGGCTCTTCAACCTACCTCTTCTTTCCTACCCATATTTCCTCATGTGAAAATAAGGAAATATTGCTATGGTAAGGAAATACGGGTATGGTAAGGAAATATGGCCATGGACTATGTCTCCTACCGTGGAACATCAGGAACATCAGGCCTAGCATATCACAGGTTCTTATATGAACTATAGTCATATGCACAATAATTGTAACTTAAAACTTAATTTTCCCCCACAAAACATTCCATAAATATTTAAGTAGTTCATAGGAGGGAAAGTGACTATTCTTTGAGAGAGAACTAAATTGTTCTAGGTCATTAGGTACACTGAGCTAAGTAACGTGTCAAAAGCCTTAAAAGAGGAAATACTTCTGTAAAAAGATAGCATCAAGTCTATGACTAGTATTTGTAACTTTTTGGTCTCATTTTAAGATCAATCATTTAGTTGGACTCAAAACTGATTATGTCTAGCACAGAGCCTGGAAAATAATAAGCTCTCAATAAAATCATTAGTGAATAGGAACAAAACACGTTTCAACACTGACTTTTCAGTATTCACATTCTGAACTCCTATATAGATACATTCAGTGGTCTCCCTTTATGCATATATATATACATCCCTTTCACCACCCAAATAGCTCGAAGATTTCCTCTACCAAAATCATGACCAAGAAGTCATTCCCTAAGAGGCTACATTTTTTAAATATGAAGTTATTTTTTCCTTTCTTAACTATTGTGAACTTTGCTGATCAGACACTTTGTTGGAGGAAATATTCCAATACACTTAAAATATTTAAGATTGCTCAGAATGAAAATGAAGCTCATTAGTTCATATAACCAGTTTTTTCCAGAAACTTTTCTGCAGCCCTGGTTCATATCTGTCAGCTCTCTAGCACAATGACCAACAAGATAACTCCACCTTCAAGTTCTTTCGAAATTCCATCGTAACTATCCTATCATTGGTGCTTTACGTAGATGGAGCTTATGACTATGGGAATACTGCTAGACTAAATTTTTTTCAGGATATCCAAAAATCTAGGTGGGGTAAACAAATCATAAGCAGATTTAAAGAAAGATAATAAAAAGGGGCCTCCCCGTGGTGGCCTAAGGGTTAAGTCTTAACACTCTCACCGCTACAGCATGAGTTTAATCCCCAGCCAGGGAGCTAACCCACACATGGCACAGCAGACCTCTCCTGTCTCACCCACTGCTCTCCTCAGCAGTGTATTTCAATCTGTCTATTCTGCTCCCTACTTTGTCTCTGGTGAAACCTCTCTCCCCCCAGTTCTTATATGCATAAATAAGTAAATCTTAAAAAAAAAAGAAATCTTTAAAAAAAAATGATGTCCCTATGATCTAGTTTACTATAAACCAAGAAAAATTACCTTTTTCCTGAGAAAGCTTTTCCTCCTGCCTTTGGTGGTGAGGTTTGTAAGGTGCTGCCCCCTGACTGAGTTCTTCAGCCACAAAACCATCCAGAAAAGATAAGGAAGCATCTACCTTCATTAAAATGAAGCAAAAATTATGAATTAAAAATTTTTTATCCTAAATAAACTGTACATTCAAATAACTTCAGCCCATATATCCTAAAAACAATTTTTAATTGCAAAATAGAACTTCAATTTTATAATAAAAGTGCTACCAAATGTCTAGTTTTCTGAAACATCTCTAATCAAACCTCCCAAAGCTAAGGCCCTAACAAATCATTTGCAATTATTATTAATTTCCCTGCAAAGCAGAACACATTTTTGAGCATCCATTGTATTAAGCCAGCATTTTAGGTGCATTAATTGAGACAAAGGAAGACAGAATTTCTACCTTCGAGAGCCTGTAACCTACTAGGAGAGAACACACACACACACACTATGAATTACAGCATCTATATTAGTTTCCTGCTACTGAGGATTAAAATTAAGGTGTTGTTAAGACTGATTTCTTGTGAGGTTCCAGACAAGACTAAGTTCCTTGTCTCTTATAGTATCCAGAGGTTGCTAGCATTCTTTGGCTTATGGTCCCATCACTCTTATCTCTAATACTAATGTTATTTTGCCTTCTCCTCTCTGAACTCTTGCCTTAATTTTATAAGGTCACTTTTTATTGTATCATGGCCACATGGATAATCCAGAATAAATATCCCTATCACAAAACCCTTAATGTAATCACATCTAAAAAATCTCTTTTAACATATAAGGTAACAAAGACAGATTCCAGTGATTAATACATGGACATCTTTCTTGGGCCATTATTCAGCCTCCCACATAACCATTATCTATCCTATCCCCTTTAAATTTGAAAATGTTTTTTCACAAACTGATTAAAAATTACTTCATTTCAATAAGAACAGAAAGATATAAAAGAATGATTAAAGAAAAAAGGGGAAAATAGGTAAGAAAAAATAAGGAAGAAATGAAAAACAAGATATACACAAAAGGATAATACCAGTGATGATGATCTCAGAAACCACAGATTTGCTTCTCATGATATAGCCAAGTGCATGCAATCAGCTCAGATAATTTAGAACAACAGGTAATTCTCAAATATTTTAGTAGCATCTCACACTCTGAATTTGGAAATGTTTAGTTTCAATAAGATCTTAACAGATGATGCTGTGTCATCACTGTCTTTTATTAGAGGAAAGGGAAAGAGTAGTTACTTCCTAGTTTAATTCTATACACATTGTATTCATTTACCATTTCAAAGAACATTCACTGGAATGCCTTAAGGCAAGGCATCTGTCCTTAAGGAATCCTCTCACCCTCCCACACATCTGGCCTGTACCCCGGTTCTTGTATGCATGAATAAATAAATCTTTAAAAAAAAAAAAAAGGAACTTTTGAAAGAACTAATGAATACTGCCCATTATCTCCTCTTTCTCAACTATAAAAATGTGAATAAATTTGGCTTTTGAAATGTTTCTGATTTATATCAATCTGAGGAAGAGACTAGCATGATTTTGAAGGATTAGAAGTAACTTTAAGCACTAAAAGAGGAGATGGGCTGAAAGTAAGTGGAAGGAAAGTTAGCTGGTAAGGTTCCCAAGTGATAAAGAATTTAGATAGTAGATAGACTAAATAAAATGAAAACTATTTCTTTTATATTCTCAAGGAAAACAGAATAATAATAAAATGGCATATATCATAGAACTCAAAAGAGATAACAATAAAAGAAATCCTTGAGTTACATATGGGAAGAGAGTTTTACAGGGGGAATAAATCCCTTTACTGCAGTTCTCCAGAAGAGATACTCTTCCACTCTTGTTTAGGATCACAACTGAATGGAAGTTCTCAAACTGTCACTTATATTAATGGAAGAAAAACTCCAACCTTCATCGTAAGTGCTACAGAAACTGTATTTTGATATTTCCGATATATCACAAATGCAAAAATTATTCTGTGTTTAAAGACAATGCAAGTTTTAAGAAGATGGAACACAGATGTCTTACCACCATGTCTTCACAACTTTTATCAACTGGAAGCAGGCTCTTCATAAGTTCAACATTCTCATGCAAATGTTTTAATTCAAATGCATGCTGTCTCATACAAGTATCTAAAGATACAGTAAATTCCTGGATTAATTTCTCAACTATGTTACAAGAGTGCACTTGGGGTGTCAACTTGGTCACAGCAGCAATTAACCAGGCTTTTGTTTCTGAAGAAATGGAGTCATTCATAAGTAATTTATATAGCTTGGTAATAACTTCCTCTGGTTTTTCCTTATCTAGGAGGTAGGAATATTCCCCTAAAACCTATGAGTAAAACAAAGATATAAATATCAAGTTATATAGCAAACTATACTTGAAAATATAAACAAATAGCTACAGCTGGAGTGAATTTAAATTAAACATACTCTAATGATGAAGAAATTATTAGGTAAAGATATAATTGTACATTTGGGTTCAAAATTACACAAGAATAGGAAATGAACACCAAAAGGTTTTCTATATCTTTGTTAACAATACATAAAGCAGCATATCTTTACAAGTAAGCTTTCTTCTGAGCTTATAGAGGCAGTTGTTAGTTTCTACACTTTGACACTATTACTATTTCCTGTAAGTAGTAAAACAAGTAGTTTTCACATGCTAGTATGCATGAGTCACCTGAGCTGTTTTATACAAATACAGATTTCTAGGTTCTCGCCCTAGCTTTCTGATTTAGTATGTGAGGAACTACAATACACATCCTGGACAAGCATCAGCTGATTCTGATGTAGATGATCCACGGAAGAGACTCTGAAGAACACTGGTCCATGCTACATATTTTTTTTCTTACAGCTAACATTTCAAGTGAAATAATCCTACTAGTCAAAAAATTATTAATAAACTGACAATTCGTGGAATTGAGAGATTTCCGAAGTGACATTAATAGAATATTTTCTTGTCTTTGGTGTAATATTGACACCAGGAAGAAGGAAAAAAAAGAAGTTTAAATTTAAATTAATATGCTAACATTTAGCAGAACTACAAAATATTAAATATAATCTATGACCCATCAGTTACACTACACCAAATCTCCCCCTAAACACTGACCCTTATGTACAAAAAATACATGAAGATGATGGCATGTATGCAATAATATCTGATTATATTACATAAAATTGTGATCTTCTTGCAAAGACATAAATTCCCTTGCTGGCTTTGCAGACACAAACATCTATGTTGAGAGGCCCAAGTGGAAAAGCTGAAGGCAATTCAACAGCAGTCTATAGTCAACGGTATGAAACTCAAATCCCAGTCCTAAGACTTAAGAAACTATCCTGCCAACAACCACACATAAGCTTGGAAGTAGATCCTTCACCAGTCAACCTCTGGATGAGACCACAACCCAACCAGCACTTTGATTGTAACCCTGAAAGACTCTAACCGAGAACCCGACTAAGCCATGCCTCGACTCCCGACCCACAGAAACTCTGAGACATTAAATTTGTGTTGCTTTATGTACTAAGTTTGTGGTAACACTATTATGCAGCAATAAAAAACTAATGCAACATAGGTACATAAGTATTCACAGATACAAACATAGGTTCACAATGAAAACACAAGAAATGTATTATAAACATTTATCTAAATAAATATACATATTTAAAAGACTAGATAAGAGATGGCAAAGAGAAAGAACAGACAACAGTTAAATGAGAGAAAGTAGCTACTGAGAAAAAAAATTCACAGCTAGAGAGTTAGCTGAGCAGAATGGAAAGATTTCTGAAAGAAACATATTGTACTATTTGGTTTTATAAAAGCAATGGTATAAACATTTATGATTTAATGTATTTTGCTCACCCAACTCATAACTTGAAGAAATCTTTGTGGATAGAACACATTTTCCACATCTAATAAAGTAAGGTAAGACTGAACTGCATAAAGTCTTAATTGTTGATCTTCTGTTTCATCATCAAAACCTACAAAGATATTAATATATCATTTTAATTTCTACTAGATTTTCTAAAGGACTCTGTAATTAAAACATTTAATTTTAAATCTTTTCTTTACAATGTAACAGTTTACTAACCTTCTGCTAGCAGTCTTAGAAAGTTATTGGGAATATCGGGATGCATTACATCTCCTCCCACTGAAAACACAGCATTCATTGTTTGAATAAACCATGCATTATCAGGAGCATATGTGTCCACAGTGTTAAGGAAAAGTACACTTCCATGTGCCACGTAAGTGGCATCAACCTTTTTTAAAAATAGCCCTATTCACCTAGTGTGGCATTTTTACTTTTAACTGCTGACAATAAACTATTCTATACTCCAGTTTTAAATAAAACAGGTGCTCAGTAAAAGCTTAATAAACCGATACTATGATATCACTTTATCCAGCACTTGCATATAACCATCCAAGATATAGATGTGAAATAATTGAAAGAAACATCACAGCTAAGAACAAACAATGGAAAACGATATATCAATACTTAGAAAGGCTAAGCGTTGTGGTGTATCTACTTGAAGAAGTTGTTTAACCTCTTTTCTAATCTGTTCCTCTTTGGTCCTAAAATTCTATTGTTCTTCTACCCATGGCAGCATTGGCTACAACAAAACAATCCTTAAACAATTTCCAAGATGATCTGATTTAACCCTTTGCACTCCGAACCATTCTGGACACTGGCTACCAATGTTCCCTGAGAGGGGACAGCGGAGTGCAAAGGGTTAACATTATTCCTTTTTTTCTTTCTTAGATTTAGAAGACACTTTAAAGAGAATGAAATATCTTTGCGACCTTTAAAGTTTCTCTCACATTTACAAAGCAAATGAAAAATAGCAGCAGATGAATGCAGTTCCTAAATACTTTATTGTGACAATTTCCAGCATAAGCAACAGTGTGAAGAATCATTTTTAGCATCCTGAGCAACGACCTCCTCCTACCCCAAAATAAAAACCCAAGAATTTTTACTCAGAAAAGAAATTTGAGTATGAAGTAATGTCTCAAGGAGGAATTGAAAGAGGAATCAGGCAGATTCCTGTTTACAATAGTGACCAACCAAATGAAAAGAACCAAACCAGTACTACATAAATTCTTGTTTTTGATAAAAGGTTTGAAAATCAGGAATAGAAACGATTGCTGGTTCTCTGAATTTAACTTGACTTTCTTTTAAAGTCACTGTGTAACTAAAGGTATTTTATTACTTATGGTTCAAGCAAAGGATATTTCTCAGCCAATTCAGCTATTTTGCCAACCAAATTAACGATAATATACTCTTCTTTGCTCTGATATAAATATTCAAGCATCTTCTGGACAATCACTGTTATGTTCTGTGAATTAGTAATTCTGTAAAGAAGTTCCAGTGTCTGTTTAAGAATGAGGGGAAAAAAAAACAGTATTATAAAACAATGCATAACACAAACATAGTAACAAATAGGTTAGTAATAGTTGATTCTTCCACTTTTATGTAGATCTCTTGGAAATCAGTTAATAGGTGCTCAAGAAATGCATATTTTAAATGAAACAGAATTTAAGGCAAAATTATTGTCAAAAAATGAATTATGATTGATTTCAAAGTCTAAAAGCCTTTACTGATATAATTACAATCTGACATTTCTACATGACATGCCGTGTAAAGACTAAAGTTAAAAGGTTTATAATTTAGTTTCTAAAAATACAACAGGTTCTCAACCCTACATTACTAAGTCTTCTCAGACATACACATAAAAATCCAGCCTTATAAAGTGTATTTTCCACATTATCCAAGCAACAGAAAACTGAACTCGAGTAGGTTTGTCAGTTAAGAGCAAACAGCCCCTAATGTTGATGGGCAAAGGTTGATGGCTCAAGCACTTAAAAGCCTACAAGGCAAAGTTCAGAAACTCAGGAATCCAGAAACATTTTATAGCTAGTTTCTCAGTGCTGAGGAATATACTCCTTGCTACTTTAAGTAAAATGAAGGAAGACTACTGCCAGATTGAGCTCCCATTTTACTAGCCTTAAGGCTCTACATTAAGGTGCTAAAAATATGAGACTAAGGGCAATATTTAGAAAATATCATTTTATAGTGTTTTAGGAACAACACCAATAGCTGCAAGAGAATTTTACACTCTTACTTACATACACTGACTTATCCTACCTGTCAAACTTGTCCTAAGTATCTTAAGGGCTCCTTCTAATTTTTCAGCCAGGACTGAAAGTACCAAGGATAACAGATTTTGAAAGTCTGATTTTTCAAAAACTGTTTCAGTTAACTCCATTTAAAACCTTATACTTACACAGATCTCCCTACCAATAGTTTTCAATTTATGGAGCTGTTTCACATATGCTCCCTGTAGATTCTAAATTATATGTTACATATTTTCAGATAATCTACATCAAATTAACTTCTTACACTAAAGCCATGAAATTCAGCATTTCTAGGACTGCCCGGGGTATGAGAATGGCACAGCTAGAGGTCTTTTCTGTTCAACTTTGGTAGCTCCTTTTTGCCTTTCTTCTCCCTGTATGAGAGTAATAAAGCCAGGTAAAAGGGAACCCCAGTCCCA
The DNA here is from genome assembly GCF_014898055.3 of Talpa occidentalis. Lineage (NCBI taxonomy): Eukaryota > Metazoa > Chordata > Mammalia > Eulipotyphla > Talpidae > Talpa > Talpa occidentalis. Next base: position 18,666,069 of record NW_023601104.1, on the reverse strand, counting down.
AGAAGTAGGTCACTGCATAACCAACAACCAAAGTCCTTGGCATATAATTACTACTGATAAAGGTTAGACGTGCCAGTGACACTGAGCAGACAATAGTGCAGTGCCTTCTTGGGGTACCCACTGATACTCAGCCCCTTCCTCAAATAATTCAACTAATTTTTTTTCACTGCAGGTAACACACCAAAGATATCAGACTTCGTAATTTTAAAAGTCTATTGCCCTTTGAGTCCTTTAAATTGAGAGCCCAATAACTAAATACAGCAATAATAAAGTCCATGCTTTAAAAAAAAATAGAAAGAAAATTGTACTGAAGTCAATCCTGCTCAATTTAGGGGTCAGCCACACAAAGAAAATGCATACTCTTTATCTGTGAAAAAGGAAGAACCACAGAGATTTGTTAATGTCCTTTGGTGCCTTGCCATTCTCCTAAATGCCTACACAAAGGAATTAGTACATCTGTACTAATAAAAATCATTTTAGGCATATCTTCATTAATTCTTTCAACATTCCCACATATTTAACAGGGGATATATTACTTTATTTTATAGATGTTAAGGGCAATAATGAAAATTATTAACTACCACAAATTTCATCTTAAAACTGACAATAGAATTCAGGTCTCCTATTGATACAATTCTTGGACCAAAAAAGTATTAGTGAATCCGTACACTAACTATTGAACCTACATCCTCCGATTCATAATTTAAAACCATTCCTATGGATACTAACTGAAGCACTTTTTAGAAAAGTTCCATAGTTGGAAGAATAAAAGACTCTCAAGTTAAAATACACACATACACACCACCCACCAATCTCTCATCGTAATACCAACATAAAGTTTAAAAATTATAACACTTCATGTGCACGTTCAAAGTACCAGTTTACCTCTCTTTTAATAATGGGATCAGGATGGTCTAAACATTCAATTATTGTCATCTGGTGTTGAAGAGCCAGAGTAGGATCCTGCTGAATAACATAGGTAAGAGCCTTCAGTCCTAGAAACAAAGATTACATTATACAAAGTAACATGAAACAGATACTCAGCAATTTCAAAAGCTTTCTTTGTCACTTCTGCTGAAAAACCAATCATCTTACCTAAATATTTAAGATTTATTTTAGGTGACAGAACAAATTTTCCAATGCACTTGGCAGCCTTCTCAAGTAATTCAGATTTAGGATAAATAGAATAGACTGTATGCACACATTCAAACAGAATAGCTAGAAAAAGAATATATAAAATGTCAAGATTCATGTTAAAGTAAAATAAAACAAATTGCATAAAATCACAATAAAACAAACTAATTGGAAATTTTTTCAAAGATGTGGACTTTACTGCTTTCCGGTTTATGTAGTTATTATGACAAGGTTACCATAGCACAACTTAAAGAGAATTATATTTATTAATAGATAAGAATGACATATTCATTCATGCAACAAGTATTTACTGAACACCCACTATGTACCAGACATTGTTCTAGTACTATGGATACAGAAATAAAGAAAACAGACAAAGTCCCCTGTCCTCCAGGTCACATTCTAATTAACATGCAACGTACTCACTGTTCTTCCTATACACAGACATTTCCAATGCTCCTTGAATGCTTTAAAATCATTTATTCTCAGGAAGTTTCTGCCATTTACATGCAGAAATCATATAGTTTATTTCAATATAATAATTTTAAGGCCTCTACTCAAAAATATTCCAAGTCAGTTCTTTAAAAATAACCTCAGTGGATACAGAACAATCTAGTGAATATCTTTATAGGGTGCAAACTTGATTTTCTAATAATAGTCAAAGATCTGATAACTATGATAGATGATTAAAGTGGACACTAAAATTTTTTTCAAATTCTCTTAAAGAGCATGCATCAAGGAGCTAGCGCTGAAGCTCTGACATGGTAAAGAAGAATCACTTAGGCATCATAAAGGACATGCCCCACATAACCAAACTATCAGAACTGAGACACAGAAGCAGTATACTTTAAAACAATTCTACTGCAAGTTGAAGCATATCAAGTACTTTTTTTAAAACTTTTTTTTTAATTGAGGGAACAGTAATATACAACACTATATATGCTAGTATAGGTTATTAAAACCTCTACAGATGTATGTTACCACACCACACCCATATATCAAGTTCTTGACAGAATCAATCCTCTATTTCCAAAAGCTTAAAACATTAACAATTGGGAACTTCTTTGCATATAAGATAAATTCTGATTATTTCAGTATTGCACACTTCTGAGAGAAGGGGAGAGGGAGAGAGAGAAAAAGAGAGGGACAGATGAGAAAGAAATCAGAAAAAATCTGAAATATAAATTTCTCCCTAAGAAGGGAAGTGACCTTAATTAAAGGATAAATTATAAAGTAAATTGAGCCTAAGAACATACTTTGTACTTTCAGATACTTGTGCTGTAAAATGTCTTTACTGTGCTAAAAACTAAACAAAGGGAGCTTGCCTTGGTCAACTGAATTATCAAACTAAGGCAGGAGTGGGCAAACTGCCACTAACTCTAGTGTTCGGCCTATTTTTGTAAGCCTGTAAACTAAAAATAGTTTTTACATTTTTAAAAGGTTATAAAAAACAAAACAAACAAAAAAAAGTGATAGAACTACATGTAGCCTGCAAAGTCAAAATATTTACTATCTGGCCCCCTTTTCAGAAAAAGTTTGCCAAACCCTGAACAGACATGACAGTCCCAAGAAAGATGAAAAATGTTATTGCTCAATTTTCAGTCATAACTAACACATTTTCCTTTACTTGCTATCCAATTACTTTACTCACAAAAGCTTCTCATTACCCATCTAAAATCTAAACTTTTATAGTCAGATGTGAATAAGATTTCCAGAAAGGTGATATAGGAAAAAATAATAGTTTAAAATGTGTACTTACTGGTCAACTTAGGCATAAATGAACTGAAAATGAATTTGATAGTTTTTTTAAATCATTTTCCTACCTAGAACTAAATCCCTTTATCCTCCAACTCTGCCAAAATCTGAGTGGAAGTCCAAAATTGAAAAAGCAGACATTCTGCTGTGTCACCCCTCAGTGGTTGAAAGAAAAAGTGCTTCTAAGGTTTTCTAAATGTGAATACACAATCTGGAACTTTATTCTTCAGGAGTCAAGTAAGTCCTGACCAAAATACCATTAAGTAAAAATTACTAAAATGAAAACTAATAATGTTCTATCCTTTGTGACATGGTTTTTATTAGATTGCTTTGGGTTGGATTATGCTCAAACCAAACTTGAAGTTCTACTGATACTTCATCCTTCACACTAGATTTTCGTTTTATTTTATTTTATTTATTTATTTTGTGTGTGTGAGGGACCCTCGCAGGTGGCTGGGGATGGAACCAGCGCTGCAGAGGCTGCGGGCAGCCTTGCAACCCAGCGCTCAACCGCTGCGCCACCAGGGAAGGCCCTAGATTTTCATTTTAAATAAGGAATGTCTCCATCTACTGACATCACTTTGGCAAGGGGGAGGAAAGTACTGCCCAATGGGTATAAAGTCTCCTTTGACTTTTGGGGGAAGGACTCCCGGTTCCTGCCAGGTGGGGGTGGAAGTAACTGCTGATGCTACCCTGCCCAGGAAAGGGAGGGGCACCTCATTACGACTCCCCAGGCAGCCTCCACCAACAGTGAGGAGGTGGCCAAGGCATCACTGACCAATGGTGAGATACTGACTTTCCACATTAGGCTTCTTCTAACACCATTCCAGCAAAGAGAGGAGGGTAGCTCTTTCTTCCCCACTCCTGGAAGATGAAATCGAGTCTTCCCACATCATCTCCACTGACACTTCAGGGTAGACGGCTTCCTTTCTTGCCTGGCAGGGATGAAATCCCAGCTCTTGGGTTTCTCTGCCACCATCCCAGTGGGATGGTTAAGGCACCTTGTCATAAAGTCTGATTCTCCCTCACCCTTTGCAGTCATGACTGCTTGGCTGGAATAGAGAGGTTACTGACTAGATGTTTTCTCCCTGCTGGTATGCCCTTATCTTCTTGGTCTCTTCTGTGCCCTTATCTTCTTGGTCCTTTGGCTAGAGAGGAGGGTTTCTGGGTTATTTTTGTTGCCCTGTTGCCATTTCCAGGTTGTTGACTCTCCAGTACCTACTCTGGGGTACATCAAGCAAAAAGAAAACTCAGGTTATTGACGATATAGTCCTTCTATGCCAAGAAAAGACATCTTCTTTTTTACACCTTTCAGAGTCTACTGTTTGTTTTACATACAATATTCAGGACTTTTAAGTGAACTTAGTGGAAAAGTACTTCTATCTAATTTCATGGTTCTGTCATTTATATTCCATTTTATATAAATCCCCCAATTTACGAAGTGGCTTAGTAAAAATGTCATTCTGGGAGCTGAAGTAGAAGACTATTTTGGATAAAAAGTTGAGGATAGGACTAAGATATTAAGCCTATAACAGAATCTAAGAAGTTACAAAAGATGGACACTTGACAGAAGTTGGAAAACATGTCAGAACCAAAGTAAAAAATGACCAATTAAACAGGTACCAGAAAATGGGCTATTATCTAAGGCTAGCTTTTTTCATAGTTTTGTAGCATTTTGCTCATATTAGTCAAGCTGCATTTAAATGCAAATTCTGGGCATCCATTTGTTACACAGTAATACCCAAAGCATAAAGTATCTGTAGAGCTGAATTATGCAAGTCACAGATCATTACGTATATATTCATAATGCTGTCATGTACTATAATCTTGAGCTTCACACACAACATAACAGGAATCACAGGCAATGAAGTTCTGAGGGTTAGAGTGTTCCTGGGAAGCAAGTGTACAATGATATTCCCAGGAAGCATTCTAAAGAACAAAGTGATGGTTTAGGGTTTACTAAGTCATTCTGGAAAAAGTTGGGGAGGAAATAAACTACTGTTAATTATAATGTCCATTCCTATCCCTTGGGCAGACCACACTCAAATACCACATCTTCAAACTGAGCCAGGACTGAAACAGAAGTTTACCCTAATAGGTAATTTCTCTCACTAGATGGTAAACACAGGCTCTAGTCTCCAAATTACAACTCTGCTGAATTCCCTCACTATTAAATTATATTTTTAATGAACAGAGGTACAAAGGAAGTCAGCTATTTAAAAACCATTCCCCGTCAGAAGCCAGTTGTCAGGGACTAATTCCCGGCAGCACAGGCCTCGCAGCAACAGCACCTTCCCCTGAGTGGCTGCTGCCCGGCAGGGATTTTCCTCCCCTTATTTCTTTCCTTCTTCTCATTTGTCATTTTATTCCTTCTCATTGTTCTAGACACCGGATCCCCATATCTTTCTAAATCCTGAGTTCTCTCTCTGTCCCACTTGTGCTTCAGAATACCTCATAATCACTTCTATAAGCATTCACACCTTCTGGGCAAGCACTTTGGTTGTGCCTTTTGTACAATTCATCTGTGTCTTGTCTTTTGAGATAATCCTTTTTTTCTCTTATTCTTTTCTAACTTCTCTTTTCCCTTAGCACTTGAGTGTTCCCTCATTCCTTGGCATAGCTCCTAATCTTTTTTTTTTTTAATAGAGGCATGTTTTATTTATTTATTTGTTTGTTTGTTTGTTTTGTTTATACATGCACTGGGTACAGTCAGAAGCGCGGGAGGGTGAGAGAATTCACCAGAGCCAGAGCGGGGAGCAGAGCAGGCAGAAGGACCAAAGCACACTGCTGAGGGGAGCAGTGGGCAGCAGGAGAGGTCTGCGCGCCATGTGGGACCCTCCTCCGGTGGCCGGGGAGCAGCCGGGGATCGAACTGGCGCTGCAGAGGCTGGGGGCAGCTTTGCAACCCAGCGCTCAACCGCTGCGCCACCGGGGAGGCCCCATAGCTCCTAATCTTAACAAGAGTAATTTTACTAATAAAATTTCCCCAAGGAAAACAACTAAGAAGTTAGTTTTCTAGAAGATGCTGCTCAGTGTCTACCCAGCCTTTACTTCCTTTCTTTCTAGCACAATTCTAATTTGGCTCAAGTAACCAAGTAATTTGGCTCAAGTAACTCAGCCATGTGCTTCCTAAAATGTTAACTCCTTTTGGGAGTCAACTCCATGGGATGAGCCCTAATTAGTGAAAACCAGCTGTGATCATCTCATTCCTTTATCCAAGTGTAGACTTAGAGAAAGGAATTTGTTTTGGTGAATGGGAAATGACAGAAAGTCTATTTGGGAACTTCTGGAGAGAGAATTACTATGATCTTAAGAAGAACCCAGGTGCAAGTGAGTCCTTTCTTCTAAATGCCATCACCATGCCTGGAACAGAGGCGTGGATCTGTGGCAGCCATCTCGGCTCCAACCTGACGTTAAAGCCAGCCCAAGGAAGAACCGAAACTATCAGCCCTGAGAACTGCCATACTTCCTGTTACATGAAATAATCAATGTCCTTGTTTAAGAGGGAATTTTCTTTTTTTAAATAAATCAGTATCCTGCCCAAAATCTTTCACACCTTTAGATTTATAAAGTATAAAATCCAAACTCAAGTGGCTGTAGGAGAGGACTTCTGCAACATGGTCTTTCTGCTGCTCCCACTACACACTGTCTAGTCAATGATCAGCGAGTCAGTGTTCTCTGAAACATTCTACACTCCCATTTCTGCTCCTTCCTTCATGCTCCCTTAGCCATAATTCTGTTTAACCTCCCTTCTTACTAGCTATCTAAACCCTGTACTTTCAGGGTGCCACTACATCAGTAAATCTTATGTGTGCCCTACCACTTCTGAATTCCAGTAATATTTATTCCCTGTGCTACCCCTCTGCATTCTGCCTTACTATATGGGCTCCTAAATAGGTTCTCTACCATTACATTGTAAATTCCTTGAAGACAAAGATTTGCTTTATACTTCTTCATATCCTCTACTTTACTTTATACAATGCCTGGTACATAGCAGATACTCAATAAATGTCTTTGATGTAATTTATTTCTTGATTTGACACTAAGTTACAATAATACAATTCTCATTAAGAATTTGGCTTAGAAAGTATTAAGAATGAAAACCAGTCAGATAACTGATAAAAGTTAAATAACTTTCTCTTCCTTTAGTGCTATTGAAACATATTACTTATCAATGAATTCAATGCCAGGTAGTGCGGTTTGCTGGTCAATAAGACAAACACAATTCCTGCCCTTATGAAGTTTGAAATTTAAAATTGACATTCTTAATAAAATATTTATACTAAGATTACTAGAGAACACCACTCACATAATCAATGTAAGCTATAAAATGTATCAAAACAAATACGATGGGAAAGCATAACAATGGAAAGATGAGTAAAGGAAATAAATGAGAACAGAAATTATAAGGCTTCTGTGGCAAGGAAAAACACTAGACTAACAGTCTACAAATGGCTGGTGTTGGCTCCAGCAATCTTAATAAAAAGAAGGGTATCCTAGTAGAGAACATTAAAAAATATTTCCTTACATATATAGTTTTCTCCAAATCAAAAGGGGCAAATGATAGTGGTTATCTCTAGGATGGGGAACTAGGTGGTGGGTGATAAGGGTGGAAGCGACACTTACTGTTCACTGTATACCCTTTGTACCTTTTGAATTTTGAACCATGTGCATATATTACCTATTCAAAAATAAAAAAAATTAAAGCTGAAACGTCAATTGACCCCAAGAAAAAAGTTCTGCAAGTAAAAAAGGCAGAGCTTTAACAGAATTCCTTGAAAGCCTTTAAAACCCTTATCATTGATGGTGATTATCTCAAACAAAACTTTTTAACTTACTTTAGCTACCTGGAAAAATTCTGACAACTTCTATCCAAACCAACTATCTCAATAAAAGTGGTTTCTGCCCCTCCCTTTTTTAAACCTCATTATATAGCAGGGCCCTAGATAATATCAACTGTTCATTGGCCTACACACTCATAAGGGCAGGGCCTGTGTCTACCTTATTTTTCTTTTAATCTTCTACATTTAGCATGGAGGAATACATTAAATCAATCACCTCTTTCCTCAATCTACACTTAGTTGGCAAATCAAGTTTTTGTTTTGTAGGTATTCAACAAATACTGGTTAAATAAATGAATAAACCACTCACATTGCCTTCATTACCATCTACGCATATGAAACACAAATCTATGTCACAGATTAAGAAATTACTTCTCATTTGAGTCATCTCTCTCAATACCTCTTCTACCAAAGCATGCAGAATTCAAACTGTGTTAAGTGTTCTTAAGTATCTCCAAATAGCTCAATTTCTCCACTGAGCTTTCTCAAACTCACCAATAAAAGAACTAATAAATAGTTCCTTCCTTTGCTACTAAAACTGGAAATTTTTTTTGGTTACTCTTCTCAGTTCTCTACCGTCTTCCCCAATTTATTATTTCCTATCATAAAATTACTTTTTAAAATTGTATGTAACACAGTTTATCATCTCTTCACAAAATAGTATGTTACTACTCTATATCTATATATCTTTATATGTTACTATGAATTCTTTGGCTATATTCTTAAAAATCACTTTTTTAGAAAAACCTTCCATGTTCTTCCCCTCACCTAAGACATCCCAGAGCACCACGTATCTCTTCTTTGCAACATTTATAGCACCTGCCCCTTTTCATTTCTCTACTCTATGAGCTCAATGAGTGGTTAGTTTCTGTTTTACTCACAGATATAGTCCAAACATCTTACATAGGGTCTGACAAATAAGAGAAATTATAATAAATATTTGACAACTAGTTGACTCATTGATTTATTTAAGAACTACATTCAAATATAGGCTTATAAAATAAGGAACAGGTTACTGAGTTATCTTCACAGTCAATTAAATGCTTAATGCTTTCATATAATTTCTCTTAAAAATAAAGTCTTAAGGAAAAGAAAATTATCATAATGAATTCAGGTCAACATTTAAAACAATGTCACAACTGAAAATTATTTGTTATTCAGTGCTTACATTGAAAAATAATAACTCAAAGAACCACCTTAAAAATGAACATGTAACACTCTATTGGAACTTATAGTAATATGACACAGATTTAGTCATAATACTGAAACACACTGTTGGTCATTAGCATAGTATTTACATGTTACCTACCATATGTGACATTGTGATTTAATTCGGCTCTTCGTAAGGATTCATCAAGAACATCATACATTAATTCACTTGTCCTGTTTAAAAGATATTTTATTTGCAGTAGAATTATAGTATTATAACCCAATAAAACATTGCTTTCAAACTTCTCTTTAAAACTGAGGATCTACAGAAAAGAAGTGAAAGAAATTCATTTTATGAAGTTATGGGTATTTCACTTCTTAAAGATTCCATTTGCTCTTTATCAAAGCTGACTACTCAATAAAGAGATATATTGAAATATGTTGATTAATTCTTTCCTCAATCTGTATCTAGTTTACAAATTTGATTTTGGTTTGATTGGTTTGGTGTAGCTGAATACACTATCTTTTATAACTTCTTCGTAATAAAATGTTTCTAAGTTTCTACAGTTATACATTATATAGCCAGATTATTTCTATCTATATTTTAACCACAGTTTCAAAAAAAATACAAATACTAGTCTTTAGCACTAAGTTCTTCAAAAGTAAAGTTTAACTTTCATTTATATTAAAGAAACCATATTTTGTAGAATTAAGAGATCTGTACCACCCCTTTATATTTTATTTTGTTTTTGTTTTTTATTGTGGAGACATTGGCTTACAGCATTATATATGACTTAAGAGATACATGATCACACCCTTTTAGTGTATGTTAACACACCACACACACTACCACTATTCCTATGTTATGGTCACTGCTTATAGGAACAGTAATTGTGTTGAGGTCAATACACTAGGAAAATACAGTGCTTCAGTGAGTCCTAAGCCTAGAAGAAAAAATTCCTCTTCCAATAGGCCAATGAGAAAACTATGGCTTCTGAGCTGGTATTTCTGTATATTTTACAAATTTAAAAGTACAGAGAAAAAAAGTTATACCAATAGAGAATACATACAATAGTCTCACTGAGAAACTACAATATAAAACAAATAAAAGACCAAAATAATCTGGGGTTGTACACATTTGCTATGGTATGTACCTCAAGAAAATGTTTATTCTAAAAAAAAGAAATGTACTTCAGTTTGAAGTGCATATACTTTTAGTTTGTCTTTACTAAAGTACAAATATCCAGTGAGAAGCCAGAACCATACTTTAAAATCCCTCGTTTTATTGCATAAGCATTTTTTCCACTTATAACACCATATAATAGACACTGCAAATCTTCCCATCCCATCCCTGAAAAAAAAAAAATTCAGTAAAACAACTACAGCCTAGTCACTCAATTTCAAAATCCAAAGCCAATGTCTAGCATTAAGAGTCACAATTAACCACATGAAATATGGAAACATTTGCAGACATGATCAAACTAAATATTAGAAGCCTAAAAAGTAGAATGCTATACTACAGAACAAAAGAAAATAAATATAAAAGAATAAAAATAAAATATTTTTCCAGTAAATTAATTCTTTCAACTAAAAGGTTCAGAATCCTGTTATAAAATAGATTAATATTTTTACTTTGCCATATTGAATTAATCATATGTAAAATTGATATTAACATAAAATCTCATTAAAGTTAGAACTACAAAGGAGAAACATTTTAATGTTTCACAACATTAAGGAATTCTAGTCTTTATTTATTGAAGGAATTGAGCCTACTTACTATTCAACTAAGCTCCATAAAGGTAAGCACTATCTTATTCATCCTTTCATATAGTCTCTAAATTCATCCATGAAGGAATGAAAGAGAATAATGAGCTAGTCAATTCAGTAAATTCACTAAATGCCTCCAAAGTTACTTCCTGACAACATAAGATGGCAATAATTATTTTTAGACCAAAGAAGTTGGGGTACATTACTATAAAATTTGTGATTTTAAAACAAAATTCCAGTGAACTTTAACTAAAATTCCACACTAGGATAGGCTGAGTTGTATAAAATAAAACTAGAACTAATAATCTGTGTGAGTGTTCCATGACCTTCAGGTTTATACCTGAGTTCAATCAGAGCCCAAGTGGTGTTCATCACAAGCTCATGAGCAAATGGATGCTAACAAGATGATGGTGAGGCATTTCTAGTAGCAAAAGCCTAGTGGACAGTTCTTTTGGAAAACCAAATAAAAGAATTAGAATATAAATGTACACTACTGCCTAAAAGAGAAAGTCTAATAAAATCAGAACACTGATTAGCAATTTTCTTAGGATAGAAATACTTTAGGGATTTATGCCATGGTCCTCGCTCTCAAGGAACTAAAATCTAGCTGGACTTGCTCTCAAACAGTTCAGAAAAAAGTAACTGTGTATACATGTAAACAGAGAAAGATAAAGCAAATGCTACAATTGGAACTTTTCTGTAAGTCTGAAAAACTATGGCAAAATAAAAAGCTATAAGTATATATAGTTGGGAAAAAACACCCACAAAAGTTTAATAAAAATTACTGGCTAAAAGAGGAATTCAGATTAACTGAATTAAGAAGGTGAAGTGCTCACATCCAACTACAGCAAGGGTCAGCAAACACAGTCCACAGGCCTAATCATTCCATGTCTATTTTTGTATGGCTGTAGGTTAAAAATGCTTACATTTTTTTTTTTTTTTTTTTTTTTTTTAAAGATTTATTTATTTATTTATACAAGCATTGGGTACAGTCAGAAGCACGGGAGGGTGAGAGAATTCACCAGAGCCAGAACGGGGAGCAGAGCAGGCAGACTGACGAAACACACTGCTGAGGGGAACACCGGGTGGCAGGAGAGGTCTGCGTGCCATGTGGGACCCTTCTCCGGTGGCCAGGGAGCAGCCGGGGATCGAACCGACGCTGCAGAGGCTGCGGGCAGCTTGGCAACCCAGCGCTCAACCGCTGCGCCACCGGGGAGGCCCAAAAATGCTTACATTTTTTTAATGATTGGAGAGGAAAATTAAAGTTTTAGAGTCCACAAATAGTTGTTTTGTATCAGTAAAAAGGTGTGCTCAGTCATTTATAAACTATGGCTACTATGGAGCTACATAGCAGAGTTGTATAATGGTAAGAGACAACATATAGCCTGGAAATCAAAAAGTATTTGTTACCTCGTCATTTACAGAATAAGTTTCTCAACCCCTAAACCAAAATTAAGAAAGCTTAACAGAAGCTATGGAGCCTCAAAGGTACCTTTCACCATGAGCAAGATTAAGGTAAGCAGAGAGCCAGGATTATCCCAGCAACCTGAATTTATATATTTCTTAGAAAGATTCCTTTATCACTATTAAGTTAAGCATTGGGAATAACCTAGCTTATCATGAAACCTCTAGGTGACCAAAATTTAAGGTTATCAAATTTACTTAAACTAGTTTACCTTTGATCATCTTTTCCTAGAAGTCCTAGTATTCTCAAGAGCTGAATTTGTAACCATGGTGCTGGCACACAGTGGTAATTGAAATCTACTGGGAGCTTGCCTCCAACTACTTGCTTCAAAATTGTTACAAAACTCCCAGTCAAGTCTTTATATCCAGATGAGTTCTCCTACATCCAGAAAACAAAATAAAACAAAAAACTTTACTACTAATAATGTCTTAACAAATATAAAATAGACCTGGTTAAAATGCCTTATAGACTCTAACTTAATACAAGCTACCTAGGAGTTTCATGTTCACATTTAATGAAACAGAGCTTTAATATGCGTAATTTCTTCCATGACGAAACCCTGCCTATCCCATATGAAGCTGAATCATCCCCTGAAAAGTGTCAACCACTCTGTTTGTCCCTATAAACAGTTTAACCACATTTTAAATGTTCTTATAACTTCATCTTAGAAAGACTTTAATAGCCAATACAGGTTATTTATCTTATTGTGCATCACTACATTGAGTTTCACAGATTTTTTAATTTTTTTTTTAAAGAATTTTTTTTTTTAAAGATTTATTTTTATTTATTTATACAAGCACTGGGCACAGTCAGAAGCGCGGGAGGGCGAGAGAACTCACCAGAGCCAGAGCGGGAAGCAGAGCAGGCAGGAGGACCGAAGCACACTGCTGAGGGGAGCAGCGGGCGGCAGGAAAGGTCTGCGCGCCGCGCCTTGTGGGACCCTCCTCTGGTGGCCGGGGAGCAGCCGGGGATCGAACCGGCGCTGCAGAGGCTGCGGGCAGCCTAGCAAACCCAGCGCTCAACTGCTGCGCCAACAGGAAGGCCCAGATTTTTCAATTCTTTTTTTAATAAAGTAACATTGGTTGATAACATCAACCAAGTTTTTTGTTGTTTTTTTTTTTTTTAAACAAAGTGAAGGTTTGTGGCAACTATACATTGAATAAGTCTATCAAAACCATTTTTCAAATAGTATGTGCACACTTCATGTCTGTGTCACATTTAATGTACATTATTTTTTTCAAACATAATGCTGTGGAATTCTTAATAGATTACAGTATAGTGGAAACAACTTTTATATGCACTAGACAATGAAAAAAAAATTCTGTGACTTACTTTATTGCAATTTTTGCCTTATTGTGGTGGTTTGGAACTGAACCCACAGTACCTCAGAGATATGCCTATACCAGCAATTAGGGGGAAAAGAGTAAAGAACTATAATATTCAATGAGGGCAGTAATATCTCCTCTTTTGATGAAAATAAAAGGACTGTATACTATGTGAATTTTGTATGTATTTCTAATGTAAATGTGCTCTATGTGGAAGAGCATAACCAAGACTACTTATATATTTAAACTCCCCAAAATCAGTGAACATGCTTATTAAAAATTAATCCGTTTGCATTTCTGAGTGAGTGTGCCATGATTATCTGACAAATGAGAAATAAAATACAAATTCCCCAAAATGAACATCAGATTCTTCATTGTAATTTTCATTATGTACCAAGGACAAATTTTTGGAAGGGAATAGTTTTTTTCAAAGCTTAGTAAATGTTAGAGGAAAAATAAGACATTATTCAATGTGTACTTATAGCATATTATTTTGGAAAACAATACATAAAAGTGAAAACAACCTTCAGTTCTGTAAATTTAAATTGAATTTAATAGCATATTCTATTTCACTATGAAGTACTCATCAACTCTCTAACAAATACATACTTTCAGATACAAAGGGTTTCAAACAGCAATAAACTGGGGCTGAATTAGTATGAACTTGTCATCACCATTTAGAAAAATTTTACCATACCATTCTGTCCTTCCTTGTCTGAAAGCGTAGTCTATACCTTGCACAGCCTCTACTAGCGCTCCTCATTTCTGTAAGTTATTATGCATCCCATGAAGTTATATAAAAGACTGACTACTTGAAAAAGCACAAATCTACACATTTACAGCACCTTCAATAGATACTAGAAACAAGAAAAAATTTTAAGCATTAAAAAAGACTAATTCTATAATGTGCCTATAACTCTTGCCATCGACAACTTTCAAAAGTTACTATTAAAAATAATAAACATGTATTATACATTTTTACTGAAAAATCTGAGTTTTCTTTTATATTGCTAACAGTACCAACTCTGTACCTGCTGAAATCTCCAACTTACCTTAATTATCCGAAGGTATATGTGCAAGGAAGCAGCCATGACCCCAACGTCTCTGTCACAAAGTGCTTTCCGAAACTTAATGTGGATATGCTGTACTTGATTAGGAGCAATAAGCAGGAATTTGTATAATGCCAAGACAGCCTTTCTTCGTATAATCTCCCTAAAGGTAAAAAATGAAATCTAAGCAAGTCGTCTGAATCGTCAGGGATTTAGGGTGAAGATTATGGATCAAATGATTTCAAAATATCAGCTATGTTTTTGGTGGTGAATATAATATAGTATACACTGACAACTGATCTATAAGTTGCATGCCTGAAACCTACATAATGTTATAAACCAATGTTACTTCAATAAAAATGTATATACATGTATATCAGTTATTATCCTAATCTAAAATGAGAAAATAATACATCTATTATCAATTTCTTTATTTTAATCCACCAAAATATAAAAAGTGGTTATTTCTAGAGGTAAGGCCTCAAGAAATTTTAGCTGATCATGTTATATATTTCTCCAGTTATGGAATTTTTTGGTAACCAGCATATACTACATTTGAAACCAGAACAAACAAGATAAACAAATCCCTACTACTCTAACACCATTTTTGAAAGTCATATGTCTTGAAATTAGGAAATGGATCAATAGTAAATTTACATCACTAAGAGGTATTATGTATTACCATTAAACAATCTCTTTGTTAATATTAAAAGTCTCTTTAACATTCTGAGCTTTTCATGTTTCTCTTTTTTATATCATGGACACATACTCCAAATACTTCTGTTGGCAGATTCACGTGAAATTAAAAGGTGTTACTCCTTTCAGTGCCCAGCTCATGTTTCAAAAATCTCATTACAACAAAGAGGGTAAGTATACAGAAATTCTGCTCTTCATTTGTAACAGATAATGAAAATCTAGCACACAAGAAACAAAAATAAGGCACTACTATCCTTGATCATATTTCCAAGGGAGTGTATTTCTTCCTCTTCTGTCTCATGCCTATATCCACATATCTCATATTTTCAGAATACAACAGCAGTGTTCACATGTGTCACAGAAGTGAAGTATTTACTTCTAAGGGTTCTTAAATATAGTTTGTTTTCTAAAATCAGATTCTTCAATGCAATCCCATGTTCTCTAAAGAATAGCATTTACAAGAGTCCTAATGAATGATCACCTAACTCCTGCTAAATTCCCCTTACAGGCAACTCATTCTTTGTAAGCAAACTATGCCATGATGGAAATTCTTTTCACATAGAAAGGAAAGAAGTTAACAACAGACTTTCCATTAGTATTAATACCTTAATGACTGTAAACTACCCAATAGTTACTGGGTATTAACCAATATTAGTTCTCAGAGACAGTAGGTAAAAGAATAAAAGAATACAGAAGAAGGATACAAACTCTGAAGAGACTCAGGAATCTCTAGGCCTGCCCTAAATGGTAGTATTAATGCAAGACATCAAGACACCTAGATTTGGGTTGCAGGTCTGGCATACTGAAACACAGCCTGGGATTCAAAAGTCAGGTCCAAGCCCTGTCTCACATTATCTTTGTGACATCTACTAGCCTACCTGTAGCTCTGTCCCATATTCTTTCTTCTTTACTCCACAGCATGGAGTTAGGTATGGACATAACAGCAGAAGCAGTTTCGAAAAGCCTAAACTCTAGCCAGTAGAAGACAGGAGAAGCCAGGACTTGAAATTAGAGTAGATGAGAAGCAGTAAGAAAAAAAATTCAATTCTCAAAAGAACTTCATGCAAAGGGTCTGTAAAGTATGACTACCACAAAAATGGTAGTGGTATGGAAAAATTACATAAAAATATGCTCTGCTATGATCAGATCCACCTATAATTATCAAAGAAAAAACTACATTTTATTTCCAATAATTGTCTATACCCAGAAAATTTGTTCTAAAACAGATCTGACATAACTGAAACATTATAAAAAGTCTGAAAACCCTATTAAACTACTCTATAATTTTTACTAAAAGTTATTTTAGCTAAAAGATTCATGGTCCAAGATTTCCTGAAGAACACAGATCATAAACAGTATTTTATAATCTTAGAACATTATATTGACTTTAAGAAGCGTATGAAATAAATATTGTAGAAGTAACAAAATAAATCTATCACGAATGTAAGAATAGTTAAAATACTGTGATCACAAAGGAAAAATGGAAAATGCACAATGTTTCCTAAGCTTTCAAAGATGATGAAGTTGAAAGGTTTGGTCAAAAACAAAAGAATTCCAAGTGTGGTGAAAAAGTAAGTCAAGCTAATAAGGAAGAGAGTTAAGAATTCTTAAAAGACTAGCAAAATTTTTCTGGATATACTGTGCTATAACATAGAATATGCATCCCCAGATAGCAAAGTTTTTTATTCATATGACTTGAGGCATTTCCAAATGTGTTCCATTATTTTACTTCATCCTCAAAACAACCTGTGAGTACTAAGGTGCTTCAACCAATCCAATGTAGGTAAGGAAAAACTCAATCACTGTTTTTAATGGTAGAAGTGGAAAGTCACAGAATCTTGACATTAAGCCTATCTCTCAGTTTAACATTAAAAAAAAAAGACTCCCTAATATTTTTATAAACCCACATAAAAATAAAGAACGATCCTACTGAGGCTTTTTGCATTGTATCTAGCAATTGAAGAGTATCTTCAACCCTGGTGGTATTAAGTTAAAGTTATAATGAATTTTGGTTTGAAATACACAGCATAAACACCTATCTAAAAACAATTTACTTACTTAGAATGCTGAAGCTTATCTTCTATTAATGGAAGAACAGCAGGAATCATTTCTTGAGGGAAAATTTGGCTGACGATCGTAAGTGCCATACATACTTCTACCAGATTAGTGCTCTGCAAGTCCTGACATAATTATTAAGCAAAGAAAACATTTAGTGCAAATTCTGATACTCCGGATGGTGAGCTCAACAATGCAATCAATGGTCCTACATACTTGATAGTTTTCCACCAATTATATAAGTAATTTGTACATTCAGGCTTACCTCATATTTTATGGAATATATCTATTTCATTTGGCTTAACAGAGCCAAGAGACAAACACAGTCAAAAAGTAATTGTATTTG
Source organism: Talpa occidentalis (assembly GCF_014898055.3). Taxonomy (NCBI): domain Eukaryota; kingdom Metazoa; phylum Chordata; class Mammalia; order Eulipotyphla; family Talpidae; genus Talpa; species Talpa occidentalis. Next base: position 18,648,488 of record NW_023601104.1, on the reverse strand, counting down.
TTCTAACACTGGATAAAGTATTACAGTCTTTATTACAGTCTTTATTTATTACAGTCTTTAAACTTTTCCAAACCAGTACAATCAATTTTATGAATTTTTCTTGTTAATAACATTACTGAAAGTTAAAAAGGAAGTAATTCTCAAGTCTATACAATAAAATGCAAGTATTCACATATGCTTACATATTACACAAAGTTTGTAAGTCATTCTAATAAAACCTGAAAATATGTTTTTAATAAATTTGAAAAAATTTAAACAACTAGAAACCTTAAAATAGCCTATAACTCAAAATTCGAAAAGGCTACATACATATACACACTCATATAAAAGATTAACATAAGACAGAATAAAGGTGTTTGCCCACAAAATACACAAAAGATTGACACAAGAAAAACATGAGAAAGCTCAACAATTCAATTATACTTCATAATCAATTTTCATTAAAAGTTTAACAGGAAAGGGCCTCCCTGGTGGCGCAGGGGTTAAGACGAAACCTATGAAGCAATCCGCAGCCACTGCAGCAGGAGTTTGATTCCCGGCCCGCCAGGGAGAAACCCACATGGTGGGACAGAACTCTCCTGTCTCGCCCACTGCTCCCCTCAGCAGTGTATTTCATCAGTCTGCCTGTTCTGTTCCCTGCTCTGTCTCTGGTGAATCCTCTCACCCTCACCCCCACATCTCTGGCCTGTACCCCAATTCTTGTATAAAAATAAATAAATCTTTAAAATAAAAAAGTTTAACAGGAAAAATACTAGAAGTATGGATTAAACTGTGCTTTGATCATCTGTATATTTCATTCATCCAATTGTACTCTATTGTCCTTTAAAATGACAAAATTTAAAAGACTTCAACATTCCATTTAAATCTATATTCCTTTAGAACAGATCCTACACACTTAACCCCAGCTCTTGTATGCATAAATAAATACATCAAAACAAACAAACAAACAAACAAAAAAACAGATCCTAAAGAAAAAGGCAACAATACGAAAAGTGCATCTTTAGAGAAATGAGCTATAATTCTAATTTTGCTTTTTAAAATGAAACAATAAAATAGAAGCAGTAACCCGTACAATTTGGCTAAGTTATATCATTATCTTCACTTTACAGATGCAGAAACTGATCTAAATGACCTTTATAAGCCCATTATAAGCCTATCTTCTTTCAAAAACATCTAATTCAACATGATTAAGGGGAAATGTCACATCTGCAGGAATAATTTAAGACTTCAAATTAACCAACATACAATACAGTACCTTTACAACTGTATTCACAAGGAGCAGCAGCAGTTCATGACTTTCATGTAGAAATAAAGAAATAGCCAAATAACCTATAAAAGTTGAGGAGAAAAATCTCATTATTACCTGCTCAAAGTAACTTTCCCAAGTTACACAAAGGTACCAGTTACAGGTCAATACAAAAACAAATTGCAAAATATTAGGTACAAAAACTTCAATAAGGAAAATTTCAAGTGTTTTTCATTCTGAAATTTTTTAGAATTATGTATTTCACAGCATACGTTTGAAATGAAAACAGGCAATGTATACCAAAATAAGGTCTTGTAATGATATCAGGAATATGTCTTCTAATTTTTTTGCAAATATTCACAATCAATCAAAATATTTCTATCTTGTAGCCAAACATAAAATTATTCAAAAACTAATTACTACATTTTAAAAAATTTATATATATTTTACATAATTGTTCATTTTTATACAATGTTTGCTTTCTCCTCTCAGGTATAGTAAAAGCTACTACATTTAATAGTGAATTACTTTCCATTTGTATTACTGAATGAGCTACCATATACCAACCGATACAATGTAAATCATGTATTAAATGAACCAATAGTTTATTGTCTCCATTTGAAGACACACTATTGAATGAATAGCAGTTGCTGAGTGAAAAATATTGTCTACTGCATTAATTGTACTCATTGACTTAAATAAGCATTTTCATTTGAATAATACTGAAACCTAAAGATATACATCTTAGTATTAAGAAAACACATTAATACTGACAAATGTCATGTGCATGGAATCTAGATGCTCCATATAATTTTCCTGTCATTCTTCATATTAGTAAAAACTAGCACTTATTAGACAGTTACTATAGGTCAAGTACATCACAAGCCTCACCTCATTTAATGCTTAAAACTCCAGCAGGTAGGTATTATCCTAAACATGATGAGGCCCCAATAAAGATAACTGCCCAAAGTCTACAACTATTAGATGGGGAAGCAAGGACACAAACTCAGCAAGCAGCAGTCAGATGTTTTTAACCCCATCCTGTCTCTCCACACAGTACACCTTGAGGCATTATTCCTTGCCTCCTTCCTCACTGTTTTTTTTTTTTTAAGATTTATTTTTATTTATTAATACACAAAAGAACTAGCATATATGGCAGAGGTGGGGGGAAAGGAGAGGATTCACCAAAGACAGAGTGGGGAGCAGACAGGCAATCTACTTAAATACACTGCTGAGGTGAGGAAAGCAACAGGTGAGCCAGGAGAGGTCTGCTGCGCCATGTGGGTTTGGTCCCTGGCCAGGGATCAAACTCATGCCATTCTACAGTGGCTGAGGATAGAGCTTGATAGTGCTGAGACTTTAACCCCTGCGCCACCAGGGAGGCCTTTTCTCAATTCTTTTAGCACTTTCATTAAGGATTTTAATGTTGGGCCTCCCCGGTGGCACAGCGGTTGAGTGCTGGGTTGCGAAGCTGCCCGCAGCCTCTGCAGCGCCGGTTCGATCCCTGGCTGCTCCCCGGCCACCAGAGGAGGGTCCCACATGGCGTGCAGACCTCTCCTGCTGTGCCCGCTGCTCCCCTCAGCAGTGTACTTCATCAGTCTGCCTGTTCTGCTCCCCGCTCTGGCTCTGGTGAATTCTCTCACCCTCCCGCGCTTCTGACTGTACCCAGTGCTTCTATAAATAAATAAATAAATAAATCTTAAAAAAAAAAAAGGATTTTAATGTTAACTATCTCCATCATTATTAGCATCCACACTGTCTGCACCTATTAGGGAACATGGGAAAACCATTGGCTATTCTCACAGCCAAGATGTTGCAGCATGACTTAATGCAATATCTACAATGAAGGTCAGAGGAGCAGAGCGATTACTCCCACAATCATGAGAAAGAAAAGAACTAATCAGGACCAAGAAAGATGAGAAAAACCACAAAGAACATTTAAAGCAGAGATTAAGGGTTGTTGTTTTTTTAGATTTATTTTTTATTTATACAATAGTTGGGGTACAGGCCAGAGGCACAGGAGGGTGAGATATTCACCAGAGACAGAGTGGGGAGTAGAACAGGCAGACAGACCGAAAGCACTGCTGAGGGGAGCAGCAGGCGCGACAGGAGAGGTCTGCCACACCATGTGGGAATCTCCCTGGCCAGCTGGGAATCGAACCCGCGCTGCAAGGCTGCTTCACAGTGCTGCGCTCAACCCGCTATGCCACTGGGGAGGCCCCAAAGTTTAAGGGTTTCTGACACCTGTGTTTAGCTAAGGTATCACACATGATCAACTCACAAATATCAGGGTAGAAGATAAACTAACCCAAAGACCATTTCAAAAAATACCGTTTTTGAACATCAGGAAACAAAAGGCAAGATACTCTGTGACTCAAAAAAATGAAAAAGGTTTCAGAAAAACAAAACTAAACTATGATTATAAAGTACATTCAATATATATAAAGTGGGGTATAGTGTAAGAATATAAGCTTTGACACGTATAAACTTACATTCACATTCTGATTCCACCATGTATTAGCTCTCAGACCTTGGACATGTGACTTAACCTTTCTAAGCTTTAATTTTCTCATCTGTAAAATGAAGATAAGTGCTATCTTACAAGATAAAGAACCTAACGTAACACCTGACTTAATGGGTATTGAAATTTATTCAACAACATACACATAAAAACTAAGAAGGCATTCTCCGTCAAAGAAAGCACAATGCTAGGCTAAGAAATCTCAGCAAAGTGAATGAGGCAGTAGTACCAGAGTAAAGACAGACAGAAGTGTTTAAATGCTACTTAAAAATAACTTCCACTAATTAGCACATATACAGAATGTCTAATGTCTGCAAATAGGTCTGTCTTGTTGGTTATAAATTACTTTCCTGAGAGACCTGAATATCAATAAAAATGACTCTGAGGTCTCCTAAGAGTCTAAGACAAGCCGAAGATAAACCCCCATAATAATGCATTAATTCATGTACACAGTTATCCACTGCAACATTATAACTTATAAGAGCAAAAAATCAAAAACCACCCATATGTCCACTAGTAGGGATATGGTTGAAAAAAATAACATATCCATCCACCCAATAAAAGCTATACAAGTATACAAAGTATAAAGATGTCAAACAAGTTATAAAACAATCTATCTTTTGTGTTAAGAGACAGGGTATATCATATGCTACCTTTGTGAAAGAGACTATCTGAGTATGTACAAATACATTTACTTATTTTTTCAAAAAGAGAAAAGGTTAATCAGAAACAAATAAGGAAGGGGCCTCCCTGGTGGCCCAGGGGGTTAAGCATCGCACAGTGAAACAATCCACAGCCTCTGCAGCACAAGTTCCATCCCCTGGCGAGCCAGGGAGCTACCCACATGGCGCAGCAGACCTCTCCTGTCTTGCCCGCTGCTTCTCTCAGCAATGTATTTCAATCAGTCTGCCTGTTCTGCTCCCCACTCTGTCTCTGGTGAATCCTCTCACCTTTCATGCCTCTGGCCTGTACCCCAGCTCTTGTATGCATAAATAAATAAATCTTTAAAAAAAAAAGTTCTATTAAAAAAAGGAAGTAAGGGGCACATTAGACAGAAGAGCAACAGATGAAGTCAGACATCTTGATTATACCTTTGTATAAGGTCTTACTTAACTTTGGAACCATTTAATACTTTACATATTTTTAAAATAAAATTAAATTATAAATGAAAACAATTACATGAAAATCTATGAAGCAGCCACAATTATACAAAATATGTATTGCTTTCAACATTCCCTGCCTTTACGGATCTTAGAATTAGCTCAGGCGCTAAGACATTAATACATGAAAAGACAACCCCCAGGTTACAGATAGTAAGAGCCATCGGAATAATCAGAGAAGAATTAAAATTTGATTTGGAATATGGAAAAGGAGAGACAGTATGTTAGAGGACAGTCTTCTTGAATAAAAGTATACAGGTATAGAAGATACAAGAGTATTTTGGGTGGAATGGGTTCAACAAGTGGAATATTATGGGTATGCAGGCTCAGCATCTTTATTAAGACATCTCCCAGCCCAACCATCATCTGACAACATGCAAATACAATTTATGAATAATGCTGGTCCTTGACATGACACTATTCTTTGAATAAAAAACATGTTGTACTTCTATAATATTCTAAAGGGCTTCATTCTTGAGATTCTGTTAAAGAAGCTGAACCTATATAGATAGGAGGCTTCAATCTTTGAAACGAGTTTTCCTAATAGCCCTAAGCATTGATTACAGAGCCAAAATTTTTTTAAAGGCCTCTAATTCTCTTAGTAACATCTGTGAAACTGAGAACAGGCAATTTGAAATTATTCAAGTCAATTTCTGTTTTATTCTTTAATGAGGCTAGACAGACTCTTTAAAATTAGTATTAATTGACATAAAATTTACACACTAAAAAAGTCCCCTTCTTTAAGTGTATAATTCAATGAATTTTGACAAATATATATAGCCATCTAACCACCAATACAAGAACAGGCAATTTTTAATCTCTAAACCTCAAAAATAAATCAGGTAAACTGATTCCATTTATAGGCTTTGGTTTTTGAAGTGATGTATTTTAAAGCTTTGCAAATTATAGAGCAGTGTTCTAAAAAATATACTGTGCCTGTCATCATTCATTTTATATGGTGGCTGGAACATTAAGAGCAACATTAAAGTATGAAAGGTTTAAATACATACATACCCACTCTTTTTTCTAAAAGATTTCCTTGTTGTGCCAACTTGATTGCATGTATATAGCCAAAAGAAGCATCATATCCAAGCATTTCACAATATATAAGTCTCACCATGCATTCCTTCATCATTTTCTGAAAAGCAAAATATCCAGTAACTGTATAAATAAAATGTTTTGATTTTTGTTTCATTATGCTGTCATCATTTAACAGGGGAAATCCTTTCATCCTGGCACTACATGTGTACACACACACACACACACAAAATCAAATAATCACCTCAAATCAAATTTTATGAATAAAAATTTGATCCCCAACTTAACAACATTCATTTTAGTAAAATTATTCCAATATCTTGTTAGTGGTAACATTATGAAACAAATCAACTATAGTTATTTCTATTACTATGAGCCCTTTGTAAAATTTGGTCATAATTTCACCCATGAAAAATCTTACTTAGCTTCTAAAATTTGGCATATTATTTTACTATACTTTATCAAGTAAAAAAATCCATACAAGGTCCACAAGTTGATAATGATTTCTGCAATGAAAATAATTTTCACATTTAAAACCCATACTATAACAGGGATTTGTTCAGAATTATGCTATATAAAATATGCAATAGTTTGCTTTCTTTTTCAACAGTTATAATGAACTAAGGGACGTGACTTCATTAATAGTATAGCCAATTCAATATTTAATTTGTAATTAAGCCTTTCAATATTTATAACACAAATTAATAGTTTATACTTTTGTTTTATCAGTATAATATTGCACTCTCAATATTTACAGCATTTTTTTTATCAGAAATAAAAGGGATGTGTTTCAATATAAGCTAAAAAAATCAAGGAAAAAATATACACACATATACTATTTTAGTATCTAAAACTTAATTAGGGTTAGTATATTACAGGATCACTATATCACAAAATGCTTAGGAAACAGCAAAATATTTTAAATATTTAAATATTTATAGGATAATAATGTCTGACATTTCTGATATATATGTATATATTTGGGTGTTTATATATATGTAAGTATAAAGAGTTTTTAAAAACCATTGCAAAATCTTAGGGGAATAAAATTTAATTCAGGTAATTGGTGTTTAAAATAACACAACTAAATTCACTAGCACATTAATTAAGACTACTAAATACTGAGGGAAAAAAGCTTCCAAGATACTGGCAACTCCTTCTCAATGGTTTTTACAACAATTAGAGGAGTGAAAGTTTTCATTTAAACCACTAAGTATCAATCCTGATTTTATAACATTCTGTATCGGAATTTTTCTTTTCTTTTTTTTTAATTTATTTTACTTAAGTTACACAGAACTGCGATGTAGGCCAGAGGTGGAGGAGTGGTGAGAGGATTCATAGAGACAGTGGGGAACAGAACAGGCACATCTACTGAAATACACTGCTGAGGGAAACAGCAGGCGAGACAGGTGTGCCTTGTGGGTTAGCTCCCTGGCCAGGGATCAAACTCAGGCCATAGCGGGGATAGCGCTGAGACTTAACTCTAGACCACTAAGGAGGCCACTATATCACAGTTTTTTAAAAGTCTTTACAAACATTAAGTAAAATTATACAGCATACATTATTGTTCACTTACTTTTAGAAAAGAAAGCACATTCTCCATCGCAGGAATTATCCCTACAATTTCTCTGTCAAACTGTCATCCAACATTTACATGACTACCTCAGGGACAGATAACTCTGACAGGAATGCCCAAAGCTGGATGACCATAATCACTTATAAAATCTTCCTTCCCATTTCTGACTCCCTAACTTCTACCTATTTATCTTAGTACTGCCCATAGCAGGTTTATGCCTGGCAGCAAGAAAATCTGTGTTTAGTACTCCAATTACAGAAAATGAAATCTAACAAAGTAAAGAGAGAAACCAGGTCTGCCCAAAACATTCTTTCGGACTTTACAAGTGTTACTCTTATACATGATCACATACTCATGCAAAATGATCACAGATATTTTTATTAGAGGAAGGAAAAAAATTCCCAGGCATTTAGACACAAAAACACCAAATATTTGCTGAATAAATGTTGCTTGGGGAAAAAAAAATCTCATCACATTAAAATAAAAAACTAGGTCTTAATCTAACTATGCAAGGACAATCCCACAATGGCCTGCATGTAGCAGTCTCTTATTAAATGACTGTCATCTGAAAAATGATATGATATGGGACCAAGATTAAAACAACTCAATATGAATTTAGCCGTTGTGCAAATACTCAGTGTTATAGCAAATAAATAAAAAACATTATTTCCATTTTGTCAACCAAATTATACTCCAAGAAATATGTGTAACAGTAAAACAAAACAGCTACAGCTACAATATATCAACTCAGGTCTGAAAATACAATTTTAAATGATATAGTCTATCCTTTTCCCAGTATCAACATTAAAACAGTTAAGATGAGCACTGGGGTCCCGGACCATCACCGCATTCATCCAGTCAGCACGACATGGGCACTAACTTGACATCAGTCAAACAAGTCTTGATCCAGTGCAGTCAGTAAATAATAAAAGGCTGAAGTTAATGTTTGAATTGCTACCACCAGTGAGTTTTTTTGACTATGATAAATTAGATTTTAGCAACCAATTCCATACCTCTCATGAGTCCATAGTGGACCAGATTTCCAATTCAATATGCGCTGGCATTGACTACAAAAACTTACCAGCGTTGTAGAAGGAGCAGAAACCATGGCTTTCAGATTACTCAATTCCTGCTGGATTAATTTCTCTTCCTCCTGAAAAAGTGAAAATTAAATGTTTTAATAACTGTCTTTTGAAAAGACAAATATAACAGAGTTTTTTAAGGGAAAATGTAATTTATAATACCTTCAATTAAACAAACATTTTAAAAGTTACAGAAATTATGTGCTTAAGATATGCCTTTAAGGCCTTTTTCCAACCCTCAGAGTCATCACTGGAAAGAATGAGTATTTCCAAGCTAACCCATCATTTCTCTTTTCTTTACTCTCTCCTCTCTTCTCAAGGACTCTTTAGCAGAAAGTGATTTTTAAAAAAAGAACAGTGGAGAGAGAGTAGAAAATAAATTCTTCCTGTATCTGCCCTTGATAAGAGCCCATACCTGCACCTTAGAAGTAAAAAGTCTTCATGGAATAGGGAAATAGGCTAAGAACACAGAAACAGAATCAATCTTCTTTTAGCCTGTGCTATAATTTTCTCCATATTCCCTGCCCTGTATTTTCTTCCTTATTCTTCATATCCTTTCCCTCACTTCCTACCTCTCTCACACAGAGAATAACAAAAACACCAGTGTGGCACTTGTACTTTCCGCACACATCTCTTCATAATAAAGTACAATATAACACGTGATCTCTTTGAGATACACTCTTTGCAACTTGCAGTCAGTATTTTACACAATTAATGCAGCCACCAAAAGTCTGTGGGACCATAACTTCTATCATAATTGCTCTTTTCCCAAGTCCATCCTGAGGCAGAGACTTACTCAGCAAATTTTACGTTTTGGAAGAATGATATTTTTTCTTTGCTCAACCCAATGGTCTAAGCTAAGAATTCAAGCTCCCCAAAGACAGTCAACAGATTACGATGACAGGGTCTGAGTGTGACATCTAGTAACTGACTGACGGGACTGGAAGAGAGCAGGAAAACGAGTAAGGAAAGAAACTTCATGGGTGAATCACGCAAACCCTTGCATCACCCCTGGTATTTACACACACGCTTGACGCCTCACCCCCGACACAACCCATGAAACGCGTCCGGCGTGTTCCCACTCCCGCGTCCAGGAAGCACATGGAAGTTGGGAGATCTGGGATTTGCCCCAGATCATAATGAGTCAGGGCCAGGGCCAACTGTGGAAACCCGGCCTCGCGGCTGTGGGTCGGCGCAGGCGAGTGCGGCTTCCAGACAGACTTCGGGACGCAGCGACACACTCGGCCCCCGCGCCCCCGGGAGGCCCCGGCGCCCGCCCGCCGCCCTGGGCCCGCCTGGGCCGGGGCCTCCTCGGCGCCCCTGACCTCCCCGCCCGGCTGGCACCTACGTGCTTGGAGGTGAGCGCGTGATGCCGCGGACGAGGCTGCCCAAACGCGAGGAAAAGGACGTCTTGGCGGCCGCCGCCCCGCCGGCGGGCTGGGTCTGCAGGAACAGTCCCGGCAGCGCCGTCAGCGTCTTCTCCACGATGTCGCTCATCGCCGCCCGCGCCCCGGCCGCCGCCCGGCCTCATGCCCGGCCCTGCCCGGTCGCCGCCCGGCCTCCGTAGGCGCTTCCTGTTTGTTTGAACGCGAAAGCTTTATTGGCGCCCGCGGACACGCACAGCGGCGCTGCCGGCAGGGGCCTCCGGGGGGCGCGCGAGTCCGCGCCACAAGGGCCGCTCGCCCCGCCCGCGAGCAGCCGCTGGCGCCTAGAGGGGACCCCGACTCCTCGGGTCTCGGAGAACACCCCGCGGTCCCCCGAGGCTCCGAGTCTTCCTGAGGAAGCCGCTCTGACCCGTCCCTCCGGCACTTCGCCCCGCCCGGCCGGGCCGGGGACCCCGGGGGGCCGGGGGTCAGAGGCGACGCGGCGGCCTGTGTCGCGGAGTCTAAGTGCGGGTTCAGGCCACTATCGCTTCCCGCCCGGTCCGATTCCTGGGGTCGGGGCCGCACAGGGAGGGAAGTGACTCCCCTCCGCAGTCGGCAGGTCGCGGGGTAAAGGTCACTCACTCCTCTGAGGCCGATGTCCCTTACCTGGCCAGCAAGGAGAGCCCTCGCTGTCTGCCCCTCCACGACACTGCATTCTTTCCATTTTGGAAGTGATCACAGTAGGCGTCTCTCGATAGGGCTCAGATCTAATCCATTGCTATTACCTAAAACAGACTCCAGCATTTTCCTTTTTCTTTCTGGCTCATTTCACTGAGCATGATCCCTTCCTGCTCCATCCATGTTGCTGCAAATGAAATGAGTTTATCTTTTTTGATTGCTGAGTAATATTCCATGGTATATATGTACCACATCTTCTTGATCCAGTCATCTATTTTGGGGCATTTGGGTTGTTTCCATAGCTTAGCTATTGTAAACAGTGCTGCTAAACATAGGGGTGCAGGTGCCCTTTTGAATTAATGTGTCTGTGTCCTTTGGGTAAATACCTAGGAGTGGAATTGCTGGATCATATGGAAGCTCTATCTGTAGTAGGTTGAGGAACCTCCACACAGCTTTCCATAGTGGTTGGACCAGTTTGCACTCCCACCAACAGTGCAGAAGAGTTCCTTTTTCTCTACAACCTCGCCAACATTTGTTGTTGCAACTTCTCACTCATAGCAGGAATTTAGAAAACCTAAATAAGGGACCAGGAAAAAGACTAATAAAGAAAAAATTAAAATCAACAAGCAACTATAAACCAGAGACACACTAGGGGGTGGAGGAAAGAGGTATTAGGGTCAAAATAAGGGGGGTGGGAATTGTATGGGGAATATAACCAAAATGAAGATGCATACATTGTGCAAAAATGAAATATGATGTAAGAAATATATAAAATAAAATAAAACAGACTCTAACACAGTAGTTTTCAAAACGTGATCTGGTGATTTCTGAGAGTCTTGGAGACCCTTTTGTAGGGATGCACCAAGTCAAAATTATATTGTAATATTATTGAAATGTCATTTACTGTTCACGTCACCTTCTCTGGAGTGTAGACTTTTCAAGAGGATAAATGACTTGCAAGCACTTTGCAGGCTGGTGAAATGTGCACTTGCATATTCTTGTGTTTTCTAGAATTTTCTAAATTTGCAGGTTTAGAATATAAGTATGAGCGTTTTCAGAGATGAATTGGGTTTGTCCTCAATATTTCTAGTGTGCTCTAACTGGCCATCTTCTCTTTAAGCCTGCTCTCATCTCTGTAACCTAATATAGAGGTTTTTTTTTTAATTTTTTTTTTTTAAAAGATTTATTTATTTATTTATTTATACAAGCACTGGGTACAGTCAGAAGCACGGGAGGGTGAGAGAATTCACCAGAGCCAGAGCGGGGAGCAGAGCAGGCAGAAGGACTGAAGTACACTGCTGAGGGGAGCAGCGGGCGGCAGGAGAGGTCTGCGCGTCATGTGGGTCCCTCCTCTGGTGGCCTGGAAGCAGCTGGGGATCAGCCGGGGATCGAACCGGCGCTGCAGAGGCTGCGGGCAGCTTCGCAACCCAGCGCTCAACCGCTGTGCCACGGGGAGGCCCTTTTTTTTAATTTTTTAATTAAAATTTTTAATCCTGAAATTGTGTTGATATCTATGCAGAAACACAGGGGGAAATCCATTTTGACTTCTTTTGTGAGAACATTTTTTAATTTATTGAAATCTTCCCTAAGTGTTTACATTTTATCTAAAACTGTTGACCTTTTAGAATGTAATATTTTGTTCTAAAATAATTTTTTTCACATTTAAAAAATTTCAATATCTTTGGTTAACTTACAAAAAGGAAATTAGAAGGCTTACCTTACCTCCTCAATAGTTAAACATTTAAAGATGCTGAAAAAGATGATACTGACATTTAGATCATAAGAGTCTCCCTGGCTCAGGAATGGGGAAGAATCTGGGTGAAACTGTCTGTAAGAAGAAACGGTATGTCAAAAGCTCCTATCCCTTGGCTTTAGAGATGTTAATTTACTCAATGTTCTCTTATGCAAAAAAAACTTTTCCAAATACCATTATTTAAAGTGAGACATCATTTTAAAATCAGTCAACCATAGTTTAGAGGGGAATTGAATATTGTAAATGTAGACATAAAAAGCTTTAAAACCCAAAGTTTTTTTGTTTTTACTTCTCAATATAGAAATTAAAAACCCACCAAAGCATCTCACAGGTTAAATGATTGAATTCCATTGGCTGAAGAAGGGAATACTTTGGAGACATGACTATTTAGCTCTTCTGCACAATATTGATTGGGCTCTTTATTTTCTTGTTACTGAGTTATAAGAGTTCCTTGTAGATCTTGGATATTAGCCTCTAGTTGGCTGTATGTTGTGCAAATATTTTCTCTTACTCGGTAGGGTGTCTTGTAGTTTTAATGATAGTTTCACTGTGCAGAAACTTTTTAGTTTTATATAGTCCCATTTGTACATTTTTGCTTTTGTTTCCATTGTCGTTGGAGATGAGTCCCCAAAAATATCACTGACGCCAATGTTGGGAAGTGTTTTGCCTATGTTTTCTTCTATGTATATTATGATTTCAGGTCTTATATTCAAATCTTCAGTCCATTTGAATTAATTTTGTGTATGGTGTAAGATAGTGATCTACTTTCATTCTTTGGCTTGTAAATGTCCAGTTTTCCCAACACCATTTGTTGAAGAGATATTCCTTTCTCCATTGTATATTCTTGGCTCCTTTGTTATAAATTTACTGTCCAGGGCCTCCCTGGTGGCGCAAAGGGTTAAACGTCGCACTATGAAGCAATCCAAAACCTCTGCAGCACAAGTTCAATCCCCAGCAAGCCAGGGAGCAACCCACATGGTGCAATAGACCTCTCCTGCCTCGCCCACTGCTCCCCTCAGCAGTGTATTTCAGTCAGTCTGCCTGTTCTGTTCCCCACTGTCTCTGCTGAATCCTCTCACCCCCCACATCTCTGGTCTGTACCACAGCTCTTGTATGCATAAATACATAAATCTTTAAATAAATAATAAATAAATAAATTTACTGTCCATATAAATATATGTTTATTTCTGGACTCTCATTTCCATTCCATAGATCTATCTATTTATATTCTAATACTATACTGTTTTGATAACTCTGTCTTTGTGGTATAATTTGAAGTCTGGGAGTGTGATACCTCTGTTCTTTTTTATCGGGATTGGTTTAGTTATTTGGGCTCTTTTATGGTTCCATGTAAATTTCAGTAATGTTTTCTCTATTTCTTTGAAGAATGACATTGCAACTTTGATAGGGATTGCACTGAAAATATATATTGTTTTGGGTAAGATGGCCATTCTTACAATCAAAGAGCAAAGACTGTCTTTCCATTTTTGTGTGTCTTCCTCTATTTCTTTGAATAATTTTTCATAGTTTTGTTGTACAGTTCTTTCACCTCCTTTGTTAAGTTTATTCCTAGATACTTAATTATTTTTATGTGATTGTAAATGGGATTATTTTCTTGATTTCTTTCTTTTCTGATTGTTGGCCTATAGGAAGAGAATGGTTGTTGGTTTTATTTTTTTTTTTTAAGATTTATTTTTATTTATTATTTATACAAGCACTGGGTACAGTCAGAAGTGCGGAAGGGTGAGAGAATTCACCAGAGCCAGAGTGGGGAGCAGAGCAGGCAGAAGGACCGAGGAACACTGCTGAGGGAAGCAGGGGGCAGCAGGAGAGGTCTGCGTGCCATGTGGGACCCTCCTCCAGTGGCCGGGGAGCAGCCGGGAATCAAACCAGCACTGCAGAAGCTGCGGGAAGCTTCGCAACCCAGTGCTCAACTGCTGTGCCACCAGGGAGGCCCTGGTTGTTGTTTTTAAAAGATTTATTTATGCACACAAGAACTGGGGTACAGGCCAGAGGTGCGGTGGGGGTGAGAGGATTAACCAGAGACAGAGTGGGGAACAGAACAGGCAGATTGATTGAAGTACACTGCTGAGTGGAGCAGCGGGAGAGACAGGAGAGGTCCGCTGCACCATGTGGGTCACCTCCCTGGCCTGAGATTGAACTGGTGCTGCAGTGGCTGCCAATAGCTTAATAGTGCTGCATCTTAACCCCTTGTGCCTCCAGGGAGGCCCAAGAGAATGGGTTTTTGTACATTGATTGTGTACACTGCCACTCTACTGTACTGATTTAATGTTTGAAATAATTTTGTAGTCATGTCTTTTGGTTTTATGTATGTTATTATATCAACTGCAAATAGTGATAGTTTTATTTCTTGTTTTCCAATTTTAATTACTTTTGAATCTTTCTCTTGCCTAATTACTCTAGCTGGGACTTCCATTACTATGTTCAACAGGAGTGGTAAAAGTCGACATCCTTGTATTGTACCTAATCTTAGAGGGGAAACTTTCAATATTTCACCATTAGGTATGATGTCAGCTGTGGTTTGTCAGATAAGGTCTTCATTGTGACAAGGTATGTTCCTTCTATCCCCATTTTATTTAGAGTTTTTATCATAAATGGATGTTGAATTTTGTCAAATACTTTCTCTGCATCTATTGATATGACCATGTGATTTTTATCTTTCTTTTTGTTGATATGGTGAATTGCATTGATTGATTTGCACATGTCAAACCATCCTTATATCCATAGAATAAATCCCACCTGGTCATGTTGTATGATTCTTTTAATGATCCTTTCATTTTGTAGAAAAAGGATACTGAGATTTAGAATGAGGAAACCACTTGATAGAGATCACAAAGTCTTAGGGGTAAGAATTGAAATTGTGGCCTAAATGTAGGCTTTGAGCCTGTACATTCCCCTGTACTTTCCTGGCATTGATAGTGAATACATTGCCTTAGACTTGTTCTTAGACTCTGACTCCAAGTCCTGCCCTGAAATTAAAGGGATGGGAATATTCTCTCTTAAGCTTATAATTTTAGACTGTGCATTTTCCCCCCTTAAATATGGGCTCTTCTTTCTCCTTTTCCCATCTCCACTTCTGTCCCAGGTAATTTCACTCAGAATGACATACTATTACAAGGATTGAGCCTATTAAATTAATCCCTCTAGAACTGGATTTCCACTGTTTCTTCTTCTGTTGAAAGAAAAGATAGCTCTCATTTAGTTGAAAATAGCACCTGACACTATACTGATACTTAATAAGCATTCATTTTATGCTTCTTAAATGAAGAGTATGGTAGAGAGGAGGGTGTGCATAAAAAAATATCTGGAAGCATGTATACCCAAATGTTAAAAGTGATTGTCTAAGGGGGGCGGGAGGGGGAAAGGAGGGATTGGGGTCAAAATCAGGGGGTTGCAATTGTATGGGGAATATAAAAAAAAGGGGTTGCCTAAGATTGTATAATTAGGATTACTCTGTGTATTTTTCTTTATACATCAATGGATCAAGAACTAGTCAGTTATTTAAAAGAGATCTAGAAATACACAGTGACTCTCCATCGATCTCTGGCCAACCAGAAGGTGCATCACACAGAAAGGATACACAACAGGGCCCATTGGAAAGTAAAAGTAACACAGACCTGAAAACTTGTCTAAAATGCAAAAGTGCTTTCCAAACCATACATATATCTATTATCAGAGAATAGAAGACTTACTGGCTCTGTGTGTTATCGGAGCACAACTTCTGACCAATCAAGGCTGACCACCGAGCTCCACAGACACAAGGATGAACCCCTAGGAAGTCAGAGTCATCAGTGAGAACACAGTGGGAGGTAGAGAGATCCACAAATTTAGTCCAGGCAAGTTATTAAACAAACAAAAACAGTAACAACAAATTATCATGGGAGTGGAAATCACAAACTAGATTTGCTACTGAATTTTATTTAAAATGTCCAGTTTTCAATATCAAAATTATGAGCATTGCAAAATAGCAAGCAAGTTTGGCCTATACTCAGGGGGGGAAAGCAGTAAATAGAATCTCTGCGTAAGCTCAGATGTTGTCTTTGCAGAGAAAGAATGTAAAGTACTTTTTTTAAAAAGATTTATTTATTTATTTATACAAGCACTGGGTACAGTCAGAAGCACAGGAGGGTGAGAGAATTCACCAGAGCCAGAGCGGGGAGCAGAGCAGGCAGAAGGACCGAAGTACACTGCTGAGGGGAGCAGCGGGCGGCAGGGGAGGTCTGCGCACCATGTGGGACCCTCCTCCTGTGGCCGGGGAGCAGACGGGGATTGAACCAGCGCTGCAGAGGCTCCGGGCAGCTTCACAACCCAGCACTCAACCGCTGCGCCACCGGGGAGGCCCCTGTAAAGTACTTATTAAAAACATGTTTGGGGCCTCCCTGGTGACACAAGGGGTTAAGATGCAGCACTATGAAACAATCTGCAGCCACTGCAGCATGATTTCTATCACCAGCCAAGAAGCTGACCCACATGGCGCAGCAGATCTCTCCTGACTTGCCTGCTGCTCCCCTCAGCGGTGTATTTCAGTAAATCCACCTGTTCTGTTTCCCATTCTGTCTCTGGTGAATCCTCTCACCCACCCCCATACCTCTGGCCTGTACCCCAGTTCTTGTATGCATGAATAAATAATTAAATATTTAAAAAAGAAAAAACATGTTCGAAGGACTAAAGGTAGTCACATTTTGAAAAATCAAAACATTAAAATAATCACTTAGCAAATAGATAATTTCAATAGAGATATAACCTATAAAAATAACCAAAAGGTAATTAAGAAACTGAAATATATTAATTGAAAATTCTCTAAAAGAGAATTAAGAAGGCAAAAGAAATAATCAGTGAACTTGAAGGTAGATCAATAGAAATGATTCAAAATGAAAAACAGAACAAAAATGAAAAACAAACAGTGCCTCAGAGTGAATAAATAAAAATATCAATATACAGGGCCTCGCCAGTGACACAGTGGGTGAGTACCATGCTGTGAAGCTGTCTGCAGCCTCTGCAGTGTGGATTCGATTTCCGGCTGTCCAGGGAGAAACCCACATGGCGCGGCAGACCTCTCCTGCCTCACCCACTGCTCCCCTCAGCAGTGTCTTTGGTCCATCTGCCTGTTCTGCTCCCCATTCTGTCTCTGGTGAATTCTTTCACCCTCCCGCACCTCTGACCTGTATCCCAGTTCTTGCATAAATAATAAATAAATAAATCTTTAAAAAAAAAAAAAAGAATATCAATATACAGTAGTTCACCTTATCCTCAGGGAATATATTCCAAGAACCCCCTAATAGATGTCTGAAGCTACAGATAGTACCAAACCCAAAATATACTGTCTACTTACTTATGTATATATGCATACCTATGATAAAACTTAATTACAAATTAGGCACAGTAGTAATAATAAACTAGGACAATTGTTGCTTATCTTCTTTGTGATTTATTCTTTTTATTGGTTAAGAGTATGTTTTATTGGGCCTCCCCAGTGGCGCAGTGGTTGAGCACTGGGTTACGAAGCTGCCACAGCTTCTGCAGCGCCGGTTCGATCCCTGGCTGCTGGTGAGGGTCCCACATGGCCCGCAGACCTCTCCTGCCGCCCACTGCTCCCCTCAGCAGTGTACTTAGTCAGTCTGCCTGTTCTGCTCTCCCCTTTGGCTCTGGTGAATTCTCTGACCCTCCCGCGCTTCTGATTGTACCCAGTGCTTGTATAAATAAATAAATAAATCTTTAAAAAAAAAAAAGAGTATGTTTTATTTCTACACATTTCCAATTTTCCTTCTGTTTTTGAATCTAATACATTCCATTGTGGTCAGAAAGATATATTGTATGTATGTGTGGTTTCAACCTTTGTATTAATGTATTAAGACTTGTGTTTTGGAATAACATGTACTCTATTCTGGAGAGTATTTTCACACTTGAGAAAAATGTGTATTCTATCTTGCTGGTATGTATGTCTGTTAGTTCTAATTGATTTATGTGTTATTCAAAGCTTCTATTTCATTATTGACTTTCTATATTGTTTTCATTATTGAAAGTGGATATTTGAATCTCTAATTATTATTGTAGTATTGTCTATTTCTCCTTTCAATTTTATCAGTGTTTGCTTCTGCTGATAGGTAGAATATCTAAGTAAATGGGAATTGAACAAATCAGTCTTGTTAATACTGTTAGTCTCTCCAAATCAATCTATATATTTGATACAAAATGCAACTACCTTTTTTGGGTAGAAATGGACAAGCTGATCCTAAATTTATATGAAATATAAAAACAACTATGTGACTTATCATAACCAATTTCAAAAGTTACTATAAATTCACAGTCGTCAAGACAGTATAGTGTTGGTATAAAGATGGGTCTATACATACATTAAAAGAACAGATCTGAGAGTCAGTAATAAATTCTTATACTTATGGTCAATTGATTTTCTTTTTTAAAGATTTATTTATTTATTTATTTATTTATTTATTTATTTATTTATTTATACAAGCACTGGGTATAGTCAGAAGCGCGGGAGGGTGAGAGAATTCACCAGAGCCAGAGGCGAGAGCAGAGCAGGCAGACAGACGAAGTACACTGCTGAGGGGAGTAATGGGTGGAAGGAGAAGTCTGCGCGCCATGTAGGACCCTCACCAGGCGGCTGGGGATCAAAGTGGTGCTGCAGAGGTACCGGCAGCTTCGCAACCCAGCGCTCAACCCAACCGCTGCACCACCAGGGAGGCCCTCAATTGATTTTCAATGAAGTTTCCAAAATAGTTCAATAGGGAAAGGATATCTTTACAACCAATGAGGCTGGGACAATTTCATATCCATGTGCAAAAAAAAAAAAGACCTTCACCTCACACCACGTACAAAAATTAACTTAAAATAGATCTTAGTTCTAATTATTTGAAGTAAAAGTATTAAAGTTTTAGAGGAAAACAAAACAAAATCTTTAAGACCTTGTGCTAGGCAGAGTTTTTAATATGACATAAAAAGCCTAATCCACAAAGGGAAAATTTGACAAGTTAGATTTCCTCCAAATGAAATTTTTTATGCTTCAAAAGATATTTTTAACAAATTGAAAAGACTAAGACTGAGAGAAAATTATGTAAATTATATACCTGATAAAGGACGTATAACTAGAGTACTGATACATGCTTCATTGTTGAACCTCAAAAATGTGCTAAGTAGAAAAAAATGTCACAAAACATTACATATTTTATGTTTCCATTTATGTGAAATGGCAAAAAAGTTAAAGCTGTAGAGACAGAGTGAGATCAGCAGTCACCTTAAACTAGAGGTGAAAGTGAGGATCGATGGCAAATACTCATGAGAGAACTTTCTGGGGTTTTGGAAATGTTCTAAAATTAGATTGCGGTAATGTGTACCCAGTGGTTGCACAATGGGTGAATTTTATGGTATATAAATTATATTTCAATAAAACTAAAAATTTTAAATGAATTTCATTTATTTAGTGTTATTGATTGACAGTTACTACAGAATAATTCTATCACCAGAGATAAATGCAGAAATGGAAAGAGAAAGAATTTGTTTAGAAAAATGAATACATTGAGGAAAGTCTACAGGGGTTGACCCTAGAAAAAGCTGGAAAGAAAAACCTTGAGAATGACAAGAAGTTGTTCCGGAAACTCTCCAAGCTGAGAGGCAAGGCCTACAAAAGTAGACATACTGACTAGAGTTCTGGGGATGCCAATGGTGGAGATTTAGGAAACTTTAAAGAACACAGCTATCCGCTCATGCCCAGGGGCAGCAGAGGAGCCCCCCACCACCACCGTAGCTGTGACTGCAAACATTCCCAGCCCCTGCCAGCAGGGCACAGTCCTGGGTTAATCAAAACCTGACCCAGGTTCTTCAGAGACTAGGACTCAATTTCCTTTTATTTTCTTTCTTGGGAGGAAGAGGGAATTTGCCCGAAGGTGGTTTCCTTTTAAGTCTGAAAAAGCAGCAGGAAGAACTTAGTGAGATCCTGTGATGCTCTCCCGGGGAGAGGCAGTGGTTAGAGCCAAAAGAAACTGCCCTAAGAGGAGCTTTTTCAGAATGACACATGCTATTTTCTTCCTCTTCCTCTGTGACTCAGATTCACATTTCACACAGAACTTTGCCTGTGTTTTCTTTCCTCTGCCTTGACTGCCAGCCAGCAGACTATGTCCACAGTTCCCCCACTGCTGCTCCCCAGTCTGAATCAGCCTGGTAAAAACATTAGCTAGAAGAGTTCTCTGTTTAGTTTAGAGTTCTCAGATAAGTTCTCTACAATAAATACCTTAACAATGAAAATATCTCTTTAAGGAAAGGGTCCTCCACAGCCCTGTTTATGTCTAATCTAATTCAAGCTACAGTCAATGAAACCAAATTCTGATCCATACCACATATTTGGATAGTCCAGTGGTTCTTACTTGTAAAAAAGATTTGACCTGTAAGACTTTCTTTCCCCAAGGAGTTTGAGGGAAAAAAAAAAAAAAAAAAAAAAAAAACAAAAAACAGAGCCCCTCAGTACTTGAAGAGTATTTTCCCACAGGCACTTGTTTTAAAAATCCAGTTCCCAGGAAATATTTGTAAGAACTTTTCCCAATAGTCTACCCAATCCTGGATGAGAAAGAGAAATGGGCTCTCGATTCAATAAGCAGGGTTTCTCAGAAAGAAACCATGGGAACTTATTCAATATTTAAGCAGGTCCTGATCCAGGGCACTGTAGAAGGTGACCAAGGGATCAGAAGTGAATCCAGTTAAAGGAAATAAGAGTGACATTCCAAAGAGTCGATAGTACTGTTGAGGCCTGAGGCTATACTAATGCACTAATGAGAGTCACATCTTTAAAATACAGTACCTAGACCATATGATGGAATTAATGACATCAATCGTTCTTACACACTGCTAAGAGCAGGATGCGCCTCAAAGGTCATTATTGTTGGGGAAAGTCAAACAAACTTTCACTTCCTTAAAATTGTGAAGAATATTTGCTTTCTGCTCTGCCAGTGATTCTCCCCAGGGAAGGTATGGTTCATCTGATTGGGGCACTAGGAATGCATTGACTATGCTTGGCCACTTCTGGGCCTTTTCATTTCTGGGCCTGCTCACTAGATCAGGGGCATCCCAGCCTAGAACACCTCTCTCTCTCTCTCTCTCAATCTCTCTTTTTCTCTCTCTCTCTCTCTCTCTCTCTCTCTCTCTCTCACACACACACACACACACACACACACACACACACACCTGCTTCCTCAGACAGTACAGAAAATCTGTTGTAAACCCTGACCAGTGGGTCCTCTACTTTGGCCTCATGCCCATCAAAGCTGGGATTATGTATCTCCATGTGTCTGATTCACTAATCTGTTTCTCCAAAGATTCTGAACTCAGAGTGGGTATGTGCTATGGGTTACCAGCCTCTTCAAAGCTCCCAAATAAAGATTTGAAATAGCCCAGTGACTAAAAGTCTTGTAAACCAGTGAATAAGCCAAAGAAGTGACTCTAGCAAGAGACCAAATTTGCTGTATGTTAATGAGCAAGGACTGAGCTCCTCTGTGGGAAGGGGGCCTCTTTTTCCAGAAGAGAATGCAGCTTCAAGGGCTTGTACATGGGCAGTGAGGGCAAAGACACAGCTTCCTGAAAGCATGGAGTGGAGCTACTGTGTCACTGCCAGCTCCCCCCAAGTCTGAAGTGTAAAGTGGTAGCAAGAGTCCTGAATTGACAGCCAGAAAACTTAAGTCTCAGCACTTATCAGATGTGCAGTCTTTACCATTTTGAGCCCCAGTTTTCTCATTGTAAATGAGTATAAATACATATCATCCCACCCTATTTTGTAGGGTTACTATGAGAATCACATTATATTATGTATATGAATGTTGATGTCTACTAGAAAGCATGAAAGGAATATAAGGCAGTATGAAAAAAAAATGTGAGGAGAAGATATATGAAGATATGGGGGCCAGCGGAGGGAGAAGTGCTCGATATTTCCCATTAGCTTGTCCAGATTCATTCTCCACCTTGATCTGTGTCCGCATGACTGAACTTCTAAACTGCATCAATGGGCCCCTACACCTTTTGGCTGCTGGTAGAGTTAACCAGTGAGGATCAACAGAGGACACTGGAAAGAGGATGATTTGGTTGACTGGATAAGATTCCCAGTTGTCCAACCTGCTGGTTCTCCTCAGGTTGCCTGCACCTCTCTACCAGGACCCAGCATCATGAGGAAATTTTTAAAAAACACAAGCACGGGTGATCCTTGAACAACATGGGTTTGAACTGCACAGTTCCCCTTATATAGGGATTTTTTTTTCCCAATAAATACAGCCAACCCTCCATATCCTTAGGTTCCACGTTCATGGATTCAACCAACCACAGACATGAGTTGGCTGAGTCCACAGATGCAGATGTAGAGAGCCCATTACAAGGGACTTGAGCAGTTGTGGATTTGGGTATCTGCAAGAGTTTTTGAAACCAATCCCCCACAGATACGGAGGGATGACTCTATCTAGTTCTACTCCAAACATACTGAAGCAAGAACTCCAGGGTGGGGCCCAATAATCTATTTTAACAAGCCCTCTGGGTGATTCTGGTGCACACTAAAATTGAGAATCACTGCTGTAACTATTACCACCTGTCCTTTGTTCACAGTAACTAACCCTGAGATACTGTCCAATCCCTTGTTGCTTCTACCAAAACTCTGTTTCCTTTCTAAATAGTCCTTTTGTAATACTCTCCTCAAATTACTCATTTTGAGTGTGCCCTCATTTCCCTTGGGGCCCTAACATAATATACTTGAAACTTCCTGGAATCTCAAAAATAAGACAACTAACAGTTTTGTATCCCACCCATAAAAAAGGACCAAGGGCCGAGGTGAAAAGAAAAACCTGTCAATGAGACAGTCAAGTAAGGAAATCATCCCCAAAACCTTTAGGCAACAGTTGGCAGTGGGCCTCTGTTTCAAGAAATGTCTCCTTTTGGTAAACTAAGAAATGATGTAACATCCTTGCGAGACATATGACTAAAATCCGAGGTTTTTGTGTGGGCTTGACCTGTAATGTTGGTTTCTACCAAGGACTTTAGTCTGAAGAGGAAGACTGCTTAGGTAAGTTGCCACTTCCAAAACGAAGTTGCTGTATTTCTTTCCTTTGGCTAAGACCAAAGCTATAGCAAGCTAAATTCATACCATTTATTTTTTCATCCAATATGAAAGTTGTAAGGGCCAGGATAAAACATTTGAGCAGCTGGAGAGAATAAACAAGTTCAAAGAGTCAGCCTGACTAGAGTGTATAATGCCTAAGATAAAGAGAGACTGTTTCTAGGTGTCTGTTTCCTCAGGTCTGTTGTCACAGGGACTCTCCTTGTTTGCAAGACATAACTCCAATACAGAAATATTCAAGCGAGGTCAGGCAGGACGCCCAGAGTAAAATTGAGAAACCCTACTCTAGCAAATCATCTTCTTTGGAAATAGAGGGCTAAGAAGCCTGGGGTCAGGGTAAGAAAGACTTTGGAGAAACAGCCCAAAGTGCTAAACTAACCCAGATTTTTCTTGCATATGAAAATTGAGTCTATTATGTTTGCCTACAAATAAAAAAACTGGTTTTCAAAGTAGCATCCGTTATTTATACCTTATGATTTATTCATTTTACCAGTAAAAGCTGGGCTCTGAAAAATGGTGAGAGAGACTGAGTTTGTTTTCAAATTTGTTCCTCAATTTGCTTTTTAAAAATAATTTCCCCATCTGCATCTCCTCCACACACAGGGATCCATGGTATCTTCAAGCTGTAACCTGTCTATCACAGCCCACCATTTGAAGAACCTTCCCAGGTTTTCCCCTCTTTGAACTTTCCAGAACACACTTAGAATTTAAGAGAACCAAGTCCTATCCCTCAGGGCCTATTGCTGGTGTGATTATTTAATTAACCCTGATGGGCAATGGCTTGCCTCCTAGCAACTCTCTTGCCTAAGGCAGCCTACTAGACTGATCTCAGGGACAGAAGGTCTTGCCACTTAGTAGCTATGTAACCTTGGGAAAGTTATAAAGAATCACTGATTCTTGGGTTTGATAAGGATCAATGCTTGAATATATATATTAATACCTTGCCGGGAGGTCGTCCTCCTTCTGTTTAACTTTCTACCTCCTGTGCACTCAGAGTGCTGTAATTATAATCATGAATTCTGACAGTAATCCAACAAGGGATGGTTAACACCGGCCCTAAATTACAGATGTGGAACTGAGACTCAATAGAGCAACATAAGTAATCCAAGGAAGTGGAAGTTAGGGTTCATTCCACTTTACTGTGTGATCTCTGACATACCCCATTCCAACCCTACAATCGAAGCATCCTTTATGAAACTTGAATTATGTCTTTCCTTCCACTCACGACCGCCATTTCCTTCCACTCACCACCGCCATTCCACTCACCGCTTCTTTAATGAGCAAAGTCATTTCTCTCTTCCATAGCTACTCCTTTAGCTACTTGAACACTACAAACCACTCTAAACATCCCCCAAATATTCAACTTCCCTTCCCATGAAGGTTTATGGGATGCTTCTTCAGTTGATCTATGTCCCATAATTCAACAACAAAATCTGAAGCTTAACACATACATATAGAAAACTGCACAAATTATATACATACAGTGCAATTAATTTTAATAAAGTGAATACTCCTTGATCAAGACCAGAAGCAGTTCTCTCTCCTGCAGCCACCCACAATGCTGGAAGGAAAGTAGGCCAAGGGGAAGAAGGTAACCCTGGCCATTGAGAAGGCCAGGAGGCGGTAAATCCCTTGTTTGAGAAAAGGCCCAAGAATTTTGGCACTGGGGCCTCCCCTGGTGGCACAGCAGTTGAGCGCTGGGCTGCGAAGCTACCCGAAGCTTCTGCAACACCGGTTCGATCCCCGGCCACCAGAGAGGGTCCCACATGGTATGCAAGCCTCTCCTGATGCCTGCTGCTCCCCTCAGCAGTGTATTTCGTCAGTCTGTCTGTTCTGTTCCCCGCTCTGGCTCTGGTGAATTCTCTCACCCTCCCGCACTTCTGACTGTAGCCAGTGCTTGTATAAGTAAACAAATAAAATCTTAATAATAAAAAAACTCTTAAAATAAAAAAGAATTTTGGCACTGGACAGGACATCCAGCCCAAAAGGGACATTACCTGCTTTGTCAAGTGACCCAGCTACATCAGGCTGCAGTGGCAAAGGTCAATTCTCCAGAAGCAGCTGGAAGTGCCTCCTGCCATTAACCAGTTCACCCAGGCCTTGGGCTGCAAACAGCTAGTTAATTGCTTAAGCTGACCCATGAGTACAGAACAGAGACCAAGTAAGAAGAAGCAGAGATGGTTGACCTGGACTGAGAAGAAAGATGCGGACAAAGGGGGTGTCTCCACTATGAAGCCACCTATTCTTTGAACAGGGTTTAACAGTCTTCACAGTGATGGAGAACAAGAAGGCTCTATTGGTGGTGACTATGTATGATGTGGATCCCATTGAACTGGTTGTCTTCTTGCCTGTCCTGGGGTTCCCTATTGCATTATCAAGGGGAAGGCCAGGCTGGAGTATCTGGGTCACAGGAGGACTTATATCACCGTTGCCTTCATGCAGGTTTACTTGGAGGACAAAGGTGCCCTGGCTAAGCTGGTGGAAGCTATCAGTACCAATTACGGTAACAGATATGTTGAGATCTGCTATTACTGGGGAGGCAATGTCCTAGACCCCAAATCTGTGGCTCGAATTGCCAAGCTAGCAAAGAAGAAGACTAAAAAACCCACCACCTAATACACCTAGGCTAAATACACACTGTAATGTCTTTTGTATATAAAAATAATAGAAATTCTCCTTAAGCCAGTGTTGGTTTTTTGGGGGAAACAAGTCAGTTATTGTTGGAAAAAAGAAACTGAAGCATTACCAGATCCCTTGAAGTCCAGGCTATCCAGTCTCTGCTTCCCCCAGAAGCGCCCACCACTGTAATTTTTAACACATGGGTTAAGTAAGGGCACACACAGTCTTCATCCTTTTGTGTCTGGCTTCCTTTGCTCAATATTACGAGTTCATGTCATATTGTGTGGGGTTACGGTGGGTTTATTCTCATTGCTTTCTTTGTACTTACTTAAAGTTGTGGGAAAATACATAAGTGGAAAATTTACCATTTTCGCCATTTTTAAGTGTACAGTTCCATAGCATTAAGCACATTCACACGGTTGTACAATCATCAGCACCACCTATTTCCAGAACTTTCACATCTTCACAGAGTGAAATTCTTGTATCCATTAAACAGTTCCTCCCCATCTCCGCCCCTCATCCAGTCACTGGCCATCAGCACTCTACTTTCTGGCTAGTGTAGATACCTCATATAAGTGGAATCATAAAGTATTTGTCTTTTTGGTGACTGATTTCACTTAGCATATGTGTTCAAGTTTCATCCCTGTTATAGCATGTGTAGAATTTACTTTCTTTTTAAAGATGAATGATATTCCATTGTATGGAATCACCACACTTTGTGTGTTCTGTGCACTTTTGAAAGTGTGTTGCTATGTAAGGGACCCAGTGTCTCTGGGGGGGAGGCCCTTTGCACAGCCTGACCACTGCACCTCCATACTCTGTTTTACTATCAGTTTCCCAAGTCTTTCCTAACACTAACATCTCTGATCTCATGGCAGATTTGCACTTAAGAAAGTTCTGCTATGACCTATTTCAAGAGTGTGACTTAAAAAACAATGCCCATTCCACTTTATGTAATTTCATCTTATTCCCCTGGTAACTCTGTTAGGTAATGCGAGACTTTAAGGTTCCACGAGAGAGGCTTTGGACAAGCAGACAGACTTAAAAGTGGATCATTAAGGTGGTCTCTCCTAGGGAGAGGTTTGCTAACATAATTTCTTTCATTCCACAGCTGAACCGCAAAGCTACTAGAGCTGTAGAGAAACTGCAATTCCCAACCCAGTCAGCAGGTGGCCACTTAACTACACCCAGAGGAGGCAGCTGAGGTAAACAACTGGGCCTGAGACAGGACTGCCCCAAAGTGGCAGTAGACCAAATTAGGCTTTTTCTAGGAGCCTTTCCAGATATAAAATAGTTAGAAGGCCCTGGGTACTCTGAAATACACTGACAGGCATTAGACTTTAAATGCTACTCACTCTATTCCTGGATGAGTTAAAACAGGAACATAATATTTTACCCGCCATCTTGTGATTCCGACTCTTACTATCTCCTCTCTTCCTTCTTCCTCATGCACTAGAATTTATGAGCAAGGCACAAAGCCAACTTGTGATGGGCCTGTGATTGAAACACACTAACTTAAAAATGTCTCAAGGGATAGTAAGTTTACAGGCAGATCAGTACTCTCCATCTGGAATTTTTAAAGGAGACTGAGCTTACTGTCTTATGAAAAAGAACACTCACACACATATTTCAAGAACATTTGGAAACTTCCGTATCATATAATATCAGATGGAGATCCATACAAATAAAGCCTCTCCTTGAAGTTAATAAAGTGGGTTATATGCGTCCATATATGTACATATATTTTTAAAGATTTATTTATTTGTGCATACAAGAACTGGGGTATAGGCCAGAGGTGTGGGAGGTGAGAGGATTCACCAGAGACAGAGTGGGGAACAGAACAGGCAGATGGACTGAAATACACTGCTGAAGGGAGCAGCAGGCGAGACTGCTGAGCCATGTGGGCATCTGAGAGAGGTCTGCTGAGCCATGTGGGCAGCTCCCTGTCCGGGGACTGAACCCGCGCTGCAGTGGCAGCAGACAGCCTCGTAGTTTGCGTCTCAACCCCTTGCGCCACCAGGGAGGCCCGCGTCCATATATTTTTAAAGTAGATAACGAATATGTTTCTTATTTATAAAAAAAAAAAAACTAACGCTTTTAACTAATCTTTCAACTGTATTATAAAAAGGACTACTGACTAAACCGTGACATTAACTGACACACATATTCTTCTCCAACTTTGACTATTCATGGATTGCTATTTCTTATTTTATTTTTTAAAAAACAATTAGTATTAGTTATTTTGGTCTGCTTCTGAATCCTTAAGTGTTATTAATATTTTTGCTACAAAGGTATTTTTGCCATTTCTTCCCAACTTTCTCTTGTTGCAAATTTCATTACTGAACATAAATTGTAAATTTCATTACTGAACATAGCTTATATTTTAAGATTGATTTATCACTTTGAAACATACATTCCCCTATTTTATTATTGCTGCTTCTTTAGTTTCAGGCAGCACTAACCTTTGGTGGGGTTACCACACTTCACTGTTCTTCACTATGTCATCGTCGTGGAAGTTCTGTGATCCACCTGTAGTATTTATTCCTTAGCATTTGTAATGCCCTGGAGGGTAAAAAGCAGACAGAAAATAAGAGACTAAATAAATGTACAAATAAATAATTGCTTTGGAGACCACAGAGAACAATTTCAACCTACACATTAGTGTTACATAAAGATAAAACGAAATAATGAACGTGAAGGCACTTTGAAAAATAGAACAGTGTGTCATGTGAATGTAATACTTGGCCTGACTTCAAGTGGTAACCAAGAACTGCTGAAATAATAACTTCTTAGGAGTTACCAAATGCCTGGGGTTAAATATCTGAGGAAAGAGCTTAGAGACATATAACTAGCATCATTTCTGAAGCTAGTTGAATGTACTACATTTTTTATCTCCAAGTGTTCTGACTACTATTGGCGCTAGACACATTTTAGTAACAGAGCAATGACAGAGTGCATTATTTGACAGTAACCTAGAGTGTCCAGCAAATATCAGGGGACATAAATCAGCACAAAGTCTTAAGAGTGGCTGGTCTGACAAGATGGAGCCAATGTAATGTGGCTTTTCTATTAACTTGGCTATAAAGTTGGCTATTAACTTAGCATTTAATTGGATCCTCCTACAGGGGAATCATAAGTGCATTCAGTCCTGCAGGCTAGAGAACATGTTGTACCTGCTGAATAGTGTTTAAGGTACTTTAAAAGTCTGGTTATAATTGAGTAATGACTAAACACGACTTTATTATATGGGACTTTTAGAGGTGGTAGGCATGGTGCCTACCTACACAAAATTGTATCTAAAGGGCTGAGTCTGAATCTTAGCTTTCTGCCAACTGTGACTTTGTCCTTTATTTTAACCTTTATGAGTCTCAGTTTCTTCATCTGAACAATGAGGGTAACAACTGCCCTTACTTCATAGAATTAAAAGAATTAAATTAGACCTTGCACAGAAAAAAGCTTTGAAAACTTAATCACTATACACACATTAGTTACAATTTACCAAAAGTAATCATTATACATTACCAAGAGAAAACTTAGGCTCAGAATAACTAAATGATTTGACTAAGTACCTATGGTGGCAGAGTTAGGTCTAGAACACAAATCTCCAAGGTCTGTTTTTCTTGCAGTATTTCAATCAGTACTAGTTTTTTTATTTTTTGACATTTTCTATAAACTAAGGTCTTCAACCACGACTCATTTACATACAATTTATT
The DNA here is from genome assembly GCF_014898055.3 of Talpa occidentalis. Lineage (NCBI taxonomy): Eukaryota > Metazoa > Chordata > Mammalia > Eulipotyphla > Talpidae > Talpa > Talpa occidentalis. The sequence continues at coordinate 18,618,613 of NW_023601104.1, read as the reverse complement.
ACCCAGCTGTGAAAGTTCATTAAAATTTAACTTTAAGTTTGTTAGAGGCTAGATTTAATTATCATGCCTATGTAGCTGCAATGAACTTCCAGCTAAAAGTGTAACTAGGTTAGTCCTTGAAAGAAAAAGTATTTTGTTTTCATTTTGCATGTCAAAATGACATGCTTGGCCAAAACTTCTGTTTTCATAAAAGTCACATAGATTATCTAAACCCTAAATCCAATTACAAGGAATAATCCACAAAACAAATATAAACTTTTATGCAAGTTGAAACTTTCATTGTACTTTCAATCTTTGTAAAACAGCTTTTATTCACTTTTATCCTAACATGTTTCAACCTGTAATTTTACCATTAACATAACAAGGACCAGTTGTAATGTCAAAGATACCTTATCCTAATATTTTAGTCTCAATAGATCCGTTTATCAATAATGTGTTTGTGAAAATGGTGTTATACTTAAAGGCATTTTTTGTTTTAAATAAGGTTATTCTGAATTTCTCCTTACACTTAAAAATTATAATTTGAACTAAATGTCTGAAATTTGCTTACCAACTGTTGGCTCTTGTGATCTAGAATTCAGAATTATCAGAAATGAGATCAATATTTATTTTTCCAGTTATAGTTCCATGGAAATTTTGGGTTAGCTTCTTTTCTACAACCTTTTTAAGGAATGGCTCTCATTTGATTTTACACCAGTTTAATTTTACAGTGTTTCATGATGGAGAACATATATGTTCTATGAAGACTGGGGCTCATGTACTGACTGATCTTGAGCAAAATACGAAGCCTCTCTAGATCTCAGGTTTCTAATTGCTAAAATGGGGTTGTTTCAACAGGCTGCCCAAAACTTGGAAATTTTTTCAAAGCAGGGGAAGGGTTGGTGGGAAACTGAAACAATCTAGAAAAGCTAAAGAAATTTTCAGTCTCAAAAGAGGCAAAAATGTGACTGCTCATTGTTATCACCCTGTGTTCTGGTGGCATGACCCAACCTTTACAAAAGTGAAAACTCTTAGTTTCCCTGGGTTGTGGCATAATTGTGGTAACACAATCATGAGCTTATTAGCTGTGCTTTATCTCTGCCTGTTTTGTTGCTTTTGAGGTGGAAAAAGTTGTCTCTTTCTCTTCATATGAATCTAAATGGATCAGGACAGCTCTGTTGCTTGTGCCTGGGAAAATGTGTATTCTTGCCTGGGGAGGAACGATCCACAAATCTGAAGTTGAGACCTTGGAGATACCAGGATGTTCGCATCTAGAAAGTGAGGCCAATGAAACTTGACCTTGGAATGTGGTTGTGAAATTAAGTAAATGTATGTAAGCAGCTGACACCTAATAGATACTCAATAAACAGTAGCTATATAACTCTGCCCAACATTGTTTTCTTTTGGCTGACATCAAAGGAGGTAGTAGAAAGCAGGGCAGCCCAGAGTCCTACACAGATGCTAGGCTGTATGGTCCCGTCCTACCCCTGGGACATGCACACCTAAGAAACTTTGGCAGGGCTTTGGGTAGCGGCTAGACGGGGTTAAGAGGAGTGAGAATCAGGGCCCTTTCTGGAGGTGCGGGCCTTAAAGTCTCAGCGCTATCAAGCTATCTGCAGCCACTGCAGCATAAGTTCGATTCCTGGTCAGGTTGCTAACCCATATGGCACAGCAGACCTCTCTTGCCTCGCCCGCTGCTCCCCTCAGCAGTGTATTTCAGCAGATCCACCTGTTCTTCTCCTCACTCTGACTCTGGTGATTCCTCTCATACCGCGCACCTCTGGCCTACACCCCAGTTCTTGTATGCATAAATAAATAAAAAATATAAGAGGAGTGAGAATCAAAAGCCCAATGACACATGATTTGCAGTTTAGCAAAAAACAGAGGCAGGGTACACTTGGGTTCCTGGTTTAGACAGATTTGCATTCACTTACTCTTCAAACAGAAGAGAAGCAGCAACACAGGGCAGAGGGACACTACTGTCGGGGAGCTTGCCCAGGGCAGTACAATCCTGATGCTGTCTCATTGTTTTAACATCCAATAAACATTCTGCCCTTTTAGTAAATGACAACTTAAGGTAAGAGCGTGTAGGCAAGGCTGAGCACCGTCTTCCAAAAGCTTAGCAGAGGTGAGTGGTGTGGGAACTGGATTAACGGAGCAGATGTAAGTTTCCTCTGATTATTCAGAAAAGGAATAGTAAGTAAAAGGGACAGCAGGTGTGAACTAGTCATCCAGAGGAGCAGACAGTGCAATGTACTAACCAGGCAACATGGAAGGCCGAGGGATGTCCATAGCATGCATTTAAATTTAGTCCAGTCAGTGGATCAAGAAGATGTGGTACATATATACCATGGAATATTACTCAGCATTCAAAAAAGATAAACACATGCAATTTGCAGCAACATGGATGGCGCTGGAAGGGATCACGCTCAGCGAAATAAGCCAAAAAGAAAAAGAAAAATACCAGATGGTCTCACTCATAGCAGGAATCTAGAAAACTTAAATAAGGGACCAGGAAAATGAATAACTATAAGAAAGTGAAAATCAAAATCAACAAAAAACTATGAACCAGAGACACTTTTAGGGGGGCGTGGGCGGGAGGGGAGGGATTGGGGTCAGAATGGGGGGGCTGCAATTGTATGGGGAATATAACAATAAAATTTATAAAAAAAAAAAAAAAGTCATGAATTTTATGTTGCTTGGGGTCCCATAGTGAAAAAAATAAAAAATAAAAAAAAATAAATTTAGTCCAGTCAGCATGGTTATGTGTTTTTCCCAACACTTTAAGCCTAAGCAGGCAGAATTGGTTTTAATTAGTTAGGATTTTGCCAGGTAAGGACTTTGGAGAGAGAAAGGGACAAAGAAGTTAAAGATATACACAGGGGCCATGACTGGAAGTTGGGTAAGGAGGGAAGTATAGATACAAAATGTAGGGGGAGGTAGGCGCCATGACAGGTGTCAAGGCAATGGCTTCTAGGTATTTTGGGATTGAGGAAATTGTGTGAGCAAACCTTGGCATTACACTTTTTTGTGTGTGTATTGGAGTGGGATAGATATTTCCTTGATATCTTCCCACTCACTCTTTCTAGCCACCTTTTGTTTTTGTTGTTGTTGTTTTAATTCTCCTTCTCACAGTTTAAATGGTAAGATCATGAGGTGTTACTTGCTTTTTTAAGAGAGAAAACCCACAAGATTCTGCCCAATGCAAATTGTTGTAGTTCTAGCAAAGAAGGAGTTAAATGGTGTTATTTGAAGTCCTTTAACATTATCCAGATTTGGCTTAGAGATAGGATTACGCTGATGTCCTTTATTTTTCTCCTTAATTTACAAAGAGCTCTCTTATCTCAGACATTCTGGTACTTTGTTGAAATTTTCTAAGTAATACAGCCTATTACAGAGCAAGTTTGGAGGAGGGCTGCAACCTGACCCAAAGTTGGGGCAGGATTCTAGCACAATAAAGGTCTCCTGGTCAGAGTTTCTTGCTCAGGTTCCTAACAGGAACATGCTCCTCATCAGAATGGCGGCAGGAGATCAGATGACAGAGGCGTTTTATCAGTTTGTTGTGCTGGTCTTTTCACCTCCCTGAAAACTATCTTAATGATTGCCTTCCAAATGCAATGACACAGCATGCTGTTTTTAAGTTCAATAAATTCCTCACTCAGAATGTTTGCCCTGGGATTTAGAAAAGCTTTAAGATAGAATGAGTGGTTCCCAAAGCACAGAAAGGAGAAAGAATAATAGAATCTGTAAGATTTTGAAATCACAGAAAGTGAAAATGACCCAGTAATATGCCCACACCCCTATCTTGCAGGAAGTGACCTTGAATGGTCTCATTGTCCCCTTTTCTGTCTCTACAAGGGACTGCGGTGAGACTGTTCTAGAAAGAACTTTCTGCTCAATTGCAAAGTAGGTCTAATGCTCTGTCAGTGCCTCATGAACTTTTAAAAGTTGATCTTATATTTATCTTTAAGCAGATTTATTCTTCCATACGTTTATTCCTTCTTCTATTGGCTACTAAGGGAAAGGAATTTGGAAAGTAATTCACCCTTTGCTGCTATAACAGACCTAATTTTTCAGTGACCCTGTTAGCGCGCACACACACACACCTACCCCTGAATCATGATATTCTATGGTTTAAATTTCAACTTTTTGGTTTTTTGAATTTGTGAAAAGCACCTTTTGAAGTCTCTTTTTTAAAAAAAAAAATGTATTATTTATTTATGCATGCAAGAACTAGGGTGCAGGCCAGAAGTTCGGAGACATGAGAGGATTTACCAGAGACAGAGTGGGGAGCAGAACAGGCAAATTGACTGAAATATGCTGCTGAGGGAAGCAGTGGGCAAGACAGGAGAGGTCTGCTGCGCCATGTGGCTGGGGATCGAACTTGTGCTTTCTAGTGATGAGATTTAACTCCTTACACCACCAGGGAGGCCCAGGTGACTTGAATTCTCCCCAAGTTCAAACCCCTCACCCTGTCTGGCACTGTGGAATGGCAGACAGAGAAATATACATGAAGTTAGAAGGCTTGAGTTCCAACTCCATAGTCACAAGCTGCAACTACACAGTTATCACAGTCTATGTGTCGTTGTTTTTGGAGTCTGTGGGTTTGGAGTTCACCCCTTGGGTTCACTCTGGGAAAGGTTCCACCAGAGCTCCCATTTCAGTGACACGCGGTGGGTTTCCCAGGCAAGTTCCTCCACGAGACAGAGACATTAGTTATATTTAAAGGGCAGGTTTATTAGGGAAGGGATAAAATAGTGAAAGACACTTGCATAGACACAAGCAGGCAGGAAGAGCCCCTCCCAGAAGGGACAGGTTTGCTAAGAGAGGCCTTCAGGGTTGCAGGCGGGCAGCCTTGACAAGTCACAGGCAGGCAGGAAGGCTGCTGCCCTGCAGAGGAGAGAGTAGGTGAAAAGAGGCACCTGCATAGTCACAGTCAGGCAAACGGAGTGCTGCCGCGAGCCTATGCAGAGACTGAACTGATATAGTCTTCTGTTTGGGAGGGGTCACTCGTTGTGAGTCGTCAGTTGGTTGCTAATTTTGGGTAACTATGTAGAATTTGAAAGGGACTGGAGATTCTACAATGGGCTTAATCTCCATATCTTTACCTTTGGATGTGTCCTCGAATACCTGCTTGGATGTTATGCTTTGTAATCTAGGGTCTGCGCCTAAGGATACTAATGCCACCACGTCAGCTTGTTCGGCGGCCTCCTGGAGCCCCCTCCTTCTCTCCTTTCTTTCTTTCTTTTTTAAATATTTATTTATTTATTTATTTATTTACACAAGCACTGGGCACAGTCAGAAGCATGGGAGGGTGAGAGAATTCACCAGAGCCAGAGCGGGGAGCAGAGCAGGCAGAAGGACCGAAGTACACTGCTGAGGGGAGCAGCGGGCGGCAGGAGAGGTCTGCGCACCATGTGGGACCCTCCTCCGGTGGCTGGGGAGCAGCCGGGGATCGAACCGGCGTTGCAGAGGCTGCGGGCAGCTTCGCAACCCAGCGCTCAACCGCTGTGCCACCAGGGAGGCCCTCTCCTTTCTTTCTTTACACAACTTCCTTTCTCCTCTCCCTAGCCCAACTTTCCTCCATGGAATGTTGCTGTAGCAGAAATCTCAAAAACTACACAAAAGTGAGAACATAGCTAAACAAAAAATTAAAATGAGTGTACAGAGAACTTCTTCTGCCAAACACACTTCTTAGAGGGCATTAGAAGACTGGGCAAAGTGGGAGGAAAGCTAGATTAGAGACACCACTGACATGAGAGGAGGAGAGAAAGAAGAGCAAAGGAGGCAGGAGAGAAGCCACCAGAAAGTGCACAGAACTCACATTGCCCCTAAGCCTCTGAACCGCAATGGGAAAGGGAGAACAGCATTAATTCCAATAAACAGTGAAAGCATATCAGAGTCTGTACAGACATAACAAAGTAAGCACAAAAGAATAAAATTCTTTAAAGGGAAGAGCATATCAGTTAATATTTCAGATAGACACTGCTATGAAGTGAAGTGAAGACACAGTGTAAACTGCTGAAAATAGTTTAGTAAGAGTATCAATTCCTACAGCCAATCACTAAAGGAAAATGTATTGTGTGTAAAATTATACCATGCTCGAACAGACACACGGATCAATGAATAGAAACCGAATAGAAAATCCAGAAATAAACCCACAGATTTACAGTCAACTAATCTTTGACAAAGGAGCAAAGAATATGCATTGGAGCGAAGAAAGTTTGTTCAATAAATGGTGCTGGGAAAACTGGGTCGCTACATGCAAAAGAATGAAGCTTGACCACTACCTCACACCATACACAAAAACCAACTCAAAATGGATTAAAGAACTAGATATAAGACCTGAAACCATAAAATACATAGAAGGAAATAGAGGCGAAACACTACATGACATGCACCTCAAAGACATCTTTACAGACGCATCACCCAAAGCAGTGATAGCGAAGGCAAAGATAAACAGCTGGGACTGTTACAGGGCAGGGAGAGGGGCATCCCAGCACCCCCAAACCTGCCTGCTCTAAATAGGTTCTACCATTCGCCACATCAACACAAAACATATGAGACTTTCATGGAAAGGAACTTTAATACAATTAGGAAACAATACAGGAAAGGCAAAGAAGATAGTTTCTAAATCAAACACCCAAAGTTACCTGTCCCCTTGTGGGTAAAAGTCCACCCAAGCAGGACTGGCCCAGAACAAGGCCCCAAAGCCTGTCACAAGTCTAAAGCATCTTCCAGTGGGGACCCACAGAAAAGGATCAGAAGCAACCAGACAAGTCTGAAAGGAAAAGAGCAAAATCAAAATCAAGACAAAAACCTCCATGGTCACCTCCCCACAGGTTTCTCATCCACATCTGTGTCACTCAGTCCATGACCAAAAGGCAAGTGTAGTTTCTTCATGTATCTCTCGGCTCCATGTGCCTCTTCCAGGTCTCCTTCTGGCTCCATCCTGCTTCCTTCCTTCCTCAGTCTCCTCTGTAGCTTCTTCTCTCTGCTCAACTCCACCCTCCCTTTGGGTGGGGCAGGAGACCTGGACCCTCCCCCTTTCCTGGGGACCACCCTGTTACAGGACTACATCAAATTAAAGAGCTTCTGTACAGCAAAAAAGACAGTAACCAAAACAGACACCCCACCAACTGGGAGAAAATTATTGCACACAACGGTAATGATAAAAGACTGATCACAAAAATCTACAAAGAGCTGAAGAGTCTCGGGCCTCCCCGGTGGCGCAGCGGTTGAGCGCTGGGTTGTGAAGCTGCCCGCGGCCTCTGCGGCGCCGGTTCGATCCCCGGCTGCTCCCCGGCCACTGGAGGAGGGTCCCGCATGGTGCACAGACCTCTCCTGCCGCCCACTGCTCCCCTCAGCAGTGTACTTTGGTCCTTCTGCCTGCTCTGCTCCCCGCTCTGGCTCTGGTGAATTCTCTCACCCTCCCGCGCTTCTGACTGTACCCATTGCATGTATAAACAAACAAACAAATAAAGAAAGAAAGAAAAAAAAAAAACATTAAAAAAAAAAAAAAGAGCTGAAGAGTCTCAACAAAAACAAAGTAAATAAACCAATCAAAAAATGGGCAGAAGAGCTAACAAGGAACTTCTCCAAAGAGGAAATGTGAATGGCCAACAGGCATATGGACAAATGCTCAGCATCACTTGTAAACAGGGAAATGCAAATCAAAATTACAATGAGATACCATCTTACACCAGTGAGAATGGCACATATTTAAAAAACTAGCAACAACAAATGTTGGCAAGGATGCAGAGAAAAAGGAGCTCTCCTATACTGCTGGTGGGAGTGCAAACTGATCCAACCACTATGGAAAGCTGTGTGGAGATTCCTCAACCTACTAAAGATGGAGCTTCCATATGACCCAGCAATTCCACTCCTAGGTATTTACCCAAAGGACACAGAATCATTAATTTAAAAGGACACCAGCACCCCTATGTTTATAGCAGCACTGTTTACAATAGCTAAGCTATGGATACAACCCAAATGCCCAAAAATAGATGACTGGATCAAGAAGATGTGGTACATGTACACCATGGAATATTACTCAGCAATCAAAAAAGATAAAACTCATGCCACTTGCAGCAACATGGATGGAGCTAGAAGGGATCATGCTCAGCGAAATAAACCAGAAAGAAAAAGAAAAATACCGGATAGTCTCACTCATAGCAGGAATTTAGAAAACCTAAATAAGGGACCAGGAAAAAGACTAATTATAAGAAAATCAAAATCAACAAGCAACTATAAACCAGAGACATACTACGGGGGCGGGAGGGGGGGAGAAGGGATTATGTCAAAATAATGGGGGTGGGAATTGTATGGGGACTATAACCAAGATGAAAATGCATACATCATGCAAAAATGAAAAATGATGTAAAAAATACATAAAATAAAATAAAAATAAGGCATTAAAAAATAAAATAAAATTATACTATACTCAACAAAATCTAGGAAAGAGATATGCTTAAAATGTGGTTGGGATTCGGGACCTCCCTGGTGGCACAAGGGGTTGAGTACAGCACTGTGAAGTTGTTCGCAGCCTCTGGAGCACGAGTTAGATCCCCAGCCAGGGAGCTACCCACATGGTGCAGCAGACCTCTCCTATCTCGCACTGCTCCCCTCAGCAGTTTATTTTAGTCAGTCTGCCTGTTCTGCTCCCCACTCTGTCTCTGGTGAATCCTCTCACCTCTCCCCCACCCCCACACCTCTGGCCTGTACCCCTGTTCTTGTATGCATAAATAAATAAACTTTAAAAATTAAAAAAAATGTGGTTGGGATTCATACTCTCACATTAAATGCACATGAAAGAGAGAAAGGTGAGAGACAGCAGAGCACACATATTCCCATCTGCATGCTTTCCATTCCCAAGGAATCCAGTGGCAATGCAAAAACCTGGAAGTGGGAAGACAGATTTCAGAAAGCTGCTAGATGTGGCTGTTGGAAAAATGAAAGAATTGGAGAAAGAATCACTTCTAAGATGTGGGCTTGGATTCACAGAATGGCCTTGGAGCAGCAATCCTACTGGGGACTAGGCTCAATAGTAGAATTTCTTGAACTGAAAAATTGCGAAGATCTCATCTACCTTATAATTAAAGGGAGCTACGCAAGTTCATTTGCAGACCTAGGTTCTTGTGGAAACACCATCATCCCATTTCTTTTTTTTTTTTTTAAGATTTATTTATTTATGCACACAAGAATTGGGTACAGGCCAGAGGTGCAGGGAGGGTGAGAGGATTCACCAGAGACAGAGTGGGGAACAGAACAAGCAGACTGACTGAAATAAACTGCTGAGGGTAGCAGTAGGTGAGACAGGAGAGGTTTGCTGTGCCATGTGGGTAGCTCTGGAGGCGGGGGGGGGGGAATACGGGGCGGGGGGGAATCGAACTTGTGCTGCAGAGGCTGTGGATAGCCTCACAGTGCTGTGCTTAACCCCTTGCACCACCAGAGAGGACCATCACCCCATTTCTTAAAACCCTCTGACATGTATACAAAATGTCATTTTCTGAGTGTGGGTAAAGACAGCAGCAGAGCATATTAAGCCCTGATTTTCTGTCCACATAAGTATATGTTATTATTTTTTAATTAGTTTTTTGTTTGTTTGCTTGTTTTTTTTAAATTTATACAAGAGCTGGGGTACAGGCCAGATGCGTGGGAGGGTGAGAGCATTCACCAGAGACAGAGCGGGGATCAGAACAGGCAGACGGACAAATACACTGCTGAGGGGAGCAGCCGCTGAGACAGGAGAGTTCTGCTCGCATGTGGGTTGCTCCAAGACTGGAGGGGATGGAACAGGCACTGCAGAGGCTGTGGACAGCTTCACAGCGCTGCGCTTAACCACCTGGGCCACCAGGGAGGCTCCCCCACAATAAATAGTTTTATATTTTAAAAACTAACATTAAAGGTAGCAACCTGAATAGGGAGCTGAGCTTGGGAGAACAAATATTCTGCATCTTCAGGGAACAAAACTGTAGAGCTAGTAAATTATTTGTTTCACATTCCAAAAGCATCTCATGATTCACTCCATTCTTTTCTCCTTGATGAGTCCTCTTTCTGGTCACATCTTAACTCAGGCAAACCTAACCTTTGCTACCCCATTATGAGCATGAGGATAGGTATTGTAGTATTGTTTTGAGATTTGCCAAGATAATTTCACTCCTGATTTGGTTGCTCTGGAAAATTGAATGTAGGTGCTTTATTTTAATGTTGAGCAAGGGCTCAGTGAAAAGACAAGTTTTTTTTTTTGTTTTTTTTTTTTTTTTTAAAGATTTATTTATTTATTTATACAAGCACTGGGTACAGTCAGAAGCGCGGGAGGGTGAGAGAATTCACCAGAGCCAGAGCGGGGAGCAGAGCAGGCAGAAGGACCGAAGTACACTGCTGAGGGGAGCAGCGGGCGGCAGGAGAGGTCTGCGCGCCATGCGGGACCCTCCTCCGGTGGCCTGGGAGCAGCCAGGGATCAGCCAGGGATCAGCCAGGGATCAGCCAGGGATCAGCCGGGGATTGAACCGGTGCCCTAGAGGCTGCGAGCAGCTTTGCAACCCAGTGCTCAACCGCTGCGCCACCGGGGAGGCCCGAAAAGACAAGTTTTTGAGCTGAGAAGACTAGACTTTTCCATATGGTTCAGGAAAATACCCTTTCTGCCAGCCCTCTAGATAGTTTCATAGCTTCTTGGCTTATGTTCTCTGGCCAACAGAAAGAAAATGGGAAAAAAAAAAAAGATTCTAGGCTACCCAAAGGCCTCAAATTTAGACCTTGGATGACTTCTGTGCGCTGAACCTCACTTGTAGGTTCAGAATCCCAAGGCTATGGCTTCTACCTTCCATTTATGCAAACAAGTTAAGCAACATTCAAGTCTTCATTTCTCGGTCATTGTGTAAGAGAAAGCACGGGAAGAGAACTACAACTTTTTGCTCTAAGGGCAAAATCCTTCCACTTTGAACAGGCAATGAGAATGAGCAAGAAAATATCTTCCAGCTACCTGTCAGGTGTTATAACAAGGGAGGGCAGGGACAAGATTGTTCAAGTTCTTAAGCTGGAAACGCAAACAGGAGAATCACTTGTAAATACTCAACTTCACTTATAAATACTCAACTTGCACTTATGAATACTGCACTTCAGAATAACTGGTACACATGCCTGTCTATGTTAAGAGGAAAGAGGGGTTATCTTTTTGCTTATATGTATAATCTAAATTCTATTTTACGTCCACAACAATTATCAAATAATATGCTCTATCTACAGCATATTTCCTTGACTTTAGAATTTCAATTTCAGTTGCTCCTCTTACTCCTAGCATTATATCCACACTTCATTACTTGTTCCTTATCATTTTGTTCTTGAATTAATGGGTTTGTAATTTAACTGCTCCTGTTTCTTTTATAATAACACCTACCACATCTAAAATTGGAAGAATAAAGGGTATATAGAAAAAACACATTATTATAAAATAACAATAAAGGTCATAACTTCCAGGCAATGAAAAGACTTTTCCTTCTAGTCCAAACATATAGATAAGGCCTCCCTGGTGGCACAGGAGGTTAAGACGCAACCTATGAAGCTATCTGCAGCCACTGCAGCATGAGTTCGATCCCCAGCCAGGGAGCTGCCCACATGGCACAGCAGACCTCTCCTGTCTCACTTGCTGTTCCCCTCAGCAGTGTGTTTTGTCAGTCTGCCTGTTCTGCTCCCCGCTCTGTCTCTGGTGAATCCTCTCAACCCCCACACCTCTGTTCTGTACCCAGCTCTTGTATGCATAAATAAATAAATCTTTAAAAAAAAAAGATTGATAAGTTCAAGAGTGAGAAAGAGAAATCCTTAGATGCCAGGTGGGAGCAGAAACTAAGTCATAGTAAGAGGCAAATAGGCATCAAGGCAAGCAAACTATTAGGTGTCTTTGCATAAATCAGAAAATGGATCACCATCTGAGCAGATTCATCCTCCTGGGTGCAATACTTGGTGAATAGAGCTCAAGCTTTATTTTACCCCCATATACTACCTTGTCCAGGTTCTTTTGTGGGGGACACAACCTGCACAGCTCTATTCAGTGGACTTGACAAGTAGGAATAGGAGCTTCACTGTTCAAAGAAGTCTTGAAACTAGAATTAGGTCTTTGGGACTCAGAGACCGTTTAAATGCATATATAAGGAAAGTACATTAAGGCTTATGCCCAAATAAGATACACAGCTAATTATACACTCATGGTCATAGCAGCATTCTCGAAAGCCAAGAGGTGGAAGCAACTCATGTTCATTGGGGGATGAGTAGATAAATAAAACGTGGTGTATAAATACAATAGAAAGTAATTAAGCCTTGAAAGGGAAGGAAATTCTGATACATGTCATAGCATGTATAAAACTTGAGAATATTGTACTAAATGAAATAAATAAACCAGTCACAAAAAGACAAATATTGTATAATACTACATATATGAGGCAATTAAAATAGTCAAATTCACAGAGACAGCAAGTCAAATGGCAGTTCCTAGGACTGGCGGAAGAGAGATATGGGGAGTTATGGTTTAAGAGGGATGAAATTCCACTTTGGAAAGATTAAAGTTTTAGTCATTTGCAACAACATAAATGGACCTAAAGCACATTAAGCTAAGTAAAATAAGTCAGGCAGAGAAAGACAAATACTGTATAATCTAACTTATTTGCGGAAACAAACAAAAAAACCAAAGTCATAGAAAGAACAAGTAGAGGGCCTCCCCGTTGACGCAGCGGTTGAGCGCTGGGTTGCAAAGCTGCCGGCGCCTCTGCGACGCCGGTTCGATCCCCGGCTGCTCCTTGTGTGCTGCCCGGCCACTGAGGAGGGTCCCACATGGCGCGCAGACCTCTCCTGCCGCCCGCTGCTCCCCTCAGCAGTGTGCTTCGGTCCTTCTGCCTGCTCTGCTCCCCGCTCTGGCTCTGGTGAATTCTCTCACTCTCCCGTGCTTCTGACTGTACCCCGTGCTTGTATAAATAAATAAAAATAAATCTTAAAAAAAAAAAAAAAAACAAGTAGAATGGTGGGTGCAGGGCAGGTGGAGGGGAAGTGTGTGGATTGGAGAGATGTTGGTCAAAGTGCATTAATTTCAGGGATAAGATGAAAAGTGATAATATTCAGCATGGTGACTATAGGTAACAGTATTCTATTATACATTTGAAAGTTGCTAAGAGAGGAGCAAATCTTGAATGTTCTAACAACACACTCGCAGAAACAGTTATGTGAGGTGATGGTAGTGATGGAGGACAAAAATAGAAAAATTAAAAAGGAGGCGCCAGAAGACTAGAAACCTGACTCACACAAGGAGGTAGGGGTAGAAGAGATTAGCGTAATCCATTAACCCAGTTATAGAAACCAAGACCCTTAGGCATCAATGCCCAGATCAGGAAGCACAACTACCAGAAACTATTAGACTGCTATAGGGAGTGTCAGGGGCACAAACCATCCACCCACAAAGATGAGCCCCTCCCTGAAGATCATAAAACCTAACGCAGCCCTCACAATGGGGCAGCACTCCGTCTGCCCACCTGTGACTATGCAGGTGCTTCCATTCACCAACTCTTTCCTGCAGGGCAGCGACCTTCCTGCCTGTCCATGACCTGTACCATGCTGGGACTTCTCTTCACTGATCTCCCTCAGTGGAGGCAGCTCCCCTCAAGGCTACCCGCCTGCAAATATGCAGGCCTCTCTCAACAAACCTGTCCCTTTGGGGGCAGCTCTTTCTGCCCATTTGTGTCTATGCAAGTGACTTTTACTTTTCTGTCCTTTTCCCTATTAAACCTGTCCTTAAATATAGCTACTGTCTTTGTCTCATGGAGAAACTCGCCTGGAAATTCACCACGTGTTGCTGAAAGGGGAGCTCTGGTGAAACCTTTCCCAGAGTAAACCCAAGGACCCTGCACTCCAAACTCACTGACTCCAAAAACGACATCAGTAGCATTAATTAACATTATTGTGGTAATCATTTTGCACATATTTGTATCAAATCATGTTGTGCTCCTTTACTTATACAATGTTATATGTCAATTATATCTCAGTAAAGCTGAAAAAGCCACTATGAAGGGCAGGCATTCAGTTAAAAAAAAAGGACAATGACAAGAGTATACGAAAACATGCCACAGACTGGGAGAAAATATTTGCAAAAGACAAATCTGTTAACCAAATTATAAAAAGAACACTTAAAAGTCAATAATGAGAAAATGAACAACCCAATTAAAAAATAGGCAAAAGACATGAACAGACACTGCAACAAAGAAGAAATGTGATATCAAGTAGCACATACAAAGATACTAAACATTGAAGTCACTAGGGAAATGCAAATTATAACAAGATACCATTACACATCCATCAGAATGGACAAAATTTAAATCTAAATGGGCAAATCTAAATCTGAAATCTAAGCCACTGACAGGACCAACTACCAAGAAGGATCTGGAATAACAGGAACTTTCATTCATTGCTAGATGGGAATGAAAAATAGTACATCCAATTTGGAAAACAGTTTAGCAGTCTATTATAAAACTAAACATACTCTTAACATAATTTCCAGCAATCATACTTATTGGTATTTATCCACAGAAGTTTAAAACATGTTCACACAGAAACCTGAGCAAAGATATTTATAGCAGCTTTATTCATTACTGCCAAAATGTGGAAGAAACCAAGATATCCTTCCTTAGGTGAATGGATAAACAGTGATACATTCACACAATGGAATATTCCATGCAAAAAAAGAAATGAGCCTCTGATTTGAAAACACATGGAGGGAAACTCAATGTACATTACAAAGAGAAAAATGTCAATCTGAAGAGGCTACATGTTAGTTATGATTATCGCTATAAGACATTCTGAAAAGGCAAAACTTTGGAGACTTAGAAAGACAGTGTTTGGGCCTCCCTGGTGGTGCAGGCAGTTGAGCGCTGCACTATGAAGCTGTTCGCAGCCTCTGCAGCACTGGTTTTATCCTGGCCTGCCAGCCGGCCGGCGAGAATCCCACATGGTGAGGATTTTCACATGGTGCCTCGCAGGCTGCTCCCCTAAGCAGTGTGTTTCATCAGTCTGCCTGTTCTGTTCCCCTCTCTGTCTCTGGGGAAATCTCTCACCCTCCTGCGCATCTGACCTGTACCCCAGCTCCTGTATGCATAAATAAATAAATCTTTTTAAAAAAATTAAATTAAATTAAACTATGACAAAGTTCCCCTTGGCCAAGTATAGAAGAAAAAGTTAGCATTATATACACTATTTGCTGTATTAGATTAAAAAGTATTGAATATATACAAATTCATCAGTTTGTAATATTATAAAATTAAAAAGTGAACAAGGACCTCCCTGGTGGCCCGGGGATGGCGCAGGGAGCAGCAGGTGAAACAGGAGAGGTCTGCTGCACCATGTGAGTTATCTCCTGGCCGTTGAGGGATCAAACCCTCATTGCAGAGGCTGCTGATAGCTTCATAGTGCTGAGACTTAACCCCTTGTACCACCGGGGAGGCCTGAAGAGATAAATTTCTTAACAAATAACTTCAGTTAATAAATATATGCAAGGGGGCCTCCCTGGTGGCACAGGTGGTTGAGCACAGTGCTGTGAAGCTGTCCGCAGCCTCTGCAGTGCCGGTTCCATCCCCGCTGGCAGCGGAGCAACCCACATGGCGCAGCAGACCTCACCTTTCTCACCCGCTGCTCCCCTCAGCAGTATATTTCAGTAGATCTGCCTGTTCTGCTCTCCACTCTGTCTCTGGTTAATCCTCTCACCTTCCCGCGCATCTGGCCTGTACTCCAGTTCTTGTATAAATAAAATATATCTTCAAAATATATATATAAAGCAAGGATACATTTAAAAAAGCTTAAATTTAAAGAAATAATCAATAGTCAAAGCTTATTAGCAAATAAAAACTACTAAATAAATGATTGACAGATAACTTCATAATAAAGGAATCAGCCTGTGGCCATACGAACTTACTGATTAATCTGAGCAACACTAAATAATGACACAGTCAGATAGGCCTCTGATTTGACACAGTATGAATACAGTATATGGTACCAACTCTGAAGTATTCTGGTCAAAAATATTAAATACAGGGTCTCCCTGGTGGCCTACAGGTTTAGTATCACCGCCAGGGCCTGAGTTTGATCCCAAGCCAGGGAGTTAACCCATATATGGTGCAGCAGACCTCTCCTGTCTTGCCCATTGCTCCCCTCAGCAGTGTATTTCAGTAGATCTGCCTGTTCTGCTCCCCACTCTGTCTCTGGTGAATCCTCTCATCCCCCCACCCACCGCACCTCTGGCCTACACCCCAGTTCTTCTATTCAAAAAAAAAAAAAAAAATTGAACCTAACTGACACTTTAACTTTGCTTCTCTGAGACTCTTAACTTAGTTTCAATAATAGGAATAAAGGACAGAGGAATAAGTTAAATAAGTTCTATGATTCCATGCGGAAGCAGACACATTCAGAAAGTGGGGCCTTCTACAAGACAACTCATCCAATGCATTGTTATCCAATGTCTTACAATAAAAAAAGAAGAAACTATATTAGATCACTGTAGGGTAAATGGTTTTCAGGCTTTTCTGCCCTTCCGCCATTAGGATTGCCCTGCCTGATGGGGCCCCTGCAGTTGTTACATTGCTGTGTTGTTTACTTCTGTGGGCCATGGGAGGAGTATGGAAATAGTCACCAAGAGAAGCAGAAGCGGGAGAGAGGCAGGAGAGAGAAGGAAAGAAAGAAAGCCAGAAGAGAGAGAGAGAAACCCAGAGTGAAGATTTGCTGGGGGCTTGGAGGCTTGCCGGCCTCCTGGCCTCCGCCCAGCAACCCTGCCTGCCATGTACCTGTTTGCCACACCACATGTAAAGCTCAATAAAAGCCTGCAAAAGCCACTGAGGGCTCCAGGACTCCTCCTTTACCCGCTTGGTCTGCTCTGATCCTAGAAAACCTGCTCAGTGGCCCATCCTCCCTTTATAATCACTATTCTTAACCTGAGGCGATTTTGTCCTCAGGGACATTTAACAGTGTCTGGAGACATTTTTGATGTCAAAATGTGAAGAATGCTAAGGGAATCTAGGAAGTAGAGGACAAGGATGCTGCTAAATATCTTACAATGCATAGCACAGTCCCCCACAAGAATTTTCTGTCCAAAAATGCCAATAGTGCTGCTAAAAACCAAACCAAATTAAAACAAACAAAACAAAAATCCTGTCTTAAAGGAGAATGACTCAACCATCTTATTATTATGTGGGTTTTACTTAGATCCTGACTTAAACAAACCAAGAAAGTCTTGAGACTATCGGAAACTTGAATACTGACTGGATATAAAAGATACTGAAGAAATGATTGCTGAGCATGATATTGCTCTTGTGTGTGGTATGTAAGAAAATGCCTATACTTTTTGGAGATGCCTACCAAAGCATGTGGGGATAAAATGGCATGATGTCTAGGATTTTCTTTAAAATATTTCAGCATGATGAGAATAGTTTATTAAGCATGGCAAATGAATGATGTTTCTAGGGTACTAGTGATTATTTTGTGAGAGTTCCCTATGTATTTGTATACATTTGATTAAAGATTTCATTTAAACAAAAAGGATAGTCTTCAAAAAGGAGTCTAACCCAGCAGGAGAAAGGAATAAACAAGAAGGAATGATTATCATCGAGGAAACCTATTGGACTGTGAAGATTCTCTGTTCAAATTTAATGAGCAAGGTAAGCCACTGCTACCCATGTGCATCCTCTGTGATGAACTGCAAGGTGGTAGCTGGATCGCAGTTCAGTTAGAAACAAGACCTCCATGCTCACAAAAGACACTGTCTGAAAAAAGAGTTGGTGGGGTCATACTAGTTCAGAAGCTACGGTAGCATGTATTTGCTGAAGAATAAGATTTTTCTCACTTTATTTTTGTACTAGATATTTTTGAGAAATTTGAATATTCAAAAAAAATGTTTAATATCAGAGAACATCATTGAGCCAATAGTGAAGGAATTTTGTAGCATGCCTCTTGTTTCTTTGTATTTTCAGAAAGGTTTTATCATTTTTTTACATCTTAATTTATTTGATAGCTGTACCTCTCAGAATAGTAGGGAACAGATGATTTTCTATTTGTTATTTCCTTTATATTATTTTCATGCAAGGCCTATACACCTAATATAATTTTATTAGTGTGAATACAGTGATGGATATTCTTCATGATTGGTGGTAACTTGCCGGTGGCTGGGGAACGAACCCGCGCTTCAGAGGCTGGGCAGGTTCACAGCCCAGCGCTCAACCACTGCGCCAGCAGGGGAGGCCCTTGGGAACATTTCTTACGACTGTGCTACATGTACTTTGCACAACTACAGGGGGCACTATTCATCCCACAGTCATTGGAGATTTAAATAGTATTATATCAACTTTCCAGCAGATGGCAGTAAAGTATCTTGAGAAGGTAGATCTTGTTTTTTCTAATTCACACAGGCCATATGGGCTAGCAAAGGTGCTGCTCCTTTTCCTTCTCCCCAGCACCACCCCACCAAGCCAAAGATGTAAAGTTACAGATGTTGACTGCCAACAATGGGAGAGAGTAGCTTCCTATTCCCCAAATGAATGTTGGCTGAATGACAGAAATTCTTGGGCCTGCAGCAAGCTATTTGCTATCAGACACCTGGGAGAGCCGGATAAATGTCCCAGGGGTTTTAGGCCTATGGCCTGCTGTTTATCTGGATAAGTCTGAAGGGTGGAGACAGGCTAAAGCTACCATGACAGCAAGATAAGGAGAAGGGAATCGGAGCTAGTCATATTATTCTTCCACCACTTGCAAGACTGGATGAATTCGCTGGGCCAAATAGACATCCTGGCAATGAGTATGGGCTGTCTGGAAGAACTTTGTCTGAGAGAGAACTGACTGCTTAGCGATGTTCTCCACCCACAAATAGAAAAGACAAAAAACTGGAGGGCAGAAAAAAATGAGGGAAGATCACCAAAGGTCACAGAGAAAGGATTATCTTTGGCATAGAAAGGTGAGTGGAAGGCCTCTCCTGGTGGCACAGTGGTTGAGCGCTGGTCTGGGAGGCTGCTGGCAGCCTCTGCAGCGCCGGTTCGTTCCCCGGCCGCCGGCGAGGGTCCCACCAAAAAAAAGAAAGAAAGAAAGAAAGGTGAGTGGAGGTCTACCATAGGTTTGGCAAGAACCCATGGTCGTGTTACATAAGGGAAAGGTATTTGGTCACGTGCCACTACAGGGAGCATTCCAATTAAGAGAAAACTATAAATGGAACCGGCCTTTGCCCATTTACCTTTCATCCATTCACTCCTCTCTATCCTGGAGAAGCCAGAAGCTGCCTAAGAGAAGGAGCAGGAAAAGTAAAAATACAAACCATATCCCACCTCCCCTTCCTCAGTGGAGGTGCCCAAGCTACCAATCAAGCCTAAAAAATTACTTCTCAATGTACACCGTTTTATTCTGTCTGAAAACCCAGATTTTTATTTGGTCTCCTTTTACCGATGAGACTCATGTGCATAAAGGGAAGCTAAACATCTCACTAACAACAACCCGCTTTCCACCACCCCAGCACTAGTTCTAATTCTCTAAAAACTATTGGACATGGTTAAAAGAAATTTTGAAACATCTACACAAGCAGAAAGTTATGTTATATTCATGGATCAGAAGACAATACTGTTAAAAGTAAGTAACTCTCTGCCCTCCCTAGTGGTGCAGAGGATTGAGGGCAGCGCTATGAAACTGTCCACAGCCGGGCCTCCCCTGGTGGCGCAGGGGTTGAGTGCTGGGCTGCGAAGCTGCCAGCAGCTTCCGCAGCAACTGTTCGATCCCTGGCCACTGGCGAGGCTCCCACATGGCGCACAGACCTCTCCTGCTGCCCGCTGTTCCCCTCAGCAGTGTATTTCTTCGTCAGTCTGCCTGTTCTGTTCCCCGCTCTGGCTCTGGTGAATTCTCTCACCCTCCTGCGCTTCTGTACCCAGTGCTTGTATAAATAAATAAATCTTTAAAACAGAAAACAAAAAACTGTCTGCAGCCTCTGCAGCATGGGTTCGATTCCCAGCCGGCCAGGGAGATAACCACATGGCGTGGCAGACCTCTCCTGTCTTGCCTGCTGCTCCCCTCAGCAGTGTTTTCGGTCCATCCGCCTGTTCTGCTCCCTGCTCTGTCCCTGGTGAATCTCTCACCCTCCCGCACCTCTGGCCTGTTCCCCAGTTCTTGTATAAAGAAATAAATCTTAAAAAAAACAAAAGTAAGTAATTCTCAAACTGACACAGATTCAACATAATCCCTATCAAAAATCAAGCTAATTTTTTTTCAGAAAGTGACAATCTGATCCTAAATTGCATATTGAAATGGTTTCAGTTACCCAGGTCTAAAAATATTATATACAATGAAATATTTTGAAAGAAGCCATATTCACATAACTTTTATTACAGTATATTGTTAAAATAGTTCCATTTTATTATTAGTTATTGTTGTTAATCTCTTATTATGCCTAATCTACAAATTAAACTTTAACATCAGTATGTATGTATAGGAAAAAGCATAATACATGTACGTTTCATACTATCCGCAGTTTTAGGTATCCACTGAAGGTCTGAGAACATATTCCACATGGATAAGGAGGGACTACTGTATAAAATGGGGCAAACACTTTGGAAAACAATGGCAGTTCTGCAAAAGGATAGGTAGAGGGGCCTCCCTGTTGGCACAGTGGTTAAAGTCTCAGTGCTATCAAGCTATCATCAGCCACTGCAGCATGAGTTCAATCCCTAGCCAGAGAGCTAAACTTTCCTTGTCATTTCTGGTTGGGCTTGGCCAATGGGAAGGACTAGTCGAGGTCAAAGAGAGGGAAGAGAGATGTCTGGGTATTTATGACCTAACTGTCTGCTCCCTGAAGGGCTGGTGTGCATCCAATGTTTTGCTTCATCAAAGGTCTCAGTCTCAGTGAGGCAGCCCTGTTCATGTGTCCCTCTATTTTCAGAATCCATCACTGCCACATCCATCACTTAACCACTTGAACCCTAGGAGTGGTAAAGGATGACCGACTGTTACCAGTCCTAGGGTACCACACTCTCCCTTGTGAGTTTCCTACAACAGGCTCATACCTTTATTAAACTCCCCTCCAATCGTTACAATGTGGGTGGACAAGTAAATGGACCCTAATTAATAGACTATCTCATATCCATTAATGCCCCAAGAATTTAATAGGGTCTATAGAAAAAAATAATAGGGTGACCAACTCTCGGTTTGCTTGAACTGGGTGTTTTCCCAATATAAGGAATTCTCAGTGCTAAAATCAGGACAGTCCCAAGAAAACTGTGATAGTGAATCAACCTAATCATTAAGTATCTTTTAATGTATTTATCCACATGTTAGTCTATAAATTCCTATGTAAAAATAATTATTTCTCCTTTATTAAACTATCTGTTTCATTTTTGTTCTTCTCTACTTATTGTTATTTTATCCTGAGAGCTACTGGTTTCTTTTCGTTATTTTTCCATCTACTTGTATAGATTTTTCCATCTACTTCCATCAGTGCCTTTGTTTTTTGCTGTATCATACCCCAGTGTTATCTTCTTTCCAATGTGGGAAGAAGTCATGCATAGTCCCAGTTTAGATATAAACAGTGTAGCATGTTAAGATGTTTTCTTAAGTCTCTAATATTTACGGAAGTGGAATTTATTTAATTTTCTTTGTATTGTCCTTCATGGGCTCTGTGAGTGACCATGCCTATGTAGTAAAGTTTTGAAAGTCTCTCAACTGTTTCTGGTATAAATAAAAAAGAAAAAAAGAAACTACTAAGTTTGTTTTAAAGATTACTGTAAGATGTGACTTTAGTCCATTCAGCCTGTACCCTACATAGTGACTCCTAGTTAAAAGATAAATATCCTCCAAATGGATGCATGTTTGCTAAGACCTCTTCTAGGGTTTAGCATGTGATCCAGTGACTAAGGCCCTCCCAGAGCTAAAAGCAGGAACTGAATTGAAATGAGTGACTTCATTAGCCCTGAAGGTAAACATAGGGATAAACAGCAATTGTGAAGGCCCTGGAAAGAGAAAAAGAACAGCTCTCATACTCTTTCTGCTACTCACAGCTATTCTCTGCTCAAAAGATCAAGTCACACTTCTTTATGGAATTTCCTTAGGAAGAAAATCTTGATTTTCCACTCTGTGATACTTCCTTTAACATTGTTTCCTATTCCCAAAATAGCAACTTTTTGTTTCCTTTCACTTGTTTGCTGACTGCTGAAGCTTCTGCTATTTACAGGATCACCTGATGAACAAACATTTATATGGGTAGTCCTGTGCTGGTAGGGTGTCTAAAAATTCAAGGAGTTGGAAACCCTTCTGAAGGGCAAACTTGCAGTTCAAGGGGAAAATGTTTCTTCCCAGAAATTAAGTAAGACTTAACTTCACTCACACTTTAGAAACCCTATGTTTACCTTCAGGGCTAATGAAGTCACTCATTTCAATTCAGTTCCTGCTTTTAGCTCTGGGGGGGCCTTAGTCGCTGGATCACATGCTAAACCCTAGAAGAGGTCTTAGCAATAACTCAGTGGTTCCTAACCCTGATTGCGTATTAGAATCACCTGAGATGCTTCCCAATTCCAGACAATTGAGTCAGACTTTCTGGGGCTTGAGGTCTTCAGGGTGGTTATTTTTAAAAGCTCTCCAAATAATTCTAATACGCAGACAGGGTTAAGAATCCCAGCCTCATAATTAAGAATATAAGTGCGTATGCAAACCATGACTGTCTCTACTGCGTAAGCAGAAATCATTGATCAACCTAAGAAACACACAGAGAGACTTTCATTCTCTTTCTCACCATAAAAAAAAATTTAAAAAACCTTACCCAAACCAACACGGCTCAGCATGACACCAACTGACTGACACAGCACATTCCTGACAACCATTATCCCTGTGAATCATTACACAGATTTTTCAGTTAGCCTATTCCACTCCCACATGCGGGCACAGGAGAGCTGTCTGGGTTGTAATGAGCTGTGGACTAGGAGGCAGAAGATGTGGATTCTAACCTCACTTTGCCCTTAAGTATTTGTAAGACATGAGGCAGGTCATTTAATATCTCTGAGATTTTATAAAATGGGGATAATCCTACTGTCTGGCTTACCTACTTCTTAGACTTGTGTAAAGATCAAATGAAATGTGAAAGTAATCATAAACTTTAAATTGCTTTCTCAAGATACCAGCATGGTTATGTACTTAAGAGCCCCTGGGACAGAACAGCACCCTTCCCCTCTTTGCTGTCTCTAGATAACCCCAGTTCCCCTATCGTTAGTCTCAAGGGAGAATATGTAGAAAAAAAGGTGGCAGATTAGAGACATGTATTTTCAGAGGAATACCAGGTACTTATGGAAAAAGTTAGATATTTTACATGACATACACAGAACAATGTTAACGATATATTGTTAGGCGAAAAAACTAAGTTGCTATATGTATGCAGGGTATGGTCTCACCTAAAAATTATATATGCATATATTTGCTAGTACATGAAAAATGTCTAGAAGGTTACATTCAATTCTGCTACCACCAAGATTGATTGGGAGACTTTTTTCTTTGTACATTTCTATAATATTTGAACAGTTTCATGATGAGAATATATCACTGCCACAGATTTTAAATACATACTAAAATGCAAATGGTAGGGAAAGAGAGATGGTAAGGACATTACAGCTCAGGTAAATAAAAAGGGGAAGAAAATGACTTAAAGTTGTTTTAATGCCTGGACCTAGACAAAACATGGTCCAAGGCAAGGAACAGCCCCCAAATGTACAATTTTCATCATTTATTTTCAACAACTTCAAGAATTCACAGGGAAGCTAAAAGATGGCAGAAACTGAAAATAGTTAAGGGTTCTGATTTTCAAAAAGAGGAGGAAAGTGTAATTTCTGGAAATTGCAAATTATAAAACTTAAAAATGACCAGGAAAAATGTAGAATGGATTAACATTAAATATTTTGTGAAGACTGGGCCTCCCCGGTGGCGCAGCGGTTGAGCCCTGGGTTGCAAAGCTGCCTGCAGCTTCTGCTGCGCCAGTTAAACCCCCGGCTGCTCCCTGGCTGCTCCCCGGCTGCCACCGGGGAGGGTCCCACATGGCGCGCAGACCTCTCCTGCCGCCCGCTGCTCCCCTCAGCAGTGTACTTCGGTCCTTCTGCCTGCTCTGCTCTCTGCTCTGACTCTGGTGAATTCTCTCACCCTCCCGCGCTTCTGACTGTACCCAGTGCTTGTATTAATAAATAAATAAATCTTTAAAAAATATATATATATTTTGTGGAGACTTAAAAAGGCACATGTGAATTATTAGCAGCCGACATGAATTTACTAAGAACACACCATGACAAAATGACATATTTTGTTGGTAGATTAGTGGAGGGGAATGTCATAAACTTGTATCTTGACTTCTGCAAAGTTTTTTACAAAGTTTCCCACTCATTTTGAAAAACATGTGAAATGTAATTTATTAAGTGATTCATAGCTGGTTAAATATCATATCCACACATTTAGATATATTCAATAAGTTTCCAGGCTTTGGCCTTGTTCTCTTCAATATTTTTATCAATGAGTTGGACAGAGACATGGAAGGTAGTCTCATCAGCTTCTGAGATGACACAAAGATGGAAGGGCTAACCATTTGGTAAAGCACAGAATCTATATTCATAGTATTATTAATTTATTGGAATGCCCAGCTGAAACTAGCAAAGGAGCTAATGGATAGAGGATGAGAAGCTGCCATGTAAGAAAGAACATCTTAACTACAGTTATCCAACAAGAGATTAGGTAACAGTTTCTCAGGTGAAAAAAAAAAAATTGGAAGGGATAGGAGATTGGTCCATCCTATACAGGCAAAAATTATTTGATTCTAACCTGAAAGTTAATAGCAGATACTAACAGATTTCAAAGATACTAGAAGTCAGTATAGGGCATAATATTTGTTTTCATAGAGAAAACAAAATGCTCAGCAAAAACATAAAGAATCAATAAATGAGTATAGATGCATGAAAAACAGTATATATTCCAGGATATTATAAAGCATACTAAGCAGGACTAACATTTTCCAGAATCAGGAAGTTATTCACCTGACTGTGTCTGTGGTGAATAAGAGAAAATAAGGTTGGGACTAGATAATGGATCCTTGGTACCAGGAAAGAAGTTTGTACTTTGTACAAATCCCAAACTTTGAAAAGGAGTTTATTGGAAAGCTATCAGTTGCTCCCAGAGCCAATAGAAAGGCTAAAAAATCAGATTTGGAAATGTTAGGAAGCAAGGTGGCCTCAAAGGGCTCAAAATTCCCAAAAACCACTTCCACTGATTCCTTTGGCGAGGGAGGGTTCTCTCTCTCTCTCTCTCTCTCTCTCTTTGTAACAACTTGTGGAGCATTTTCACCATTTCCATTTAATATTTACATATTCTCTAAGAGACCCTGATCTGACTTCAGTTGGCTTCTCTATGCCAAATTCTCCCACAACTGTATTGCCAACCAAGTCCTCTTGGCCTATACAGTCTTCTTACTTTCTCCTGCACATTTGCCCCATCAGCTAAATTCAACATCATGAGTTACATCTTCATCTCCAGTCTAGATACTGCACTCCCTGTAAGCTCTTTTACTTCTGTACCCATCAACCCTTCAGTCTTTGAGAGGAGCATTTATAGTTTTCCTTCATTCCTCTCCTTTTTCTTAACATCTGGGCAGTCAACTCGGTTTTTCTTTGAACATCATTGCTATCTTATCCCATTTCCTAGAGAACCTACCATCTATCTGCCTTTGACTTTTTTTTTTTTAAAAAGGCTTCTTTTTTTTTTTTTTTTTTTTTTTTTTCAGATTTCTTTTTTTTTTTTAAGATTATTTATGCATACAAGAGCTGGGGTACAGGCCAGAGATGCGGGGTGTGAGAGGAGTCACCAGAGACAGAGTGGGGAACAGACCAGGCAGATTATGAAGTACACTGCTGAGGAGAGCAGCAGGCAAGATAGGAGAGGTCTGCTGTGCCATGTGGGTTGCCCCCTGGCCGACCGGGGATTGAACTCATGCTGCAGAGGCCGTGGACTGCTTCATAGTGCTGTGCTTAACCCTTTGCGCCACCAGGGAGGTCCCCTTCATTTTTTCAAAGAGCAGTTTTACATTCACTGTAAAATTGAGAGGAAGAGATTTCCCATATACTTCTTACCTACACACACACATAATATTTGTTTTCATACATCATCTTCCGCATTATCAACATCCCCACCAGAGTGGTATGTTTGTAACTATAGATGAACCTATATGGTTTTAGGGTTCATTCTTGGTGGTGTACATTCTAAGGATTTGGATAAATATACCAAGATATGTATCCATCACTGTAGTATCATGCAGAGTATTTTCACCATTAAAAAAAATCCTCTGTGCTCCACCTATTCATTTTCCTCTCTTAACTTTAGATTTTTGTTCCTTTAGCCCATTTGCAAATTGACAAATCTCCCTGTAGCACTATCTTCATTCATTGCTACCTTGCTTAAAACCACTAAAGTTACCAATAGTAAGTGAGCTTCTGTTGTCTTTTTGTTGCCTAACAATTATTTCTTCTTCTCTCTTCAATTTCCTTTGGGTAATTATCTTTTCCATTTGGAATTATCTTTTCCAATTGTTAATCCAGTACTCATCTTCAGTTGTTGGAAGGGCATGTAACCCAAACAAGGACTTTGCAACTCTCTCTACCTATATTTGAATCCCTAGCAGTATGATAAAGAGATGAAACATTTGGGTGTTCATTCACCCTAGGATGGAGCTCTGGCTGGCTTTAAGACCACTCTTGGGCCCTTGTTTTTGGAAATTTTGGGAACTTAAAATGAGAACTGTCTTACGAAGTTTTTGCCCTTTTTATTTCTGATCCCAATTCTCTTTCAGACCCCCATTCTTTTTTTTTTTTTTTTTTTTGAGGGAATTATACTAATTTTATTTTTTTATTATTTAAATTTTATTTTTATATTCCCCTTACAATTACAACCCCCTTATTTTGACCCCAAGCCCTCCTTTTCCCGCCCCCCACCCTCCACAGAGTGTCTCTGATTCATAGTTGTTTGTTGATTTTGATATTTTCTTTCTTTTAGTTATTCTTTTTCCTTATTTAAGTTTTCTAGGTTCCTGCTATGAGTGAGACCATCCCAGACCCCCATTCTAACTACATGTTCTTAAAAATGTATCGATTCTGGGCCTCCCCGGTGGCGCAGCGGTTGAGCGCTGGGTTGCGAAGCTGCCCGCGGCCTCGGCGGCGCTGGTTCCATCCCCGGCTGCTCCCCAGCCACCAGAGGAGGGTCCCACATGGCCGCAGACCTCTCCTGCCGCCCGCTGCTCCCCTCAGCAGTGTGCTTCGGTCCTTCTGCCTGCTCTGCTCCGCGCTCTGGCTCTGGTGAATTCTCTCACCCTCCCGCGCTTCTGACTGTACCCAGTGCATGTATAAACAAAACAAGCAAGCAAACAAATAAATAAATAAATAAAAACATGCCTCTATAAAAAAAAAAAAAGTAAAAAAAAAAATGTATCGATTCTTATAAAATATGTGGGGTTCTGTGAAATTTGTGTTTGAACGTAACTGGCTATATGTGGTAGAACTCGTTGTATTACTTTTTTTGCTTTAAGAAGGAGGGCATCAAAAGTGTTCTTTAGAAATGAGTGAAACAGTTCACATTTTCACCAGCAGATCACGAGAGTTCAAATTTCTATATATCTTCACCAATAGTTACTATCCAGTTTTTGTCAATTTGATGGTTATTAAGTTGTATCTCATTGATTGAAGTCAATTTTTTTCATAGTAAGTTTGATTATCTCTTAAGACTCAGGTTTCTCTTACAATAGACTGCTTGTTTGTATCTCTTTATCGTTTTTTTTCCTATTAAGTTTCCTTTATTTGTTGATGTGTAGGAGTATCACTTATATTCTACAGCTATGCAAGTCCAATATTATAGACATTAACCACTTAGCATCAGCTATTTAGATACAAGCTATTGAGAACCTGAAATATGACTAGTCCAATTGAGATATACGGTAAGTACAAAATACACACCAAATTTCAAAGACTGCAAAAACAATGTAAACACCTCATTAATAATTTTATTTTGATCATATATTGAAATGATAGTATTCTAGATATATTCTAGATATAATATTCTAGATGTACTGTCAAAAATAATTTTGCCTGTTTATTTTTTACTTTTTATAATGTAGTTTCTTGAAAATTTCAAATTACCTATGTGGCCAACATTTGTAATATGTACATTCTTCTACTAGACATTTCTAGTTATTAATTCTTAGTTGTTTTTAAACAGTGAAAATATCTTCTTTCATTCTGTCCTGCACCTTAGGTTTGTTTATGGTGTTTTTCATCAAATCCATCCATTTTCCACATGCTACCATTTTCCATAGCTCTGGGGGAAGCATTCATATCAAGATACGTATAAGGGAACTATCCTGGAATTGTGCAGTAGATAACATAAGCAACCACACAGAGCCTTGATCTTCTTGCCTCCTGTATTGCCCTTTGTATATCATATCTAAGAACTTCTTTCCCACAATTAGATCACAATGATATTTCCTTTGTATTATTTTTATAATTAAAAGAGAAAAACAGGATGGCTGTATCATAAAGAAGCCACAAAAGAGAGTGGTTTATAATGCCAAAAGACACAAAGTTTAGCCAAAAAAGATGACGATAGAGGAGATCATTTATGTTGGATTGTGTGATTTTGACAGCAATGTTATCCTTTTAATTATGTTTTGGATAGGCAAATGTCAAAATTTGCATTCCAAAGAGCATGTTAACAGATGGTGGGGAAGGCAGGCTGGAAGCAGGCTGAATGACAGGCTGACTGCCATTTTTTGGTCTAAATATTTGCTGAAGTGAATTCTCACAATAGGCAAATAACCTTGATATGGATAATAAAGAAATGACATTAATTGCTACGACTATCAGATAATGTTCAGATTTATACTTCTATCATCCTGAAACATTTCCGGCACATTACTTGCTTACTCTGGACAGTCAGTAGGTCTCCATTCCCTATCAGAGCAAATCCAAACTGTTCAAATCTGTCAAGTAGAGACACCTATAAACTGGCCCCATACAATTTCTCATGTCTTGTCTTGACAACAGAGTGTATATTCCATATAGATAAATACTATTTCTTACATCCTCATCAACCTCCCAGAACATGTCATGGTTAAAAATGGCAGCATTAGGCAAAAGGACACTAAGTTTCTTAAGTCAACTAAAATTAAATTATTTGAGTAAATCCTCTGTGCCTCGTAGGACATATCTAAAGTTCATTTGAGCAACTGTCTTCATATTGAAGTAGCTCATCTGACCTCAAAGAAAAATGGCCATGGCAGAAGCAAGTAGAAAATAACATGTTTAGAATGAGATATCAAATGATAAGGTACTTAGAGTTGAAGTCAACCTCAGAACTGTTAATATGCCCGTTATAACCACAGAAATACAGCTTACGGTAATAAGTATTGTAGAGTTCTTCAAACCCTTTAATTCAAGAAAGAAGTCAAAAGGTTATAAAAAGCCAAAGGTAATGAGGACAGACTCACCTCAGACCAAGTTTAAGGTGTTTAAATATAGAAGTCATTTATTCTTGATTAATACAGGAATTCCATCTCACTGCAGCTGTTAATACTAACTGGAATGTGTAAGTCCAAATTAAGCCCAAATTAAAAGCTTTTCTTTTCACTCAGCCTCTAGCAACTGGCTTAATTATGACTATATGAATGTATAATTTTCATTTTTAAGAGTTTGTGATACTTGTGAGACAAGTCTAGGCATTGTGTTAAGAAAACCAAATGGTGTTTGAACCATCTTATGACAGTTATAACTTTAGTATCTACTGGAAAAAATTGCAGAGGCAAGAATTTGTCTTTCAACATTATATTTGACATTTGACATTGAATAGAAATGTATTTACAAGGTAAAATCGAAAATTACACATTTTTTAAAGTTTAGCTATGATTTTTCCCTAAGTTTACTGCTTCTCCATATTCACTTCTGGATAATTCCCTTTGCTAAAGTACATCCTTTGGTTGTTCTTTCACCAAATGCCTATGGATGATAAACTCCTTAACTCTTTGTTTATCTGGAGAAGTCTTTGCCCTTACTCTTCAGTTTACAAGATAGAAACCATACATTCACATAGGTATAATGAAGCCCCAGAAAAGAGTAGATGTTATTCTACTGTTTTCTGGCATGAAATATATAAAGTTTAGCTGATGAGAAATTTGATTGCTTTTCCTTTCTAGTTAATCTTCTGATTTACTTTTAGAAGACCTTTTCCTTTTTCATTGTTTTCCCACTTCACTAGAAATTAACTAGTGTCAATGTTTTTCTTAAATCCAGAATGTGTTCTTTACTTTTTTTTTCCATGAATGTGTTCTTTATGATTTTTAAAAAGATTTATTTATTTTATGCATACAAAAGCTGGGGTACAGGCCAGAGGCGCAGGAGGGTGAGAGAATTCACCAGAGACAGAGCAGGGAACAAAACAGGTGGATTGACTGATATACACTGCTGAGGTGAGCAGCGGGCACAACAGGAGAGATCTGCTGCGCCATGTGGGTTGCTGCCTGGCCAGCTGGGAATCAAACAGGTGCTGCAGAGGCTGGGGACAGCTTCACAGCACTGCGCTCAACCCGCTGTGCCACTGGGGAGACCCTGTTCTTCATGATTTATATATATATATATATAATATATACAAATATATATATATTTATATATATATATATTTCATGTGTGTCTGAGAGTTTCCCTTTAGTTAGAGGTATAACTTCTATAGTTTCCCATGTGCACCAGGGGGATGGAAGCTTCCTTAAGGGAAGCTTTCTTTGGAGCCCTATGGTGTTCGTTGTTTCTTTTGATTGAGCTATATGGTGTTCATGTTTTTATATTTGTTTCTTGACTTTGGACAGTCCAAATTTATGGTAACTGCCACTCTCAGTAGTCCCTCCCTGTATTTCTATTTCTTGCACATCATTTTGTTTCCATCCATAATGAGTTGGCTCACATTGGCAGCAACTCTGAACTCTGGGTCTCCCTGGTCCCCACTCTTGGACAGTATAGTAATTTCATATCTCCCTGCAGGTATAGAGCCAGCAGCCTCAGGCCTACCCCTAGGCTTGCCCAAAGGCATAGGTCAGGTTGGTTTCTACTATGGGTAGCAAAGCTTCAACTCCTTCTCCCTGCCACATCTATAGGTTTCTGGAAAATCATTTTTCCTGTTTTTGAGTTGGGTATATATTTGGAAATTACTACTTATTTTAATCTAGCATTTCTGTGTAGGGGGTGGGGCAAACAAGATTCTACTCAGTTGACCATCTTGGTTGGATCTTTCCATATGAATTTTTTACTCTGGTGCAAATGATCTTGAGAAACCAGAGAGTAAATCCATGAACAGATGTTTACTGGCACTTTTTGTCTGTTTGCTTTTTCATACTGGAAATTCTTAGCTATTGAAGTCATCAAAATAAAATGGGTAGAATTTTCCTTTTTTCAGATTAGGTACTTTAGGACCACAATAAAATCTGAAGACATTCTATTAAAAGTGACAGTTATATGATAGTAGAAAGTATGTTATAAAACTATTAGTTTAGCATTTTAGATAACTTTGAGTGGAAAACTGGTCTGAGAGCCAAAAAACTCAGCTCAATCACTTCATCCTGATAATTCTATAACTATTCCAGTTATGACCAAAAGGAGAGTGAATAAAAGCCAATCCTCATGTCAAAATTAATGCAGTGAAGCACTGATGAGGTCATGTCTATTCCCAGCAGAAGCCTGTCATCTGAGATTGTGACCCATGTTTAATCAGGTTTTTGTTTTAAGCGTACAAATAATATAAATTCAATCTTAGATTTATACATTGCTGACTCAAATGTCATCACTTGCATCTTTGAAGTTGCCTGCTGGTCCATAGGGCATGTAAACTTTTGGGTCTGCACAAAGTGCATTGAACTTTAAATTGAATATAAATATAATA
Organism: Talpa occidentalis; assembly: GCF_014898055.3. Lineage (NCBI taxonomy): Eukaryota > Metazoa > Chordata > Mammalia > Eulipotyphla > Talpidae > Talpa > Talpa occidentalis. The sequence continues at coordinate 18,586,660 of NW_023601104.1, read as the reverse complement.
TAAATGAAATAAATACACATCAAGAGTGGTTTCTGGTACAATTGTATACATACAAAATTATTACACAGAAAAATTCAACACATGATGTAGTAAATCCATATTCAAATCTTGCTGATAAATTCCTACAATCCTTTTGAAAAGTAATATGGCAACATAAGTAGGTAGCAAAAACCATAATGTTTATTTCATGAAGCCATTAAGACTACTTCTGGGGGGGCCTCCCTGGTGGCACAGGGGTTAAAGACAGTACTATCAAACTATTGCTAGCCACAGCACCATGAGTTTGATCCCCTGCCAGTGAGGTGACCCACATGGCACAGCAGACCTTTTCTGTCTCACCCGCTGCCCCCCTCATCAGTGTATTTCAGTAGATCTGTCTGTTTTGCTCCCCACTATGTCTCTGGTGAATCCTCCCCACACCTCTGGCCTACACCCCAGCTCTTGTATGCATAAATAAGTAAATCTTTTAAAAAAAAGGACTACTTCTGGGAGTTTCTGCTATGGAAATAATTCAACAGAAGATTAAAACTCTGTGCATGAAGTTGTCCATATGTAACAGTGACAAACAAGAAACAAGTTATATATCATTGTAAATTATACTCTGAAGTTTCAAGTCACATAAATACTGGATTATTGAAAGATTAATAATGTGGCATATAAGAACATATAGTTTCAGAACTAGAAAAACTCAAAGGATAAGACATTAAGTTGTATTGTCATCATCAAAGCACATTAATCTCTTAGTCCCCTCACTTTTGCAGCCTGCTTTTAAGAAGATTTGGTTACTTTTTAACTCTAATTATACAATCTAGTCCTGCCACCAAACTACTTCTCTTTTATCTCAAGTAAATGCCCTCAAAAATAGTATCTGGTTTCTTTGGAGTTTCACTATACAATATTCAGATTCTTTGTTGGGCAGAATTTTTAAAAAAGACTATACCATAGATTTCTGACCAGGGTCCAAAGTTTACAGCCTGATCTAGCAAGGATGGAAATATATATATATATTTTTTTTTTCTTTAATGTGGAGGTTGTATTATTTTAGCTACTTAAAAGATAAAATGAAAAGTTTCTTCCTCTTACACTGTTGGTGGGAATATAGACTGGTCCAGCCCCTATGGAAAGTACTATGGAGGTTCCTCAAAAGACTAAAAATGGATCTTCCATGTGACCCAGAAATTCCACTCTTAGGTCTCTACCCAAAGAACACAAAAATACTAATTCAAAAGGAAACCTGCAGTCCTATGTTTATTGTAGCACTATTTACAACAGCCAAGATATGGAAACAACCTAAGTGTCAAAAACAGATGAGTGAATCAAGAAGATGTTGTATATATAAAAACAATGGAATACCACTCAGCAATCAAAAAGGATAAACTCATGTCATTTGTGGCAACAAGGATGAAGCTGAAAGGGATCATGCTAGGCAAAATTAACCAGAAAGAGAAAGATAAATACTGCATGGTGTCACTTATATGTGGAATATAGAGAAACCAAACAACTAGTCGGTCAAGGACAAACATTAAAACCAACCCTTGAAAGGTGACCATAGATCTGAAGCATGCAAAGACGGAGGGAGAAGCAGACAGGTGATAATGGGGGTTGCGGGACAGAGTACAACTGCTTTGGTGGAAGACTATGGGTGCTTTGGTGGTGGGAGAGCTATGGTGATCATTCCTGAGGGGAGAAATGCTATATTGTCAAAATATTAATGAGGATATAAAATAATGACATTTGAAATACATATATATGAAAAAAGATAAAAGTTTCTTAGTGAGCATTACTTAGTTATATACTTAACACAAGTTGTCTTTGATTACCCAGCTTTGTTTTTTATAAAAACATGACCACATTCTGTTGGGCATGATTCATATATGCAGAGAGACTTCTGATATTAGAAAAGCTCATAGCCAACAGAAAGAAATTTCATTATGCAACAATTACTTACATTCTATAATAAAACAGTATAGAGCATTCATTTCTCATGTCATGGGTCTTAATAAGTCATTTCCTGATATTAATCCTCAAACTGTAGTTATAGGAAAAGACAGACACTTGTCAGGCAGAAAGGATGCCAAGAGAGATTTATCCATAATGTATTAGAGCAAAAAGTGTCTAAAGATCTGTCCATGTTATATAAGAGAAAGATGGAAAAAAAAACTTATGAAAAACATTAAGTGTGAATAAGATTTTAAAAATGCAGCAATTATGCAAATATACTCTACAAAGAAAAGAATAATAGGAAAGGAACATGGCATACCAAATGCGGTCTGGAAAATATAGCACAATGAATAGGAAAAAATGCAATGATTCCTTATGCTAGTATGTTTATGCTAAGAGATTTATAAAAGAAAGATGACATAGGAAACGAATTAAGACATAAGCATCCAATCAGCACTCAGAAACTCTATTATTTTATTTTTTAATAGAAGGAGTTAAAGAATTGTTGACTAGGGACTGAGGGATTGAAAAGGAAGAAAAATGCTAAGATTATAGATAGATACAAATCTATGGCAAAAAGGAGCTTCTATACTTGGGGCTGGGAAAAAAGGAAAAAGACTAGAGTTAAATTAGAAGGTCTAAGGAGAGGCCCCAGGAACTGAGCAGAAGACGTGTGAGAAAGGAACACTGCTGTTATCTCTTAGTTCAGCGAAGGAGTTCCTGGAACTAGGACCCAGACCTCTAAATACAGCTGGTGTTGCTGTGTTTGAGGAGCTGTGGCAAGGCTGCTTCTGCAGTGTTAAATTGAGACTGTTAACTGGATTGTGCAGCTGACTGTGCTGCTCCTGGATCAAAGTGGCAAGACCAGGATGAGGCTGGGATGTCACTGAGAAGAGCAGGAAAACAATGGAAAGAAGGAAGAAGTCCCTTTTCATTCTGCTGGTTAGTTTCTCAGTCTCTCTCTGACACTTCCTTTTGGGAGCTCCAGAGAGAAACTGGCAAAGCAGAAATGTGGTTTGCAGGGTCCCAGTTCCAGTATCAGAACACAGGTGTATAGAATGTTGGGAGCGGAGGTGAGACACAATATTTAATAACTGGCACGATGGTCAAAACAATAGCATTGTAAATTAATAAAAAAAAAATCTGGAACAGCAAGAAACAAATCCAGGAACAGGGTCTAGGCTTATTTTGCTCATCACTGTGTACCGAGGGCCTACCACAGTGCCTGACCCATTGCAGGTACTCAATAAATACTGAGCTAAAAAATAATGAATGCTCACTGCCACCAGGAACCCAATTCTTGTGGTTTTTGTTAAGGCACAATTGATTCTAGCACTAAATCGTCTGAAATGCTTTTTCACTGTTTTCTTTAAGAATGACTTCTCAAAGTTCTATGTTTGGTGGACATTCTAGCCAGCAAAATAGCCATCATATAACCTGGCCCTAAATAGCCAAAATATGCCATGTTGGAAACTTAGAATATCCTCTATCAACAGAGACACAGGAAAAACATTGCAAAAAAGCAACGTTTGATTATAACCTACAACGTACTCACATTCTACATTGTAAGTCATGAATCTTAATGATAATTAGGATGTATTTCAAAGTTGTTTAAGTAGTGTTCTTCACCTTGTTCTAATATAATACTTTTCTCTTTTTCCCCCCTACGGTGTGATTTACACCATCCACTACCATCAGCAACACTTATCATTCTGTATAACTTTACTGTATATTCCAGGAGAAATAATAAACAATCAAGAGGGTTTTTTTTAATGTGTATTTTATATTCCTTGTGTGTGTGTGTGTCCATGTTCAAAACTGAACTTCATAAGACTGTATAAACTCCTACAGCTTACGCAGTGATTCATTGTTTCATATTAGTAATTTTTCATGGTAGAGAATTTATAGTGTTAGAGTCCATTTTTTTCACCTATTCAGACGAACACTAAAACAGAAATCATAGTTTTCATATTTTCAACTCCTAGAATTCATATAAACCTTGCTAATATTGCACTTGAAAGAAACAAATGTAAAGCAATCTTATTGATACTTCTTTAAAGTTTTTCTCTGCATAATCACAGCAGAATATTTGCATAAAAAGTGATTATACTCAGATATGCAGTTGCATATTAGCAAATGAAAACGGGGGTGGGGGGTGGAAGGAAGAAAAGCTAGTAAGAGAAGAAAAATGGAGGATGGGGAGAAGAAGGAATATCTCCTACCACAATTAGCAAATTAAGATACCAATTCTATTGTGAACCCCTTTGCTACTTAGCTATGGAGCTCCTTGAAGGGTAAGTAGGCAATCAATTGATTGCCCCCCATCTTCCCAGGTCTTGGAGACAAAGTCATCGTCCAGGTTCACCTGAGGGACACTAAGCTTAGAGCTGTAAGGTAGAGGTAGCACAGACATATAGAACCAGTGCCCTTCTGACAAGCTTTCTATTTTCTTGTTCTCTGTTCTTTCAAGAGAGAACATCTAGAAACTTCAATCCTGGCCCTTAAAGCTTTGGGTGTTGGCAGTTATAGGTAATTAGTATTTCATGGGTGTTATTCCCTAAATTCTTGGGTGGACAGGGATTCAGGCCTTCAAGGTTGCCCCATGTTGCACAACTGGTGAATAATAGATACTGACATAGTAATGAATTGTTTTTCTGACAGTCCCCGGACCATCTAAAGGTACACTGATCACATGTGGTCTAAGGATCACTGTTTCAGAACTATTATGATAATCTGTAGGTCACCTTTGGGGGCAAGGACTCTGTCATGTTCACTTTTGTATATATCCCTATTATTTAGTAAAGTGCCTGGAAAGTACTTAATGCTCAGTAAACACTATTTCTTCTCTCTTTTCTTATTTTCTTACTGGCGGACTATAACTTGCATCTTCTAATATAATTTGAGAGCTCCTTGAAAGCTAGAACTAGAAGGAAATTATGAGAGCTTTTAATTTTTAATATTTTAATATGATATAGCAAGTCAATTGATATGCTACTATTCATTGAATGTTATTTATCGGCCAAAATTTGAGGAAAATAAAAATAATTCAGTAATGTCAATAGTGTATTTTTTAAAGTTTTAACAAGAAATGAATAGTGTTAAAAAAGGTGACACAGGAAAACTACATGGAGTGCCTTAAAAAATTAAACATGTGATCTAGCAATTACACTTCTGGATATATGCCAAAAAAGAACTGAAAGCAGGAACACACACAGATAATAATGTTTATAGCATCATTATTCACAATTGCCAAAAGATGGAAGCAATAGTTGGATGAATTTTTAAATTGTTGTATATAAATACAGTGGAATATTATTCAGTTTTAAAAAGGAATGAAATTCTGACAATGTAGATCAACCTTGAAGACACCATGGTAAATGAAATAAGCCTATCACAAAAAGACAAACACTGTATGGTTCTACTTACATGAGATACCTAGAAATAGTCAAATTTTTAGAAACAGAAAGTAGAATGGGTGATTGCCAGGGACAAGGGGAACATGAGGAATGAAGAATTGTAGTTTAATGAGTATGCAGTTTGGGAATAGAAGAAAGTTCTGGAAATGGATGGTGATGATGGTTCACAATAATGTAAATATATTTAATATTACTACACTGTGAACTTAAAAATGATTGAAAGTTATGATATATATTTTTTACCATAATAAAAAAAGATGTTGACAAAAACTCTTAATTGGTCATTAGAAGGTATCTTATCTAATATTGTTTTAGTTCCTTATTTGTACTGTTGAACTAGGAATAACAGATTTCTCCAGCTAGGTGAAGAAAGTGTAGTCTGGAGATGCCTGAGGTCTCCAATTCCTTTACAGGAAGCCCATGAAGTCAAAACTATTTTCATAATAATGCTAAGGTGTCACTCTTATTTTTTTGTTTGTTTAGAGAAAGAAAAAGTTTATTAAGGAGAAAAGGAACAAAAATAAAGTGGGACTCCCAGGCCAATGGAACAAGGCCAGGGAGGGACAAGGAAGCCTCATTTTAAATTTTTTATTTATTTATTTATTTATTTAAAAAGATTTATTTATTTATGCATACAAGAGCTGGGGTACAGGCCAGAGGGGTGGGGGGTGAGAGGATTCACTAGAGACAGAGTGGGGAGCAGAACACGCAGATTGACTGAAATACACGGCTGAGAGGAGCAGCGGGGAGACAGGAAAGGTCTGCTGCACCATGTGGGCTGCTCCCTAGCCAGCTGGGGATTAAACTTGTGCTGCAGAGGCTGTGGACAGCTTCACAGTACTGTGCTTAACCCCTTGTGCTGCCAGGGAGGCCCTCTTTTTTTTTTTCAAACCTTCATTCTCTAATGAGTGACTGTTGGAGTTCTGCAGAAGTCAAATGACATGTGATATCACAAAGCATTGAATGCCGAAGCAGGTAAGAGATTTTGGCTGTTTTCTATTAAGCCAGATATTAAAGAAACTCACAAAAATGTTACACTCTTCTCATGAAATTTTTTGTTTTGGAAAATATACTTTTCATTATTTGTGCTAACGTGTAATAGATTTATATTATTTTTAGGTTGTATTAATTGTACAATTTACAGATTTTTTTACAACTCTTTAAAAATTATTAATATTTTAATGGTTAATACAAATTCATAAAAATTTCTCCCTTTTATTTTCTTGTATCAATAGATATAGACATATATAAACAGAAGCTCTTAGGGATCCTCCATATTTTGCAAGAGTAAAAGGAGTCCTGAGACTAAAACGTTTGAGGATAGCTCATCAAATTTACAGGGCGATCAGACTAAACCCATTAAAATGCTAACAAACTGGCATTTTTATCCTAAAAGTCTGTCCATTACCTCAGGTAAATCAAGGATCAGCCAAACTCTTCTAAAGTCAGATAACCCCAAATTGTCTGTGAATATAAATCGTTGTATCAACTGTTGGTTAGGTAACACTTGCTGGTAAATAATTCAGAATCTGCAGACTTTGGGCCTGAGTTCATTGCTTCTGAATCAAAATGCGTGCTTGCACATAGAGGATGGTAATTGAATATCCTAACACAAATTAAGGGTTTGGAAGAAATGCACTCTTTAATTGTGTATCTTATCTACTCTGTGGTCACTTAAATATAACCCACTAACTATAGAGTTCTTAGTCTACTTAGACATGCAATTTAAAATCCATTACCCAGCAGTATAATTCACAAAGACTGTATAAAGACTAGTTATGCAATAGTGACATCAGAAATACAGTCATAGTTTAAGATAGGTCACTCAGTCTTCTCCTTAGTCTGTCTGACAATGTTTTGCTTTCCAAAAGATCCTTAAGAGATGCTATTGGTAAATGCTAACTGAAATGAAATATCTTAATTTTTTCTTTGGAGAAAATTAGGTTTTATCAAATCATCTACTGGCATAATGGTTAAAAACATAAATTTAGGAGGTAGAAAGACCTGTATTCCAATCTCAACTCAGATACTTAGCAACTGTGTGACTTCAGACAAATTGCTTTAAACTGCCTGAGTTTAAATCTTTAAATTGCCTAGTTTAAACCTCAGTTTATCTCTCAGTAAAACAGAGCTACTAATACCTTAACTTAATAAATTCAATAAGATTTAAATTCATGGGTTAAAAGGAATTTACCCAATGCTGGATCCATACTAAACATCTGATCAATCTCAGTTACTATTTCAGTTACTATTATTAGCCTTCATTACACTATTGAACTAATTCTAGTTAGAAGGAAGACATAAAAGCCAAATTCATTCTTTTTTTTTATTTTTTATTTATTTATTATTTTTTTTTTACAGAGGCATGTTTTATTTATTTATTTATTTTATTTGTTTGTTTGTTTTGTTTATACATGCACTGGGTACAGTCAGAAGCGCGGGAGGGTGAGAGAATTCATCAGAGCCAGAGTGGGGAGCAGAGCAGGCAGAAGGACCGAAGTACACTGCTGAGGGGAGCAGTGGGCGGCAGGAGAGGTCTGCGCGCCATGTGGGATCCTCCTCCAGTGGCCGGAGAGCAGCCGGGGATCGAACCGGCGCCGCAGAGGCTGCGGGCAGCTTCGCAACCCAGCGCTCAACCGCTGCGCCACCGGGGAGGCCCCCAAATTCATTCTTGTTATTAATCATTTTTTCTTTCGCCTTAAGAAATTGATAAGACTAAGAACTATTGATAAGGCAAAAAACAAGGACAACCAGAAAAGAGAATTAAGTCAAGTAACAAGTTAAGTCAAGACCTTGTGTCTATTGATCAGGAGAGTCAAATCCATAGTGAAAGAATTAAAAGCTATAAAATGAATGATCTCTGGGCCTCCCTGGTGGCACAGGCGGTTGGTTGAGCGCCTCACTGTGGAGCTGTTCGCAGCGTTTGCAGTGCTGGCGAGAATTCCACATGCCGAAGCAGACCACTTCTGCCTCACCCGCTGCTCCCCTCAGCAGTATATTTCATCAGTCTGCCTGTTCTGTTCCCCACTCTGTCTCTGGTGAACCCTCTCATCCTCCCGCGCATCTGGCCTGTACCCCGGTTCTTGTATAAAAATAAATAAATCTTTAAAAATAAATAAATAAATGGTCTCTGGCATTTCATCAACTCTAAAACGAATATTTATTTCGCCATTTAACACCTCTGTAATTAGCATATGTCTTATTATTGATAGTATTGTATTGCTTAGCTGGCAGGGTTTTTTCTTTTCTTTCCAATTTTCAGTTCTTTATTAGGCCACATAGTAAATATATAGTACTTTCAACTGAATTATGCTGTCAAAATCTGTCTTTCTAATATGTGTTTCTAAGACTCCAGAGGCAATCTATGTGAATAACTGACAACTGACTGTAACAAACACCAGGGATATAATTATATATATGAAACAAGATTATTATTTTCCCCCCTTTTTAATGCTAAATAAAGTTATGGCAAATCTTACAAGTCTTAGATTGAACAAAACACAGCAATTGAGCTTTTAACTAAAAAATATTAATAGCACTCACTACTTCCCCAAAGTTCACCCTTTATATTACACTTACCAAACTAACTTGTGATCTGTTCCTCTAGGCCTAGCTCTAACATGCTTATCATCTGACACTTTGTTGAAGGACTGCATGCATGGACTTGATCCGACCTTTTCACCATTCACACTGAGTCCCTAAAAAAGTGTAGCTAAAGGGAGTCTATTTCTCTTTTCTTGGAATTCAACGGTGTTTAATTATATAGCATTGCTGTTGCTCATACTTGTTTCATGCTTCTGGATTTCATCTACCCAACAATTATAGTGTAAGAAGCTCAAGATAAGGACAGTCTGAGTTGGATAAATGTTTTGCCTTCCCTACAATGTCTGTCACATGACATATACTTAATAATCAATTGCCTAAAGGATTTTTTTTTAATTTTTAACACAATGTAAAAAGATATAATCATATTCCTGAACTGACTTCCCTAGGATCTTGGGTAGGGTTTATTATTATTATTCTTATTATTCTTTAGACTGTCTAACATTTTAAATCACCAACAGTCTCTCTGAGGTTGGTAATGGATCTTTTGTCTGTTGATCAGGAGAGTCAAATCTATCATGAAAGAATTATAAACTACATAATGACTAGTCTCTTGCATAGCTCTTTGATCCTTTTTGATCAGTTACAGGGTTCCTCTCCTAGTTCTTTCCAGTTGCTTTGCTCCCAATGAAATAGCCTGCCAGTATTTGCAGAAATTCAAAATTACTTATGGGAACTATAACCATTAACTGACTGGTGCCTGAATATGAATGAAAGCCAGGCTCCTTTGCCTCAAGGTAGGGTAAATCCACAGAACCTGTCCTAGACCCAAACTGCACCGTATTGCACCTGAGTTTTCTTCTGCCCCATTCCCTGTCCGTCTTCCTCTACTCCTTTTCTAAGTATGTCAGTAAGGTAATAAAAATCTGGATTTAATAATGCCTACATTATAGCATAAAAATGTCAAAAACAAGAAGACAAAGACAAGTTATAAAAACACAAATAACAAAATGGCAATAAATACATATATATTTAATCATCTTAAATGTAAATGACTTGAATTCACCCATTAAAAGGTATAGGGTGGCTGAATGGCTCACAAAACAAAGTCCAATCTTTGTTATTTACAGGAAACCCATCTTACTACTAAAGATAAGCATGGGCTTAAAGTAAAAGACTGGAAAAAAAAATTCTATAAGCAATAATAATCAGGAAAGTAAGGAACAGCTACACCTATATCAGATAAAGTAGATTTCCAGTTAAGGGATAATAAGAGACAGAAATGGACATTAGAAAATCATTAAGGGCCTAATTCAACGTGTGTGTGTGTGTGTGTGTGTGTGTGTGTGTGTTATATGCACCAAATGATAGAGCAATAAAGTAAAATAAAGCAATAACTAATAGAATTAAAAAGATATTGACAACAATACAAATTACAGGGAATTTTAACACTTCACCTATAACTTTGGACAGATCAGTATTAAATAGGAAATAATAGCCTTAAATGATGAGCTAGATCAGATAGGTTTAATGGACATCTACATAATTTTCCAGATTAGAACATATGTTGGGATACAGGTCAACTGTCAATACATTTGTGAAGAATGAAATCATACCAATCATTTTTTTTATTATAATACTATAAAACTAGAAATCAACTAATAGAAAACTAAAAATCAACTAAATCAACAAACAAAACAAAACAAAAAATCAGAACTAGAGAAACATCAAACACACTCTATTAAGTAACAACTGGGGTAAAGAGGAAATTAAAACGGAAGTTAAAAATAAAAAAATACCTGGAGGCTAATGAAGATGAGGATATAAGCTATTAAAATATGTGGGATGCATGGGCCTCCCTGCTGGTGCAAGGGTGAAGACACAACCTGTGAAGCTGTTCACAGCCTCTGTAGCATGAGTTCCATCTCCCAGACAGCCAGGGAGCAACCCACACGGCACAGCAGACCTCTCCTGACTTGCCAGCTGCTCCCCTCAGCAGTGTATTTTGGTCAATCTGCCTGTTCTGTTCCCAGCTCTGTCACTGGTGAATCCTCTTACCCCCCACATGTCTGGCCTGTACCCTAGCTCTTGTAGGCATAATAAATAAATCTTTTTTAAAAATGAATGAATGAATGAATGAATGAAATATCTTGGGATGCAGCAAAAGTTTTTTTAAGAAGGTAGTTAATTCAGGGTCTCTCCTGGTGGCGCAAGCGGTTGAGCGCAGCTCTGTGAGGCTGTCCACAGCCTCTGCAGTGCCGGTTCAATCCCAGCGGGCCAGCAAGAATCCCCATGGCTTGGCAGACCTCTTCTGTCTTGCCTGGGCTCCCCTCAGCAGTGTATTTCAGTACATCTGCCTGTTCTGCTCCCCAGGCTGTCTCTGATGAATCCTCTCACCTTCCCATGGTACCCAGGTTCTTGTATGCATGAATAAATAAATCTTAAAAAAAAGAAGGCAGTTAATTCAAAATATAGGCCTATATTAAGAAGAAAGAAAAATTCCAAATAGGCAATGTAACAGTACATCTACAGCAACTTGAAAAAGAAGAACAAAAAAAAGTCTAGTAGAAGGAAAAACAAATAAAAATTGAACAGAAATTAATGAAATAGAAATTAAAAAGACTATACAAAAGTTCAAAGGCACTGACTTGTTTCTTTGAGAAAATAAACAAAATTTATAAACTGTTAGCTAGGCTATCAAAGAAGAGAGAAAATTTTAATAATTAGAATTTGAAATAAAAGAGTAAAAACAAAATCAGAGAGTATAGACACACCATAGGGATTACTATGAACTATATACCCATCAAGTTGATACTTTTGAAGAACTGGACCAATTTCTAGAACAATATAGTTTAGCATGATTAAACCAGAAAGAAACATAACACTTGAGTTAAAATCCCCAAATCAAATGCACAAGACCGTTTTTTATCAAAACTTTAAAGAACTTATGTCTATTTTAATAAAGTTATTCCAAAAAATCCAAGAAGAGGAAATACTTCCTATCACATTCTATAACGCCAACATTACCCTAAAACCAGATAAGGATATTAAAAAAAAAAAAAGAAAAACACAAAACAATATCTTGGGTGAATATAGATACAAAAATTCTCAACAAAATACTAGCAAATAGTATTTTTGCTAAAACTATAAAATACCGCAAATAAATAATTCTGAGAAAATAGGAAGAAAAATTCTATTTAAAAATAAGAAAAAAAACTGATTTGAAACTATATTATAAAGCAACAGTAATAAAACAATATGACATTGTAATAAAAATAGACATGGATTAATGCAACAGAATCAAAAGCCCTGAAATAAGTCCACACATACATCAATCCCTAATTTATGACAAAAAGACTCAAAACCACACAATGGTGCAAGGAGAATTTCTTTAACAAAACTGTATGGATACATGTAAAAGAATATAAATGGATCACTCTCTAACTCCATAAGCAAAAATACTTTCAAAATGAATTAAAGACCTAGAAATAAGACACACAACAATAAAACACATAGAGAAAGCATTAGTGATATGTTCCAGATATAAATGAGAGAGCTGTCTTTTGGGATTTGACTCCAATGGCTAGAAAAATAAACAATTAGTATTACTTCAAATTAAAAAGCTCCTACACAGAAAAAAATAATTAGCAGATTAAAAATACACTCACTGAATTAGAGAAGATATTCACATATCATCCAAGATAAACAAAAAACTCATCCAACTTAACAATAAAAAAACCTGGAAACATTTTGTAAGAAAACCATATGAAATAAAAAAAAATTTTCTATGACAAAGTTGCTCCTATAATATAAAAATAAATTAATAATGAGAGGCCAAGCCAAAAAACAAATACCAATTAATAAATAGGCAGCAGATTTCAGTAGACAATGACCCAAAGAACATATATGCAAGGCCAACAGATGTGTGAATAAAATGCTTGTCATCACTTTAAATAAGGGAAATGCAAATCAAAACTACAATGAGGTATCATATCATATCCTTTCCTTTGTTATAATAAACTTACCCTTTTATATATTTTAAAAAACTGAAATGGGAATGCCATATGGTCCAGTAATGCCACGTTTGAGTATCTATCCCAAGAGTATGAAACCATATATGTTCCACAATATTTATTTTGTGATATCTTGTTGTGAACGATTTTACCTCGTTTGTGAACTATTTGTAGTGCTAAGCACAATTAGCATGGTTTTAGTCATTGCAGGATTTGGTGGGTAGTAAAGAGAAGCATTTAGAGAAGAGAAATAAAAAGATTATAAACTTTGGGCATCAGTTTCACATTTTTTTTTATAATTTCTTAGGTTTGGTAGATGGGAATTTGGATAGTGAAAAGAGCACCGGCTTTGATGTGAGACCACTCTGGGGTGGAATTCTTGTTCTTTTATAGCTTTCAACAAAGTTGTTAAATCTTCCTAAATTTCAACTTAATTTCTTCAGTAAGACTGATGTGAAGAAATGAATGAGACGACATGTATTTGGTGGGGCAACCATTTGAGATGTTAATCTTTTTATTACTCATGCTACTCTAGGTATGTTTTGCCTCTCCCATCCATGGAGAGTTGTGTTTACCTTAGGGAGTAGTTAATGACCTTAATGTTTTAAAGCCAAAATTAAAACCCATCTGACATTCAGAACACACATTTGTTGTAGTTCTGAGATGACACAGTTGAATTGTCCTAGGTGGCAGGAGACACTAAAGATTGGGAGAGAAGGAAATAACCAACACTGGAGAGAAAGCCCTTTGGGAACATCTTTCCACATTTAGAGGGATGTGTTTATGGGTTTCAAGAAAGGCACAGACATGTGCCCTACCCTAACCAGGAATTGAAGGCAGCGTCTCTCATGATCATGGCTGTCTTGGTAACTTCCTGCCTCTCTGGGTGCAAAACAGGTATCCACCAGACTTCAAGGCTTCCAATTTTAGATCTGTGACTCAAGTTTTGGGAGTGAAAGCAGTGGAATCACCCACCCACAAGGACAGTACCCCCCATAGACTTGGGCAACAGAAACTTCTTGCCTTAGGTCCCACACTTTAGAGGGCTCTGTTCTGACCCTCCATGGGCAACATCCCTCCCCATGGGGCAAGAGGTCTGCAAGGGATATGTACACCCAGCATCCATGCCTTACCTTTTCAGATCAAGCTCCACATATGTGAGATTCCAAAACTCCCAGCCCAAATGACCCTGAACTGTTTCTAGGTCCTGAACTGTGCTCTTTCCAGGATCCCTCTTCCTGAAGGCAGCCATGCCCATGTGAACACATCCTCACTTAAGAGACATTTAAAATATGACTTTGGGTAGGGGTGGGGATTGCTGAGCAGAGCTTGGATGGGCAGATTGGACTATACCCACACACGCATGCAAGTCCCCTTATTGCATAGGATAGAGGTGGGGTGGGAGGAGAAACAGAAAGGCCATAGCTAGGAACAGAGGCTACCTTTCCTTATACTGCCCATTCAGAACTCCAAGAAGTCACCTTGATTAAAAATTTGAATCAGGTTCTCCAGCTTGTTATGAACGTATTTGTCAAGATAGAATTGTAGAGCCTACTTTATTTTATAGGTTTTTCAGCTTGATTTATAACTAAAATATTTAACATGGTACATGAGCCTGCATTTGTACTTATCCTAGGCCCTGTAAATATTAGGGGTGGCTTGGTAAAGGAACCATATGAACTTGGATCTTGAACATGTAACAGTGGTGGCTAATGTGGTTTGAAGATCAGAGGGCCCATATCAGAATATTCTGGAGTGTATAGGACATTGGGAAGGCATGTCCTTCCCCAAAAGAAAATACAACAAATCCTGAATTTCTCATCTCCCTTGACCAAGGTGGCTCAGAGTCATTTTAACTTCATTTGGAACAAAATGAATCTGGGATTTTTGTTATGCTTAATTTCTAGGACCTAGAACTGTACCAGTGCACTTTTGTTGAATGAATGGATTCTTGCTTCCAGTGCCAAGGACCAAACCCATGTTTGCCACATTTGTAAGTCACCTAGTTTTATGCTGTCACATATTAGTTGCCATGGTCATTTTTGCCAATCATTATAATATACCTATCTCTAAGTAATTTATCAGAGGAATCTGGAATATCCTGTGATTTACTAAATTATTTTCAGTGCTTTTAGCACACGGTCTACTAGGACCTTATTATGCAATGGTCTTACCTGTTCATGTTTCCTCATTTCCTTATTGTCATACATCCTCATCTCACTTTCTGACCTATCTATTAAAAATCCAAAGTTTCTGAGATCTTGTATATGAAACCAATTCTGTTTTAGAGACTACAGCCTTGGGGTTATCGACCCTTCTCTACGTGTGACCTTCCTGCCCTTCATAGTACAGCTCTGTTCATTGGTTGTGCCCACATTAACATAGTACATGCCTTCTCTCCCATCCCACATGCAATCCCAAAGTTAGAGCTCCCACTTTCCAAAGGCTTATTATCAGGTATCTACACACCCTTTGATTTCTGGGTCAGAAAGTGATAACCCTATTTTCATCCTTCAGGACACACTATTCAGGGAAGAGTTAAAGAAAGAACAAGTCCATCTCAAAACAACCCCATTTCTCAGCAGTGAGGATTAAAGGTATTGTTTTAAAGGCACCTTAAAATCTCCATAGACCTCTGTTTTTCTCAACTACCAGTCTTCTATAGAAAATCCACCTTTCTCAGGGGACTAAAAACCTCATGGTCTCTACCCTATTGGGCTATTATCACAATCATGGCTACAATTTTATTAGTCTGAGTTTAACCTTCCGTGTGTGTGTGAGTGTGTGTTTGTGTGAGTTAACTCAGTGTTTAGCTACACTGAAATTCTACTATCACTAAGTCCAGTGAAACCACTATATACTGGAGCCTCCTTGTAGGCATGAATTGTGCCTCGTGTTCTATATCCCCAGCACTGAGCACCCTGCCTGGTATGTAATATTGTTCAGTGAAATCCTTCCTAAAGACAGGTTCTGTCAAGAACTGTAAAAAGAGTCTTGAGTTTTACTCTACTTGCAAGTTAACATACTAGCCTGTCGTAGTTTCATGGATAGAGGTAGAAGATATGAGGCACCTAGGTGGAGACAAAAGAGTTTATTACTGGGGGAGGGGCGGAGCAACATGGCGGCGAGGAGACGCTGCGAGTAAGATCTCCCATTAAAAAAAAGTTAATAGGGAGGAAAAGCGGCAGGTCCCAGTGAGAACCGGGACACGGAAGATAAACGGACGACTCCAGCAAACTACCCGAAGAAGAAAGTGGCCATAAAAGAGGACCAGAAGGGAGGGAAGCGCAGAACCCTGCTCCCCTCCCCCCCCACAGAGGCGGCACTCTCCGACCGGCAGAGAGGAGGAAAACAACAAACCAAAACTGCCAACAAGAACAAAGGACGCAGCAAGCGGGACTGTGAGTGGAAAGGAACTATTTCAGCCACCACACCCTGTGAACGGGAGCTGTGGAGAACCCCCGCAGGATCCGCCGCGGAGGTGAGCTCCGGGCGCCATTGAAGAGAGCCCCGCCCAGGAGGAGCCCAGCCCCAGCACACAGCCCCGGCCGCCCGGTAAGCCTGCACTGAAGCGGCGCGCCGGAAAAACAGACACGGAGCGGGATTGCGCGGGGAAAGCGGCGCGGATTGCGCGGATCGGATCGCAGCTGCCCAGGTCCCCGCGCCTGCGACCTAGGCTTGCGGGGAGACGACCTAGGCTTGCAGGGAGAAAGGCGGAGGCCCTCCCGGAGTGAGCAGGAACCAGGCGCCCAGGCAGGGGAGCGGGATTCAAAAGGCGCCATTCCCGCGCCACTGATCTGGGCTACAGCCCGCGTCCTGGAACTGAGGGCTTTGGAACTGAGACCCGGGGCACGAAATTAGGGGCGTGGGTTCCCACGACGGTGGGGCACAAGGCAGACACAGCACCCCAAAGCCGTTGAGGTGTACCCTACCATCCCTGCTCTGCTCCCTGTCCCACTGGGTGGAAAATCAGCTCCCCAAGGGCTCCAGGAGAGATCTCTGGCGCCACCTAGCGACTTGAAGCCAGCACAGGCTCCTGAAGGAGCTAGTGGCCAGCTGGGGAGTTAGCCCACGCCAGGCCCCTTCCGAACAAGTAGTCTGAGCCCACAGGGAGAGCGAGCACCCACAGCCGGGGCAGACCAAGCGTGCCTGAGACCGGACGCGCAGGGAGTGTGTCCCACATCACCATTATAGAATAGGCACATTTCTTCAGTAAAGACTACCTGCAGAAGGCTTCCTCAGGAGCCAGAGGTGAGCGGGGGAAGTTCGCCCACGCCAGACCCCCTCTGGCCTGCAGTCCAAGCCCAGAGGGGGAGCAGGAACCCACCGCCGGGGCAGACCAGGCGCACAGGGGAGTGTGTCCCCACATCGGCATTTTAGAACAGGGACCTTTCTCCAGTAAAGACTGCTTGAAACTGACAGATGACTCCTGGAGGAACCAGGGGGGAGCAGAGAAGCCCACCCAAGATGCCGGCCAGTCCCAACTACACAGTGTCCCAACGCATACGGCAAATTAGAAAACAGACAGTAGGGAGGAGAAGAACCACACGCAACCTAGCAACTCTCCAGAGAAAAAGCACACCACAAAAAGAAAACCAGCCCCCAGATGGCAACGACAGTAACTTGGAAGAACTTCTGAGCCTTCCAGAAAGAGAATTTAAAATTGCCGTGATTAAAAAACTGACAGAAGTCATAAAGGAAAACAATGATAAGGGAAAAATAATCAACGATCAGAAGAATGAAATTGAGTCCCTAAAGAGGGAAGTAAAAGAAATGCAGGAGATCAAAGAATTAATGGAAGAACTAAAGAATTCTGGGAAAAGCAATGAAAGCAGAATTGATGAAATGGAAGAACGAATAAGTACTCTTGAAGACACAGAAATAAAAAGAACCAAAACAGAAAAGGAAAGAGAAGTACGAAGGAAAAAGAATGAAGAAAGACTTCGGGAACTATCTGACTCCATGAGGAAAGGAAATATAAGAGTTATAGGAATACCAGAAGGAGAGGAGAGAGAAGTAGGAACAGAGAAAATATTCAAAGAGATAATTGAAGAGAACTTCCCAAATGTGAAGGAGGAGCTGAAAATTGATATACAAGAAGCAAGAAGAACACCAAACTTCCACGATGAAAGGAAAAATACAGCAAGACACATAATAGTAAAGCTCCCAAGAATCCAGGACAAGGAAAAAATAATGAAGCTGGCAAGAGGGAAGAAACAGATAACATTCAAAGGAAAGCCAATCAGGCTGACATCAGACTTCTCCGAAGAAACACTACGGGCAAGGAGAGAGTGGAGGGACATAGTCAACAGACTCCAAGAAAACAGATGCTAACCAAGAATACTCTATCCCGCAAAGCTCTCCTTCCTCTTTGAAGAAAGAATATGGACTTTCCCAGACAAACAGAAACTCCGGAATTTCATTGCAACTAAACCCCCACTCCAAAAAATACTACAAGGAGTCCTAAAGCCAGAACCTCAGAGGGACGAATAACAATGAAAGAAGGCCCCCCAAAAAAAAAGTTATTAAAAGAATAAATAAATAAAATCAAAGGAAAGACAAACACAATGGCAAATACAGATGTTAACATATCAATATTAACTCTAAATGTAAATGGACTAAACTCTTCAATAAAAAGACACAGAGTTGCAGCCTGGATTAAGAAACAAAACCCAACCTTTTGCTGTCTCCAGGAAACACATTTAGCTACAAAAGATAAAAATAGGCTCAAAGTTAAAGGATGGAAAACAATCCTACAAGCAAATGGACCAAAAAAGAAAGCAGGAACAGCTATACTTATATCAGATAAAACAGATTTCAAACTCAAAAAGATAAAAAGAGACCCCAATGGTCACTACATTATGATCAAGGGGACAATACTTCAAGAAGAAATAACACTCATTAACATATACTCACCAAACGAAGGAGCACCAAAATATATCAGACAACTGTTGTCCTCTCTGAAAACAGACATCAGAGAAAACACATACGTAGTGGGAGACTTCAACACACCACTATCAACAATGGATAGATCAACAAGACAAAAAATAAGTAAAGAAACCAAAGCTCTAAATAAGGACCTAGAGCAATTGGGCTTAACAGACATCTATAGAACACTAAACCCCCAAAAAACGGAGTACACATTTTTCTCAAGCGCACACGGATCATTCTCCAGGATCGATCACATACTGGGGCACAAGACAAACATCAACAGATACACCAAGATTGAAATCATATCAACCATCTTTTCTGACCATGAAGGCATCAAACTAGAAATAAACCATAAAAAGAAGGCAAGGAACTTTCCTACCTCATGGAGATTAAAAACCACACTACTGGAAGACCACTGGACTAATGAGGAGATGAAAGAAGAAATTAAAAAATTTTTTGAATTGAACGACAAGGAGGACACCAATATCCTAAATGTATGGGATGCAGCAAAAGCAGTAATAAGAGGAAAATATATAGCAATAGAAGCTCACATCAAGAAACAAGAAAGAACTCAAAGAAACAACCTAATCTCGAAGCTCAAAGATCTAGAAAAAGAACAACAAAAAAACCCCAAAACCAGTAGAAGAAAAGAAATAATAAAAACCAAAGCAGAAATAAATGAAATTGAAACTAAAAAAACAATCCAAAAGATCAATGAAACCAAGAGCTGGTTCTTTGAAAAAATCAATAAAATAGACAAACCCCTAGCCAGGCTCACAAAGGAAAAAAGGGAGAAAGCACAAATAAACAGGATCATCAATGAAAGAGGAGAAATCACAACGGACACAGCAGAAATCAAAAGAATAATCAGTAACTACTATGAACAGTTATATGGAAACAAGTTTAACAATCTAGAGGAGATGGACAAATTCCTACAACTCTACAATCACCCAAAGCTAGATAAAGAAGAAATAGAACACCTAAACAGACCAATTACAAGCAGCAAAATTGAAATGGTAATCAAAAACCTCCCCAAAAACAAAAGCCCAGGACCTGATGGATTTACAAATGAATTCTACCAACATTCAGAGACGAATTAGTGCCTATCCTTCACAAACTCTTCCAAAAAATTGAGAAGGAAGGGACAATACCAAACACGTTCTATGAAGCCAACATTACACTAATACCAAAACCGAACAAGGACAACACAAAAAAGGAAAACTACAGGCCAATCTCCCTAATGAACACTGATGCAAAAATCCTCAATAAAATTTTAGCCATCAGAATCCAACAATGTATCCATAAGATAATTCACCACGACCAAGTAGGATTCATTCCAGGGACACAAGGATGGTTTAACATCCGAAAATCAATCAACGTTATCCAACACATCAACAAAAAGAAATATAAAAACCATATGATAATATCAATAGATGCTGAGAAAGCTTTTGACAAAGTGCAACACCCATTCATGATAAAAGCCCTTGAAATTCTTGGGATACAAGGAACATACCATAACATCATAAAGGCCATCTATGACAAGCCAACAGCCAGTATCATTGTCAATGGTGAAAAGCTGAAAGCAATTCCATTAAGATCTGGAACAAGACAAGGATGTCCACTCTCACCACTGCTTTTCAATATAATACTGGAAGTCCTAGCCAGGGCAATAAGACAAGAGAAAGACATCCAAGGAATCCAAATAGGAAAAGAAGAAGTCAAACTATCACTATTTGCAGACGATATGATATTATACATAGAGAACCCCAAAAACTCCACAGAAAAGCTAATTCAACTCATCAATCAGTTCAGTAAAGTGGCAGGATACAAAATCAACACGCAAAAGTCAGTAGCCTTCCTATACACAAACAATAAATCTGAAGAAGAAGAAATCAAAAAAAACCATCCCTTTCGTTATTGAAACAAAAAAAATCAAATATTTGGGAATAAATCTAACAAAAGAGTTAAAGGACCTATACAAAGAAAACTATAAAACACTGTTAAAAGAAATAGAAGAAGACACAAAGAAATGGAGAGATATCCCCTGCTCATGGATTGGAAGAATAAACATTATTAAAATGGCCATCCTTCCAAAAGCAATATACAGATTCAATGCTATTCCAATCAAAATTTCAATGTCATTCTTCAAAGAAATAGAACAATTATTGATGAAATTCATATGGAATCACAAAAAACCCCGAATAGCCAAAGCTCTCCTGAAAAAAAAAGAAGGGAATGGAGGCATCACACTCCCAGACTTCAAACTATACTACAAAGCCATAATCATCAAAACTGCATGGTATTGGAACAAGAACAGACATACAGACCAATGGAATCGAATAGAAAATCCAGAAATAAACCCACAGATTTATGGTCAACTAATCTTTGACAAAGGAGCAAAGACTATGCATTGGAGCAAAGAAAGTTTGTTCAATAAATGGTGCTGGGAAAACTGGGTCGCTACATGCAAAAGAATGAAGCTTGACCACTACCTCACACCATACACAAAAATCAACTCAAAATGGATTAAAGAATTAGACATAAGACCTGAAACCATAAAATATATAGAAGGAAATATAGGCGAAACACTACGTGATTTGCACATCAAAGACATCTTTACAGACACATCACCCAAAGCAGTGATAGTGAAGGCGAAGATAAACAGCTGGGACTACATCAAATTAAAGAGCTTCTGCACAGCAAAAGAGACAATAACAAAAACAAAGAGAAACCCCACCAACTGGGAGAACATTTTTGCACCCAACACTAATGATAAAGGACTGATCACAAAAATCTGCAAAGAGCTGATGAGACTCAACAACAACAAAGAAAATAATCCAGTCAAAAAAATGGGCAGAAGAGCTAAAAAGAAACTTCTCTGAAGAGGAAATGCAAATGGCCAACAGGCATATGAAAAAATGTTCAACATCACTTGTCATCAGGGAAATGCAAATCAAAACTACCATGAGATACCATCTTACACCAGTGAGAATGGCACATATTAAAAAAACTAGCAACAACAAATGTTGGCGAGGGTGTGGAGAAAAAGGAACTCTTCTGCACTGTTGGTGGGAGTGCAAACTGGTCCAACCACTGTGGAAAGCTGTGTGGAGATTTCTGGACCTACTAAACATAGAGCTTCCATATGATCCAGCAATTCCACTCCTAGGTATTTACCCAAAGGACACAGAAACATCAATTCCAAAGAACGCCTGCACCCCTGTTTATAGCAACACTGTTTACAATAGCTAAGCTTTGGAAACAACCCAAATGCCCAAAAATAGATGACTGGATCAAGAAGATGTGGTACATATATACCATGGAATATTACTCAGCATTCAAAAAAGATAAACACATGCAATTTGCAGCAACATGGATGGCGCTGGAAGGGATCATGCTCAGCGAAATAAGCCTAAAAGAAAAAGAAAAATACCGGATGGTCTCACTCATAGCAGGAATCTAGAAAACTTAAATAAGGGACCAGGAAAATGAATAACTATAAGAAAGTGAAAATCAAAATCAACAAAAAACTATGAACCAGAGACACTTTTAGGGGGGCAGGGGCGGGAGGGGAGGGATTGGGGTCAGAATGGGGGCGCTGCAATTGTATGGGGAATATAACAATAAAATTTATTATCTAATAAAAAAAAAAAAGAGTTTATTACTGATCGCAATAGCAGTAACCAGAGTACCTACATTTTTTAAGTCAGTTCTCTAACACCTAGTTTCCATAGGCAATGTGAATAGGCCCAGTTAACACCTATACATGAATGTACTATATGAATTTAGAGAAACTCAATACTTTTTTTTTGTTTTTCTATACATAGTTTTTATGATTTTATTTAGCACAAATAAAACTTGCCCATGAGCTGTTTATTTAATTTATTCACTGTGCAGCCTGGCATTGGTGTTTGTGATCACCTCAGCTTCTCTTTTCATGCTGGCTTTGTAGCTCAGAAAAGAAATGTGAACAATCTCAGCACAGTAAGGTTCTCAGCACAGTAAGGTTTACAGCACATAAGAAACATTTCCAGCTTTTTGAAATTGTGACCAGAAACTGCTAGGACACTCTGGGCGGCAGATGCTTCACTTTCTTGTTGATCCCATGACCAA
This sequence comes from Talpa occidentalis, assembly GCF_014898055.3. NCBI lineage: Eukaryota > Metazoa > Chordata > Mammalia > Eulipotyphla > Talpidae > Talpa > Talpa occidentalis. The sequence continues at coordinate 18,563,703 of NW_023601104.1, read as the reverse complement.
TGTTGGGCATTGAGATCTGGCATGTCACTTTTCTCTGTTTTCTGTTGTCAGTGTCTCTGGGCTTCTGCCAGTTACACTTAATTTTGACATATCAGTCATACTGGTACCAGATGGACTTTTTAGTTGTTTTTTTTTAAAAAGATTTATTTATTTTTATACAAGAGCTGGGGTACAGGCCAGTGGCACGGGAGGGTGAGAGGATTCACCAGAGACAGAGCAGGGAGCAGAACAGGCAGAAGGACTGAAATACACTGCTGAGGGGAGCAGCGGGCAGGACAGGAGAGATCTGCTGTGCCATGTGGGATTCTCTCCCGCTGGCCGGGATTAAACCCGCACGCCTAGGCTGCAGACAGCTCCAGAGCGCGGTGCTCAACCCGCTGCGCCACTGGGGAGGCCCTTTAGTCTTCTTTTTGATGATCTTAGAAATCATGAGAGATCTGAGGATAGCCGTAATGTTGGATTAGAGATGACTTCCACCTCTCTGCATCTTTTATAATGAACAGTGAGCATGTCTGCCCTTTGCTCCAGAAGTTCACACTATCACTATGGAACATCCTTGGAAAGTTTGACTGGAACTCAATGCAATCAGTGCCTCACTTGCAAGACATGCAGAAACCTGAGTGACGCATGGAAAAAATCTCAACAGGTGGCTGAAGTGAACCAGAGGTGAGAGTAACCTGAAGTTCACTTGCTCCTGTCCATTCCAACCTCATAAGCATCGAAAGGCAGTTTTTCAGTGTTTCACAAGCACACTCTCCTTCCAGCTTCTCTTCTTGTTTGGTGGTCAAGTGCTCCTTGTCTTCAATGCCCTCTTCCTACTGCTATTCATTCATCCTTCCAGGTTAGACTCAAATCCCACTTCTTCAATAAAGCATTTCTTGACTAGCCCAACCTTGTCTCGCTCTGACTACTTTATAACAATGAGGTAAGAATGTCTCAGAGTTAGTTAGGGTTATTGTCAGTCTGCTTGCAGAACTAGTTTTCTGGGTGCTCTGCTAATCCCTAGTTTCCTACCCCTATGGATTTATAATTTTCCAATGAGAAATAACAAGGAGGAAAAATTTCACAAAAATGATAAAACTATTTACATTGAAAAAAATCAACTATCAAAATCACTCAAAACTCTGAATACTAAAAATAAGCATTTGTACGTAAACACAATGGACTACTGCTCAGCGATCAAAAAAGATAAACTCATGCTGTTTGTGGCAACATGAATGGAGCTGGAAGGGATTATGCTCAGTGAGATAAGTTACAAGGAAAAAGTTAAATATCAGATGTTTCACTTACATGTGGAAAATAAAGAAACCAAACAAAAGGTCAAGAAAAAGACAAAATTTGCAAGCTGACCATAGATCTGAGGCAAGACAGGGGAGGGAGAGAGGAGAGTCAAAACAGGGGAGAAAGAGCACAAGGGACTGGTGATGATTCACAAGTGTTATGGTGTTGGGAGAACTACGGGGACTACACCCGAGGGGAGTAACCAATTACTGCACAAAAATGAACAATAGCATAAGAAAATGAATATAGAAAAAATTAAAATGAAATAAATAAAAAATAAAAATAAGTAACCAAATGTTATATTTGATAGTGCTTAATCTGAATGTTCACATTGAGTCCAGCAGTTGTTCAGGTTTGGGTGATCTGAAATCAGACAAGTAAATACAGTAAAAAAGAGAATTGTTCTTTGATTGAAAATGATGTATCAATGTTGTTTCATCAATTCTATCAAATGTACTGCTCTGGTAGGGGGTGCTGATAATAGAGAACGCTATGCATGTGTGGAGAAGGAGCCATCTGGGAACTCTCTGTACTTTCCACTCAATTAAAAAATAAAGTCTATGAAAAATTCTATTACCACTACGGAATTGAACTAACTATTGTAAATGCTTGGTCTAATAGGATAAGTACGTTATTAAAAAGAAATTAAGGTCATTTGGTATTTATGATTGGCACAGTGTATTCCCAGCACTTTCTTTACTCTAGATGGTGGCACCATAAACTGGAAACACATATTTGAGCCATGTCTTTGACATTCAAGAAGCTGATAACAGGACACAGAAAGGCCATCATGGCTAATTTCATGCTAATGCTTGTTAATGTGTCCAGTCCACCCACCTTAGCAGTGGTTCAGGAAATTAAAAAAGAATGTCCCAAAGACATTTCTTGCATGAGTGGATTAGAAAACTTGCAAGAACATTTCTTTGAAAACTTTGTTTGATGGTCCAGATTTCAAAGGATAAAGAATGCCTTTCATTTACCTTCTTGTCAATTATACAATTATTTGCTCTCACCTTGTCTTCTAAACAAGTAAACCTGAAAAATGCTATGGGCTCTGAAATCATTCACCTGGGTTCAAATCTAGTTTGATGCCTTGGGCAGGCAATTTTTAGATATTTGCTTTCCTGGGGTAAAGTAGGAGTATTTGCCAACATATGGTGAGTATCCAGAATTATTTTGTTGCTTTGTTGTTAAAATAAGAACCAAATTTTGATGCCAAGTCGGAATAATGAAAGCACACCATTCTGAGAATTCCTGAGGAATTAATCACAAGACTGGTAAGAGGATATTTTAATACAAATAATCCATTTATTAATCTCCCCAACCTCTTGCTAACTCCTTTGCCCATTTAATGTTGCTATATACACAGTACCATCTTATTATAATTTTGGAATTCCTTGCATTTTTACAATTGTTCACCACTAATCAGATAGCCTATTGAGAGATTTATAAGCACATGGAAATAAAAAACAATTTCTATTTTCATTTTAAAACTGATTTATTGCAGTCATATTCTGAGAAAAACTTTCAATGACATTCTATAAAATGCCCTGAGGTATAATTTAATACACTTTTATCTGGTCCAAGTGCTAAGAGTTTGGCCCAGGCAAGTTAATCTGTGTTCCATGGATCATAGTAGTTCTGAACCTAAGGAAGGTTTGGAACGTAGCAATTTTGGCTCTTGCTCACAGCTCAGAGATCTAAAACTTGCTTTGGCCTATAACTGACACAGGCCCTCCAGAAATCCTCCATTGAGAATTCACCCAAGGTTTGTTAAAATCAGGCCAGTCACCAAGGTCTAGGTCAAAAAATCAGAATTTTTCCTTGGACGCAGTCTACCTTCATTATTAAAACAAAACATTTTAAATAAATGCAAGATGCATCAGACAGTAATTTCCATACAACACTTCACTTTCTCCTATACACTGTTAAGTTTAGATCAGGTAGCTGGAGTTATGTGACTGGTTCTGGTCAATGGGCAGTCAGGGGAATTGATATGTGTCATTTCCAGGCTAAGACAGCTAAAAGTCAGTATGTGCTTCTCTAGATTTTATTCTTTTTTAAATCCAACTCACGTAGCCCCCTGGGTCCCTGGATGATAATGCTCAATAAGCAAAACCCACTACCTACTTGCCTGGAACAGAGAAATGAATTTTTATTGTGTTAAGCCACCGTGATTTGGGGGTTGTGCTACAACTTGATTTAGTTTGTCCTAATTCACAAGAGTTCCCAGAATGCAACTTGTTCTTTCATTCCTCATGATTTTGCACATACTGTTCACAACACTTAAAAAGTCCTTGCACCTTATCCATCAATCCAACTCTTAATCATACTTCAAGAGCCAATCCTAATATCCTCTCTTAATGAAAGGCAGCATGGCATATAGAGCAAAGAATATGGGCTTCAGAATTTGCTAGGCTCAAGTTCACACATGGGTTCTATCTCATAGGTGGAAACTGGAGGAAGTTATTTAATCTTTCTCTGCTCTAGTTTCCTTAACTATAAAGTGAGGAAAACAATTCCTTGGGTGGGTGTGAGATTAAATAACATATGGTATCTAAATTGCTAATTTAGTGTATAGAAGGCACTTCAATAAATTCCAGCTGTCTTATTATTCCCAGAGCACCACTACCACAGCCAAATTCAGGTGTTTTCCTCTGTGTTCCCATAGCACATCTATTGTAACACTTACCATCTTCCATTATATTTTTGCATCCATGTATATTCTTAATCTATCAATAACTAGAAGTAACATTGTCTGATTTTTGTTTGCAGTTGTAGTCCCAGCACCTAGAATACTGTTTGGCATTGAATAGTAAATGTTCCACTAATATTTGTTAAATAAATTAATCTCGATGTACCCAGCACATTCAATCCAAGATAAACTTTTTTTGCTTGGATGAACTGAACAATGAACAAGTTGATTAATTCATTAAATCAACTAAATGATTATCTCTTGCCTTTCCCCATAAGTAAATTAACTTTTAAAAAGAGAAACTGTTTTCACCTACATCTTAAAAACATTGTATTGCTTCTACAGCCTCTGCTTTCTTCTCCCAAGGCAGACTGGCTACCTAATCAATATTTAAGTTCTCTTCCTTAGCATAATTCTGGAAAACATGAAACGGTCCCCTTATAAGTAGTAAGGACTGCATGACTAGTTCTCACCAATGGAAATTAAACAGAAATGATGTACCTACATTCAAGTCTACCCCACCCAATTGATGCAGAAGGACCAGCAGAGGAATCCAAGGCCCAAGAAGATGCTGGAGCCACCAGATAGAAAATGCTTGGAGCTTGCGTCCCTGAATGTCTGCATGGAGTATATTTCTACCAACCTCATCTCAAACAATTCATGCTGTACATGAATAAGAAATAATTGTTGTGTTTCACCATTGATATTTGTGTTGTTAATTACACTCAAATCCTTATAGCCACTGATCCAGACTGGGCTAAAAAGCACTACAATAGCTGCAGTCATCATCCTCTATCTATCAGGACTTAGAAGGGGCAGGTCTTCTTGTTAGTTGACCACTGGGATCCTGCATTGTTAACCACTTTCTCCTTGACACAGATCTTACAGGGACTTGGCCAGTGCTGCCTATGGGAGAATGAAAGAGTTTATTTCCTGATGCTTATGAGGTGCCCTGTTCTGGTAACAGGCACTGCTTCCTGAACCTGAGTTCCAGGACTGTTTGTACAGCATAGTACAGCATAGTTTTTGGAGATTTTTACCTTGAAATTCCAGGAATTCCTAGGAATGAGACTTCTTTGTCTTTTGCTACAGAGCTGAAGTCCTTACTCTAGAGTCTTGCCTACCATAGGATAAATGGTTTTTCAGGCTTTTCTGCTCTCTCACCATTAGGATTGCCCTGCCTGATAGGGCACCTGCAGTTGTTACATTGTTGTGTTGTTTATTTTTGTGGGCCATGGGAGTATAGAGATAATCACCAAGCAAAGCAGAAGCAAGAGAAGAAGCAGGAGGGGGGCAGCAGAGAGAGAAGGGGAGAAAGAGGCCAGAGAAGCCCAGAGTGAAGACTTGCCTGGGGCTTGGAGGCCTGCCTGCAACCCTGCCTGCTATGTATCTGTTTGCCACACTACATGTGAAGCTCATTAAAAGCCTGAGAAAGCCACTGAGAGCTCCAGGACTCCTCCTTTACCTGTCTGCTGGATCATGGACATCCTGCTCGGTCCCATCCTACCCCTACACCTATCCTTTTCATACTATGTTTCTGTAGGGTAAATGAAAGTTATTAGGTTTCTCGGCCCTCCCACCATCAACATCTATGATCGACACTTTTGGTCTTACATGCGTGCCTGATGGTGGCACCTGGAGTATGGAGTGTGCGTGCGTGAGGGGGCGCATCTGAGCCTGGAGACTGAGCATATAAGGGTGGCCCCAGAGGATGGGGACAGCAGAGGACCGTGCATGAGTGCCCTAGAAACCAGTGAAGAGACCACAAGAGAACGCCAGAGAGCCCAGAAAGAGTAAAGCTTCCCCTGGGGCTAACAGGCCTGCCAGCCTCCTGGCTGCATCTGCATGCCTCTACAAATGCTGTGGAAAGATCATTAAAAGCCTGAAAAAGCCACTGAGGCCTCCAGGACCTCTCCTTTACCCATCTGCCCGGATCCATAGAGAATCTGCTCCATGCCTTGCTGGCACACAACCTCGCAGAGTAATGTTGGGAAAATTCACAATACCCTGGTGCCTTTGTTGGCTGAGCAAATATTTACTTCACCCGTGCCCACTTCCCCTGCAGTTCACTTAGGCTCCTTTGTTGTCCAGAAAGTTGTCCAGAGAGAACTTTCAGCTGGGACCTCGTCTACTTTTCACCACCTGATTTGGCTGGGTCTCTAGCCAGGTAGCCTCTTAACTTTCTTCTCCAGTCTAGAGAGCAGTAGGGCCTCACAGAGGAACTTTGAGGTAGTGGAATTCAGAGATCACCAGGGTCTTTTGTTTTCCCATTGGCATTTATTATTTTAGTGAAAGCTTTTTATTGTGATAAATGTTTTAATTGTAGAGTATTGCAAATATTTTAATGGTTTTAGGGCCTTATATTTTTATGACATATGGTTATGTTGCACTTACTGAATGCTTGGCATGCATACCTTATTTTATTGTACTAAATCAAGCCCACAGGGAACACAACTTAACATTTAATGACTCATTATGCAAGTTTACAAAAGTCCTAGCCAGTTGTCCTGTTTACTCAGTCAACACGTAGACAAGTTTTTAAAATGCCTTCTTTACTCTCACTTTTATCCTCTAGTCCTTCTTAGTATGGCTTGCTTTCATTAGCTGGTCCGTATCTTTACAGTCCTGCTAAATAGGCTGGATTATTTCTAAACAATGATTTCTGCGATAGAGCTTAAGGAAGTTAAAAAATAAAATCAAACCTGCTGTTTACAGGTAAAAGTTGTCAATTCTCAGAAGGCAGCTGAGGACAACTGTTTGGCAGTAGCAAGGACAGCAAAAGCCACACCCCCAGATGTTCTGGAAACACCCAGTTTCCTGGAAGGGCAAAGCACTGCATTTGCACTCAAACTTTACCACTTACACTAGGATGTTTGCAGAATCTAGGAAAGATAGCTAATATTGAGCATTTAATATGTTCTACCATTTACTCATTATAGCATTTTATAAGGTGAGTACAATTTTTATTACTCCTATTTTACAGATAAAAAAAAAAACTGAGGCCTAGATGCTTTAGGTAACTTGGCCAATATTATACTGTATCAATTAGGATGAATTCAGCTGCAAGAAATAAAAACTTTTTATAAAGCTTCTTATATAGCTTATATCAAAGCATCTCAAAATCTAATGAATGTAAGACTCACCTGAGATCCCTGTTAAACCACAGATTTTAATTCAGTAGTTTGGAGGTAGGGATTAGGTTCTGCATTTCCAATAAGCAGCCAAGTGTGCCAATATTGGACTGCGGATTATACTTTGAGTAGCAAGTGTTTAAACACATGAACCTTATTGTTTACTTAATGAGAGGTTTGGAGATTGGTAGTTCCAGGATTGATTCTGCAACACTACAAAGTCTCTCAGGATAGACTCCATCTTTCTGATGTGTCAACATAAATAAGTTGACTTCTCAGGCTATTTGCTCATGGTCACAAGATGGCCACCACTGCCCCATAAGACACATCTGCTTGTGGCTACAAACACAATTCAGTCCCTGAGACTGGGATCATTGCCAGCTCAAAAAAGTCTAGCAAGAAAAACATGGGGGTGAGTGGAAATGGAGGTGGGGGAGTGAAGGATAAAAAGCTGATAGGCAGGCATTAAACAGTGTCCACCAAAGCTGAGAAATAGGGTTCAAATCCATCTGTGTCCAACGCTATACCACCTTCCACCTGTTGAATTAACTACAGCTGAGGTGACTCAAAGTCATCTCAGAAGGCAAGTCTAGGATGTGATTGTTCCAAACATGCTCAACTCTGATGACTTGTACAAGCCAGCCTAAAGAATGAATGTGTTATATAAAAAGGGGAATAGATTTTTGAAGCCTAGAGATGAAGAATCAAATAAGCACTATCTTGTTACAAAGATTCTACTCAGCAAAGATCTAGCTGTTCTTGTGTCAGGCAGAGATGTTTGACAGTATTAATGTACACATAAATATCCCTTAAAATGATCTATCTTGACTGCATGCTCATCAAGAAAAAGCCTGATTCTTCATTTGATCTGCCAGGTAATCTGACCCCAGAAATGGAGGGCTGGGTCCCCTGGTGAGTCTACACAAGTTATTGTTTCTGTGAAAGTACATAGTTCCCCACTGGTAATAAATACTTAAACAGGAATAAGAGCTCAGACACAAAAATCATGTCCAAAAATTAAGCTTAATATGCAATAAAAGTGGAACTGTACATCACTATAAAAGGAACAACTTGCTCAAGAGATGTTGGGAAAACAGAGTCCTCATATGGGAGATTTTTTAACAAAACTTCATAAGACAATGAGATATCAGTTTACATCAATTAGACTTGTTTCTCAGGGCCCATGTGTGAGGGTGTGCATGGAAGCATTGTTAATGGTGCTGAGAAGTTGAAGGGAAATTGCATAGTCATATCTGAGAGAGTGAAGAGGATGACAAGACTAAATCTTTAAAACACAGTTCATAGTGGCCATATACATAGATATGTGTAAATAAAATAGAAAGCCATCCTCTTCATGTAAACTAAAAAATAAGCACATAAAGTAATATTTAGTTATATAACACATTTAAATGAAATATACATATTAAATAACTTATGGGGATAGGGAAATGAGAGTAGAGTTTGATGATCAAAAGGACTGATGGATGGAGGGATATAGAGATATACAAATAACACAGAGGATCTTGGTGGGGATTGATAATGATAACATGCCAGTTAACTAAAGAATGTCATTACCTCAACTTACTGCACCTGAGATCCAATAAATTAGCACATGCAGGCAAGCAGAGACAGACATTTTTCCATATACATGTACATAGCTAGAAATATTTAAATATAAAAAATGAATACTTGAAGATTCTCGTTGGTTAGTTGTGATTTCTCACATATGTTCTGACAAAAATGAGTCTCGGGCACAGCATGAGTTAGAGCCCCAATTTTGGAGGCCCACCAAAGCCTGCTCCCCTGAATAATCCACTTTCCTATCCACAACCAGAGTGTCTCTTTAACTATAACCATAAGTTTGGGAGATTTTAGTTATCAAAGTTGGAAATCATCTTTCTGTCTTTTTAGAATGCATTCTTGGGCCTCCCCGGTGGCGCAGCGGTTGAGTGCTGGGTTGCGAAGCCGCCCACGGCCTCTGCGGCGCCGGTTCGATCCCCAGCTGCTCCCTGGCCACCGGGGGAGGGTCCCACATGGCGCGCAGACCTCTCCTGCCGCCCGCTGCTCCCCTCAGCAGTGTACTTCGGTCCTTCTGCCTGCTCTGCTCCCTGCTCTGGCTCTGGTGAATTCTCTCACCCTCCCGCGCTTCTGACTGTACCCAATGCATGTATAAACAAAACAAACAAACAAACAAATAAATAAATAAATAAAACATGCCTCTATTAAAAAAAAAAAAGTGTATAGAATGCATTCTTGCTTTCCTTCAGACAGGAAGTTATACATATTCATTTTTATTTTTACTCAGCAGTTATTGTTACTTTTTAAAATGAAGTTCTTAATGGAAAGAGTTAGGCTGTTAATATCTTCTCATTTGCCCTAACATTTCATATTGTCACTGTTTTTGATACTGCAGATAATTTTCTTGATCGATGTAGTTTTTTTTGGTATGATATCTTATTTTGTGTTTTAGAAATAACTCCTGATATTTGAGTTAACATTTAAGGTGAAGGCACCATAAATAGAAAATTAGCTCACTGAATTGTAAACTAGTATTTGGAATGGAAAAAAAAACAAGAGAACAAGCCCTTAAGTGGAAGTGAATGTTTGCACAGGAGGCTGTTCTTTTAAATTAACCTTATTGCTAGCATTTAACCCTTTGTTCCCAAGGACACTAAATAGGTTGATTTCTAAACATTTGGAATCAAAGGATAACAGAGGCAATATTATGAAAATTGTTGGGTCATGCTTGCATTTGGAAATTCTATAATCTGAAGTGATAAGTAAAAATAATTTTTTTACATAGCTATTTATAAAGGTAAGCTGCAAGAAGTATAATCAATATACTTAAGGAAAAGAGCCGCACTAGCAAAGAGAACTGTTAAACGATCTGCTTGATATGAAAGTCCAAATGAATATACATATAATTTCACAATTTCAACTGAGAACTTAGAAGTTAAAAATTCAAGCACTTGCACAGTGTGCTTTTAATAGCTCCAGTCCTAGTCTAAAGTAACACTATGACTTTGTGGCTTTATGCTGTCTTCCTCTTAAAATGCTATTTATATGCATGCAGGTATAGTTCACTGCCAGAGACTGGTGTTCCAGTTTGCCTGTAGGCTAAACTAGGTGGGATTGAACTTTACAGAAGCCAGATACTCTAGGCCCTTATCTCTGATAAGATGTGGGGCCCAAAGGTAAGATCATAACAAATTCTAATGGTATGCTCCCTAAACAAAAATCTATGAAGAAAGTCACTACAGTTACAGAAATAGAAATGGCACTCAATCCAACAAAAATGCCAATATGAGGAAATAACTCCATAAAGGAGATTCTAAGATGAAGCATATTTTCCTGGACACACAGAAAGGGTAATATTTGAAATCAGCCTTACTAAATTGATAAAGAGTAGCAGTCTGGGAAAGACATACTCCTTTATGATTCTAGATTTATAACATTGCTTAACTGATTGCTAAAAGAAAGAATATTCTTAACACTATCACTAATCTCTTGGTGCTTTCCAATTTGAGAACAAAATTTGGAAAAGATGGAAAAAGCATAGAGATTATTAGGGAATGCCAATGCTAGGAAATAATTTTGACACTTGCTTTGTACCTGTTCTCCAAGTTATAGGAAGAGAAAGAGCTATACATTTTAGGTGACTATAATTTGGAGAATGAAAAGAAACACTTAAAATATAAACCAATATAAGTTTGTAGTTATACTTAAGTATAAACCAGAACTGTTGGGGGCAGACTGGAGGTGTAGTTACCCTAACTGTAAACATGATATCACTTCAGAGGCTGATGGCTGAAATTCCACAATGAGAATTCTATTCCTTTGTCTTTAAACCAACAAGGAGATTGATTCAGTTTCTATAAAATCACTCTTGGGAGAAGTAACCACTAAGTCATTTATATTGCAGCGCAATTAAACATTTCAGTATTAGAGGACAAATTCAGAGGAAAAATCAGTCTGTAGAATTCTGGACCGTGGTTGGCCAAGGAAAAACGAAAAAGAACACTGCAATGAGGGAATATGGAATGGTCTGAGAGGGACTATAGCTATAAGACCCAGCCTCAGCCTAGAGAAATATCTATAAGGAGCACAGGTGACAGACAAGCATCCATAGCTCAGAGGATCTTTGCTCAACCTTGGGCCATGGGGCATGTTCCCCCCAAAGATCCCATCTCTAGCAAAATATAAAGAATGAGCTCCAGCTGCTCATAAATCATTCTGCTTCAAGTAAGCTAGCTTAGAATGTCACAGGATAACTGTAATTTTTATGAAGCCCAGAGACTGCTTTTCCTTTACTAGATAAAATTCTCAGCACCAAGTTTTGATGCCTCCATGTCCCACACAGAGTGGCTCACTGGGGAGGTCTGGGGTGAAGAACCCTGTTAACCTTACAAAGAATCCTTTCTAACAGAAAAGATAAAGGGACTATTTTGTATTTCTTGACTCTGAGCAATTTATAGCTCAGATTTAATCACCATTTAATGTGAACCCTTAGTACTGATAAACGACAAAGTAAATAAATACATAAATTAAAATCTCTAAGCTGTAATTTGGGCCATTTTTGACCAGCAATTTGCATCAACCCTATTCTTGCTTCTCACAACTACAGGCTTGACAAGCAAGGTAACAGCTAGTGACCATTCACTTTTTATGAATATATAAATGAACTAGAGGATGTCTCTGGAGAAGATTACAGGTTTTACATGAAGCTACTTTCAGAATTGATGTTCTCAAATAGAAACTTACATCTGAGCAGAAATCAAATGTTTCCAGAATGCCGGTACCAAGGTGTTTTTCCCAAAGATCTGCTAAGATAATTGCAACATCCATAAAAAGGCTAAGAACCAGAGCCCAGCCTGTAGTTAACCCCAGCAAAGTTTGCTGCCTAGAGCAGCCCTGACCTATAGAATCATCTGCAGTGTCTAGAATGTTCTATATGTGTGCTCTTCAACATGATAGCTATTAGCCACATGTCACTGTTGAACATCTAAAATATGGTCCCTGCAACTAAGGAAATGAATTCTTAATTCTACTTTAATTAATTTTACTAAAGTAAAAAAATTTAAATTCAAATACCCACTATAGTTAGTGACTACCAATATAAGTCAAGACGTTAAACCAGCCTAAAGAAAGTAATTCAGAGTGACCTTTGATTTCAGCAAGGAACCTGATAAGTTACATTTAATAACTTTATATCTTAACGTCAAAAATCTGCAATTGCCCCTATTAAGTTCTTTTTTTTAATAATAATTTTTTTTAAGATTGATTTATTTATTTATACAAGAACCGGGATACAGGCCACATTCGCGGGAGGGTGAGAGGATTCACCAGAGACAGAGGGGAAACAGAACAGGCAGACTGACGAAATACACTGCTGAGGGGACCAGCCAGCGAGACAGGAGAGGTCTGCCGCGCCATGTGGGACCCTCACCGGCCGCCTGGGATAGGTCAAACCGGCGCTGCAGAGGCTGAGGACAGCTTCACAGCGCGGCACTCAACCTCCTGCGCCACCAGGGGAGGCCCCTACCCCTATTAAGTTCTTTCAAGTCTTCTCGATAGCCTCTTATCTCTTACTTCAGTTCTTACTACTCTTCCCCTTCTTCACTTAGCTTCAGCTCTAGTAGCCCACTTGCAGTATTTGTGTCTCGGGACCTTAGCACTCACTGTTTTATCTGCTTAGACAGCTCTTCTCTTAGCTATATGTGTGGCTTACTCACTCCTTTCCTTCAAATTAATGTTCAATTATTATGTTCTCGGTAAGGTCTTTCCAGACCACTTAGAAGTGCAATGTTAACCCCCACAATATCTTTCCCCATCTGTCTCTTTAGTGTTTATTTACTTCTAATATATTTCAACATCATTCACGTCCTTCTATTGTCTGTCTTCCCAATCAGAATATAAGCTCCATAAAGGCAATGCTTTATTTTGTTCACTTCTATAGTTAGTGCAATGCTCATGTTTAAAAACCAATGTTCTGGGAGAAGGGGAATTATGCCCTGGTTTATAAGCACTTACCTATTTCTGTGTTATCAATATTCCTATTACGATCAATTTTAAGCTACTAACAAGAAGATACCAAACACAAGTTGGGAAGTGATGTGTACAATCAACTTTTAGTTTGAGCCAATTCAACACACCACTGGTTGTAGCCCAATTCATGAACACTTAAAATTTCCCAAACAGCATTCCTCACACTTAGGTCTTGATAAAAATTACCCAAGACTTTAAAATGTTAACTATCCTAAAATCTATATAATCCCTCGCCCTTGGTTCTGATTAAGATAATCTGGGATGAAGGCCTCCCTGGTGGCGCAGGCGGTTGAGCATCTCACTGTGAAGCTGTCCGCAGCCTCTGCAGTGTTGGTTAGTGCAGTGCCGGTTAAAATGATGTGGAGGAGTGTTAAAATGATGAGGAGGAGTGGGTGCTATCCAAGTTAAAAAAAGAGGTGATAGGAAACAGGTATTCCAGGAAGAGAAACCAGAATATTCAAAGGCCAGGTGTCAAGAAAGAGATGGATAGATTTCACAACAGAAATTTCAGAATGACTGGAACTTAGAGTGAGATCAGGGAAATGATAAGGCCTGAGAATGCAGGAACATGTTCCAGCCACATTGTGATGGTCCTATGAAATCAACTTTTCCATGGTAAAATACGTTCTTTTACTTTTTGTATTAACCAAAAGTAAAAATTTACTCAAATACCCATAAACAAAGAATGGATCATTAATTACAATTGGATAATTAATTAACAACTGAGCTATAACTATATGAAAAATGTGGATGAATTTTACAAATGTAATGTTGAGAGAAAAAACAGGACACAAAAAAGTACAAATTACAGGATTTCAAGTATCTGAAATTAAAGAAGAAACAAAAATAATATGTGGTGATACAAGGTGGAAGGCAATTCTAACAGGCACATGAAAAAGCATACACCACCACCAATCAGCAGGGAAATGCAAATCAAGGCCCCAATGAGATATGACCTTGTACTATTAGAATGGTTATTATAAAAAATATGAAAGATAACAAGTGTTACCTTGTTGAGACTGTGGGAAATAAGAACCCATGTACACTGTTGGTGAGAATGTAAACTGGATAATCACTATGGAAAATAGCATGGCTATTCCTCAAAAAATTAAAAATAGAACTACCATATGATCTCACAATACAACTTCTGGGCCTATATCTGAGTAAATGGAATAACTCTATTTCCTATTGCAAAGGGATATCTGTACTCAATGTTCATGGCAGCATTATTTAAGATAGCCAAGACATGTAAACAACCTAAGTATCTGTCAACAGATAAATGGGTAAAGAAAATGTGGGATGGAATTTTATTCAACCATAAAAAACCATATGTGCCTGCGTGTATATGGCCATATATATGTAAATATTGTTTAACCATAAAAAAATACTGCCATTTGTGACAACAATATGGATGAAACTTAAGGGCATTATTCAGTGAAATAAGTCAAAGACAAATAATGTATTGACCCTCTTAAATGTGGAATCTAAAAAAGTCAAACTCATAAAAACGAACAGTAGCTTTGGCAGGGAATGGAGGATTGAAGGAAGGAGAGATTTTAAAGTTTACAAGTTTCCAGTTATAAGATAAATAAGCTCTGACGACCCAATGTACAACAATATACATGTACTATAGTGATTCCAGTTAACAAAACTATACAGCATACTTGAAAGTTGCTAAGAGAGTTGATCTTAAATGTGTCCATCACACATCAAAAAAAGAAGGTAATTACGTGAAGTCAGGAATCTGTTCATTCACCTAATTTTTACAAGACTAGTAATGTATACATATATTGAATTATCATGGTGTACACTTTAAACAACATTGTATGTCAATTATAGCTCAACTATGCTGGGAAGGGGGAGACAAAAAGAAGTCAAACGCAGTTACTCCTGGGAATGAATGGTACCTAGAAGAAAACACAAGAGGAATTTCTGAGGAGTTAATAATGCTCAGTTTCCTGATGGAGCTTGATAAAGAGATGTGTAGGCTTCGTGAAAGCTCATTGAAGCATATACTCGCATGTGCACACCTCCCTATCTGAATTTTATACTTCAAGAAAAAGTAAAGTTAAAGAATATTTAGTGCTCTTCTTATATATTATAGACTTCTCTGACACTTTCCTGTTTCCTGTGTTCTACCCTTTTGTTAATGAACTTTAGACACATGACCCTCAGTCTCCATCTCGTGACAGTGAGTGGGTCACCACCCCAAGTACACTTTCTTTTAAATTGATATTCCCATCTCAGCTGATCTAAGTGGCTGGAATTGACCGGTTATAGTTGCAGAATGAGTTACGCACTAATGCCTAAAATGGGCTGGCTATCTCACATGACCCTATCACTTCAATCTTAGGCATGTACACCTGACACAGAATACCAGTTAATGAAAAACAAGGAAAGGTGGTAGTGGGGTGGGGAGGTAGCCTAATACGGTCAATACGTGTTAATGAGAAAATATAATTATATACTTTACATTTTCAGCAAAGAACTCATGGTGATCATTCCATATGTGTTATAACTGTAACATTCCTGCCAAATCAGACAATTGATAAAATATTGACTTAAAATGTTAATTTCTTTTGTGAATTGGTATTATCATTGATTTGGAGGAGAAAAGAAACTGACTTATACCTAAATATTTCCTTATTCACCTTGTACATCATAGCTTAATTAGTTTCATTGAATTACACTATTAGTCAAAAAGCCTGAATTTGTTTTCCCCTGAGAAGCTAATAGTTGAAAGACTCATAGCACAACTGAGCCAGAAAGGTCATTTGGAAAGTACTCTGTTGTATAATGAACAGAAACTTAGCCACTTGGAAGTATCTTTGTATACCAGTATTTGACTGCCTTTACTCACTGTGGGTTATAGTTTATTAATCTGGAGGCTCCTATAAATAAGAATGTTTGGTTTAAAAATTCCAGAGTAGTCTCAACATGCCAAAAGATAATACTTGTAGTGCCCGAGCAAGAAAACCAAGTCAATTATTTCATCTGGAATCAGAGGCAGATTTTAATATGTGAGTCAAACTGCTATGCCTGGAAAACTTGGAAATAGGTGAGGCCTTGCCTTTCCCAGCAATCTCTAAAATCAACCACTGCTCCTCACTGTTTTTTACATACTATAGCACCTGGATTTTCCACAATACCGAGAACAATGAAACAATGAACCATGAAATAATTCACTCATATAAAATCAATAAATTTATCTTAAGTAAGTGTGAGATTATTTTTATTCACTTTTTATATGTAACTATGTCCTGGAAAGAAAAAATACAAGCTATTGGGCCTCCCCGGTGGCGCAGGTGGTTGTGTGCACACTGTGAAGCTGTCCGCAGCCTCTGCAGTGCGGGATTGATCCTGGCTGGTGGGTGAGAAACCCACATGGCGCAGCAGACCTCTCCTGTCTCACCAGCTGGTCCCCTCAGCAGTGTATTTCCTCAGTCTGCCTGTTCTTTTTTTTTTTTTTTTTTAATAGAGGCATGTTTATTTATTTATTTGTTTGTTTGTTTATACATGCACTGGGTACAGTCAGAAGGCGGGAGGGTGAGAGAATTCACCAGAGCCAGAGCGGGGAGCAGAGCAGGCAGAAGGACCGAAGTACACTGCTGAGGGGAGCAGCGGGCGGCAGGAGAGGTCTGCGCGCCATGTGGGACCCTCCTCCCGTGGCCGGGGAGCAGCCGGGGATTGAACCGGCGCCGCAGAGGCCGCGGGCAGCTTCGCAACCCAGCGCTCAACCGCTGCGCCACTGGGGAGGCCCCAGTCTGCCTGTTCTGTTCCCCTCTCTGTCTTTGGTGAATCCTCTTATCCTCCCGCTAATGTGGCCTATACCCCGGTTCTGGCGCAGCGGTAGAGCGCTGGGTTGCAAAGCTGCCCGCGGCCTCTGAGGAGCCGGTTCAATCCCCGGCTGCTCCCCGGCCACGGGAGGAGGGTCCCACATGGCGCGCAGACCTCTCCTGCCGCCCGCTGCTCCCCTCAGCAGTGTACTTCGGTCCTTCTGCCTGCTCTGCTCCCCGCTCTGGCTCTGGTGAATTCTCTCACCCTCCCGCGCTTCTGACTGTACCCAGTGCCTGTATAAACAAAACAAACAAACAAACAAATAAATAAATAAAACATGCCTCTATTAAAAAAAAAACTTTAAAAAAAAAAAGAAAAAATACAAGCTATCATCACGAACTCAAATGATAAATTTAAATTTTTTAAGAAGTTGCATAAATTTGAAGACGTCCAGGGTTTAATAATTCTTTTTTTTTTAAAGATTTATTTATTTATTTATTTATTTATGCAAGCACTGGGTACAGTCAGAAGCGCGGGAGGGTGAGAGAATTCACCAGAGCCAGAGCTGGAAACAGAACAGGCAGGAGGACCGAAGTACACTGCTGAGGGAAGCAGTGGGCGCGGCAGGAGAGGTCTGTGTGCCATGTGGGACCCTCTCTGGTGGCCAGGGATCCAGCTGGCTGCAGAGGCTGCGGGCAGCTCCGCAGCCCAGCGCTCAACTGCTGCGCCACCAGGGGAGGCCCCAGTGTTTAATAATTCTTATGGCTCAAAAGAATCATCTTACTATTTAATTTGCCACTTCAAATTTTCCTCCTTGTTACCACTCAGTGAAGTGACCCTCAGATTTTCCAGGCAAGTAAAGATCCAAAGAACAGATGTTATTTGAAAAATTAGATCCATGAGGCCTCCCTGGTAATCTAGGGATTAAGTCTCAGTGCTGTCACCACTACAGCATGAGTTCAATCCCGGCCAGGGAGCTAACCCACATATAATGCAGCAGATCTTTCCTGCCTCACCAGCTGTTCCCCTCAGCAGTGTATTTCAGTAGATCTGCCTGTTCTGCTCCACTCTGTCTCTGGTGAATCCTCTTACCCACCCCCAACAACCCATACCTCTAGCCTACACCCCAGTTCTTACCCCCCCCAAAAAATTACAATAAAGAAATAATTCTTTAAAAAAAAATAAAAAAAAAAACAGATTTGATGAACCATTTGGTTGGCTCACACAGAAGAGAAAATATTCTAATAATTAGAATCACAACAGATACCACAGGAATGCAATTGATCGTGAGATTACTATAATTATATGCCAATACATTTGATAATCTAGTGGAAATAGATAAAATTTTAGAACTGCCATTTACCAAGACAGAAACAGCAAGATTACAAGTATGGAAATTGAAACAGTAATACAAAATCTCACAAAAACAGAAGTCCAGAACAGATGACTTTACTAGTGAATTTTACCAAACATTCAAAAAATAACTTATGACTATCTGTTTAAGATAGATATTGTCTTCATTTTTAAATTGGGTTTTTGGCTTATGAGAAATATATATATATATTGTTGGTACAAGTCCTCATTTGGATATATAAATACCTACATTGTTACATTGGTGTAACAATGATGAGTTACACTGATTAATTTACAAATGTTCAATCAATCTCATATTTTTTAGAAAGAACCCTTATTAGAGCTGATCTAGCATGATTTTTATATTTTTCCCAATCCAATTTGTTAAAATTGTGTTAAGGATTTTTGTATCTTTGTTTATGAAGGATTTTGGTCAGTAGTTTTCTTGTAACATATGTCTGGTTTGGGTATCAAAGCATTAGACTGATAATATGATTTAGGAACTATTATGTCTTTTTCAAATTTTTGAAAGCATTTGTATAAATTGGTATTATTTTTTCCTTTGGTAAATATCACCATTTAGGTCTTTGGGTGTGGGGTTTCCTTTGTAAGAAGATTTTTGGCAACAAATTTAAATTTAAGTAGAAAATCTGAATCACTAATAACTATTACTTTTTGAGTAGTTTGTCTTTCAAGGAATTTCTCAATTTCACTGACATCTAATTTATTGGCATAAAGTTGTTCATAATATTTACTTTTCCTGCTCTTAATGTCTTCAGGATCTTTAGTAATATTCTCTCTCTTGTTCCTGATATTGGTAATTTGTATATTCTTTCTTTTTTTTCTTACAAGTTTGGCTAGAGTTTGCCCAGTTCTATCAATATTATAAGAAAGCCAGTCTATTGCTTTTTATTTTCTATTTTGTGGTTTTCTGCTTAGCATTTTTTTTTTTGTTATCTTTGGATTTAATTTTATCTTTTCTAGGTTCTTAAGGTAGAAATGCAGGTCATTTTAAATGTTTATAACTTTCTATAATAAGCGTTACAAATTTCTTTTTAAGTTCTTTTTAAAAGCTTTATCTGCATCCCACAACTTTGGTATGTTTGCATTTTCCTTCTGCTCAAAATATTCCCATTCCTTGTGATTTCTTCTTTGGTCCATGGGTTATTTATTTTTTTATGGTTTTTTAAAAAGATTTATATATTTGTACAAGCATGGGGGTACAGGCCAGAGGCGTGGGAGGGTGAGAGAATTCACCAGAGACAGAGCGGGGAGCAGAACAGGCAGACTGATGAAATACACTGCTGAAGGGACCAGCGGACGAGATAGGAGAGGTCTGCTGCGCCATCTGGGGATCTCCCTGGCCGGCTGGGAATCGGACCCACGCTGCAGAGGCTGTGGACACCTTCACAGCGCTGTGCTGAACCTGATGTGCCACCAGGGAGGTCCTGTCCATGGGTTATTTAGATATGCATAGTTTCTAGTTATTTGAGAATACTCAATGTGTCTTTGTTATTGATTTCTAATTTAGTTCTGTTGTATTCAAAGAACATACTCTGTATGAGTTGCAGTCATTACGTTTATTAAAACTTATTTTATGGCCAAAGGTTTATTTTGGTAAAGGTCCTACATATACTTGAAAATAATGTATATTATGCAGTTGTTAGATGGAGCTTTCTATGCGTGCCAGTTGGGTGACGGGTTGATTAAGTCTTTTGCATTCATACTTTCTGTGTACTTGTTTTTTCAGCTAATGAGAGAGACTTGTTAAAATTTCTAACTATAATTATGGATCTTTCTATTTTTCCTTTCAGCTTGATTAGTATTGGCGCCTCTGGTTTACTTTTTATATAAACTTCACATGATTCTAATATGCAGTCAGAATTAAGGAAAGTTGTTTTAAACCAATAGTTCTCAAACTTTAACATGCATCAGATTTCTGGGTCCCATTCCCCAGTCTCTTATTCAGTAGGTGAATATGCATTTCTCACATAGTCCCCAGGTAATGTTGAGACTGCTGGTCAGAGGGCACACTTTAAGAATCACTTACTAGGGCCTCCCTGGTGGCACAAGGGGTTAAGCACTGCACTATGAAGCAGTCCACAGCAGGCCAGGGAACAACCCACATGGCGCAGCAGACCTCTCCTGTCTTGCCCGCTGCTCCCCTCGGCAGTGTACTTCGGTCAATCTGCCTGTTCTGTTCCCCACTCTGTCTCTGGTGAATCCTCTCACCCCACTCCCCGCATTTCTGGCCTGTACCCCAGCTCTTGTATGCATAAATACATACTTTTTTTTTTTTAAAGAATCACTTACTGGGCCTCCCTGGTGGCGCAGCGGTTGAGCGCTGGGTTGTGAAGCTGCCCGCAGCCTCTGCAGCGCAAGTTCGATCCCGGCTGCCGGGCAAGGGTCCCACATGGCGCGCACATCTCACCTGGCGCCCTCTGCTCCCCTCAGCAGTGTACTTCATCAGTCTGCCTGTTCTGCTTACCCCTCCAGCTCTGGTGAATTCTCTCACCCTCCCGCACTTCTGACTGTACCTAGTGCTTGTATAAATAAATAAATAAATCTTAAAAAAAAAAAAAAGAATCACTTACTAAGCCAATGTATCTCAATCTTGGCTGCACATTAGAATCACCCAAGAAGCTTTAAAAAATGTGATATGCAGACTACATCAAACCAATTAAATTTAGGATCTAATGGCGAAAAGGGGAGTAGCGGGACCCAGGCAGCCATACCTTTTAAAGCTCCCCTAACTGATCCTAATAAGTAGTCAAGATTGAGAATTTTATACTAGTCTATAGTATAGTGTTCTATACTTAGGTAATTATTCACATTGCTCAAGAAAGTCTTTGGGGCTCATTACCAACATTTCACCTGTGTCCCTGAGGAAAAAACACCATATGGTAAAGGCAAACAACAGGTTGTATGAATGATCTATTGTTCTGGTACAGCAGAGGGGGTGAATTTTGGCTCTGCTGTCAAACTAGCAGTTTCCTTGTGTAAATTGGAGCAAATACTTCCTACCACTTCATAGAATACAGAAAGAGTCTGACAATATAAAACATTCTTTTCTCATTGGGAAAAATTCTATTGATTAAACACCATTTTAAATTATTTATTTATTTTTTTAAAAAGATTTGTTTATTTATTTATACAAGCAGTGGGTACAGTCAGAAGCGCGGGAGGGTGAGAGAATTCACCAGAGCCAGAGCGGGGAGCAGAACAGGCAGAGTGACGAGGTACACTGCTGAGGGGAGCAGCGGGCGGCAGGAGAGGTCTGTGTGCCATGTGGGACCCTCCTCCAGTGGCCGGGGAACAGCCGGGGATCAAACCAGCGCTGCAGAGGCTGCGGGCAGCTTCGCAACCCAGCGCTCAACCGCTGCGCCACCAGGGAGGCCCAAACATCATTTTATTTTATTTTATTTTTATTTTATTTTATTTTTTTAAAGATTTATTTATTTATTTATACAAGCGCTGGGTACAGTCAGAAGCACGGGAGGGTGAGAGAATTCACCAGAGCCAGAGCGGGGAGCAGAGCAGGCAGAGGGACCGAAGTACACTGCTGAGGGGAGCAGTGGGCGGCAGGAGAGGTCTGCGCGCCATGTGGGACCCTCCTCCGGTAGCCGGGGAGCAGCAGGGGATCGAACCGGTGCTGCAGAGGCTGCAGGCAGCTTTGCAACCCAGCACTCAACCGCTGCGCCACCAGGGAGGCCCCCAAACATCATTTTAAATTAAAACAATCTTTAATATATGGATCTTATTTCCCATAATTGGGTTTCTATACAGTTTATTTAAGGGAAAAAAAATACTGACTACAAAGCAACACTTGCATGGAAATCCATGTGTAACAGAAATATATTCCAAAGAATCTTTAACAGCCTTTCTGGTAGTAAAGTCATTAAACAAGAATATTTCAATCTTCCATTAACTTTCACTTTCATTAATCTTCCATTAATTAATTTTCATTAATCTTCCATTTTCTTTCACTTCATCCTGCATGGGCATTTTGACCAAGGAGAACCCATTCTGGCAGAATTACAGCAAACAGTACCAACACTTTGGACTAGGAAAATATCACAGCCCTCTGTTTTTCTTCTCTCTCTCTCTCTCTCTCTCCCTCTCTCTCTCTTTCCCCTCCTTTTTTTAATTTTCGGAATAGTTTATCCACATTACAAATCATGTAGGCTTTATAATAATCAGGTGACATAGGCAGAATAGGTGTTACCGTTCGCAGTTTTTCAATTGTGAAAACCAAAACAGGCAAAGAGAGATTGCCCAAATAACTAGTTTATAACATGGGTTCTTGGGCTCTTGGTTGCAAGTACAAAATTTTCTCCTGATGAAGCAAAGGAAAATTGGGCATAATTATAGATAAGAAAACTAGAGATCTTCAGACACCTTCAGGATCCACCTGGGAGATTCACTAGGTAAAGAGAAACTATGACCAGAAAGGAATATTTAGAGAAGTCATCCAGTCCACTACACCATCTTACAAAAGGGGGGACTGGGTTGCTCTAGGTAGGTAGAATGTATGAAGGAGTCCAGCACTGACAAACAGGAGACCTGAGTTCTGGCCTCATTGTGCCACATAACAGTCATCAACCAGCAGACATTTGCAAGTCCCACAGGCATTTTCAAACTCATGTTCAAAAGTATTTATCTTCCTTCACTCACATCCTCCTCCTATCTCCTTGCTGATCATTTCAAATAACCCAGGGCGGGAGGATCCTTCATCCCCCATGTCCTTTCAGTTACCAAATTCTTCTAGAAATCTTGCAGAGCCATCTCTTCCTCCCCATTTTTTCTGCCACTGTCCCCGTCTTCCAGCCTGGATTAGGTTACTACAGTTTGTCTATCACATCTACTGGTTTCCAGTCTTGCCCAGATCCAATTCTCCTGCCACCACAGAGAACTTTCTAAAATAGAATTTGTCACTGTTTTGCTCGTTTTTCAATTGCTTTCCACCACCAACTGGATGAAGCCTACAATCCCAAGCAGGATGTCACAAACTAGTTGTGATTTGGCCTCTGCCTTCTGTCACTTCACCTTTCACCACTCACAACTTCAGTCAAGTCCAGGTTTTGCAGTTTCTCCAATGTCACATTTGGCTTTGACATAAATGGCACACTCTTCCTGGAAATCCCCTCCTTCCCCTGCCCTTTGCCTGGCTAAAATTAACTCACCCTTCTAGACTCAGTTTAGGTTGGCCATTTTCCTGGCACTCCTTTTATAGCTCTCTTTGGTGCTCCCACAGTATCTTGTGAAAACAACAGTTGACTGTTCACCCTGAACAGTGTTTGCTCATCCATCTGTGTCCTTCACGGAATCTAAACTGTACAATGATAGGGGCAGCTTCCTAATCAGTGTTTGTTCTGAATATTCACCTAACAAATAGTTGAGGACCCACTGCATGCCAAATGTAGGTATGAGGGACACAGCAAGGGACAAAAAGCAAAGAAAGGCACTTCTTGCTATGGAGGCAACATCATAAACAGATAAACAGTGAAGAGAATACGAGAGTGAAGAGTGTCATAAAAATGACAGGGCAATTACTTAGAAAGGGTGGATGCATCAGGACTTCTCCTGTGGGGGAAGTGACATTTAAGGTGGTAAGTGAATGCCAAGGGGCAAAGTATTCAGAGGAAGAACGACAAGTACAAAGGTCAGAAGAACCAAAGGGGGCCCATTTAGCTTCAAGTAAGCATGGGAAAGTGAAAAGAGTCAGAGGAGGAACCACTTCATGTAAACTTTGTAGGCTAAAATCATTTTGACCCTGTTCTACGTGTCATGGGGTGTGACATGCCTTAAATTCTACTTTTATAGGCTCTCTCTAGACTGCTATGCGAACAATGGACAACAGGTAGTGGGCACAGCCTAGTCTGGAGGAGTGAATCATCGGTAGTCTGGATAGGGTGGGCGCAGTGTTGAATGGATCTGGAACGTGTGTGAGAGTGACCGGGTCATGTCGACGAGCAGATAAAATCTGGCTCGGGGCTGGAGAAAGCCAGGGCTGGTCAGCAGGGCACAGTGCCGGCACTCCGGGACTTCTCGGAGGCGGAGGACCTTGAGAGTCCCTTGGCTTCCCAGGCCTCCGGGGAGCGTTCAGGTGTGGCAGCCGGGAACAGACCCGCCCGCCCCCAGCCCCGGGACCCCCCCCCCGGAAACCCCGGAACCCCCCCTCAGCCGCGGGCCCCCCCCCAGCCCGGCCCCGGGCTCCCCACAGCCCCGGGCGCCCGGCGCGCGTCCGCAGAGAGGCCGGCGGCCCGGGCTCCACGTGCCCCGCGCGCGGCTTCCGCGTCCCCGGGCGGGGCCGGAAGGGGAAGTCAGCGCGGCAGCGGCGGCCCCGGCAACAGCAGCGGCCCCGCCGAGCCCCGCCGTCCGCCCCTGTGCCGTGGCCCGCCCGCGGGCACGTCGCCGCGGCGGGATCCGACGCCTCCGGCCCCGCCGAGCCGCGCTGCCCGGCGCGCACCGCTGCGATGGGGCCGCGGCGGCCGCCGTCCCTCGGCGCGGCCGCCCTGCTCTGGGGCTTCCTGCTCCCGCTGGTAAGGGGGGGACGCGCGCCTCGGCCTCCCGGGGCGGGGCCGAGCCTGGGGCCCGGAGCGGGGTTCCCCGACCCTTTCCCTCCCCACCCCCGGCTTCGAGCCCGCCGGTCCTCTGCGGGCGCCAGTGCAGCCTGCGCTCGGGTTTCGCCTTTTTATTATTCCTCTGCGCTCCCCTCCCCAACCCTCCCCATTGCGCTCTTTCCTTCCAGCCTCCTTTTCCTTCCCCACCCGTAGCCTCTCCGCCCTCACCCCGTTCCCGGCCCGGCCGTCCCCGCGGAGCCCCCCCCAGGCAGCTGTCTGCACACCCCCGAGCTGCACTGGCCTTAGTGCTTCTCGGTGGATTTTCGGTATTCAGGGCATTTTTTAATTGACATAAGAGTTTTTTCATCAAGACCCTTTTAAACGTTCTTAGCCTATTTTGCCCCGGGGAAAGGTGTGTGTGGGGGAGATGGACAGTGTGTGTAGTGGAGCAAGGACTGCCCTCGAGTTTCCCCTTTCTCTGTGGTTCGTCCTTCGCAGTAGAGCTCATTTGATTCCTATTTGATTCCAATTTGATTCCAATTGATTCCAATTGATTTCGGTTCTCTGCTTTGTTTAAAGGGGGGGGGGTTTCATTAAATAACAGTAACAAATGTGTTTTCACCAGTTTGTTTCAACAAATACAGAAAACTAATAATGCAATTGGAATTTCATAGGTCGGCAGGACGCCACTGTTCTGTTTCAGTTTTTGTTTCTTACAGTTTTCACTTAGGGAGTTTCGGCTTGAAAACTTTTACAAGCTTCATTGTACAGAATGGGTATGGTGTGTACCTAATTTTTTTTTTTTTACAGCAGAATCACTAACATTCCTGAAGAAGCATATTTTGGTTTCTCTCCAGTTTAAAAGATTACTATTTGTGAATATGTTCAACACAAACCTATCTTTTCTTTCACATTTATGAAGAAAGCAAAATCAAAGCCTAAGATGGTTAGGTGCTTATGCTATATTCATAAATTTACTAGGCAACATTCGGAACATGAATTAAAGAATATCTAAAAATTGCTTGGGATGGGAGAGGGGAATGTAAGATCAAGGAAGTCATAAAGTAGCGCTGTTAGTCCGAATATTTGCGATGCTATTTGCCGCATAATCAGTTCTGTCCAAAAGATAACAACTGTGTGTAAATATACATAGAAATATAACCTAGATACAAAACTTAAGTGTTTTTGCACTAATTTTCATTTGAATCTAAAATGATATTTTAGAATATATCTTTGAATCATATTCCAAGTCCCTTCTCGATACAGATTAATAACCTAATAAATACTACAGTTGCTTATAAACTCACATTGAAATTCTCATTGAAAGCTCTGAATCTCTCACTAAAATGTAAGCAGAATTCTGATGTAATTACAAAGACTTCACAAACTAAAGATCATCCCTGTCCTAAATTGAACCCTAGCTTGTCTTTCCCACATTCTAGATTTTATTCTTTTTCTATTGCACCTATGCATTTGTTGTATCTTACTGTATTAATTTTTGGTTTTATACTTGTCAATTCCAGGGTTGTTGTGGGGACTTAGTAATATCTTTAACTCTGCAAATACTTAGTGTGCATATGTTATATGCCGGGTATTGTGCTGGTGACTGAATAAACTGACAAGATCTTTTTCAACAATGAGGATCTTTTTCAGTGCCAACTAGTATTGATTTGATTTTCTATTTATCATTTATTTCTCAATGATGTGCCCTCCCTTCAATTTCCTGAAATGGTCTCTTATTACCTTTTTTTTTGAGAGCTCAAACAAATCTGACATCCTTTTCTTCGGTAAGAGCATGCACTCTTTCTCCTTTCTTCTGCTTACTTACTGGATACCTAGTTACTTCCCCCCATGTTATCTGAAGGTTTTGGTTTTATTTTGCAGTTTTCTCCCTAAATCCTAGTTTAATTTTTTTTTAAATTTATTTATTTATTTATTTATTTATACAAGCACTGGGTATAGTCAGAAGTGCGGGAGGGTGAGAGCAATCACCAGAGCCAGAGCGGGGAGCAGAACATGCAGAGCAACGAAGTACACTGCTGAGGGGAGCAGCAGGAGAGGTCTGTGCGCCGTGTGGGACCCTCTCCCGAGGCCAGGATTGAGCCAGCGCTACAGAGGCTGCAGGCAGCTTCACAACCCAGCGCTCAATGGCTGCACCACTGGGGAGGCCCAATCCTAGTTTAATCTTTTCCCCTAATCTACAGCTCTCAGTGGCCTCTCTGAGTTGAGTTGAATTAATGATGCCAGTTTCATCATTTCATTTCTTCTTTCTGCAATCTTGAACCTAGCACTGCGGGGCCTCTTTCACCTTAGTCATGTAAGAGTAGTGCCAACATCCTCATCTGAAAGCAGCATATAATCTCTACAGACCTCATGGCAACATCCTTGTAAAAGAGACAGAAGATTTAGCATTGGAAAGGCCCTTCAACATCATGTAGCTCCCACCTCATCCTGTCCTCTTTCCATGACAGTGACCTCACTGTATTTTGAATTCAAACTGTAGAACATCTTGCTGTTTTAATGATTTCTAAACCCATTAGACACTATGCCTAGAAATAAAAAGCATGCTGGCATCCTACCCCAGCCCAACCCCCAATTGTTAGACTTTTATTTTGTAGTGTTCCTTGGATCCAGTCACAGGGTTCAGTTTCAAAGAGAATGAGTGAAGTTTAGCCTGAATCTGTTTTCTAGAATTGCTTTAAAGCTCTCTGAAGAATCCTGAGTCTCTCTCATTTTTTCTCGTATTGTTGAAAAAAATTAAGTAGATGAGGTTATCCTGATGGAACATTCATGATTGGTGCACTTTCTCCCTACCATAAAAGGACACAGGGAGAAGGCAGAAATCCACAGCTAGGAAGAGTGGTCATACCAGAAACCCACCAGGCTAGCACCTTTATCTTGAATTTGCGAAAATAAATTTCTGTTGTTTAAGTCACCCAGTCAGTGGTATTTTCTTATGGCAGCCTGAGCTAAAGCATATTGCTTTTGTCACATTCCTCCTCTAACTTCTGGCTTCTTCCATTTTTTCTTTTACCTTCTTACCTCTGAACAGTCTCTGTGAATTTTGCATGCTATCCTTCCCAAATACAACACATACACATACATCTCCTTTGAAACTCAGCATAATCCTGAGGATGATCTTAAATCAGCTCCGATTTGTACATTTTTATTACTTCCCTGGGCTTGTAGGTATTTGAGTTTGCGGATTCTAGTGTAAATGACAAATTCTGTGATCATTGAGATATATCATTGAGTATGAGATTACCTAGGGAAAACCAAGAAGAAGATCAGATCTAAGTAACAAGCAGAATTTTGGCCCCATGAAGGAAAAAACCCTATCTGAATCATTCTGGCTCCTCAACACCTCATAGGCTGCAGAGTACTGAATGAATGATTACTTACTCTCCTCACTGCCTCCTAGCATCTCTTACTATGTACAGTACATGTTCCCAAATTCTCCAAGTACAAGGGGTGATTCCACTGTACTCTTCGCATCGCCCTCAGACTCCTGATTCTTATACAGTCTCGTTAGATTATCTTAGCTACCACTAATTGAGTTCGATTACACTTAATATCCAGATCTATGCATCACTTTCATAAACCTTGAATAAATTGGAAGTAGGAGCAGACATAAAATAGTCTTCATTACCTAAGTTATTAGGGAGGAAAGAGGCATAGAAAATATATACAATAAGTGATCACAAAGGTATTTAGGACTAGCTTTGGAATGTGTGTCACTTGGAACCCCCGTCCCCCCGCTCCCTGCAACTCTGCCTTTCCCATAGAGGCCTCTTTCAGTGTAGTTCTATTGACTGAGAACTCAATCTCTGTAAAGAGAAAGATGTTTGTAAAGAAAGGGATACCTCCTACATTGCTATGATGTCTGTAAGGGTAACATATTGACTATAGCATTAACCATAAACACTGCACTTTATATTTCTAGTTTTGGAATGTGGATTTTGAAAATATTGCTAATTCTCATTATAATTACTGTTAATTAACTGTATTTGTCCCCCAAAACCCAGTCCTCATATCTGGTTTCTAAAAATAGAGGATGGCCTCCCAGGTGGCGCAGGGGTTAGGGACAGCGCTGTCAAGCTATTGCCAGCCACTGCAGCCAATCACTGCAGCACAAGTTGAATTCCTGCCCCCACACACCCTGGCCTGGCAGCTGGGAGCAACCCACATGGTGCAACAGACCTCTCCTGCCTTGCCCGCTGCTCCTCTCAGCAGTGTATTTCAGTACACCTGCCTGTTCTGCTCCCCACTCTCTCTGGTGAATCCTCTCACCACCTGCACCTCTGGTGTTTACCCCCTGCTCCTCTGGCGTACACCCCAGTTCTTATATGAATATATAAATCTTTAAAAAAATAAAATAAAAATAGAGGAATAGTTTGACTTATAGATTTTATGAAGAAAGATCCAGGGGGGTTATACATTGCCCTTTGAAACTGAGGGATTAAGTTTATCTAATAGGTAACAGCAGAAATAACATGAACCAGTTTTAATTGACAGACTGTTGAGGTGGGTGGGGAGGCTGGGACCTTATGCACATACTGAAGAGTTTTGTGGGGTTTTTTTAAGATTTATTTATTTATTTAGACAAGTACTGGGTACAGTCAGAAGCGCGGGAGGGTGAGAAAATTCACCAGAGCGGGGAGTAGAGCAGGCAGAAGGACCGAAGTACACTGCTGAGGGGAGCAGCAGGCGGCAGGAGAGGTCTGCACGCCATGTGGGACCCTCCTCCAGTGGCTGGGAGGCAGCAGGGGATCGAACCAGCGCTGCAGAAGCTGCGGGCAGCCTCACAACCCAGCGCTCAACCTCTCTGCCACCCGGGAGGCCCCATACTGAAGAGTTCTGAAAGAACTGGGGAATGAAATTGGGAAACTCTTGCCAAACCGTAACATTGTCTGTGCCTGCAGACTGCAAGTACAATGTGCTTCTCATCTCTTGAGAAAACTTCTAAGAGGACTTCAGTAATCTCTAGAAGACTGATAAGTTTCACTGCTATTCATGATGAAGTGCGTAACCTCATACTCTTGTGGACCAACATGAGAGCATTACCTGGAAGTTTGTTAGACATGCAGAATCATAGGGCCTGTCTAAGATCTGCTGGATCAATTTGCAGTTTAATAAGAACATTAAAGTTTGAGAAGCACTGATTTATAATAAGCAGTAAGGAATTGCTGCACAGACATTGAGCATAACCTCCAGGAAAAAAGAATCATGCTTGACTAATCTATTACTTTTTAAGGGAATTAAATATATACATGGGTAAAAGTTAACATTGCATTATTAAGAGCTTAGTCTTGGTTAGGTGAAATGGGCCAAGATACAGAGTCCTGGCAGACTCAAGATATGGAATGGATATGGTTTAGGGAGTGGGTTTGTATGTTAGATAGATTTTTAGCTAAAGAATTGTTATTTTCAAAAAGAATATGTGAAGGCTTAAATAGATCCAATGCTGAAAAAAACTTTTTGAAGCAAATGAAGGGTAGAATACAAATCAAACCTGTTAATCGAGGTCAAAGAAGAATCTTTGAACTGTGCTATTAGCTTGGATAGCAGTAGAACAGGCCTGTTACCAGTGGGTTAATATTTGGTCTGTGAGTCAGCATCTGAAGGCTATTGGGACATAGGTCAGGAATTTAATTGCTCATGGTTGGAAACACCAAGAGTTTGGAGTGTAAGGCATGAATATAGCCCCAAGAGACAGGGACATGAAGGTCAGTGCAAGACTGATTCAGTATAAGAATGCTGATGAGTTTGTCTCTGTCTGACCCTTTGTTTGGTTTTTTATATTCTACATAGAAGTGACAGCATCCAGTATTCCTTCAGACTTACTTCACTTGCCATTAACCCCTCCAGTTCCATCCATAGTCCCTTGTGTATATATATCATCTTGGTCCACTCATGTTTTTGTGCACTAGGTTATTTCCATATCTTGGCTACTGTAAATGGTGCTGCTATAAACAAGGGGTGCGGGTTTTCTTTCAAATTAGTATTCTTGTATTTGGGGGGTAGATACCTAGGAATGGAATTACTGGGTAATATGGCAGATCCATTTTTAGTCTTTTGAGAAACTGCCACATTGCTCTCCATAGGGGCTAGATCAGTCTACATTCCCACCAACAGTGTAAGAGGGTTCCTTTCTCTCCACACCTTTGCCAGTACTTGTTTCTGATCTTTTTGATAAATGGGCCATTCTCACTGTGTGAGGTGATATCTCACTGTGGATTTAATTTGCATTTCCCTAATGATAAGTGATGATAAACGTTTTTTCATATGCCTGTTGGCCATTGGTATGTCTTCTATGGAGAAGTGCCTAGTGAGGCCCCCCCCCACCCCCGCCCGCCCATTCTTTAATTGGGTTGTTGGTTTTCTTTTTGTTGAGTTGTGTGAGTTCTTTGTAGATCTTTGCTGTCAGTCCCTTTGTCAGATGTATGGTGTGCAAATATTTTCTCCCTTTCAGTGG
The DNA here is from genome assembly GCF_014898055.3 of Talpa occidentalis. Taxonomy (NCBI): domain Eukaryota; kingdom Metazoa; phylum Chordata; class Mammalia; order Eulipotyphla; family Talpidae; genus Talpa; species Talpa occidentalis. The sequence goes on along the minus strand of NW_023601104.1, from coordinate 18,532,383 downwards.
GTGTCTCTTCATTTTAGTTATAGTTTCTTTGCTGTGCAGAAGCTTTTTAGTTTGATGTAGTCCCAATTATTTAATTTTGTTTTCCTTGCTGCTGGGGATGAATGCACAGATATCTCTGATGCTTATGTCATGGAGTATTTTGCCTGTGTTTTCTTGAACTTTATGGCTTCAAACCAGTCTTTGAAAGCTGACTACAGATCTGCAGCTTTCAGAGAAGGGCGGGGGAGGATGCAAAGGTGGGGAGCACAATGGACTTTGGTGGAAGACTATGGGTGCTTCAGTGGTGGGGGTGCTACAGTGACTACATCTGAGGGGGGAAATCCTATAGTGTCAAAACACTACCAAGGATGTAAGACAGTCGTACTTCAATTAAAAAAATAAACCATGTACGGTGTTGTACATCAACATTACCTCAGTAAACAATATAAAAACAAAACAAAGAATGCTGATGAAATAAATCTCCTTACATATGCCCTTCTAAGTTATCATTGGTCTGGGAAAATGGAGAAATAGTGCATTTGCAAGGATTTGAGTATAGCCTCTCCCATCAGACTTTTGGTAATCTTGACACTTGCCATACAGGAAGTTATTCAGAAAAAAATGGTTAAACTAATAGGCAACTGCAACATTAAGATAAACAAACATCATTCTTTGGTATGAAATAAGATTGAAGTCAAGTGATCTGAATAAAATTAATTAGGATTTTTTCCCCAAAAAAGCATCCCATGAAATTATATGTGAAGTAAATTTGAGTCAGAGAAAAAGGAAGTACTGCTTCATACTGTGAGCTAGTAAATTTGCTTCCCTTGCATGTGAGGGTCAAGTAAGATGCAGACTATAAAGGCACTGTTGTAACACTGATTTGATGCCATGGAAGACCCTTGTTTCCAAGACTAGTGCTAGAGCAGTTGTCATAGGGAAAGGAATTCTATGAATCTCTAGAATCCTATAATTGGGAACATTTGGAAAAGATAAGGAAAGGACTTAGAATTTGGAATATTTGGAAATTAGAACTGAGCGGATGTAAGAAATTTGAGAGGTGGTGTTACCGAACGCCGGCCTCAGTTTCCCTCAGCCAATAAAAGGAAACTAAGTTTGAGGAAAAGGAAAGCGGTTTTATTTGTCGACAAATGAGGAGGGAGGCAGACTCATGTCCGAAAAACCACCGTCCTGCTCTTAGGCAGTGGGCAGGAGTATTTATACAGGGGGAGATGGGTAGGCATCCGTGAAGGGGAGGGGGAAGGGGTCCGCACAGAGACAAGTGGGCGCCAGCTCAACAGGGAGATGGATGGGTGTCAGCTCATTCATCTTAAGGGAAGGGGAAGGTGTCAAGGCACAGAGACGGGTGATCGCCAACTTGTTTTCCTTAGGGCGAGGGGGAAGGGTCTACAGGGAAACCGGTGGGCGCCAGCTTTTTTTTTTTTTCTTCCCAAGGGGAGGGGAAGCTGCAACAAATGGGAAAGACAAGTCATCAATCCTGTTAATGCTAGATAAGGGGAATTGCAAAAAATGGGGGAAAGACAAACTTGTTAACTGTATCAGTGGTAGTACACACAAGCCAGTATTGTGAAGAGAGGGAGTTAACAGCTAATGTAAGGATATATATGACCAGTATTAAAACTGTAGGGTTATCAAGCTAGATGCTAAGAGATGTTTGGGGAGTTTAGCTGCATAAAGGAACTTGAAGCAACAACAGCATTGAAAAACTGTTTGTCTGGGTTTTGGCAAGCTCAGTTCTACTCCTGGTCCCTGAGAGCATATCATTTTTACCTTTTTGGATCTGTCCGAACAGATCCAAAAATCAGGGGACTCGATTATATTTTCTCTAAATCTGACCTCTTTAGGCTCTTGATACTAAGATTTTTGCTAAAAGTATTTTCATTCCTAACTGAAAATATAAACAATTTTTTTTCTTACATCGTGGTTCACCTTTCTATAGTTATTGTTCCCCTTAGTTGTGGGCCTCCCACCAGTAACCCCCCCCCCCCCCAAACAACCATCAGGCCCACCTTTGTCTCCCTCCTCCACTCAATCACCCCCACTCCTCCCCTGCTGCAAGATGTAGACTGCTGGTCGGCCCATGGGGCTTGCCTTTTTCCTAGAACCTTTTCCTTTTCCTGGGCGAAGACCTGGGCTGCTAGAACGCAGCAGACCTGGCTGCTCAGAGCCCCAGGAGCAACTGTGAGATAGGTACAAGGCGGAGCCATCAGGAACTTCCTGTAGGGCACAGGCATATGGAATTAAGCAAATATTCTTTAAAGGTTGCATAAAGTAGGGCCTCCCTAGTGGCGCAGGGGTTAAAGTCTCAGCGTTATCAAGCGTTTGCCAGCCACTGCAACATGAGTTCAATCCCCAGACAGGGAGCTAACCCACCTCTCCTATATTCCACTGTGTGTGTGTGTGTGTGTGTGTATAGCCTTGCTTCTCAGAGTATGCTCCATTAGCAACACCTGTGAACTTATTAGAAATGCAGAATCTCATACTCCTCCCAGACTACTGAATCAATCTGCATTCTAATGGGATCACCAAGTCCTTTATATTGCATGTTATTACATTTTGAGAAGCCAGCTCCTATAGCAGTGATCATCAAACTTTTTTTTTATAAAGTTTTTTTTTTAAAGATTTATTTATTTTATGCATACAAGGGCAGGGGTACAGGCCAGAGGCGCAGGAGTGTGAGAGAATTCACCAGAGACAGAGCAGGGAGCAGAACAGGCAGAAGGACCGAAATACACTGCTGAGGGGAGCAGCGGGCAGGACAGGAGAGGTCTGCTGTGCCATGTGGGAATCTCCCTGGCCGGCTGGACATCGAACCGGCGCTGCAGAGGCTGTGGCCAGCTTTACAGTGCAGCGCTCAACCCGCTGGGCCAACGGGAAGGCCCGGTCCTCAGACTTTTAACAGGCATCAGAATCTCCAAAAGGGCTTGTTAAAAATAAACTGCCCCAAGTTTCTGATTCTATAGGTTTGGAATAGAGCCCAAGAATTTGCATTTCTAACATCTTAAGAACTGCTAAAACTCTCTTTGGCTGGCATCTAGTGCACCCTGGTTTCTCCAAAGCTGATGCTATCTCCTAAGCTGATGACATCTGGCCATGTGCAGGCCAATAAATTTTCTTCTCCTCTCTCTGCTCTCTTTTCTCACTCCATATATAAATGCTTTTAAATCCTTTTTCTTATTTCTCTTTGTATCTGCTTTTGGATGTTATCCTGTATTCTTAAGCATGCAGGTATGGCTTATAAAACTTGGGTATCCCCTTTATCCCCAGGATGTGCCCCATAACAACTTGAACCTACACACTGTTTTCTGTACCACACAGTTGCTCATTTTAGTCTTGGCTCTATGTTTAATTAACTCTTTAACTTTAGGTAAGTTATTGTTAAAAAAGAAACAACCAAATGGAGTCACTTGTGCTAAGCCCTATGCCAGCAATCCAATATTAAATAGCTGTCTTACTGCAGTGTCAACATCTCCCAGAAATGTCACCTTTAGCTGGCAAGCTGTAATATCCTGGGCAGTACTAATGAGGTAATCTGCCTGATAGACCCCATCCACCTCCCATAGGAAGGTTATCTTGCATGAAGCAATACGTTCATCCTTTTCCTCTACCTGCTTTCTGTCTGGAAAACCTTCCAGTTTGTACAGCTCTCCAGAGTTCCTTTATACTAGTTACATGGGATGCAGAGGGATTTATGAAACAGTTTAAGAAAGCCAATTACATCTTTAAAAATAAAAAAAGAACTACTAAAGCTTTTACTAAGAACTCTGACTTTAATCACATTTTGTTTGTAGTTATCTGTTTTAAGTTTGTCTTTAATCTTCCCAGTAAAACTAATTTCTTGTTTAGTGTTTCTTGGGGGTGAGGGTGGTGGCAGATTTATTAAGGTAAGATTCACATACTACAAAATTCACCAATTTAAAGTGTACAGTTTAATGGTTTTTAGTATATTCACAGATTATATGCAACCATGATCATTGAATTTTCAGTAGCTTAAAAAGAAACCCAGTAGGCAAACACAGGATTTTTAGGATAGGGAAATATTCTGTCTGATACTGTAATAATGGTGGAGATGTATCATTATACATGTTTCTAAACCAGTATTGAACCCTACATGGAAAGTATAGACTGAATGGTGATAATATATCAATGTAGGTTCATGGATAGAAATAAGTGGGGGTAGGCTGTACATGTGTATGGTAAGGGTGTATGTGTGAACAGAACGCTTATGTACTTCCTGCTCAGTTCTTCTGTGACCCTAAAGCTGATCTAAAAAATTAAGTCTATAAAAAAAAGCCATTATCCTTTAGCTCACCATCTAGCCTCACATCCTACCTAACACTAATCATCCTACATTTCTTCTGCATTATACAAGTACTTTGCAAGGTACTAGATATATTACTAAAAATAAAAGTTACCATTTATTAAGAGCTTAATATGTGCAAACATTTACATCATCTATCTTAATCTTTATGATTAACTCTAAGTTGCATTGATTGTCATCTCAAAGCTGAGGATATTGAAGCTTAAGACCCTTTAAATGGCTTCGATGATGTAGCCAGTAAAATGGTGAAACTGCTGTCCCATCTCAGGGCTCTAAATCCAATAATCATGGTATCAACAGGATAGGTGAAGGCATACACTCTCTCTATGGTTGAAGGCATACAATCTCTTGGAAATTTCACCAAGATATTTTCAAATATAGTAGAAATGCTTAGTTTTTTTAGGTGTTTTCCTTGAAAGCTAAAGGATATTCACTTTCTCAGAAAATTTGTTGTCTTCCACATTCAGTATTTAGTCTACAATTACATGTGGGTATACTTTCCTCTTTGTTTACTAATTGCTATAATTTGTATTTTACCTTAATAATTTCCATATCAATGAGTTTAACTTTTATCAGTGTACTTTCTGCAACTGTAGGGAAGATAATAATCACTTTATAGCAAAAAACTTACTAATATTTGGATATCTTTGTATTCCTTGAACATTTAAGCTTTTTAAAAATCTTAGTTTCTATAACTGTAAAAGTTATACTGAATGTTACACAATTGTATAAAAGGAGGTAGCTCCTAGTGTATCAATATGGAAAATCTAATACATAAAATTTACATTTCAGAAAAATTACAGAGCATTATATATAATATAATTCCATGTGTATAAGTCTGTTTGTCTGTCTATCTAGTGATAGTGCCTGGAAAGATTTTTTTTTTAAGAAAAATCCTGAGTGTGACTATAAGAATCAGGATGACAGCAGAGGGATTTTATATGTACTTCTCTGTTTTGTTTTAATGATTTTTCTTTTTTTAATTTTTCAGTATTTTCATAGTCTCACCTTTGCCTTTGTTTTCCTCTCCTCTGTTGCCTCATGTGTCTCTCCCCATCTATTTTCAAACTTACATTAATACAAAGAATCTTGAGGGGATTCATTATTTTTATAAAAATAGAGTTGTATTATAAATATCTCTCTGGAACTTGGCTTTTCTCACTATGGACATCTTTTCTACAGGTAGATCTAATTCTTCTTAATAGTTGTATACTGTTGCATATTATAATATAATGGACTCCTTGTTGACAGAATTTAAAAAAAAAATTTATATGGCAGTGAATATCCTTATATATTTATCTTTGCACTTTTTTTTGTGTAATACTTCTTAGGGCATGGATCAGAGAATTCAATATTAACATTTTTATTGACACTGCCTTTTGTCTATTTTAAGGGTTATACCATTTCAGCAGTAGTGTGTACAGTTAGAACCCAGATCCTGTTCTAAATACCATTTCTCTCTAAAAGGAGCTTAGCAGAAAGACAGGTTCCAAATCTGTGGCAGAAAAAGGATAAAGTCAACCTGGAACTTTTGTTCCAAAAAAAAAAACAAACAAGGAAGTCCTCAATGACTAGTGTGGTCTTGCCGAAAGGATAAAAAGAGCAAGCTGGAAGATACTCTACTGACAAAAGCTGGACTATTTGAACATCTAACAAATAAGTGTAATTATACTACATTGAATTTTAAAAAAAAAAATCAATGACTCTCTAGTGATATTAAATAGAAGGTGGTAAAGGGAGAGAGTAATGCCCTTTAAAAAAAAAAAAAGGACTAATAGTAGCTAATAAATGTAGAAGTAATGACAGTATTAAAAACATTCACTATGGTGACGAGAGAACTATGGTGACTACAACTGAGGGAAGAAATCAAATACTATCCAAAAATTAACAATGATGTAAGAAAATAAATATAAAAAACCCCACCATTTTGTAATCTGCAGTGTAATATCTAAAATTAAAATCACAGGAGGATCATTATGGAAACTAAAACTCAAGGCAAGAGGTTTTTGTGTGTTCCACATGGTGAAAAGATGCTTATCAATCAAAAGAAAAAATATGTAACTTTAAACTGGAGAAATTCTGTGATTACTACTTAAGACAGATAATCAGAGTCAGTATCACTATTGGTGGGCCATCCTTATATACACTATTTTATTGAATACAACAAGAATTACCCATTTCACTTATGAAGCATTCTTTTCAAAAATGTTTAACCTAAACCTAGTTAACCCTAATGATTATCTGCAGGATTCCTCCCTGTAGTTGGAATTGTACATGATTCTATTGTAGGACTTTTAGTATGTTATGTTAGTAACTTCTCTGAGACTCAGACCCTTCATCTGTAAAACAGTGACTTTGAATCAAATGAATGTATGAAAGTAAATTCAGTATACTTTAAGTCCATATAGATTGTTTATAAAAACATAAACATAGTTGTGTATTAAGAAGTTAACATACTAGTTTACCTTTATTGTCAGAATCTGTTCGTGGCCACCATCTATAGAGTTGAATGAAAACTAAATTTCTTTCTTGTATAAATAATTTTCCTTATCTAATTATTCTTTATAATTGTATGATATTTTATGAATTTTCTGCACTTGCTTAGATCTTTATGCTAATGAAACCCAGAGTATGCCAGAAATCTCTCTGATCCCAGATATTCAAGGGACATTTTAGATAGGAAAGCATGGATTAGAGCATTTCTGTACTCAATAGAAATTTATATTGATTTGTGTGAAATATCAATTTTACAGATCAAAAATGATCAATAGCAATTTCATGTCACTCAACCTATGCTTTGTATTAGAGACTAATATATCATCTTTATTTGCCAAATAATCTGTTTACTCTCATGTTTTAGAGAAATATTTGCTCATAGGAGGAGAGAAAAAAGATTTGTATTGATCCAAGTTTGAAGGGAATTGTGATGTGAAGTGGTCTTCTAATTATTTTAGGATATTTCTTCATTTCATACTCTGCACTCCCATCTTTAATCCCTGTGTACAGTAGTTATTTTTCTCAATCAGTTGTCTTTCGTCTCTCTTTTCTTTCCAGGTGGTGGAAAATGAGGCAAAAGGAAAGAGCATTTTTCTAACTTTCCGTCTCATTTTAAATCTTGATTCATCTTTTTGAATAGGGAATTGCAGAGTCTTAAAAACTTTGAATTCCAGTTTGTCTGGTTCTCCGCCAAAGATGGCACTTAGAAATAATAATGTGCCATCTCCCCCCATCCCCCAATATTTGTTGAATATAGAATGTTAAGACAGGTTGAGGGATTTCAAGAGCATTTTCTTTTATAAAACATAAACAATGAATTAACAAATAAGAGATCTAGGAAGGAAAGTTTCAGGCAATGAAGGCAGTGTTGAAGTTACCACATTATAGTAAGAATCCTCCCTGGCGTATAGCTCTTATAACAAGGTCTAAGTTGTGTTTCTGCAAGAAAGTGAGTTATCTTCCTTAAAAAAAATGGGTTCTGTGCAAAAGTATATCTTTTCAGTATTTCCTCAAACACTAATAAATAAATTCATTGAAGACTTTCCTTCTTAGAAAATGTGGTCAAACCTGTATACAAATAGCTTTATTAAAATCCTTAGTTGTTAGCAAGGTAAATTATTGCCAGTGTAAAAATTATTGTTCGTGTCCTAGACAGCTGCTCAGGAAGCAATCCTGCATGCATCTGGAAGTGGCACACCTCTCCTATCTAAGGACTACTGCATGCTATATAACTCCAATTGGACAGCTCTTCCAAGTACCCTAGAAAATGCAGTAAGTAAATCATAGTTACTATTTATTTGTAAACATGAAAATATTGAAAGGTGAAAATAAGTGCTTGATATGTTTTAGTTGTGAACTACTTGTAATATATGATGATTAATAAATTTATTGCTTTTACATAAATATTTTTGTCTCTGAAGAAGAAAAGCTAGAGAATTTTAAAATACTTAAGTCTGAGTGTCAAAAAATTTCTGATAGTTTGTCACTGAATTAGTTTAGGGCAAAATATATTTATCATGTTAAAGACATTTCTTCTTTTCAGACTTCTGTAAGTTTGATGAATCTGACTACTACACCCCTGTGCAAAATTTCTGATGTTCCTCCCGATGGATTAAAGAACACAGCAGTTGTGGTACAGTGGGGAACCTGCCATTTTCTTGAAAAAGCCAGAATTGCACAAAAAGCTGGTGCTGAAGCATTGTTGGTTGCTAACAACAGTGTCCTAGTAAGTTATAAACCTAGAATAACTTTTGAGCTCATGATATTACATTTCACATGAATTGAACTGTCTCCTGAGTTTTGAATAATCTGATAGTAGGATTCTTTTTTTAATAAACACTCTAAATATAATAGGCATTTAACTGGGACTGGACAATTTTCTGGTTTCGTTTATGTTCCTAAAGTGGACAGGATTTTATTAGTGTGCACATGTGTGTTAAATAAATACAAATACAACAAATGATGTATGTGTATATCACAGACCATATTTATATACCTATATGTATATCTTTATGCTAAAAGGATTCCATCCAGTGTGAGGACTCTTAACTATAATATTGAGAAAAAATACTTTAAACTTTGTTTTATAGCTTTAAAAAGATGTAATATTCTATTTAATGGAATAATTTAGATTTTATCCTATAAATACACTCATTCATACATTTTCATAATGTTTTTTTTTCTTTTAGTTTCTTCCCTCTGGGAACAAATCTGAATTTCAGGATGTGAAAATACTGATTGCATTTATATTCCACAAAGACTTTAATGATATGGAGCAGGTAAATTAGTGATTACATAAGACAAGTTTATAAATAGTACAAAACTCAATATTTTTAAACACTGATATTTAAATTATTACATATGGTGTATTTAATAATTAGTAGAGCATGTTTATTTGCCATAAAGGTAAATCAGGTCTTTATTTGAGAAGTATTCACCTCTCATTTAGCACAAGGTATTTCAGAGCCCCGATTTTAGAAAGGATATTTATTTGTTCTGATTTCTTTAAAAATCATGTATTTTATCTTTAAATCCCTAAACAAAATATGACTGTGGTTTGCAAACTGTTCTTTCATGATTTAATAAACCAAAGCATTGGCTCATAATTTTGACAAGAGACTATATCAGGCTGTCAAAAATAGTTCTAGTTGTCTTGATTCTGATATGTAGTGTCCATTTCAAAGTGAAGTCGGAATGTTGTTGCTGTACACTGTAATAGAGAGAAAACTAATTCTGGTGTTTCACTATTCTTTTGCCTTTCAGACTCTTGGAAATAATGTTACTGTGAAAATGTATTCTCCATCAAAGCCAAACTTTGACTATACCATGGTGGTTATTTTTTTAATTGCCGTGTCCACTGTGGCACTAGGCGGATATTGGAGTGGACTAATTGAATTGTAAGTTTAAGTTAAACTTCAGAGTTTTTTCTGCTAAATGCTTTAAAATTCTTGTTTAATAATCATTTTAATCATATAACAACATTTAAATTCTACCTTCAGGAATATAAGGCAAATAGGATCAGTGCCAGTTTATTCTCATGAAGATCATTTAACATTTCACTGAGAAGGGGTCAGGGGCTCCTGTAATTCTCCTGCTTACAGGGAACATTGAAGTTTCATCAAAGACTCTTCTAAATTAAAATTATATCTCTCAGGAGCCTCCCTGGTGGCACAGGGGTTGAAGTCTCAGCATATCAAGCTATTATTGCCAGGCTCTGCAGCATGAGTTCAATCCCCAGGAAGTTAACCCACATAGCACAGCAGATTTTTCCTGTCTCGCCTGCTCCCCTCAGTAGTGTATTTTAGTAGATCCGCCGTTCTGCTCCCCACTCTGTCTCTGGTGAGTACTCTCACCCCCTGTACCTTTGGCTTACACCCCAGTTCTTGTATGCATAACTCAATAAAGTAAATCTTTTTAAAAAAAAGAAAGAGAGAGATCTTAGGATTTAACAGTGTAGGGTCCTGGAGTATTGAGCTTTAAGTATTTTACATATTTGGAAAATATGTTTTAACATATGTCAGTCCACATGCTTTCTTTCATATGAACAAATATTGCTTTTTCTTCATTATTAATGTTTCTAAAACATCATATCTAAGAAACATCTCCAAGATCATTTTCTAGATTATTTGGTGAAATTTTATAATAATTTCCCTAAAGTTACTAATTCATTGAAAATGTTTCCCCAATTAATAGATTCTCACTGTGCTTCCATTACCAGAAGCACTTTCTACAGTAGTGCTTCTTAAACTGTAATATACATACAAAGTGTCTGGATATTTCATTAAAATTAAAATTCATATTTAGTAGATTTGGCATGGGGGCTAGAAATTTGAATTTTTAAAAATCTACCAAGTGATTTTGCTGGTTTGTGGATTACCTTTTGAGTTAGCGAAACAAACTTCATGTACATGTCAGGGCTGGCTCTTCTTCAAGAAAGTTGAAGATGGGAGAGTAATATATACTAGCATTTTTATTCGTAAAACATGATGATGGACAGAAAAAAAGAATTTGTTGCCTTCAATAGAAGGTTGGGAGAGGAAAGGTCCTTTAAAGATAGAAAGTACTAAGTGTATGTGGGTGCGAGATAGTGGTAATAGAAACTTAGAGAAATGAATCACTGATAAAAAGGAAAAAAACATAAAAAAGAATTATTAAGAACATGAGTATCATGACAATATGGGTGAACTTTGGACTTTGAAAGCATTATGCTAAGTAAAATGAGTCAGAGAGAGAAAGACAAATACCATATGATCCCACTGATATTTGGAATGTAAAAAAAAATTAAACCGAACTCAGAGATACAAACAGCAGATACTGGTTCTAGTTAGATGTGGGGGTGGTAGGGTGGACAAAATGGGTGAAGGTGGCCTATTATAAAATAGGCCTGGGATATAATGTACAGCATGGTGACTATAGTTAAAAATACTGTTTTACATATTTGAAAGTTGCTTAAGAGATTAGCTCTTTAAAATGCTCATTATAAGAAAAAAATATGTAACTATGATAATGCAATGTTATTAACTAGACTTATTGTAGTGATCATTTTGCAATATGTACAAATATTAAATTGTGTTGTACACCTGAAATTAATGTTGTATGTGAATTATATCATAATTAAATTTTCTTAAAAGATTACCATTTAGCAAGTACAGAGAGTTAGTTTGAAAGAAAAGGGGAAAGAGAGTAAGGCTTAGGAAGGGGAAAATTTCCCACAACATGCCCTCATATTCTTTTGAATTACCCTGCCAAATGAAAGATGTACCTTATGCAAAAGGGAAAGATGCCTTGGTTCCATATAAAGACCTTTTAGTAGAGAGATAAAGTCTTATTACAAAGAGATAACTGGTCTTCAGGTTTCGTAGTCCCAGGCTGGCATGAAAGAAAGCTTAGCTTCCAATTGTATATGTCTCAAACTGATTTCAGTACAATTATTTAAAAAGGTGAATTGTAATCTTTAATTGTGGTACAACTTTAGTATCTTTTCCCTTCAAGATATTTTGTAGTGCTCTTTAGCACACTGAATATGAATATATTCATTTGTAATTACTATGGCTTATTGTGTGTAATGATAAAAATGTCTTTAAATATATATTTTTAATGATAAAAAAATGTTTGGCACATTTTCCCATTCAAGTTCCATTTCATTGAAACCTGTGTTAATACCCTATGATCAAACTGTATCACCTCACTGGAGTGCTGTTGTGTCTCTTCAGACTCTCTCCCTGCTTTTTGCTCAGGCAGCCTCCCTAGAGTCAGATGCTTAACATGGTGATCATCCTAATCAACAGTTTTCTAATAAGAAAATGGCATGTTGGTAAATAAGCAGCTTGGCAAAAGTGCAATTTTATAGAAATGCAAACTTCTTTAAATCTAAAGTTTGTATTGAGCCCAAATTTGATAGGAAGGGTCAAGATATATGCAAGGGGGTAAGTTTAATAGACCAGAGTTGAAGGGACTAAAGCTGGAAAAGTATATGGTGGGTTTCATGTAAGGGAAGTAACAATGAGTGACAGAACAGAAATTGCTCAAGAAACTTTTAACTCTTTCATCTTTAACTTCTGTCCACTATTTATTAGCTCTGTGACCTAGCAAGATTATTGGGAGAATTAGAAACAAACTTTTGTTATCTTAAATTGAGATAGGACAAAGTTTTGTCTTAAACTTCTTTTGAATCCTTCATAATATATTGATGAGCGTCAAATAGTAATTTCTAAGTTGATTGATAAAAGAATTGTGTTTACATTTAAAAGAAGCTAATTTTAGAAGTGTTTTACTGTGTGTAAATAGATCATATAAAGTGTATAAAAAGTGTATAATTTGAAATATATTATTTCAATGTAGTTTCCAAATTACATAATACAAATATCTATAGACATTGTTTATATAATAAAGTTCAGTAATTCTGCCAGGAAAAAATACTATTTCAAAATAAATGGTTTATAACATGTCATCTCTGGAGAGAATAGGGAATTTTTATGTTCTAAATTAAATATTTATTTTGGTGTGCAAGGTTTTTTTTTTAAGGTATATTTCTTTGTACTCAAATTTAAGTTGTGTTAAAGTAGAGGTAGACTTTAAAAATAACTGCACTTGGCAGAGATGTGCTGACGTTCCTTTGCATGTTTATGCAGGGAAAACATGAAGGCAATGACACATGCTGAAGAAGGAGAAATGAGAAGAAAGAAGGAAGAATATTTAACCTTTACTCCTTTAACAGTTGTAATGTTTGTGGTCATCTGCTGTGTTATGATGGTCTTACTTTATTTCTTCTACAAATGGTTGGGTAAGAAGTCATATTTTATATTTGTAGCTTTAAGCATACTATCTTCATTTATTTTGCCAGATTTATCTTTTCATTTAAAGTAGTCTACTTGGAAAACCTAAGTGAATCATTGAAAGATGATACTGATTTGTTAAATTGTCAGAAGTGTTAAGATCTTCATTACTCTGGCATTAAATATACATATATATATATATATATATTATTGTCTCAACCTCATAATAATCCTAAAATGGCTATTGTTACATTTTATGTATTTAGAAATGAGACAAGATCGCCATTAGAAAAGTGACTATCCCTGATTTATTGAGTCTAAACTCATCTATAGCATAGTTATTTATTGAAATTAATGGAATTTAAAAATTCAGGTAAAATTTGTATTTCTATTATGATATTTTGAGAAAGTTTACAAAGCAAGTACTTTTATATTAGAATATATACTTTTCCCACCTTTTAACAACGAGATCAAGTTTTTTTATTTTATTTTTTAAAGATTTATTTATTTATTTATTTATTTATTTATACAAGCACTGGGTATAGTAAGAAGTGCGGTAGGGTGAGAGAATTCACCAGAGCCAGAGCGGGGAACAGAACAGGCAGACTGACGAAATACACTACTGAGGGGAGCAGCGGGCGCGGCAGGAGAGGTCTGCACGTCATGTGGGACCCTTGCCAGCGGCCGGGATCAAACCCGCGCTGCAGAGGCTGTGGGCAGCTTCGTAGCCCAGCGCTCAACTGCTGCACCACTGGGGAGGCTGTCAGGTGTTTTTTATTTTAAATACTGCTCAAATAAGCATAGCTACTATAGAAAAACAATTTTAACTACCTTAGTGCAGTATCATTACAGAGCTTTGTGTAAATGGATTTGGCTTAGTACTACAGGTCAAGTTACTATAGACAAATTCCACCATAGGAAAATACAGATGGCATGGTTAATATCTAAAGTCAAGTGTCTACCTCACACCATACACAAAAATCAACTCAAAATGGATTAAAGAACTAGACATAAGACCTGAAACCATAAAATACATAGAAGGAAATATAGGTGAAACACTACGTGATTTGCATATCAAAGACATCTTTACAGACACATCACCCAAAGCAGTGATAGTGAAGGCAAAGATAAACAGCTGGGACTACATCAAATTAAAGAGCTTCTGCACAGCAAAAGAGACAATAACAAAAACAAAGAGAAACCCCACCAACTGGGAGAACATTTTTGCACCCAACACTAATGATAAAGGACTGATCACAAAAATCTGCAAAGAGCTGATGAAACTCAACAACAACAAAGAAAATACTCCAGTCAAAAAATGGGCAGAAGAGCTAAAAAGAAACTTCTCTGAAGAGGAAATGCAAATGCCAACAGACATATGAAAAAATGTTCAACATCACTTGTCATCAGGGAAATGCAAATCAAAACTACCATGAGATACCATCTTACACCAGTGAGAATGGCACATATTAAAAAAACTAGCAACAACAAATGTTGGCGAGGGTGTGGAGAAAAAGGAACTCTCCTGCACTGTCGGTGGGAATGCAAACTGGTCCAACCACTATGGAGAGCTGTGTGGAGATTTCTGGACCTACTAAACATAGAGCTTCCATATGATCCAGCAATTCCACTCCTAGGTATTTACCCAAAGGACACAGAAACATCAATTCCAAAGAACACCTGCACCCCTATGTTTATAGCAGCACTATTTACAATAGCTAAGCTTTGGAAACAGCCCAAATGCCCAAAAATAGATGACTGGATCAAGAAGATGTGGTACATATATACCATGGAATATTACTCAGCATTCAAAAAAGATAAACACATGCAATTTGCAGCAACATGGATGGCGCTGGAAGGGATCATGCTCAGCAAAATAAGCCAAAAAGAAAAAGAAAAATACCGGATGGTCTCACTCATAGCAGGAATCTAGAAAACTTAAATAAGGGATCAGGAAAAAGAATAACTATAAGAAAGTGAAAATCAAAATCAACAAAAAACTATGAACCAGAGACACTTTTTGGGGGGTGGGGGCCGGGAGGGGAGGGATTGGGGTCAGAATGGGGCATGTGCAGTTGTATGGGGGAATATAAAAATAAAATTTATAAAAAAAAAATAAATAAAGTCAAGTGTCAGTTCTCGTACATAAATTGCATTTTAAAAGGTGTTTATAAATGGCTTATCCACTGTTCCCCTCAGTGGATTTCAGTAGATCTGCCTGTTCTGCTCCCCACTCTGGCCTATACCCCAGCTCTTGTATAAATAAAAATAAATCTTTAAAAAAAAGAAAAAGAATATTGTTTGTATAAATATTTTCTTATCCTACTTCCTTCTATTCCCATATAATGTACTTTCTTGTTTTTTTCCAGTTTATGTTATGATAGCAATTTTCTGCATAGCATCTGCAATGAGTCTGTACAACTGTCTTGCTGCACTAATTCGTAAGATACCTTGTGGACAGTGCGCGTATGTATCTTATGAGGAATCTCATATTGTTGGCATTTGTAACTGAAATCAATACTAGAAAAAGTATGAGTGTTATTTTAAACCTGTGTAGTCTGATATACATGTGGTAATTCAAATATAAGTTAAATAAAATTTAAAATTCAGTTGCTTACTCTTACTAGCCACATTTCAAGTACTAATGGCTCCTGAACTGGCCTGCACAGATAGATAACATTTCCATCATCATAGAAAGTCCTGGTTAGCTGAGAAACATTTTATTACTTTATTTTATTATATGTCATTCCTTTTACTTAAAGTCAAGACTTTTAAATTGATATATCAATAATTTCCTGTAACTTCCTGTAACAGTAAATGTGATTGTTTTTTATGTTAAATATTGTGTTTCATCTACAGAGTAAGCTAACCTTTTTAATATTTTTTAAGGACATTTAAAGAATTTTTTTAAGGATATTTAAATTTTTTTTAGGATTGTGTGTCGTGGTAAAAGCATCGAAGTGAGACTTATTTTTCTCTCTGGACTATGCATAGCAGTAGCTGTTGTTTGGGCCGTTTTTCGAAATGAAGATAGGTATGAGCACTCTGTATTTGCTTTTAGATTGAGAGTGTATTACTGTATATCTTGCCTTGATAGTTATTCATTCTGGTCATTATGGAATTTTTTTTTTTTTGCCTTGTTTCAGAATACCATTGTCTGGGATTAAAAAAAATAAAAAGCTAAATAAATTTGTACGTAAGATATTGTGCTAATGGGTTTGCAGTCATACAGAGAAGGCAGTGTGAATCATTATTTTAACATCTAAGCTGGACTAGGCTTCAGAAATATACTTAATTGTGGGATAGACATAAATAATGGAGTAAAACATGCAGCTTTGAAGAATAATGAGCTCTTTGAATTTATGTAGTGAATTCCAGAGTATATTTTTAAATGAGAAAAGTACAAAAGAGTATCTGCAGTATACCACTTTGCATGTAAGGAAGGTAATCTAAGAAAATATACAGGTATCTGTCCATTTGCAGGTGGGATGACCAGAAAAAAAAAATTATGTTTAACTTTATTGAATAGTTTATTAATAAAATGATTAAAGGACTTGTGTAGACTTTAATGGCTTAAAATCTGGGAGTTTATACAATGCTGGGCAACTTCAGGTACGATAATTGGTAATTATGCTTATCTATTTCTGATGAAGTAAGTTGCATAGCTGTTGTTTCCTCTATGTTCTAGATATCCAGACTTATATTAACACCAGTAGTCTTAGTTATAAGTTATCTTAGTTCAAAGATTAACAATAGTGTATGTAAACCTGATATTCTTCTAGGTAGCCTTTTTTCTTGTATAGTAATATTATTCTACTGTACAGTAAGTTGTTAAATATGTAAACTATAACAGGTTATTATAATTGTTGCTTAGTAATTAGTCAAATCATAGCAGTTGAGTATGTTATTACTTTAGAGATCTATTTCTTTTGAAGTTCATCTAAAAATGACTGAATAATATAGCAGCATAATTTCTTTTGATTTTAGGTGGGCTTGGATCCTTCAGGATATCTTGGGGATTGCTTTCTGTCTGAATTTAATTAAAACATTGAAGTTACCCAACTTCAAGGTAACTACTTTGCTAGCTGAAATAAATTTTTCCTTTTAAAACAACTTTATTAGGGGGCCTCCCTGGTGGCACAGGCGATTCAGTGCCACACTGTGAAGCTGTCCACAGCCTCTGCAGCATGGGTTCAATCCCTGGCCAGCCCAAGAGATACCCACATGGCGCAGCAGACCTCTTCTGCCTCCCTGGCTGCTCCCCTCGCAGTGTATTTCAGTAGATTTGCCTGTTCTGTCCCCCGCTCTGTCTCTGGTGAATCCTTTCACCCTCCTGCACCTCTGGCCTATATCCCAGTTCTTGTATAAATAAATAAATATATATTTTTAAAGATTTATTTATTTTTATACAAGAGCTGGGGTACAGGACAGAGGCGCAGGAGGGTGAGAGGATCCACCAGAGACAGAGCAGGGAGCAGAACAGGCAGACAACTGAAATACACTGCTGAGGGGAGCAGCGGGCTCCACAGGAGAGGTCTGCTGCACCATGAGGGTATCTCCCTGGCCGGCCGGGAATCAAACCCGCGCTGCAGAGGCTTGGACAGCTTCACAGCGCTGCGCTCATAAATCTTAAAAAAAAAAAAAAACTTTATTAGGTATCATTTGTATGGAATAAAATGCACCCATTTTAAGTGTACTGTTTATTGAATTTTATAAGTATATAACTTGGTAACCACTGTTCTAATCAAACTATAGAACATTCCTTTTCTCTTCCAAAGATCTAGTATGCCATTTTACATACAATCCTAATCCTCTGCCAACCACTGATATGCTGGTTTAAAAATTTTTTAGGCATTCATACAACATGTCAAATTCATAAAATCCTTACTGGATTAATTATAAGGAAGGAACATTTCTCTGACGCAATGCTTTTTTTTTTTTTAAGAACAGGGTAAAGAAATAAAAGTTATAATGTGATTTGTGTAATAAAACTACAAATAGTAATAATAATCATTAAATGCCTTTAAAATAGTATTCAAGAATGTTTTCACTTGTTTATTGTACTCACAAAATATATACTCTCAATAAAGATAACGGAGGTTTGACTTTTAAATTTCTTTCTTTCTTCAACAGTCATGTGTGATACTCTTAGGCCTTCTCCTCCTATATGATGTGTTTTTTGTTTTCATAACACCATTCATCACAAAGGTATGCTTTGTTTTTGAAATATATGAGGAACATGCTAAAAGATGAGAATCTTAAAGCTGTTTTTTAAATGATTGGTTTTACATTGGTTTGCCAGTAAATGAGTTCTAATTGTTTTATGCAAATTATCATTGAAATTTGTCTTTTAACAGAGAGTAATTTCAACTCCTTAAGCCATTTTGCTAGATAAAAGAATGTCTCCTAGCTAAATAAAGTAAACATGAGAATGGTCCATTTTCTTCCTAACCTTTTTAAAGTATTATTATAAGTCAATTAAGTGTTTCCTGTAGACAATATAGACAGCAAAAAGAATGAAATGATGTCATTGCTACTTCATTTCTTTAGACTAAGAAAGAGATCTTTCTACACCAAATAGGTTCATATATACAGGTTGTGTTTAGAGGCCAAGATAGGGCTGGCTTCAAGGAAAATAGACCCAGGGGTACATATACCTCCTTTTTCTTTTTTTTAAGATTTATTTATTGATTGATACAAGCACTGGGTACAGTCAGAAGCGCGGGAGGGTGAGAGCATTCACCAGAGCCAGAGCAGGGAGCGAGCAGGCAGAAGGACTGAAGTACACTGCTGAGGGGAGCAGGGGCGGCAGGAGAGGTCTGCACGCCATGTGGGACCCTCCTCCAGTGGCCGGGGAGCAGCCGGGGATCGAACCGGTGCTGCAGAGGCTGAGGGCAGCTTCGCAACCCAGAGCTCAACCGCTGCGCCACTGGGGAGGCCCATACCTCCTTTCTGTTGCTGTCCATTTGATTATTCTCTTGAACTGGATTTTTCCATGAAATTAGAATCATAGCAAATGGCAGTTCCTAGGTCATTCTTTCCTAGCTCTGCTTTTAGTTTCACAATAAAATGGTGGTATTGGCAGTTCTTTCTGCCCGCTTGTGTCTATGCAAGTGTCCTTTATTTTTCTATCCCTTTTCCTAATAAACCTGCTCCTTAAATATTAAAAAAAAAAAAAAATGGTGATATTGTGTTCCCAGAATAAGGGAGAGGTATTGGGTGAGTGGTAGGCCTTATTATTTTCCCAACTTGTCTACCTTGTTCCTAATGCTATCTCATGAATATATTAATTGTTGCTTAATTCCCCCACTTTTCTCATTTTACTTCGAGCCTTAAGCTGTATCCTGCCATCTGTGAAATAGCTGTAAAAATTTTCACTTCTGATATTTGATGTAAAGACATAAGACAAACACGTGCCCAACTGCAGAGCTGAACTTGCAATAGGTAGCATGTAGTTAACTGTTCCTAATGACACCTACCCAAAATGTTTTTACTAGCACCTTTCCCTGTCCTAATGATGAGCTGTTTGACTCATTGACTTCATGGAACAATAGTAACTTAAAAAAGCATAGAACTAGTATATGGATTATAATAAAAATTGTTAATTTATTAAAGCATTTTTAGAAGTTCTATGGAAACTGCCTTGTGTCAATTTATTTGGTTGAACAAAATGTTTCTGTATGTAGGTCATTCCCTCAGAGATTCATAAGAAAGTAAATCATTTTCTCTACAAAGTCATTCCCGTAAGTCAGCAGATAGTTATAGCATATGACACATTTATTACACAGTGGACATGGCTATAAACTAAAACTCTTTTTAAAAATAATATTTCTGTTCTAACACTAGTATCAGTTTATAAATGCCAAATGTGTCATTTTGGAATGGAAAACCATTTCCATAAAAAGTTTTAGCATTTTAAAGATATTGGGTAATAATAAAGATGACTTTGAGTATACTTTTTTTTCTGCTGCGCTCAGGGAGTTTTTCATCTTTTTTTTTTTTTAATCTTCTTATTGACTAGGAATATTATTTCAGTAATCTGATATGATAGCAAAGATTAAAGTGCTCTTTGGAATTCACAGTTGTAGATTTACTTTAACACCTCAGTCTCATTTTTTTTTTGTTGTTTTTATTTAGGCTATACACCTTAATTTAGCAGGTAACTGAAAATGAAATCAGGTAGTAATTACTGATTTTTGTGGTTTTTACCTAAAATTTTGAGAATTAAATATTGGACACTAACTGTTTTTGACTCTGGTGTTAGAATACTTTGAATGAATTGGAAGGTTTAGTGGCCATAAAACCACAACTATATTTTTTTTAAATCCACAACTATATTTGGTATAGTATCTTGAAATAGTAGTTACTCAGATATCTTTGAATGTATGAGAGGACATTAGTGATTGTCTTCAGTTCAGTGTTTTAAATAACAGTTAGAAATGAACCAATATGAGCTATTTGGAAATTCAGTCACATCATGGGAGTCTGATATAGAGAACTGCATTTATTATTATTTTCTTTTCCTAAACTCCTGTGACTTAGGAACTCAAAGCTTTGCATCAGGAAAAGACTTTTGTATCTAAGGATTTTATCCTTTCTACCCAGCTCAGGTATCATTAAAACCCTTTTTAAAACACTCAGGCTATTTTTCCAATGCACTCCACCCCTGGAAAATATTGAAGTTAGTCAATCAAATTTTCCTGAAATTTGGCATTTATCTTCCCACTACCTGTTTTAATAACATATGTATCATAATGTGAAGCATAAAATGAGTACTCATGCAATCTTAGCTGCTACCTCAAAATATTTTTCTTCTCCACTACACACATGACTCTCAGGAAAGAAATTTTAAATGATGTTCTCACATAATAAAACCTTAGTCAGATACAATGGTGGATAATTCAGCTAAGATTAATATTTTGATTGGGAAATAAAACACAGGCAGGGCTGAAATTGGGCAAGAATCAAGCTAGAGAAACTTCTCAGGTTCTTTAGTTCTTGATTGCTTTGTTATTATGGTGGGTAGCCAGAAGGTCAAATGCATATTTATTCAAATAAAGTTACCAATACTTATTACAAATCTGAATATAAAAAATTTTAGTATTTATATCCCTATTCATTGTTATTACTAAAAATGACAGGACAGATAGTATATGACATAACTTAAAGCACTTATAGCCTATTACAAATACTAGATATTAATACATGAGTACAAATCAGTTTATCTACCAATTTCTGATAATTGTTGAGCTCTGAAAAAGTGGAGCACTATGCTAAATGCATTTTTATTTTAGATGATGCCAATTTTTGCTTTCTACAGAGACTGTTTTAGACAAAAAAGTCTGTGATTCATTTTTCATCAGCTTAGAGTAGACATAGAGTCAAATCATTCTTAAGTAATGTCATATTATTCTCATTAAATGATCAGTTTCTTTCATGTTCCGTTTCAATTTTAGAATGGTGAGAGTATCATGGTTGAACTTGCAGCTGGACCTTTTAGAAATAATGAAAAGGTAAGGATGACAATTTACTGCAGTGGTTGCCAGTGTATGTATGTGTGTCCAGTAAATAATTTTGCCTCCCTGTATAATTCATTGGTCATGTAGTGCATGTTAAGGTATTGTATAACTTTATTTCTCACAAAATATAGCCCTTTTCATAGTAATTCTAAATTATTAAATACCTATTGACTTGGGTTTCATCCTAGAATGATGGAAACTTGGTGGAAGCCACAGCTCAACCCTCAGCTCCCCATGAGAAAGTAAGGATTGTATTTCAGATATGTTCACTGGACCTTAAATCATACCCTCTGAGACAAGATTCTTCTTTGAGGAAAAAAAAATCCAGATTGCAAAAAAAAAAAAAAAAAATCTGTTTCAAGGCCTGAGTCCTATTTTTGGTAAAAAAAGGGAAAAAAAGATTAGACATGGGAATACTGGATTAATAATGTTAAGCCTATATGTGTGTTGTGTTTCATTTTTCCAAAACTATGTCTCTATTTCTTTTGAGTTTCTATACATTCAGAGTGAGTGTGTGTATGTAAATATATATGTGTGCATAGTTTATGTTCTCTGATTTCAAGTTCTTCTAAAATGTCAATTTAAAAATGTTAAAATAACTATTCCTATATCAGTCCTTCCTTTTCTAAAAGATAAGAATTAAGATTCCTAAGAGACTTATTGCTGGCCTTTTTTTTTTTTTTTTTTTTTAATTTATTACAGTTACCAGTAGTCATCAGGGTGCCAAAGCTAACTTACTTCTCAGTAATGCATGTGTGCTATATGCCAGTTTCACTGTTGGGTTTTGGAGACATTATTATACCAGGTAAGCAGTTGTGTGTAACAATTTCAGTAAAAATGTACTAATGTTTTTAAACTATCATATGTATAGAATCTATTAACAGTTATCTACCCTTTATTAAGTATTTCTGGCTATCATTAGAGCTGGGATCAGTGACAAAGATAGAAAAAAACATTTCAAGGGGTAGAAGTTAAAGTTCAAATGATGGAAGCAACCAAAATACATATATCTCCCATGGCTCAAGAAGTGGCTTACAGTAAGCAACTATGGTCAGTTTGATCTCCCAAAAAAAAAAAAAAAATTTGTGTGTCTCAACCCATTTAAAAAAATTGAATTTAACAATATCAAATTATTATAGTTGTTTCTGTTACTTTTATTTAAAAATAATAGTTACATTTTAGGAAGAGTGGTTTAGGATTACTAGGCAAGGTCATGATTAAGAGGAGAAACGGTACCACATCAGTTGTAGCACACTATAGTACAAAAATGTATGGCATGTGGTGGAATCGATTGGCTTCTAGCATATCTTCTCTAAAAAATATTGTAGTTCTTCTTTATTTTTCTCACTGGATTACCTATAGAATAAACTTAATCTCAGCCCAGTAATAATATAGCTTAGAAGTAATTAATATTTCTCAGTCAGTTGAGTTCATCCTTCCTCACTTCGTTACGTTTTTCCTATGTACTGACTCCCTAAGGGTGAGTAAAGAGTACCCATCTTTTTTTAAAAGTCTTTTTATTTACATGGTAAAGTCAAGTTGAGAGAAATAAGCTAATAGCGTTGCCTTGTGAGTTGGCATAGCAAAGCCCAGTGTAGTATCTATCTTAGTTCAGTGAGTCTTTATTCACATAGTTGATAAAGAGAGAAAACATTCAATTGAGTAACTTAAAGTTTCTTGAATATCTTTAAATTTATCCCTCATTTACCAGTGCTATACTAAGTGCTATATAAAACCTTATATATAGTACTTTGCATAGAATTGATTAAAATAGTATATAAATATTGCATTCCTGAGTGAATGTCAAAGAAAGAAAATTGCACTCAAAAAGAATTTTTGACAATGCTAACAGCAAAATTCTAATTTGGGGGGGAAATTGCCTTTTTTTTTTTTTTAAAAGATTGATTGATTGATTGATTGATTGATTGATTGATTTATACAAGCACTGGGTACAGTAGAAGCGTGGGAGGGTGAGAGAATTCACCAGAGCCAGAGCAGAGCGGGGAGCAGAGCAGGCAGAAGGACCGAAGTACACTGCTGAGGGGAGCAGCGGGCAGCAAGAGAGGTCTGCACGCCATGTGGGACCCTCCTCCGGTGGCCGGGGAGCAGCCGGGGATCGAACCGGTGCTGTAGAGGCTGCAGGCAGCTTCGCAACCCAGCACTCAACCACTGTGCCACCGGGGAGGCCCCTACCATTTTTTTTAACATATAGAAATTTGATTAAACAGCAAATATAGTAAAAATAACAAGGAACTTATTAGTTATATAGAGAAATGAAACTAATACATATATCCATTAAAGTTAGTAAAATTATTTTGTTATTTTTAAGTAGTTTACTTAAAAAAGATAAAAAATAGTAGTTTAAAAAAGTAGTTAAAAAAGATAAAAGTAGTTAAAAAAGATAAAAAAAGTAGTTTACTATTTAAAAAAGATAACAAATGGCAAGCCTTTAGCCACACTAACCAAGGGAAAAAAGAGGATCCATTAATAAAATTATAAATGAAAGCAAAAACATTACAACTTATAACATGGAAATATTAAAAAAAGGTTTTCTTTCTCTGTGACAGGGAATATTAAACAGCTAATAAAAAATCATGTTTTTTAAAGACTTCAGTTACTTGGGAAAATGTTTAAAATATATTAAAGTTTTTAAAAATCAGAATATAAAATTTTGTCCACAATTGGAGGTACTTTAATGTTGTTAATATGCAAAAATATAAGTTAAATGCAACATACACTGTTGCCACAGTTTAATTTGTGTTGCTGTTGTTTTAAGAAAATAATGTTGTATGTGTTCTTTTAGGTCTTTTGATTGCATACTGTAGAAGATTTGATGTTCAGACTGGTTCTTCGTCTATATACTATGTTTCCTCCGTAATAGGTACATTTTTGTTTTTTCTTTTTGTTATGTTGAATTGTATTGTCTAAAGGAAATGGTCGACGTGAAGAATGAGTCCTGGATTCTAATTCTTCACCATTAATTAGTAACACAAGTTGTTTTTATTTTCCCATCAAAAAGGGATTATTATTGTTTACTACTTATATATCATAGGGAAATTACATGTGAAAGGAATACAGTAGGCCTGCATATAAAAGGCTTATTAGAGCATCAGGCACATATGTAGTCAATAAATTGTATAATACTTGATTTCTAAAAAACACTGTATTTATATAAATGAATTTATAATACATCTTACCTGGGATAGCAGATGTAGTTATTATAACTTGTTCTGAATGTCTGTTATTGAAAGCAGACAAGAAGTAAGCAAAAAAATACTTTGAACATATCAAATAGGTATCTCTAAATTCATATGCCAAAGTTCTTAGGTAAAGGGCCTGTCCCAGTACCATTCAGATACAGTTCTAGCAAGGTTTTTTCAATTCTAGTATGGCGTTAAAGTGTATGTTAGAGAATACTCTTTAACTTATTGTTAAAATAAGAACCCTAACAGCAAGAAAGAACAGCTAAGTAGGTGAAATGAGAAAAAATTCTAAAGAAATAAGAAAAGCAGTCTGAGCCCATTAAGTATGGTATTTTCTAAGAGTCCAGGATCAGTTAGGGTGATAGAATAAATAACACTCACTGAAAGGGCAGAGGTAACAGAGTATATGTCCATTCTGCTATGTAATTTAGGGCAATTCACTTAAACTTCCTAGCTCTTTATTGCCTCATCATGAGGTAGATTAAATTTTGTGT
This sequence comes from Talpa occidentalis, assembly GCF_014898055.3. NCBI lineage: Eukaryota > Metazoa > Chordata > Mammalia > Eulipotyphla > Talpidae > Talpa > Talpa occidentalis. The sequence goes on along the minus strand of NW_023601104.1, from coordinate 18,507,075 downwards.
TCCTAATGAGACCCTAAGTCATTAAGATCAAACGATGCTGAGAAGCCCAGGAAGTATATAATCAATATTGGGAAGAGTTTCAAAGGAATCAGTTGTCCCTACATGTATACATTCCAGCATTCTAAAAAGTGGAACAATTCAGCATCCTTAACGGTGACAGATAATTTCGACTCTCTTGAATTTTATCTTTATCAATGATTAATGATTAGATTAATTATAATTGAAATATTAACCAGGTTCCAAATTCTTCAGAAGCTATGTAGAATATCTCTCCTAATTACTATGCAAGAAAATGAGGAAATTAAGGAAAGCCAGAGCAAAAAAAGGTCCTCAGAAGTACTTTAAAACAACTACTTCAAAGAGGAAATTAAAATCCAGCTTGGGTAACATGTGCAAATGACTGACTGATATTCTTCTTATAGCCTATGCTGTTGGCACAGTACTGACATTTGTTGTCCTGGTGCTGATGAAAAAGGGGCAACCTGCTCTCCTGTATTTAGTACCTTGCACACTTATTACTGCCTCAGTTATTGCTTGGAGACGCAAGGAAATGAAAAAGTTCTGGCAAGGTAGCAACTACCAGGTATGTTCTTAAATTTCAGTTATCAAGTTACCTTATATCATAATTCACTAACTTTGCCATCTATGTAGCGTGGTTTTTATGTGCCAAAAAATTATCTGTCAGGATGTCCTAAGTTTTTTCCACTACTGTCCCCTTACTGTCCACCTGCTGCATCATCAGTTCCCATCCCCACTGTAATCCGATTCCCTACTCCTCAAACTAAACTACCAAGAAGCAGTGGGAGAGTCTCAGGGAAAGCCAGAACAGTATTTCAACATGAGTTTTCAAAATCCACAAAAGCAGACTATGAAAGATTAAACTCTCTTTAAAATAAGTACTGAGAAACTGATATTAGTTATTTGTAGTTAAAAGAATCTTAAGGTTTTGCAGATAAATGGACCTATGAATAAACTCATTTTAGTTTTATGTGGATCAAGACTGAACTTCCTTTAAAATTCCCAGAATAGAGAAATTCTTGATACTAGAATGTATTTTATTTTGTTTCTTCATTGAAGCTAAATGCCTTTCTTCTTTTTCTAAATGTTCTTGGTATTCCAGTAAAGTTTGTTTGCATTGAAATTAATGAGGGTTGGGAAACCCCAGAGGTCAGGGTCATGGCATTGATTCCTTCATGTGGTGGTTAACTCTTTTTGCCCTATTAAAACAAACAGCCCTCCTCCAGCAACCCTTATACATGCATGATAGTGCTAACATGAACAAAAAGAGATACTTTGGGTGGGTGCCTGCACTTCTGTTAGTAGATAAACAGTTCAAAGTTCATGTTCATTTTGTGATTTGTCTGTGGTGTTAACTTGATTTAAGAAGAAGTGATTAGGGCCTCCCCGGTGGCGCAGCGGTTGAGCGCTGGGTTGCGAAGCTGCCCGTGGCCTCTGCGGCGCCGGTTCGATCCCCGGCTGCTCCCCGGCCACCGGAGGAGGGTCCCACATGGCGCGCAGACCTCTCCTGCCGCCCGCTGCTCCCCTCAGCAGTGTACCTCGGTCCTTCTGCCTGCTCTGCTCCCTGCTCTGGCTCTGGAGAATTCTCTCACCCTCCCGCGCTTCTGACTGTACCCAGTGCATGTATAAACAAAACAAACAAACAAACAAACCAGCAAACAAATAAATAAAGCATGCCTCTATAAAAAAAAAAAAAAAAAAAAAAAAAGAAGAAGTGATTAATACACTAAGTTAGACTACTATAATTAGAAAAAACACTGGTCCATTTTTTTTTGTAATTTTTTTGCGATTTGGAGAAAATATTACCTGCCTAGTCTGCCATTTCTGTTTATATTAATATGCATAGAATTAGTTTCTTACCACAAGGTCCTTGAATACACTAGTAAAACAGCTTGTAACTTTTCCACAATGATTTTTTCACTTTTACAGATCTTGAAAAATAAAAGTATGTCTTCCAACACATACTCTACTAATAGGCTTTAAATAGTCTTAGTTTTCTTCATTTGGTAAGCTTTTATTGAGCAGTTCTATGAGCCCAGTAATACTTTAGGTGCTGGTGATAAAAAATGTTAGAAACAGGCCTATTCTTATGATGGCATCTCAAAAGTTAAGAGTCTAGTGAGGGATACAGATAGAGTCACTAACAGTACAGTGTCATAAGTGTATTAGTTGGACCTCCCCAGTGGCGCAGTGGGTTGAGCGCAATGCTGTGGAGCTGTCCGCAGCCTCTGCAGCACAGGTTCAATTCCTGGCCGGCCAGAGAGATATCCACATGGTGTAGCAGACCTTTCCTGCCTCTCCTGCTGCTCCCCTCAGCAGTGTTTTCGGTCGTCTGCCTGTTCTGCTCCCCGCTTTGCCTCTGGTGAATTCTCTCACCCTCCCGCGCCTTTGGCCTATTCCCCCGTTCTTGTATAAATAAACAAATCTTTAAAAAATAAATAAGTGTATTAATTATGGCAGGGTGTCATGAAAGCTAGAGGTGGGACACTGAGTGCTTGTAGTTTCCATTAGTGAAAAGTGATTTGGGGAAGGCTTCTTAAAGAATGAGAAGTTTACATTGAAATTTTAAGACTGAGCCATGTGTTCAATATTGAGGTAATCAGGCATTCAAAGAGGGAAGAGAACATGGCACATAAGCAAAGTTTAGGGTGAAACTGGAGAAGGAAGCAAGGGTAAGAGTCTTGCAAACCACATTAAAGAGTTTGGAGTCTGTCCTAAGAACACTGGAGACCAACGGGTTTTAAAGAACTCTAGAAAAATGGACTGAAGGAGGAAGCAAAACTGGAGATAACTATTACAATGAGAAGCATTAGTAGCCAGAATTAGTAAAGAAGTGAATTTGAGAGAAGTGGACAAAGTCAACAGAGATTTAGAGGTTTCATTGATGGGATCTGGTGATGAGTTCAGTGTAAGGAGAGAAGAAAATGAGGTCCAGGAGTTCTGGTTGGATAACTGAGTGAGTGAGTGGTCATACCATTCACTGAGATGAAGATGATGACATTTCAAAGTACCTAAAGAACTACCAAGAGGAGAGAAATAATAGGCAGTTAAATAGTATTACCTCATGTACAGGAGACAGACCTAGTTAGAGATTGAAATATGGGAGTGTCATCTGTATACTCAATGAGTGAGAACGTGGAGAGAGAAGAAAAGACTCAAGACAGAACTGTGAGTAAGAGGTTTCTACTAACAGTGGCACTTATCTGATTGATTATGAGGCAAATCAGGACAAAGAAGACAAGCAGCAGTGAAAATTTGTTTAGAATTAGCTTTACATCTTTAGTTTAGAATTTAAATTTGTGACTTCATAAAAGCACCAGTGTAATTTTACAGAATTAACCATGTTTCTTGGTATCCTCATCGCCAACTTTTTTACTTATGAATTTTTCCTTTCCCTTTAATACAGCCTTTTAAGAAAATATGTACTTATTACAAAGAAGTTTAAAAGTGTAGCAAAGTGCAAAATAAATTAAGTCCACCCAAAATTCTAGAGAAACCCACTTTTAAGCTGTAAATGAGTTTTCTTTTCATGCCTTCCTAGATGATTGGATAGGTGGGTGGATGATGACATATGCTAAAGAAATCTCTACTTTGTCCACTGCATAGTTGTGTTATTTCATTGTTAATTCCCTGTAAAAATCATTTTAATATCTGTATAATATTCTCTCATAGGCATGTACCAATACTTTACCATTTTTTTTTCTAGTAATTTGTTTTTAGAGTATTATCCAGAAATGATTTTAAAATTTGGACAAAACTAATGTGAAATTCCAATTCTGTTTTTACTTTAATTATTTTTCTGCATCATGTATTTTTAAGCATGCAATGCAAGAGTCTAAAATAAACATGAAAGGCTGTTTAGTAAACATTCTTCCCTCTCCTTTCCCCACCCCTTAAGTGGCAGCTACTTTAAACCATTTATGTGGAGCTTCCAGACCTTTTTATGCCAATTCACCCTAGAAATAATTGAATATTTATAGATATAGTATATGTAAAACAGTAACATTGTGTTTCTTTGGAAATACTCTACAGCTTGTTTTTTCTCTGGTTTATTGTAGCATCTCTCCTTTTTCTTCCATAATGTTTATTGAGGTGAAAAGGGATGGTAGGTAAGGAGGGAATTCAACCAAGGAATCTACTTATATTCCTTATGAATAGACACTTTGCCTTGGACAGACCAAGTTCAATTTTTATTTTTTTAAAGATTTATTTTTTTATGCATACAAGAACTGGGGTGTAAACCAGAGGTGCAGGGGAGTGAGAGGATTTACCAGAAAGAGTAGGGAGCAGAACAGGCAGATCTACTGAAATGCACTGCTGAGGGGAGCAGCGGGGAGATAAGAGAGGTCTGCTGTGCCATGTGGCTGGCCAGGGATCAGACTCAAGCTACAGTGGCTGGCAATAACTTGATAACATTGTCTTTAACCCCTGCGCCACCAGGGAGGCCTCCCAAGTTTGATTTGTAAAAATTGTAATCTTGAAAAAAAGTCAGTTCTTCATAGCAGCTACCCCTAAAGGGAAAAATCATGTAGCTGAACACAAAGCAATAATACATAGCCTCAGAAGGGTGAACTCCAAGGATCTCACATAGCATAGTAGCTAAATAAGGCAGTTAGAGTGTAAGAAAATCCAATTAGAAGTGTCTGAAAAGGTGGGGCACCTTTGGTTGTACACTTTTCATTTTGTAGTGTTGTCATAATTGTTTTAGTAAAGACACTTTGAATATAAAATAGCACATAGTAATAAAAACATGGAGTCTGGTGTCAGACTGCCTAAATTTGAATTCTGATTTTGTTAGTAGCTATGTGATCACAGCTAACTGCTTCCAGGAGAGAGTCTTATGCTTTCGGAAACCTCACATTTTTAGCAGTTACAGAATGTAATACCTTCACAATATTACACCCTCTTATTGTGAAAATCTTCTCATGGTCTTGTCTTCAAAGTCAAAATTAATTTAGCTTGAATGTTGTCATTTGTGGCTTTGGTATCAGTTTTGGTAAATTTCTTAATCTGCTGAAACTGTCTCTTCACCCATAAAATAAAATACAGGCAAGTAGAAGTATCTAAAATCCACTGAAGTGGGTTAACCTAGGACGTTGTGAGGCAGTTGGTGCTGAAATCAGGCAATGCTAGGCAGAGACTGCTAAAGAAAGACAGGGAACCTCAACAAGCCTAGTGAAACAGAGGAAGACAAGGCTTGGAGCCAGTATAGGATAGACCTGAGAGTCAATGCTGAAGACACCCTCAGGAAGTTACTGGTTTCTCTCTTAGACTAATAGAGACCTTTCCTTCCTCTGTCCCTCCTTTATCTCCATAGCATCGCAATTCTAGAATATACCTAATGTAACTTCAACTTCAAATCTGCCTTCTCCAAACAGATTTCCAAAAGTTTTGCAAATGAAATTAGGTCATCTTTCCCATTTATCGATAAGGTGTTTTATATACTGTAAATCCTTAATTAATGTTATTGAAATTCTTCATGCAAAGCAACTATAATGGTCAGTCCTTAATCCACTGACTTTTAATCTCATGTGTGCATGTGTATGTAAGCTTCTTGATTGTTTTAGGAGCCCTCATAAAATTACCAAAATTGTTAATAAGGTTTTGTAAAGTGAGACACTTTTAAAATGTTTTAATCTTTCTTTGTAATTTTTTAAAGTACCAAAACTTTTGCTATAGTTTTGAAATAATCGAGTATAAAACAAGTAAGTTAACTAAAGGCAGAATCTAAGGTGATAGCACATTTGTTTCCATGATTAATTACTTGGTTTATTCCAATGCCTGTTACTAAAGTTGAGTGCAAGAAAATGGTGATAAAAAACAGCTTTCCACCGTAGACTTTTAAAATGCTGTTTTCAAAGGGCAAATTGTTGCTAGTAACTTAGAGACTTCATAGAAGTATTTTAATATTTTGGGGCCTTCCTAGTGGCACAGAGGTTAAGTGTCATCACTTAACAGTGTCATCACTGTGAAGCTCTCCACAGCCACTGCAGCACAAGTTTGATCCCCGGCCAGGGAGGTGACCCACATGGCACAGCAGACCTCTCCTGTCTCGCCTGCTGTTCCCCTCAGCAGTGTATTTCAGTCAGTCTGCCTGTTCTGTTCCCCCCTCTGTCTCTGGTGAATCCTCTCATCCCCCACACCTCTGGCCTGCAACACAATTCTTTATGCGTAAATAAATAAATCTTGAAAAAAAGAAAAGGGAAATAAGAAGGCAAGCAAAAACTTTTTTAAAAAAATGAGAGAAGTATTTTAATATTTTACTTGGAGTCTTTCATTCCTTTCTTTAAATTTCTCTGATCCAAAAAGAAGTAGTGTTTCAATAGGATTTCAGTAAACCTGCAAATTTGGAAACCTCAATTATATCTTATTTTCTGTAGCTACTTAGGAATAGTTATTGTTTATTAATTATTATCTGGATTGCTTCAAAACCGAAGTATTCAGTTCCATTTATTTGATTTTATTCAGTCTTAATTCTAGTAAGTACAGAGTAAGTAAAGGTGTTATTTTCTCTCTAGAGAAAATCAAGCAGTGGCATAATTACTTTGGCATATAGAATAATTAAGAAAAATTTTAGGGAATTTTTTTGTTCGTAAACGTGAATCAGTGGAGTTATACCGCAGCCTCCAATGGGCTATATTTTACTCTGGGCGGGAGCTAAGCTTTCAGTGTGTTGCTATCAGGTGAACAGTGGATTTTTCTCTGTTAAATGTCACTGGTGCTTCTAATTATTTTTAGAAGTCACAAGCTGTAAATGACAAGTCAGAATGCAGAGGTACTGGAACAACTCTGCTTCAGCTTTAGTAGCTCTCCAGTACTCTGCTTTAATGAGTGTTTTATGAGACTGTTTGTGGAGATTGGTTCAGTTATAAATAAGCAGAATTATCAGTAAATGCTGGGCTCGCTGACCCTATTTCAGAGGCCACCTTTCTAGAATTGTGTAAGGAATTGTGTCCTGGAATAAGCCTCAGGAACATCTTCTTGTGTGTTATCACTGCCATGAAGGGCAGTGTTCATATTGGGAAATGGAGATAGTGTAAGACCCAGAGAAAGCAGTTATCAAACGATTAGGCTTCCTGAAAGGTCATTGTCATACTGACCATATCCTTAGGAGCATAGGCTATTGAGCTAGTATATTGCTCAGTTCTGTGTAGCATTCTGTCTTTTTTTGTACACTTTTTTTTTCCAAATTAGTGAATAGTAAGGACAAGTTGAAAATTTGCGTTTCCTAACATCTTTTATTTATGCCTAGGTGATGAACCATTCGGACTATGCAACAAACGAAGAAAACCCCGTGACTTCTGGCGAACAGATTGTCCAGCCATAATAATATTATGTGGATCTGCAATAATGTGTCAGTTGGATTTCCAGAAATAGTGTTGGACTTTTTAGATTGAATTTTGAACTGACAATCTGAAAGAATGTTCGATTACATGCTTGCAAATATATATTTTTATGAGCTGGTACTGACAATGACATAAGTAATTAAAATACATTTGCTTTTAACTTGTTAAAGTTGTGCCTTCACATTAAATAAAAGCATGTGTAATTTCCAAGATGTATTATATACAGGATATTTTTCTAAAAAAAAACTTGACCCACCCCTGTACTTTTCTTACTGAAATCTTTCTTTCAACTCTAGTGATAGATAAATTTCTGTCAAATTACTTTTCTGAGAGATTTTACTGTAAAGAATTACATAAACTTTATATTCTGTAGAAATAACTTCAAGATCATATGTAAGAAGGTAGTTCAACAGTGAAATTTTCAACCTTTTATTACTTCAGACATTAGAAATATATAATTTGGGAATATATATATAAGTGCTTATTTTTGTAGCATAGTTTTTTTTTTAAATCCCATTCTTTTTAAAACTTGAAAACCTAAATTACTGCCTATGTGTTATATTAGAATATTTTTCCAGGCAGAGAGAAACATAATAAATAGAATTAGTCATTAAAAGGACAAAAAAACTGAAATTTACAGTTTTCAGTGGTCTATTTCCTTGATGATATAGCTTAAATTTTACACTAACACTCAATTTCATTACGGTATTTCTGATCTATTTAAATTTTTTCTTTATGTTAAAGCGTGTATATTTTGTAAAAATCATTTTTTATCAAATTATATATTGGCTTATCCATATGGTTTATTGTTTGAGGTGTAATATCCCTAACAAGCTCCTTTCCCCATAGAAACCACTGCTAGCCTTTTAATTTTGGTGGAGTAGTTGATTTATAAAGTGTGCTTCAAAGGAAATTAGTGGAGACAAAAGAGTGGACACTTAGTTTAATTACAAGAGTTTGAGTAGACTGTCTTAGCTGCAGATACAAGTATCTCCATTCTCTTATTTATAAAATAGGTAGATTAGACCAATTCATCACTGTGGCACCTGCCAACTGAAAAATCTTTCTCACTGTTTGCCAAATCTCAGATATGGCCTTGAACATTCTTCTGAGTGTCAGAGGTCCATTTTTTTTTTCTAAGAAATTCCCAAATGACAAGTGATTGCAAAGGCAATAGGATTTTGCATTTCTCTGTAAATAATGTACAAATATGTGAACAAATCTATGATCCTTCATTTTAAGTCCAGTTCAGCTGATTAAGAGATAAAACTCTTGCTTTTAAATGGATCAGACCTTTGATGTTTGAACTAAATTTAGCTTTTGAGGGAACTGATGCTTTGTGTTTAATTGTTAACTTTTGCTGAGTAAATTACAGATAGAAAATCTCCCTTAATAACCTCTCTTTCCATTTAATACATTTGTAGGTCCTTTGGTTTGTGGCAGTGACAGGTATGTGATGGGCAAAAAAAAGGTTGATCTTAATTTTGCCTCTAGAATACCAAGTCTGAATTTTTCCAAAGAATTAATTTATTTGGCAGGTTCTCGTAGCGTGAAGAACAGATTAAGTGCCATTTTAAAGCTCCAACTATATTTTCATTTGTAATGTCAAAATATTTGCCAAAATACAGCTTTTTTAGTAAAATTATCTGCATTCTCACCCCAGCTTTATGATGTTCAAAAGCTTCAACCACAGTTTATGAAGACTGTTAAAGAAAATTTTACATCTAAAATCTGAAATCTTGAGTTTTTTCATAAAACTCCACTTTTTCCAGCCATTAGTTATCAAGGAGGTAAAAGTTGTTCTAGTACGCCATTAAATAGAAATAAGAAATAAAAGATGAAACTTCTTAAGTTTCTCCATTCTCAGTATCGACTTTATATTGTACTTAAATAATTATTCTAGCAATCTAGAGAGATTGCTCTAAAAAAATTTAGAGAGATTCTAACAAAGTACAAAAATATTTTGAGAATCAAACTGAGCAGAAGATAGAAGAGATGAAAATTTGGCTTTAAAAGACTATCATCTTTTCCTCTCCTGTCCTCCCAATACCAATAACTGTAAGGGAAAGAGAGGTTTTTATCCTAAACATGTCTTTGAAACAGTAAGATATATTGTATGATTACTTACTTAGAAATTAGAAATTCCCTCTGAACAATTTTGTAGCTTATAAGTGTGAAATATCTCTAATTGTAATATAGATGATTTTTACTTCAGCAAAACTAAAGATAGTTTGTGGGAAAGACCTTAAATTTCTAATATTTTCTGCTAGTTTGTAGATTTTTTTTTAAAAAATTAGCAATACATTATTAGTAGAATCTGCGATTTATTTCTCTTTTGAAGGAAGGTCATCTGCTATTGGCATTCATAGATTTTAGTTACATGTCCATGTACATTTTTGGTGAAATTGTACATTTATAGTAAATACAAAGGAACTTTTCAGTTTTCCTTTGCTGTTTAGGAATAAGCAAAAACTGTCTTTACATTTGACTAAAAAAATACTTTAAATCTAGCCTCTACAATTTCAGCATGATCTCAGCAAATAATATTTCAAAAGCATAGGAGTTACAAATTAGCAGAAGGTACTAGTCCAAACAGCTTTATTATTTTCCCATTAACAAGGAAGAAGGCTTAATGTGTATTCAAGGTGATGCTAAATAACAAATTCTACAGTTTAAAAAAAATGTATATTCAGTGCTCTAGCTCAGAGGATAATTTTAAGGGGGTTGTGAATGGTAATGCAAATCAAATTAAAATACTGACTATAAATCACTTTATGCTTCCTAGAAGAAGTATACCCTAAAGTCAAGAGAGCTGAATCAAATGACTGAACCTTTTGAAATTTGACTCTCTATTGTACTGCTCACAATTTGGATTACTGACTTTTCAGCTAAACAATGACAGTAGTATACATGTCATAGTATAGTAAAAACTATGTCAATTTTCTCATTAAATGTTTCCATAGTTGAAGACAGTCTTTGAATCTATGAAAATGTTCACGGGAGAAAAATTTTTTCAAATAATTTTCAGAGTATTTCTGCATTATTGCCAATTAAAGGCAACTAAAAGAACACAGTGTAGAATACTTAATGTGTTTCTTTAAGTATTAGAAGTACTTTAAGCAACTTTAATTCTTTTCAAAAATACATTTTTAAAAATATGTAAATATTATCTCATTAGCCTGTAGCTCTCCCAGTGTCAGTCAATGTAAATTAGGTAGATTTTGCCTTTTTTATTTCTTCTGTTGTATTTTATTCAATTGAGAACCTTTAATATATATGGTTGAACTTTTACTTCCTAGATAATTGGTTTGAGTGTGGGATTTTTTTTTAACACTTTGATGTGTAAGTTAGTGTAAATACTTTTATAACACTACTAAGCTTTAATTTTTTTTATGGAACAGGATTTAAAGTTTAAAATTTTTTGAGGTTTTAATTTAGCAGTGCGTTACAACTCTTCCTTATGTGCCAATATTGCCAAGAAAGACAAATTTTTAATGTATTAAATTCACCATGGTATCAATAAATTCTATTTTAAAGTAAAACTTGAATTTGTTTTATATTTTGAACGGTAAAAGAATAGTTGAAAACAATGTCCTAGATCATGTTCATATAAGGTACATATGGTAATAACTTATGAAATTGTGTATTTAAGTCTGACAAGTTATAAAACCTAAGTTTTGAGTCATTTACTGAAAATTTTATATATTGATACAATATTGCCTTTTATAAATACTAAACTACTGTATTATAGACTTTTTTTCTTTGGCTGAGATGCTACCTCTTGTGATGAACCACCTTGCAGCTTTGCTGATACTGTTCTCACAAACAACTAAAATCTTTACCATTGTATTGTCTTTTTAACTTAGATGTGATTGATCCAGATATGTGTCTGTAGTGTTTGTCTTATTCCCTCCATGCCCTGCCTCAATGGAACTTTGTTTCATCCCATATATCTAGAAAGATGCATAATAAACTGGAGTTACTCTCTTTAGGAAGAGAGGGAGTTAAGATGGCTAGGGCACAGGAGTCATGGGGAGTTATTTTTCATTGTGCATTCTTGTACATTTTGCTTTTTTTTAATCATATGCTCATTAAATTTCAAAATAGAAATCAAAAATTCTATCTGTTGAATTCTTTTTAATAGGTATTCACATGTATACATGGTTAAACAGCAAATTAGTCATATTTTCTTTATATAGTAAACTATAAATAGTCTAATGTATATATTTTATAGTAGAGGTAAAGAGAACTAGCTTACCAACTGTTTGGTACCCTAAAAATTATATTTATTAGCTTAAATTTTAATTTTCTTTTGCTATAAAATGATAGGCCTGTGTTTTATATTAAGATTAGTAGTTCTCAAATTTCTATTTCCTGTGGTCCACAACAATTTAAACTTAGATGTGAGGGCCTCTCTGGTGGTACAAGGAATTGAGACGCAACCTATGAGGCTGTCTGCAGCCACTGCAGCATGAGTTCAATCCCCGGCCAGGGAGCAACCCACATGGCGCAGCTGACCTCTCCTGACTCGCCCGCTGCTCCCCTCAGCAGTGTACTTCAGTCAATCTGCCTGTTCTGTTCCCCACTCTGTCTCTAGTGAATCCTCTCAACCCCCACACCTCTGGCCTGTACCCCAGTTCTGGCATGCATAAATAAATAAATCTTTTAAAAAATACAAATAAAATTAGATGTGAAAACAAGGTAGCACTGAAAAGCAATAGAAAATAATGAGTAATTCTAGGTAACACTAGTGAGAAAATATCCTTCTTGAAAAATTTTGACAATTTCAACCACCCGTATGTGAGTTTTAGAATAGACACTGGACTTGAAGCAATACAGACTTAGCAAAATTCTGGAGACAGATTTCTGTAAACTGTGAGGACACTAATTCTTAAATCTCTTAGAAGTTATGGATAAACAGTTCTCAGTGTTAGTTAAAATTTAAAGTCTATGACTTGGCATTTCAATCTGTTAAAAAAACAATTTACAATATAGATCTGAGGGTCACTAATCTGAGTGTCTTACCTTCCCTCTCAATATTCTACCTCTTGCCTTTTGGCCATGTGGCTGGAAGATTTTCTTAATGTTACTTTCCAATCCTTTCATTGACTTTTAATTTCTGCTAACATACTTTTTTAACTTCCAAGAGCTCTTTTTTGCTAACACTTTGTTTTTTATAGTACTTACTGCTATTGTATTGATGCCATATATTTTCTTAACTCTTTCAAAATAATAATAATAATAGGGTTTTGTTTGCTTACCTTGAAATTGTTCTGTCTATAGCCACTGTTTTCTTCCAATTCCATTTTTGTTAAATCTTAGAAGTTTTTTTTCAGAGGGAAGGCAATCTTTAGTTTTCTGCTCATGTTTGAGGGTGAGGTCTTAAAAATCCAACTGGACACAATGAGCACATAAGTAGGGGGCTTAGTAAATGTGAGGTACAATTGTAGGATGTTATGCCTCTGCTACTGGGAAACCCAAAAGTCAGTATCTTAAGTGCTTTCTCTTGGCTTGATCAGATTCCTCAAAAGAAAAATACCTAATCTCTTGTAGTCATGTGGTTGGGGAAAATGTTGACAATCCCAGTATTCTATTTGCAAGCATTCACAAAACATCAACTGAGGCATACCCTCAATTTTAACGGATAACACCCAGGCCAGAGAACCCCTACTTCACCCTCTCCAGAGAACAAACCGCCAGTTTCCTGCCAGGGTAATGGAAGAACGTTTGCCCAGAGATATGAAGTAGGGGAGGAGATCTGTGGCTCTTCATGAATGGAAGGATTAGAAAACTACCCTTTGTAACTCCACATGAAATACTATAATTAGTTCAGGTAATGATCATTGGTGTGTGAAACCATTAGAAGAAAAGGAAGGCTTAAGTTGTCAGCACCTGAATCATTAATAAATCTTAGCATTACTAAAAGTGAGGTAACCAGATATTGTAGGTGTTTCAACATCATGTAGTATGAGGCACAAAGCACCAAGAAGTGTTTCTGGGAAAAAAAAAAAAAAAGATAATCTGTGATCTAATCGAATCTAGAGGACCAACAACCACTATGGGAAATACTGAGGGTGAAGAACAAGTTAAATGACACTCAAGGGAATAAACTTACAAATACAGAATATGCAACATTCTATTGGACAACTGAATTCTTATAAGAATGGCAAGTGATTTGTATTGTGAGCAAGGGGCTGCTCTAAATTAAAAGAAACTTCAGTGTCATGATATTCACATCCCCTATATGGACCATGTAGACCATCTGAATAAGACATCTGTGAGCCAACTGGGAAAGTTTGGTTTTGAAACAGATATAAGAAAATACCAAATAATTATTGTTCACTTTCTTAGATGTGATAATGGCATCAGGCACATTTTTCAGAGACATAAATTAAAAGAGAAGCAAAATAGCATGTCTATGTCTTACTTTAACATTCAGTGCCTTCCTGGTGGCCTAGAGGTTAGGTCTCAGTGCTCTCACTGCTATGGCCTAAGTTCGATCTCTGGCCAGGGAGCTAACCCAGATATTGCACAGCAGACCTCTCCTGTCTTGCCCGCTGCTCTCCCCAGTAGTGTATTTCAGTATATCTGCCTGTTCTGCTCCCCACTCTGACTCTGGTGAGTCCTCTCATGCCTCCCTTCCCCGCGTACCTCTGGTCTGCACCCCAGTTCTTCTGTGCAAAAATAAATGAATGAATGAATGAACGAATGAATGAATGAATAAATAAATAAATAAATAAAGAGGGCCTCCCTGGTGGTGCAAAGGGTTAAACACAGCACTGCGAAGCTGTCCGCAGCCTCTGCAGCACGAGTTTGATCCCCAGCTGGCCAGGGAGTTGCCCACATGGCGCAGCAGACCTCTCCTGTCTCACCTGCTGCTCCCCTCAGCAGTATTTTCAGTCAATCTGCCCGTTCTGTTCCCCATTCTGTCTCTGGTGAATCCTCTCACCGCCCCCCCCCCAACTCCCCCGGCACCTCTGGCCTATACCCCAGTTCTTGTATGCATAAAGAAATAAATCTTTAAAAGGAAAAAAAAAAACTATTTACTGAATATCTATGACATGCCAGGCACTGAACTAAGTTGTTGTTAAGAGATGAATACTTGAAACAGGTACTTTTGGTTGCAATTTTATAAGCTTTTCTATTGTAAACTAGGTTAATTCTTCTGAAGGGATTTCTAAGAAAGAAAATCCATTAATCCTCTATCCAAAGTATAGTAAAATTTGTTGGAACTAGTTTAATCACTTTCTACTTATATAAATAAAGGATTTGCCAAACAGTTATAATGTCTAGTTTTAAGTGCCGGGGAATATTACATAAAACAGATATTTCATATATACTCTTTTGAATTATTTTGATGCTTTAACCAATTCTAGTTATTTTGATGTTACCAGTTCTCATTTGTTCCTCTTAGTGTCCCTTGCTCAGGGACTCACACTGGTGGCGGATCCTTTCAGAAAGAAATTAGAGTATAGGGCCTCCCTGGTAATGCAGGGAGTTGGTATGCAGCCTGTGGAGCTGTCTGCAGCCTCTGCAGCATGAGTTCGATCCCCAACCGGCCAGGGAGCTACCCACATGGCGCAGCAGACCTCTCCTGTCTCACCCACTGCTCCCCTCAGCAGTGTAGTTAAATAGATCTGCCTGTTCTGCTCCCCACTCTGTCTCTGGTGAATTCTCTCACCCCCCCCCCACATCTCTGACCTGTACCCCAGTTCTTGTACGCATAAAAAAAATATTTTAAAAAAAGAAATTAGAGTATAACAAGAAACAATTACCTACACCAAGTATTTGAACCTAGTGAAGAAAACAAAGATTCTTGATTAGCTGATTAAATACTATGAAGAAAGGCTTTGTGTGGGCCTTCCCTGGTGGCACAGGCAGTTGACCGCTGGGCTGTAAAGCTGTCTGCAGCCTCTGCAGCACTGGTTCAATCCCGGCCGGCCGGCAAGGGTCCCACATGGCGTAGCAGACCTCTCCTGTCACGCCCGCTGCTCTCCTCAGCAGTGTATTTTGTCAGTCTGCCTGTTCTGTTCCCTGTTCTATCTCTGGTGAATCCTCTCACCCTCCTGCACATCTGGCCTGTACCCCAGTTCTTGTATAAATAAATAAATAAATAAATCTTTAAAAAAAGAAAAGACTTTGTGAAAGACTAAAACCATAAAAAGTTTGTTCTCTATTATTAGTTTTCGTTGTTGTTGCTCTCTATAATTAGTGACAGATTTGTCTGTTGTGTTTTACTGCCGCAAGAGGTAATAAAGCATAAGGGCTAAGGGCATAAAGTCTGGAATTAGATTGCCTTGGCTGAAACTATGCATCAATGTCCTCCTCAGTACATTAAGGATGATAAAAATAGTAACTAGCTTAATGAGTTGAGAGGACTTAAGTTAATACAAGTTAAGTGACTAGAACAATATCTGGCCAATAGAAACCACTCAATAAATTACACATCTGCTGACACTCTGGAGAAGTTAACTGCTACTGAAACCCCAGTCTCCAGAAAGAAGATGGCTCCCCACCCTGACCCTAAAGGCACCCATTCCCCAGAAAATACTCCCGGTTTCGAGAAAGAACAGGATACCTTCAAAAAAAGGTAGAAAAAGGAGAAGCACCCCAAGCCCCAGAAAAAAACGTTCCCTTTTCTGATGAAAAGAAACACCCCCAAATTAGCATAGCACTGCCTCCTTTCCCCTCCCCAGCAAGATAAGTGAGCCTACCCACAGGAAACACAAGGCCCGTTCTCCGGAGGCAGACCTACTCTGTCTATGGAATAGTTCTCCGTAAACCTGTCACTTGCTACTGCTGGTCTGCTCATGATTTGCACCTGGCAGTGAAGCAAAGAACCGTTGGACACGAGTGCTGGGTAATAGAATTACTCTTTAAAAAAACTGTCAAAGTTTTCCAGATAGGATGAAAACGAAGCGAAGGAAATTCAGAACATGCAGAGAAACATAAATAATAAACATCTAGGCAAATACATTATTTTTCTCTTATTGAGTTCTCTAAAATGTGGATGTAACCATAGAAGGTATCTATATACAGGCATACCTTACTTTACTGTACTTCATTAATTCATCTTCACAGATAACTGCCTTTTTGCAAATTGAAGGATTGTGGTAACCCTGCATCAAGAAAGTCTATCAGTACTGTTTATCCGAGTATATGTACTCACTTTGTTTTTCTTCCTCACTATAAGGAGGTAAGGATTGTGATGCTTTCAAATTGTTTTAGTATGAAGCCTGCCTTTATAAGTGAATGTAAAACTTATATTTGCAATAAATGTCAAGATTTGAGGGTAATATAGTTGGGATCAGACAGTATGTAGCTTTTCAGATTGACTTCTTACACTTAGCAACATTCATTTAGTTTTTAATGGCATGATGGCTCACTTCTTTTTATCATGGAATAATATTCCATTGTGTGGATGTACCACAGTTTACTTATTCATGTATTGAAGAACATCTCAGTTACTCTGAATTTTGGCAATTACGCACATGGCTGCTATTAACATCCATGTGCAGGTTTTTATGTGGACATGAGTTTTTAACCTATTTGGGTAAATACCAAGAAGCACAGATGCTCAATCACATTGAAAAAGCATGTTCACTTTTGTAAGAAATGTCATACTATCTTCCAAAGCATCAGTCCTATTTTGTTATTGTTACTCCATGTTCTGGTCAGCATTTAATATTGCAGGTACTTGAAATTTTTTCTATTTGAACAGGCGTGTCGTGGTAATTCACTGCTATATTTTGCTATTTCTTGGTGACATATGATGGTGAACCTCTTTTCATCTGTGGCTTATCTTTCACAGAGCAGAAATTTTTAATTTAAATTAAGTCCAACTAACTAATTTTTTCTTTCATGGATTGTGCTTTTGGGGTGCTATGTAAAAGTTTAGTACAAATTCAAGATCACCAAGATTTTCTTCTATGTTATCTTCTATGAGTTCATATTTACGTTTAGGTCTATGGTCCATTTGGGTTTATTTTTGTGAAAGTTATATGCTCTGTATCTAGATTTCTTTTTTGTCCCCATGAGGATGTTCATTTGTTTTAGTAGTATTTGTTAGAAAGACTATATTTTTTACATTGAAACACCTTTGCTCGTTTGTCAAACAGTTGATTCTGTTGGTATATATGAAAAAAAAAATATTTGTACAGGTCTACTTCTGGGCCAGTCTGTTCTATTGATCCATTTGTCTATTATTTCACCAAAACCACAATGTCTTTATTCCTGTAGCTTTATAGTAAATCTTGAAGGTGAGCTGGTATCTTGTCAGTTCTAGACTTTGTTCTTCTCCTTCAATATTGTGTTGACTATTCTGGGTCTTTTGCCTCTCCACAGAAACTTTAGAATCAGTTTGTTGATATCTACAAAACTGCTTACTGGAATTTTGATTGGCTTTGTGTTATATCTGTAGATCAACTTGGGAAGAACTAATATCTTGACAATATGGAATCTTCCTATCCTTGTAGGAGCATCTTTCCATTTATTACTCTTTATTTTCTTTCATAGAATTTTGTAATTTTCATCATATGAATTTTGTACATATTTTACTAAATTTACATCTAAGTATTTAATTTTTTGTGTGAACATAAATGGTATTGTTTCAATTTTAAAATTTAATTGATTAATTTTTGATTTTGATCAGAATAAAATTTACTTGAAAATATTTTATTTGTAATCCTCTATAAAATTATACATATATTAGTAGATTGAAAAATTAAGATGGAGTTCTATTAGTCAGAATTCTCCAGAGAAATAGAACATATATGTACATATATAAACACATTTTTTATTACAAAAATAATTTATTATAAGAGTTTGACTCGTGATTATAGAGTCTAAGAAGTCCTATTATGTGCTGTCTGTAAGCTGGATATAGGAAAACTGATGGTGTAGTTCTAAGAACCAGAGGGCTGATGGTGTAACTCCCAGTCAAGAGCAGAAAATTCCAGGTCAAGCAGTCAGTAGGGAGATTTCCCCCTTCCTCTGCCTTTTTTGTTTATTGAGTTCTTTCAGTGGATTGGATGCTGCCCCATCCACATTAGGAAGGGCAATGTGCTTACTCAGCACACTAATTCAAAGGATAATCTCATGTAGTTGATCAGGTTTAGGAGAAAACATTTCAGAAAACAAGCACAAACAAGAAGCACAAGACCTGAGCCATGAAGTAACGACCTACCACACACTGTGTGATCCACAATAGATGCTCAATAAATATGATTAGTAAATGAATGACTGACTGATTAAACAATATACTATGGGAAAAGAGATTTCCATGTTCTTCCACCTCCATTAACGCTCTATGTCAGAATAACATCTTGCCTTAGTTTGACAAAAAACTCTGTATGCCAGAACTAGAGGACATAGTTACATCTTTAGATTCTGCCGTATCAGAGTTTATTTTTTTTTTTTCAGCAACTATTATTGAATGGGGCCTTCCTGGTGGCCTAGGGGTCAAGTCTCAGCACTATCACCAGTGCGGCCTTAGTTCCATCTCCCGCCAGGGAGCTAACCTGCATATGGCGCAGCAGACCTCTCTTGCCTTGCGTGCTGTACACCTCAGAAGTGTATTTCAGTCAGTCTGCCTGTTCTGCTCCCACTCTGTCTCTGGTGAATCCTCTCATCAACCCTGCACCTCTGGTCTACACCCTAGTTCTTCTATGTAAAAATCAATAAATAAATCTTTTTAAAAAATTTAAAAACCCCAATATTATTGAATGACTCCTACATATGTGCTATCAAACTAGGATACAATAGAGAATCAAATGCGCTAGGATACACTGGAGAAAAAGATGGACATTGTTTTGATTCTTGAACATTTTCAATAGCAGGAGGTGAAGGGATTGACAAATAATTGGTAAACAGTTCAGTTCAGAGATAAATGCTATCATAGGGAATATAGAGTTTTAATGGGAACATATAGGAAGAATACCTAACCCAGATTGCATCTGCTGGGGGGAGGAATAAAAAAAATTATTGAAAGAAATGACTCACAGGTTGAGTTCTGATAATGAGTATTGAAAGGAAATAGGAAGAAAGCTAGAAGTGACAACAGCTAAGACTGGGAAAAAAATGATCAGGTCAGATACTTAGGTGTTTAGACTTGATATAAGGCAGTAAGAGCCACCGAAGAGTTTTAAGTATAGAAAAGACTTAAGGATAATTCTTACTAAATTGATTCTAAATAAAAAGCTATTAGGGTTTATTTACTGGAGTCCTAGTCTCTCATCACTTAAGAGTCTAGGACACAGTTATGCCTCTCTGCCTTTGTTTGTGAGTTCTTTCTACTTTGAATACCTCTCTCCTATATACATCCTTCCAATTCATCCTATAAAACTCAGTTCATATTCTACTGCCTCCAAGTGTTATGGACCCTGACTCAAGAGTGGGTCCTTTGCTCTCTGGAGAAAGAATTCACCAGAGAGTGCTGCTTCAGGCAAGAATTTATTAGCGGCTTGTACATCAGTGCCAGGAAAGGAGAATTTAGTCTGACTCCATGTATGGAATGAGCTCAGGACATCATTTCCCCCTAACACATGGAGGGAGTTAGGAGGAAATATTTAAAGGGTAGGTCAAAAAAGCAGGGCAGTGAGCAGGTTGATAGCTTATTCTGGATTGGGCTGTGCCAGGGCATTCTGCAGACAGATAAGCTTCCAATTGTACATGCGGGCTCTTGGCCCTCTCCTTCCAGGGCACTGTGAGATAATCATTAGTGAGGATCTAACCCTTTTTGGTCAAACACAGTGCATTATGGTCAGGGTGGTGGGCCAAATTGGACAAGGTTAGCAGGTTCATGATTTAGCCCACTTCCTCAAGTAGGACTTAGGGCAATTTCTATCCCATTAACTCACAATTTCTTTTACCTGCACAGTCTCTCAAGCTTTCAAAATGCCCCCAAGATGGTTGGAAGTTACCACTGCATAGCGCCTTATTTGTACCACAATCTTATCTGTTTTATACTACTGCATAATAATGATCCCAAAATTTAGTAGCTTAAACCACTAAAACAAAGATATAAAGGAACAATAAATACTATTTTTTACAGATCCCAAGGATCAGAAATTTGAGAATAGTATAGCTGGATGATTCAATCTCAGAGTTTTTCATGAGGTTACAAAATGTCAGCTGAGGCTGCCATCATCTGACATCTTGTTTGGGGATGAGAGATCAACTTTCGGGTGAGCTTACCCACATGGCTGGCAATTTAGTGTTGGGGGGAAAAGATGCCCTGAATGAACTCCACAAACACAGATTTTAAGGACTCCACCCCCAACTCCAGACCAAAGAGATCCAAGACACCAAGAACTACAAATCCCATAATGTCATCATCACTGAAGGGAGGATTGTGCGAACTGAGGGAGGAGTTAAGCAGCCAGTTTTGGTATATAACCAGACACGTGGGCTTTGGGGGCTCTCTTGTTTTTCGCTGGCTCTCAGTGTTCTATTGGGATTCCAGCTAGGAGGAATCATTATCCCTGAATTATTCTCTTTCTCCGTGAGTTATTCATTTCTTCATTTCCCCTTCTTTTGTAAATAAACCCTTTATTAACCTTTTTGTGTGTGCCTGCAGTTGAGTCTTATTATAAGCCCTTTTAAGCACATGGGTGAGGACCCACAGCCAGGCAAGACATTTCATATCAGGGTTGCCCTGTAACATTAGTACTGGTTGCTAGAAGAAGATATCAGTCTTACCCTGTGTAAATCTTCACAAGGCTTCTTGAGTGTTCTCACAACATGGTAACTAGCTCCCTCAAAGTAGGCAATCTAAAAGAGCAAGGTAGAAGCCAAAATATCTCTTATTACCAGGCCTTAGAAGTCACACACAGTTACACACAATATCCCATACAATTCATAGGTCAACGCTATTCAAGGAAACTCAAGGAGTAAGAATACCAGGAAGCAAGGAACATAGAGGACACTACTGGAAGTTAGCAATTATAATATTCATCTTCTTCATTATGACTTAGACTTTGTTAAAAAAGATAAAACAAAACTCATCTGAGTAAAAAGCTTTATTAATAAATTGGGCAGCAGTGCATTTAGCAAGAAGAAAGGTGCGGGCCTCCCTGGTGGTGCAAGGCATTAGGCACCGCACTATGAAGCAATCTGCAGCCTCTGCAGCACGAGTTCAATCCCCGGCTGGCCAGGGAGCAACCCACATGGCACAGCAGACCTCTCCTGACTCGCCCGCTGCTCCCCTCAACAGTGTACTTCGGTCGATCTGCCTGTTCTGTTCCCCACTCTGTCTCTGGTGAATCCTCTCACCCCTGCATTTCTGGCCTGTACCCCAGCTCTTGTATGCATAAATAAATAAATCCTTAAAAAAAAAAAGTGTGAAAAAAAAAAAGAAGAAGAAAGGAGCAAAAGATTGTTTCAGGCAAAGCTACCCTCCCATGGTGGAAGGCAGAGGGACAGGGACTGGTCAGGATTACATTTGAGGAGGAGGCTGAAAATATAATTAAGTAAGATATTATATTTTGGTTTGGAAAAAGAGGCTTCACATGAGTGAGTCCATTTTGGGCCCAATTGTTTCTTTAACATTTTCTTTTATTTATTTCTGTTACATTAAATCTACGTTTCTGAATCTTTTTTGCTGCTTCTTCATTATCAACCCATTATGGAGGTTTTTTAGACATGTTCTTCTTAATTGAACATTTTCCTCATGAAATTTTAATGCTTATTTAAGCATTAAAATTATACTGTATATATAATTGTATATAATATATATACTGTATATATACAGTATATATAATGTATATATACTGTATATATACAGTATATATAATGTATATATACATTATACTGTATATATAGCTATGCTTTCATATATAAGAGTAGCATTTTTTACTCCCCCCTGACTCCAAGAATCAATTTTTATTTTCATGGGGACGATGTCATCCCCTTTGAGGTTGAGAATGCATGCACTAGACTGAGTTAAAAATCTATGAGCTGATAGAATACCATCCTTTTTCATGTTTTTATTCTTTATATCACTTTGCTTAGTGCTTTAAACAGAGCATAGTAGTAGATGTTTGTTGAGCTGAATTGTTGCCAAAAATTGGGCAGATAGGGAGAATGAGTATGTGATTCATTGAGAGCGGGAAATTGAGATGACATTGACAAAATGGAAACAGTCCTTAAGGGTAAGAAGTGAGAGCATTTAATAATCATTTTCTGAAACAGTGACTTTACCATCTGTTAATCACTGAACATTGAATAACACTGTTCCTAAAATTGAACTGAAAGCCCAGAAATAAAACCACACATATATGGTCAACTAATCTATGATAAAGGAGCAAAGAATATATACTAGAAAAAGGAAAGCCTCTTCAATAAATGGTGTTGGGAAAACTGGGCTGCAACATGCAAAAGAATGAAACTAGACTACTATTTCACACCATAATCAAAAATCAACTCAAAATGGGTAAAAGACTTGAATGTAAGACCTGACACTATAAAATATACAGAAAAGAATATAGGCAAAACACTCTATTCCATAAACCTCAGAAATATCTTTGGGGATTCTTCTCCAGAAGCAAGGAAAACAAAGGAGAAGACAAACTGTTGGGACAACCTCAAACTAAAAAGCTTCTGGGGCCTCCGGGTGGCACAAGGGGTTAAGTGTCAGCACTATGAGGCAATCCACAGCTACTGCAAAATGAGTTCGATCCCCAGCCAGGGAGCTGACCCACATGGTGCAGCAAACCTCTCCTGTCTCACCTGCTGCTCCCCTCAGCAATGTATTTCAGTCAATCTGCCTATTCTGCTCCAGAATCCACTCACCCCCATACCTCTGGCCTATACCCCAGTTCTTGTATGCATAAATAAACCTTTAAAAAAAAATAAAAAGCTTCTGAACAGCAAAAAAGACAGCAATCAAAATGAAGAGTCATCCTACTGAGTGGGAGAAAATATTTGCACTCCATACAATGAATGTGGCTCTGATATGAAAGATCTACAAAGAGCTCATACAACTCAACGAAAACAAAGCAAACAACCCAGTGAAAAAAATGGGCAGGAGAACCAAAGATACTTCTCCAAAGAAGAAATACAAATGGCCAACAGCAGTGTATTTCAGTCAGTCTGCCTGTTCTGTTCCCCACTCTGTCTCTGGTGGATCCTCTTGTTACAGGGCAGGGAGAGGGGCACCCCAGACTCCACAAACCTGCCTGCTCTAAGTAGCTTCTGCAATCTGCCGCATCAAAACAAAACATATGAGACTTTAATGAAAAGGAACTTTAATACAATTAGTAAACAATACAGGAAAGGCAAAGAATATAGTTTCTAAATCAAGCACCCAAAGTTACCTGTTCCTTTGTGGGAAAAAGTCCACCCAAGCAGGATTGGCCCAGAGCAAGTCCCCAAAGCCTGCCACAAATCTAAAGCATCTTCCAGTGGGGACCCACAGAAAAGTATCAGAAACAACCAGACAAGTCTGGAAGGAAAAGAGCAAAATCACAATCAAGACAAAACCCGCCATTGTCACCTCCCCACAAGTTTCACCCACATCTGTTTCAACCAGTCCACAACCAAACGGCAAGCACAGTTTCTTCACATGTTTCTTGGCTACATGTGCTTCCTCCAGGTCTCCTTCTGGCTCTCCATCCTGCATCCTTCCTTCCTCAGTCTCCTCTGCAGCTTCTTCTTCTCCCTGCTCAACTCCACCCTCCTTTTGGGTGGTACAGGAAACCTGGAATCTCTCCCTTTCCTGGGGACCACCCTGTTACACTCTCACCCCCCGCATCTCTGGCCTGTACCCCAGCTCTTGTATGCATAAATAAATACATCTTAAAA
Organism: Talpa occidentalis; assembly: GCF_014898055.3. Lineage (NCBI taxonomy): Eukaryota > Metazoa > Chordata > Mammalia > Eulipotyphla > Talpidae > Talpa > Talpa occidentalis. The sequence continues at coordinate 18,482,911 of NW_023601104.1, read as the reverse complement.
AAAATTTTTAAAAATCACTTAAAATGGATCTACTATATGATCTAGCAATTCCACTCCTAGGAATCTACCTAAAGAACACAAAAAGCACTAATTTGAAAGGAAACTTGCACTCCTATGTTTATCACAGCACTATTTACAATGGCAAGATATGGAAACAACCCAAATGCCCCAAAATACACAAACGGATCAAAAAGTTGTGGTACATTTACATGATACAATCAAAAAGACAAACTAAACTCATGCCATTTGCAGCAACATGAATGGAGTTAGAAAGGATTATGATAAGTGAAATAAGTCAGAAGGGAAAAGAGAGGGCCTCCCCTGGTGGCGCAGTGGTTGAACGCTGGGCTGGAAGGCTGGACGCGCCGGTTCGTTCCCAGGCCGCCAGCGTAGGTCCCACAAAAAAAAAAAAAAAAAAAAAAAAAGAAGGGAAAAAGAGATATCAATGGTTTCACTTATATGCAGAATAAAGAGAAAACAAACGAAAGGTAAAGAAAAAGTCAAAACTGGCAAGCTGACCATAGATCTGAGGCATACAGCAAAAGAGGGGACAGGGAGGGGTGAACACAAGGGAATATGGTAATGGTTCACAGGTGAGGTGATATGGTGGCAGGAAAACTCTGGGAACTATATCCGAGCGGAGTAATCATTTACTGTACAAAAATGAATAATAATGTAAGGAAAAATTACTGTTCATGAAATATTTATTCTTAGACTCAATATATATATATATATTTTCAAGGAAACATTCAGCCTGAAGAATTGTTTGCTCACTGAAAGTCAGCATATGTGAACTTCAGGGCTGTCTGATCATCTGTACAGTAAGGATTTTATTTTTATTAAATTATGGAATAATTCTATTCTTCATTTCTAACTCTAATTTATTACTCCAATATATTGAAGAATTCTAGAAATCAAGTATCATGGAGTTGTTAAAAATAGAAAGGAAAAAAAAAAGGCCCAAAATGGAGCTCATGAAGTGCTCCATTCAGACTTAACATCTAACCTAATTGCAGTTTCAACCTCTCTTAAATGTACAGTAAATCAATCAATCTGGACTTTGCAGATTAGCGCTAGTGAGGTAATTTGCATAATACCTCCTGCCCTCCCTTGAGGGAAGGTGAATTTACTTGAAATAATCTTTCTTTTCTTTTGCTAATAACCTTACCCCACTCTCTTTCTGACTATAAAAACTTTCCATTTTGTGCAAGCCTAGGCAGTTTTTCTACTTGCTAGATAGAATGCCACCCAATCATAAATCACTTAATAAAGCCGATTTCTGAATTTAGTCTGATAAATTGTTTAACAGATATTCTTGTTTCCTTCCTACATCATCCAAAGAAGAGGTGAAGAATTTGTAGTTGGTACAAGACCAGAGTCACAAAGAAGGATGAAAACAAAGGACTCTATCTCATTGTGTTTTGTTTTTCTGGTTTGTCTCCACCTTCTAGATTATAAACTCCCTAAAGGCAGGAAGTGTGTAGGCCCAGCTGAGATCTAAAAAATAAACATTTGTTGAATACATGCATAAATTAGCTAAAATCCTAGTCCCCAGGGTCTAATAATCTTGTAGGAAAGCTATAAAACATATATTAAGACAATTTTAAACCTTTGTTTTTCTGGATTTGCCATAAGGGTAATAAATACACAATCCCTGAAGATTGTTCACTAGCACCGCCAAAGCTTATTGGGGGAAACAATGGGTGGATCAGTTTTGTTGGAGATAAGATCATATTTCTGTGAATTGTAGGTTTAAGAGGTTATAGCTATGCTGAGTAAAATAAGTCAGACCCCCTCCACCCCCAAAAGAGGGCACACATTGTATGTTATTGATGTAATTTTTGGATTCTGTGGGTTTGGAGAGCTCCCCTTTCAGGAGCATGCAGTGAGTTTCCCAGGTGAGTTTCTCCACGAGACAGAGATGTTAGTTACATTTGAAAGAGTAGGTTTATTAGAAAAAGGGACAGAGGAGTAAGGTACACTTGCATAGACACAAGCGGGCAGAAAGAGCTGCCCCGAATGGGACAGGTTTGCTGAGAGGCCTGCATGGTTGCAGGCAGGCAGCCTTGAGGAGAGCTGCCTCTACTGAGGGAGATCAATGAAGAGAAGTCCAGGCATGGGACAGGTCATGGGCAGGCAGGAAGGCTGCTGCCCTGCGGAGGGAGAAGGTTGGTGAAGGGAAGCACCTGCATAGTCACAGGTGGGCAGAGGACTGCTGTGCCTTCATGCAGGCAGCCTTAGGTTTTATCATCTTTTGGTAGGGAGGGGCTCATCTTTGTGGGTGGACGCTTTGTTCCTTAATCTCCACCTTCACTTTCAGGTCTGTGGTCCTGACACACCCTAGAGCAGTCTGATAGTTTTTGGGGTGTTGCACTTCCTGATCTGGACGTTGAGGCCCAAGGGTCTTGGTTTCTTTAACTGGGTTAATGGCTTAAGCTAATCCCTCTACCCCTACCTCCTTGTGTGAGTTAGGTTCTAGTCTTGTGATGCCTCCTTTAGGTTTTCTATCCTTTCCTCCATCACTATCATTATAGAATACTCTAGACTATGCAAACTAACCTTCAATGACAAAAATCAGTAGTTGCTAAGGAATGGGGAAGAGGAGGGACAGGATGGAAGGCTTACAAATTCAAAAGGAGACTGTCCTGACTGTAATGATTTCAAATGTGTATACATGTGTCAATACGTGTCAAACTGTACACTTAAAGATGTATAGGTTGTCGTATGTGTATTTCTCAATAACGCTGTTTTTCAAAAGATAAGCTAGAGTCGGATAGCAAATGATCAAATACAGAAAGTCAAAAAGTCTTTTGGGAGCTGGGAGGTGAAGTGTGGAAAGCACCACCCAGTGGGTATCACGAATAGACTCGCGCTGGGGTGATAGCAAAGGAAATGGGAAGGCAGAAAGGCAGGCGTGAGACCCAAGAACCACGACAGCACCGTTTTTGGCTAAGCTGTGTGGGGTACGCAAGCCTGCAGGCAGCTCTCTGCAGGGGGAGGCTGCTGCCCAGTGAAAGCAGTAAGGCTTCTGCAGGCAGAAACAGGAGAAGCGAGCAGAAGAACGTGATGTGAGGTACGCTGCTTTTACATTTTGGACGAGGAGCGCGAGCTCTTGAAGGCCTGCACCCCAGAGAGGCTCGGAGGAGGGCCCGGGGAACATGCCTCCCGCGCACAGGCAGAGGCCGAGCCCAGGCAGCGGAGCCAAGGCCGCCCCGCCACGCGGGCTGGGTCCCAGCAGCCGAGAACCTCACCGCTCTCGGCTGGCGCTTCCTCAAGCTCCCCTCCGGGCGCCGCGTCAGACGTCGGTGCCAGTCCCGCCTCGATATCCAATGGCCATCCGGTGGGGAACCCCCCGCCCCCTCCCCGCGAAGCCGGGGAGCGGGTGGGGCGGGGCGCTCGTGCCCGGCGCGTGCGCGCGAGGCGCCGAGCGCGGCGGCCGGGAAGGGCGGGGGCGCGCGCCCCTCACGTGACCGTGTCGCTGGCGGCGACGCACACGACGCGCCCTTCACGTGGTCTGTCCTCAGCCCCGTCGCCGGCGGAGGCGGGCGCGGGCGCGTCCCTGTGGCCAGTCACCCGGAGGAGTTGGTCGCACAATTATGAAAGACTCGGCTTCTGCTGCTAGCGCCGGAGCTGAGTTAGTTCTGAGGTGGTTTCCCTGGGCTGTCCTCGTCCGGCGGCCTCAGCTGCCGACTCCAGAGACGCTTCCCAATAGATGGCTACAGGCCGCGGAGGAGGAGGAGGTGGAGTTGCTGCCCTTCCGGAGCCCGCCCCGTGAGGAGAATGGTACTGGACCCCGCAGGCCCCGGCGGGGCGCCGGCCCGGGGGGAGCGGGCCGGGGCGCGGGGGACCCGGCGGCGAGAGTGAGCGCGGCGGCGCGGCGCGCCGCCCCGGAATGGCCCGCCGGCTTCCGGACTCGCCCTGGCGGGACGCGGGTCCAGTGGTTTCGGGGTGAGGGGCAGGAAGCGGGGCGCAGAGCCGGCGCGACAGCTCGTCGCGGGAACCCCCTGCGCGGAGACCCCCGCGAAGGCCCCCGAGGCGGCCGAGGCGCGAGCCCGGGAGTCCCTGGCGGGGCTGAGCCGCCGCAGCGCGCCCGCCGCAGAGCTCAGCCGCCGAGCCCCGCAGCTCCCCGGGGCGCGTTCCTCCTGGCGCCGGTGGCGGGCGGATGAGGGAGCCAAGGGCGCTGCTCAAGTTCTGCGTGGAAAGGGAGGGAGCGCTGGGGGGAGCAGACACGGGGTAGAGGACACCGGGACTGGAGCTGTGCCGTGTCTGTGTCTGCTGCGCAGCGGATACTCTACAGGTACATTTCCCGTCTGGTGCCAAAGCGGAGCGATTTGACGTGTTGGCTGCTGATCTGATTGGGGATTTTCTTGAAGAATTAGGGATTTTATCGGGCCATTGCTGTAGCTCCCGAAGCGATGTGTTGTCAGGATTGATTTCCAACTACCGTTGCCCGAGAGAAGGATTTGGTCCTGCTTAAAGCCGAAGGTGCCTCAAAGTGGAGAGAGGGAGGCGGTGCATTGCAGCTTTTGATCGAGCATTTTGATAACAGACTAGGAACCAAGCCTGAAGATTTGTTACACAGAAAGTCATTGAAATCAGGGACCCGAACTGCGGGGTAGGTGTTTCTGGTCAGTCCTTGAACTTGATAGGCTTCTTGCAAACACTCGCCCTGTGCCGGAGTCTAGCAGGTTTCCTTTTCTCTAGAGGCTGGTTCAGATGCGTTCAAAACTGAAACCACGAATATCGCTACACGTTGACTAAATAGTGCCCCTTCTACTATTTTTCACTCTTCTTTGGTAATGTGAAGGCAAAACATCTTTTCACTTTTTCACACTAGTTTTTTAAAGAAAGATTTAAGTCCCCTACTTACACTGATTTTTTTAATTGGTTACTTAAAAGGATTTTAAGGGACTCTCGTTCTTTTGGGGGGGAGGTGGAGTTGAGTCAAAGTTGAATCATAAAGAGCAGGCTATAGCATGACACTCAAGCTTTTTTTTTTTAGAAAAAAGCAAACCATTAATACTGACTTAAGCAATATGTCTGGTTTTCCTTTTATATAACATAGCATAAATTTGAACATACTATTTTTTTAAAGATTTATTTATGCATACAAGAACAAGGATACAGGCCAGAGGTGCAGGGGGTGAGAGGAGTGGGGAGCAGAACAGGCAGGCAGACTGAAATACACTGCTGAGGGGAGCAACGGGCAAGACAGGAGAGATCTGCGCCATGTGGGTAGCTCTCTGGCCAGGGATCCAACTTGTGCAAACGTGTGCTGCAGGGGCTGCGGATAGCTTCATACCGCTGTGCTTTTAACCCCTTGCGCCACCAGGGAGGCCCCCTGAACTTACTATTTTGAAAGTTTTAGATACGTTAGAAAATAGAAATAAAGATGATTCATCCTCAAAACCATTGCTTCCTAATGTTAGCAACCAGATTTCTTTGTTTCTAGTGAGTCTAATTTCTTAGTCTTACCTCAGGGTACTCATTTTAAATCTAACCTGTCACCTTAAAGTCATGCTACAAATACTTTGAAATCTAGTTTTCAGAAATTAAGTTGGGTCTAAGTTTCTCCTGCTTCTGTTGCCTTGCTGCTTATAGCCAGTCATTTTACACAGATATACTCCCCCAGAAAATAATAGGTTTGTATACCTAAATTGTGCGCCATGTTTGGTACATAGTATGAACTCAGTATTGGTTGTACATGCTTTTAACAATCCTGTTCATTAAAAGGGAGAAATTTTCACTTGGGAATTTGAAATAAAGAGTCTGATTTTATTTTTCACTTTGCTTCAGTCCCAGCTACTATTGAGTTGTATAATTTTCTGTACAATTTCCAATTAGAGTGAAATCTTACAGTTACCCGAAAGGGGGTGCTTAGTTTGATAATGTTAATTTGTTGAGCTCTCTTATCTTTGGGTCAACACCATGACCTGAAAGTTTACCTAAGTATTTGTGTCTACTCTCAGGTGTATACTTCTTTTTTTTTTTTTTTTTTTTTTTAAAGATTTATTTATTTATTTACACAACCACTGGGTACAGTCAGAAGCCTGGGAGGGTGAGAGAATTCACCAGAGCCAGAGGGGAGAGCAGAGCTGGCAGACTGACGAAGTACACTGCTGAGGGGAGCAGCAGGCGCAGCAGGAGAGGTCTGCATGCCATGTGGGACCCTCGCTGGCGGCTGGGGATTGAACCTGGCTGGGGATTGAACCTGCGCTGCGGAGGCGATGGGCAGCTTCACAGCCCAGCACTCATCCGCTGCGCCACCAGGGGAGACCCAGGTGTATAATTCTTACTGTAAACTTTTATTTAAAGCATTTGCTTCTGATTTTCAGTTTGTTTTTTGATACTAAAGAAAACATACAAACTTCTTTTTCTGTTTTGAAAAGCCAAAAGACAAAGCAGTCGATGGACCAAAAACATTACAAAATAAAATATGAAGAAGCACAAATTAAAGAACTGGCAGGGAATCAAATTTATACAAAATTACTTACCTTAACTACTGGAAATAATTTGTCTTACCCATTTGGCAAGTGCGTTTTTCATGTTTACTCTAAGAACTATGTATGATTGGCACTGACTGGAGTGGCAAAGATGTGTTAGACAAGTTCCTCACTTTTCAGATAACTCACATTCTAGTTATTTATAAAAGACCTACCTGTATTGCAAATGAAACATGTATACATCATAAAACATTTAGTGTCTACTGTGTTGCAGGTACTATAACACCCAGCAGTCTTGCAGGACACTATACATATGCAAAAAACAAAAGGATGGTTTTTGATTTTTTTTGCATTTATTACAGTGAAAATATAGGGAAATCAGATGGAAAGTCTGGGTAGGCTTGCAAAGGAGCTGATTAATAGAGGTGAGTCTTGTAGTATCAGTAGAGCATTGAATTGGTGATTATAGTATAAGGGAACTGAGTTTTAGAAGTGAAGGAAGGGCATCCTTAATTTATAATTGGAATGACTTTACAGGTACTATGCGTCTGTACATAGTTTGAAATGTGTGGAGTATAGAATTAAAGGTACTGGTGGGAGTGTTGTAAAGAAAGGCAAGGGCCAGATTTCTGAGAGCAATAATGCATGCCTTGAAAACAAGTTTGGATTTTATTTTTTAGAATTTGGCGAGTCACTTAGGGAAACAATATTGCGGATACATTGGTGTGTGTTTAAATGGAAAAGAGACCAGCAGAAAAGAGAACTGATTGAGCGGTTTAGGAGTTAGAATATTCAGAACTTGATGACTTTGGTGGTGTAATTTCTATTGTATGTCATACATTTTTGTTTTTGATTTTTAAATAAAGGTCTATTAAAGCAAGCACTTACAAAATTAAATTTGATAATTTGCCATAGATAATTTGATCTAATGCAGATATAACAATAAAATTAACTACCATATAGTTTTGACCAATTTCAACAGTTTAAGACTTGTGAATTTTGCTTCTTCTATCATCCCTCCTATTCCCCTTCAACTGGATTATTTAAAAGCAAAGCCCAGGCATACTTATCTATAAATACTTTATGTATTTCTAAAAAAATAAGGGCTCTTAACACATCCACAGTACTGTTAGCACCTAAAAAATTAATAATTCTTTAATCATTTTATTCATCATATTTGTCTGATTTTTTCATGTTTTTTCCGATTGGTTTGTTAGAATCAGAATTCAAAGTATTCCACACAGCATCTGGTTGACAAGTCTTTCAGTCTCCGTTACTCTCCCCTTATTGTTCATCATTTGCTATGTATTTATTGGGAAAAAACCCAGATCTCTTGCCTATAGAATTTACCAGTTGAACTTTGTTGACTGTATTTGCTATAGCAGATTCATGTAACATGTTCCTTTCTCCTTTGTATTTCTTGTGAACTAGTGGTCAAACTGAAAACTCAGATTTTAGTTTGATATTTTGGCAAAAATATTCACAGTAGAGCGCTGTGCTTTGTATTGTATGACACTAAGGGATACATGCTGCTGGTTGTTTTCTTTTTTATCTTTTTCTGTTTTTTTTTAATATACATGCTGTTGAAGCGAGCACACTTTTATTTTTGATGTTTAGATTGATCAGTGGGTGGGTGTTGTCAATTACCTGATTTTTTTCAGTTAAGTTCCCTGTCAGACATTCACATAGTTTTAGTAGTGTAGTAGTAATTAATGAATATTGCTAATGATCTATAATCTAATTCTGGATTTCACTTTCCCTTTTTGGGGGGAACCTTTCTATACAATTAAAATGTACAGTTTGTTTTTTAAAAAAATGACTGCTGCTCAAGTGCTTGTTTTAAGTATGGCACCTGGATGCAAAATTCAGAGTGGTTGAGATTAGTTTAGAATATAAGCATCAAAAACAACAACAAAAGAATATAAGCATCATAGAGATTTAAGCTGAGTTTAACTATAGGGATTTAAGCTGAGTGATTTCTATGAATTAATATAAAAGAACTCCTATATGTATGACTAGTAGACATTGCTTTGCAATTATTAGATTAGTCTGAATATGAATGAAATGTTTGACTTGGAGAATTGCACCTCTTATTTTTAATGAAAGGGATTCATTATAATTTGAATTAAGTTAGTACTTTTAAATTTTGTTGATATTTTGATTCCATTTATAGTAGATCTAGAAAATTGCTGTGAATCTTGTTTTTATTTTTAGTTTCCTGGCCATTTATAAATTTTAGAACCTTGTTGAAAAAAAAGTAGTATGTTGGAGATAAGCAATTCTTTGAAGTTGGCATACTTGGCTCTCCACCTGAGTTTCTTTGTGATAGTCTTATGAGCATCACTGTTAGCCTCTCGGTCAGTAAAAGATGATGATATTTCCTCTGTTTGCAGTCAGTAAAAGATGATCTTTCCTCTGTTTGTCCCCCATGCAGCATGGAAACCTAATAACTTATTACCACAATCCAACTGCCAGACTTCTGGGAACATCAGTCTTTGGAAACCCAGTTCCTCATGGAAAGGGGGAAAAAAAAAACCTTTTGCATTAAACTGAGCCCCAGAGTTCACTGTTTGACTATGTGCAAAGTGTAAGTTAGTAAACTTAATTAGCTACTTCCTCTGACAGTTTGGTAGCACATTGGGAATGATAGAAGGAAAGTTATCTGAGAAGCAGACTATTACTATAAGAAGATTGGAGAAGCATTCACTAGATTAGAAAGATAGGGCTGTAAATACTATCCTCTACTACAGGAACCAGTGATTGTCTTTCTCTTTGAGAGTAGGTTTATTATACACAATATAGAGGGTACTCTTAACTAAGAAAAGTGTGTAACAGGGTTTAGGCAAGTTTTCATAATATTAGTGATCATGTATTATTGGCATTTGCCTGTGACCATAGTTCTAAATGCTTTGCCTCTGTTATATGTGCTAATCCCATAAGAAAACTATGAAGTCGACACTGTTTCTTCTTTATCTATGTGAGGAATACAGAAGCTAAATCGCTCACCAGAGGTCATAAGGCTAATAAATAGTAGAGTACATGTTGATTTTTCTTATAATAGAAACTTGGACAAGAATCTTGATATTCAGGGACATGTATGTATTTGAGATCTCTGATGACAGTACAGAGACTTATGAGTTTGAGGGGATGCTTAGTAGACTGGAAAAGTCCTTAATTAAACTAAATTATTTTCTGTAATAAAAAAGTGAACTTTTCAACAAAAGTATCACACTACTCGGGGATAATGTGGCTTGAGAGGATTTACTCACAGTAAGAAGGCTCAGGTTTTCTGATGAGAATGTCCTATTATTGTCTTTATGTTTCTCTTTTTGAGATGAATCTTAATGCATCATCTGAAAACACTGTACTGTGACTGCATATACATATTACTTTAAGATAAATGCATATATAGTAAACTTTTGTTAGTATATTTACATTGCTTTTTTAGTAATCTTGGGTATGTTGGTCAAATTTCTTAGCATAAAATTTTTAAAAATTTCCTTTATATATTTTTACATCATTGTTTATTTTTAAACAATGTTTGCTTCTTTTTAATCTTTTCTTTTTTAAATGCACTTATCTTTTTTTCCCTAAAGAGATAAATTTTGATCCCTTTTCATTTTACTAGTAATTGTTTATGTAGATGAATTATTCTGGGTAAAACTTTCTCTAGAATACCTGAAGAAAAAGTTACTGCTGCTTGAGTAAAATTGAGGTTGATTACTTTTTAGACATGATATACCTAATCTTCAGTTATTTATTATGGACCCCATGGTGTGGGAATGTTCACAAGGTAACAATCTCCAGTGAAGTCAGCAGAAAAATAAAGCCAACCAAAAAAAAGATTAGATGTTAATAGGACCTTTATTTACAAACATAGTCATGGTCTGGAATTGATTGTTAAATTTTTCAGCATATTAACCTTTTCCACCTACTGTCATTCTATGGAGACTTCAGTAGTGTCTTTAAAACCCTTTCAAAGGGTTCACATCGGAATTATCAATAATACGTATTTGTTGACTAGTTAAGTAGTTGGCAGCCAATTAAAAGTAAGAGCAGAACTCTAGAGTAAATCCTGTAAGAGTGCTAAAAGGTTAAATGAATTGGACTCTGAGAGAGGAAGTCAGAGAGTGCCAGCCTATTTCAACATTTTGCTTTGTGCTAGCTTTAATTTTTCTTTGTCAGTGTCTGTGCCACCCTAGGCAGGCATGTTAACCATGTGATAAAACTAATTTATTACAAACCTTGAAGTTTCTAGGTCTGTAGTATCATTTAATTTTTTTAGGGATATGAATTTTATTACTGGGCAACCCCCTTTTAAGTTTGATTGCCTTTTCTTTTGAGTATGAGTTACATTTTCCTGCTTCTTATGAGTAGTAGTTTTGGATTGTATTCTAGATATTGCGACTGTTACCTTGTGGAGACTCTGGGATCTGTTATAGTTCACTGAATTCAGAATTTGTTTCAAAGTAGTTATCATAGATTGAATTGAATATTTGTGGCCTCCCCACCCAGATTCAGTGTTGAAGTCATAACACCCCTAATCCCCCAACGTGATGTTTTTGGAGATGGGGTCTTCTTTGGTAGGTAATACGGGTTAGACGAGGTCATTCAGGGTAAGGCCCTGGTCCCATGAGATTAGTGCCTATATAAGAACAAACAGTTAGAGGGCTTGTGCCATGTGAGAAGGCAGCTAGCTGTCTGCAACCCTTACCAGGCACCAACACCACTGCCACCTTACTCTTGGACTCCAGTTTCTAGAACTGAAAGAATAAATTTTGATTGTTTAAGCCTCAGATGATATTTTTTAATGGCTGTCCAAGCAGACTAAAATAGTAGCCGATTCTAGAATCTAAATTGCCTTCTTTCTTGTGGTCAGCAAAAATACCTATTTAGTAATTTTATTCTTTTTTTTTATTTTTTTAAGATTTTTAAAAAGATTTATTTATTTATTTATTTATACAAGAACTGGGGTACAGGCCAGATGCGCAGGAGGGTGAGAGGATTCACAAGAGACTGAGTGGGGAACAGAACAGGCAGATTGACAGAACACACTGCTGAGGGGAGCAGCGGACGTGGCAGGAGAGGTCTGCGCGCCATGTGGGACCCTCGTGGGCTAGCCGGGATTGAACCTGCGCTGTAGAGGCTGTGGGCAGCTTTACAGCATGGGGCTCAACTGCCTGTGCCACCAGGCGAGGCCCTAGTTATTTTATTCTTAACTGTGCTTCTTGGAGTCTGTTTCACTAGATAGCCAGAGATTTGAGCAATTAATATGTAAAATTTGGGTTCCTTTTCTGAAAATCCCCTTTGCAGGACTTTTCCCCCTTCATTTGCTAGTTGCTATTGTCAATCTTGAATTGATATTCTGGTTCTATAAGCTATTAATACTGTTTCCTACTAAAGGTTTAGCTATTCAGTAGGTGTGGATTGGAGCCTGTCTTCAAGTAGAAAATGTTAAAAGTTGGAAACTACTTATTCCAAATATTATAGTCAGTCTAGTTTCTTGCTGCTTTTGGTTGTTCTTCAGTGCTGTTAAGTGGTCGTTTGTTGTTTTTATGTCCAGAGTTTGTTTGTTGTTATCTGTGGAAGGGTCAGTCCAGCAGAACTTACATAGCTAGAAACTGCTTTCTAATACTAATTTATATTGAATCATTGTGTTTTTTTTTAAAGATTTTTAAAAATTATTATTATTATTTATTTATACAAGCACTGGGTACAGTCAGAAGCGCGGGAGGGTGAGGGAATTCACCAGAGCCAGAGCGGGGAGCAGAGCAGGCAGACTGACAAAACACACTGCTGAGGGGAGCAGCGGGCAGCAGGAGAGGTCTGCGGGCCATGTGGGACCCTCCTCCGGTGGCTGGGAAGCAGCCAGGGGTCTAACCAGCGCTGCAGCTGCCGGCAGCTTCGCACCCCAGCACTCAACCACTGCACCACGGGGGAGACCCGAATCACTGTGTTTTTAGTTGTTAAAAATAGCTTGATTTCCACATAAACAATCTAATTTTCCCCTAATTTTGCCATCAATGTGTAGGCAGGAAGGGTGTGCTGTTATTAATTTGTTTGTAGAATGGGATATGGTTGAAGGGTTTCTTTATAATATATGTGCCCTTATTACTGGTAGATAGGAAGATTTTTTAATTCATGGAATTTTGAAGCATTGTTGGGATTTGGCTATGTGCCAGGCATTGTGTTAAAACACCTTGTTGAATCTTCAGAACAACTTTGTAAGATATAGATACTGTTTTAAACCCTATTTTACAGCTAAGGAAGCAAAAGTTCAGAAACTTGTTTAATGTTGCATAGATAGTAAAAAGCAAAGCTAGAATTCTAACTTAGGTTAACATCATTCCACAATCTGTTCTTTTGCCACTGAAGATGATCACTCACTGATCTTTAAGGTTCCTTCCTGTGCTAACATTCTGTGATTTTAGGTTTTTGTTTTTTAATTGAGGGAATGCTGGTTCACAACACTGTATGTTATTCAAAGGCATAGGATCATACCTGCTTAGATGCATGTTACCACACCAAACACACCACCATATACTTGGTTTTTACTTTACCTAGAGCAGTTACAGTTAGGAAATTTCAGGTTTATGTTTGTAGGGTGCCACCTCTTGGTAATATTCAGTAATGCAGCCTAGCAAAAGAAGAAAAAAGAGAATTACAAATTATAAATATAAATTAGGAATTTATATATGTATTTATAATCCAGGGAATATATGATTGGGTAACATTTGATTCGATGGCAGAACAGAACCTAAGAATTCCGTAAGCTGCCAAAACCTGTAATTGGGAAGGATTTACACCTATCAGCTGGAATATGTAACTGTCAGATATATGATGCCAATCCCGAATGAAACAAATGAAGGCCATAAACAACAAAATTTCTCTGTGTGATACACAAACAGAGGCAATAAGCCCTTGAAGTAAGCAAAATAGGTGAAAAATTAAGGAAGGGGAAACCCTAGGAGACAGTCATGAAATTTCTTAATAACTTTGTATGTTTCTGTACCAACAAAATTTGGTAAAAATTTTGAGCATCAAGGTGACACAATTTAGTAACTTTTAACAAATAGTTTTGCTGAACTTTTGGATGGATTTGCCAATTAGAAACTATTATTGAAAGTTTGAGGTTGTGAAAGTATCTTTTTTTTAAAAACAGGAATCATAAAATGAAACTAGCTTGTGAACAAGATTTGTACTAGGTGTGGAACTCCTAGTACAAGGACAGTCCTTTTTTTAAAGTAGTTTTACATTTTAACATAAGATACACTAAAGTGTTTTAGGTTGAAAAAAGTGTCTTAGCAATTGGAAAAGACTGTTGTGTCTGGATATAAGGTAGATGTACTCAAACATAAGACTTTGTCATCACATCCTTGTGGTCTTTCCCTACTGAATTTCCTACCGAAAGAAACAATTTTGTTGTTATATCTAAAACCCTTTTTCCCCCTTGTGGAAAAGCAACTCTTAATACAAGGATCTACTGGGATAATGGAACTGAGTGGAAGGAATTAGCATCCAAGGAAAAGAGTAGGGGAAGAGCCTATTGAATTAAATTGACTCTGGGAATGTGAAAAAGGCCATTCTTTTGTATGGCCTTGAATTAAGAATTTAGATTTGTACCTTTTTTTAGGGTTTAAAAATGAAACAAAATTATATCAGACAGTATATACTCCAGAAAGTCTAAAATATTAACTATCTGGCCTTTTGTAAAAAAAAAAAAAAGTTCTGCTCTCTTGTGTATAGTCTTACTTCTCAAAGAAGGGGGATGTTCAGGAAGCATCATTTTAAGGAGGAATGTTCATTTGGACCCTGATAAGTAGTTAGGTATTGTAGGAAAATAATTGTAGAAGTGAAATTGAAAAAAGGATGAGAAACCAGATCTGTATTAATAATTTGTAATGTTTATTTTTTATTGGGTATTGGGCTAAACTAAATGTAGAATTTGGAGGTTACCTATTGTATTATCCATTTTTCACTAGTACATTGTTTCTCCCTCGACAGACTGGTGGCTCTAGCTTGCTTTTAATTTTCTCCATCAGATGGAATATTTATAAAGAGAGCCCTGATCACTCATGTTTAATTCTTTTCTTCATTATGTAACTATCACTTGATTTTGAATCAGTCATTTAAATGTTGGACAACATTTTTATTTACATTTAGTCAGAAGGTATTAGCTTATGAAAAGTGTGAACCTATGACTTCCATGAAGTATTTCAGTTAATAAATATTGAAAGCTTTGCATGTTAGCACTTAGTACCCAGTAGACTTAACTGGAGCATTATTAGTTCATTGCTAGAGAGCAGTTGTTTTGGAATCTGTTGATCTAATTCTTACCCCATCCCTATCCCCACCCCAGTTTGACTGACTATACTTATATTTGCTTCAGGCAGACTTGAAAATCAGAATAGGAGAAAGAAAAGAAAGAAAGCTAATACTGGTTAGCAGTAGTTAGTAATTAACAATACCTTTAAAAAGGGTGTGTTAGCCCTTGTTATTTTTGTTTAATTTTACTTGTTTAGAAAATTAGGTACAGAGGGAGCACATAAGAATTCACCTTTTGGAAGCAATTAATGCATTTCTATTCATTGATTTTAAAAATGACTAAAGAAAGATGACTTGTTTAAAACCTGTCATCTATTAATTTTGAAATAGTTGCCTTAAATTTCTCTTAAAATATGTACAGAGATTTGGAGCCAGAACAGTTAGCTATGCAACTTCTATGTCTAAGTCTACTATGAACATAGTATGAGTTAATAATATAAAATGTTTTGACTAGTGACTGACTAGCACATTCAACTTAAAATTATCTTTCGTTGTTATATGTGCGCGCACTCTCACACACACACTCTCTCTATCTATATGTAACAGGTAACCTGTGAATGTAGTGTATATACGCACAAATATATGTTATATGGACAAAGGTTTTAGAAAAGAATAGTGTCAACTTTTTAAGATAGCACTGTTTTACCGGTCCGGTAGGTATAAACAACCAAACCCAGTTTGCTTGCACCCAAAAAGCCAAACAAACTCTGAACCACAAGAAATGTCTTTAAATGGAAATTATTGAGCAAGATGGCCACTAGGGGTGTCAGTGGTTGTGTTAGCATCCCAATGAAACTGACTCTGAATGGTGGGAGTGCTGTGATTACTAAAGGGGGAAAGGAATGTGAGGGAAGTTGGAACTTTGAATTTCCAGGGCTAAGGAGGTGCTGAGCAGACTGGGTGACATAAGTCAACGTGTTTGACTTTCCCAACAGGGTATTTTCTCAGCAGTCAGCAGATGTTTATTTCTGATGCCACTTGTCAACCTGGAATGGGCATATAGAATTTTATTAGTGATGAACCACAATCAGCTTTCAAGTTGCCAGGAATGCAGTTGGAGTCAGTTAATGGTTAATCACTAGCAGAGGGCAGGGGAAGAGAACAAGAGGAGGTTAGAGTTTAAGTAGACATTCATAATTTACAGCCTAGGTAAGTTTTGTCTGTGGGGAATCTGACTACATTGGTAAATTGTTTTTTGGATCGGGGAAACTCTAAGTAGTAACAGAGAAGTCATAACTTGGGTTTCTCCTGGTGCCGTGATTCCTGCAATTGGGCATACCCATTGTAGGGGCTTTGGAAGCTTATGTCTGTGAGGTTATTAAGAAATACTGGCTTTTGAAGGCAAGAGGGAAGGGCAGATCCTATACCTGTTCAGCATCTCTCTTGTCACCTTGTACTTGAAGGTGCTTTGTGGTTGAGCCCAAGACTCCTACTGAAGGGGATCAGTTAGTGATGCTGCCTCATTGGCATTCTATAACCCCTTCTGTGTATTTCTAAGATGATGGTGCCAAATTTATTGTACGGTATTATGGGAGTCTTTATTTCTATTTGAGTCTAAGAAGACTGCCCCCCTCCCCGCCCCAGTCCCAACAGTGAACTTTGTACTCTTTTAACCTTAATTTTGTATAAGCAATTTATAAACAATCCCTCTCTTTAGGAAAGTTATATTTGAAAACATATCTCAAGGTTTTGTAAGTGTAAGCTTATAACTGTCATAGAAGTGGTTAGTCAATCTCTTAGTATTTTGAATCAACTGCTTTTTGTTTAGTTTTTTCTTTTTTATGTTGTGAACTTTCACTAATACATATCAAAGTATAGGTTTCTTTTTTAAAATCCTGCTTGAAATTTGGTTTTCAGAATCTGCAGATTGAGGTTTTTCATCAGTTCTGGGAAATTCTAATCAAATCTAAACATTGCATCTGCCTATTCTTTCCCTTTTCTTCTTTTGGAACTCTGAGTAACATACCATATATATATATGTGTGTGTTTGTGTGTATATATGTATATATGTGTGTGTGTATATATATATGTATATATGTATACACACACACATATACACACACACACAAACACTCATTCACTTTTTGTGGCTCTTAATAGCCCCCAGAAACAGCTTTATTGTAGTGTAATGCGGATACTAGAATTTGCCCTTCATATGTAAAAATTGATGGCTTTTAGTAAATTTATTCAATTTTGTTATTGAAGTTATTCAAACTACCACAACCCAATTTTAGAATACTTTTATCACTTCAGAAAGTTCCTTTGAATGTGTTTGCACTTTATCCCTACTCTCATTCTTACCCTGGGCAATTAACTATATCTATGGTTTTGCCTTTTCTAGAAATTTCATGTAAATGGAATCATATAATCTTATGTGCCTGACTTTTTCTACTTAGCATAATGTTTTTGAGGTTCCACTATGTAGCATGGTTTCATTAACTAATTCCTCTTTATTGCTAAGTAGTATATCATTTTATGGCTATTTCATCTTATTAGTTATGTTATGTGAATAATGCTTCTGTGAACATTCAAATACAGGTGTTTGTGTGAACGAACGTGTTTTCCTTTTTATTGGGGAGATACTTGCAAGTGGAAATGCTGGGTCATATCTAAGTTTAACTTTTCAGTAAACAACCAAACTTTTCCTTGCAATGTGTTTATACTATCCCACATTCCTACTAGAAAAGTATGTGCACTCCAGTTTATTCTTCCTTGCCAATATTGGTATTGTCAGCTTTTGATTATAGTCCTTTTGGTGGTTGTGAAGGGTTGTGTCATTGTGGTTAAATTAGACTGAGCATCTTTTTCATATGCTTATTTGGTAAAATAAGCTTAATCTCTGAATTATCTTTCCTTGTCTTTTGCCTGTTTGCTAATTTTTTTTGTGTTGTATTTTCAGAGTTTTTTATATAATCTGGGCATGAGTTCTGTATCAGTATATATTGTTTGGGAGTGGAGTATTCTGTAAGTCCATCAAGTAAAATTAGCAATAGTGTTGTTTATTCTTGCTGGTTTTCTGCCTAATTATTGTATCAGAAAACGAGGAGGAAAAAAGGAAGATATAAATTATAGAAAATTTCATTTCATAGTATTTCTTTACCTCCAAGTCCTCAAGATTTGTTCCTTCTTTTCTATTCTGTCAAGTAATTGTTATTTGGCAGACCTCCTTGAAGAGTTCTACTATATTCTTAATTAATAAATTTGTTCACGCTGTGTTCCCATTTGCCATCCTTCATTCATATTGGTTACTTAAGATATATGCTCTTGAACTGAAATTACTTACGCAAAAACATTAGTTAATGCTAGAGCAGTCTGAGTGCTTCTTGATATATTTATATTTCCATTATTTCAGTAGGTTTTTTTTTTTTATTTCAGTAGGTTTTTGAGCGTGCTAAATGTCTCATGTTAGTACCTGATTTTGATGAACTTATTAATATAGTATTGGTTAAATTATTGTTCATTGCCACATTTTCCAAAGAATTCACAGGGAGAAATTCCAAGGAAGTTTGTGCCTCACTGAGTTATTTGTATCTAAATTTCATTCATTAATAAATGGGCAACTATTGAGAATATAGCAATAAGTACAATCACTAATCTGCCTTTTGACTCTGGTTTGAGAGAAGCAGCCTTTTAAATGACAAATCACAGTATAGTTTCAGTGCCAATCCTAAATTCTGCATCTTTTAAAGGAATAGGAGCATAATGAGAATTTTGAGTTTAAAATAGTAGTTTCAGTTGGTTTTGGTAGAAATTCAACCTTACGTCATGTTAAAGCAGCACTATCAAATGATTTTTTTTTCCGGTTATACGCAGAAGTCACATGAATAACTGTCTCTTTAATTACACATGCTCCTCCTAGATTCAGTATTTAGTTGTGGAATGGAAGGAGGGAGCAGCATGGGAAAAGCATACCAACAGTTTAACTGATATGACCAGATCTTTTGGTTCTCAGGACTCTGTAAATGTGATCCTGGGGATCATTTCATTATCCTAGTTCCATTATCCTTAGATCTTTATTCAGAGAACAAAAGGAAATAAATGAGGTTCAAAGTTTTTAAGTCCTGATGAGAAAATTGGACCACCACATGCAAAAGAATGACAAAATGACATATTTTGAAAGGTTTACTTTAGCTTCCTTAGGAATCAGCAAGGAGATAAAAAGGTGTGACCAGTGAAGGAAAAAAACCAAACTAATGGGTGAAAATGTTTCAAGGTGAGAATGATCAACTTTGTTAAATACTGCTAATATGTGAATGAAAATGAGTTATGAACATTGGGCAAGAAGACTCAGTGCTATCAAGCTATTGCCAACCACTGAGTCATGAGTTCAATCCCCAGCCAGGGAGCAAACCCACAAGGCGCAGCAGACCTCTCCTGTCTTGCCTGCCGCTCCCCTCAGCAGTGTATTTCAGTCAGTCTGCCTGTTCTGCTTCCCACTCTTGTCTCTGGTAAATCCTCTCACACCCTGTACCTCTGGCCGACACCCCAGTTCTTGTATGCAAAAATATATAACAATAAATCTTTTTTAAAAAGGGGGTTCTTGAAAATTGACCTTTAGGATTTAGACAAAGTTTTTGGTGATCTTGTTGAAAGTTATTTCAGGATTGTGATTGACTTGAATGTCTGTTGGAGTGGGTTTTAGAAAGCATGGGAGGAAAAGAGGAGTAATTTTTTTCCAGTGTAGATGGAGGCAGAAACATGGAGTGCTAAGTTGAGTGGGAAGTGGAGTCAGGCAAAGTCAGCTTTGGGGAGAATGTTTGGGCAGCATGTTTCATGCTGATGGGAATGAGTTTAAAAAGAAGAGAAAATAAGGAAATATTGGTGGAGAGTGTTCTTTAGTGAGAGCTATAAGATCTCTAGAATGTGAAAGGAGTGGTTAGACTGAAATAGGAGCATAGATTGCCATAAAAGAAAGGCAAAATGTGTGGGTATAGGCACTCATTGATGGATAGATATGATAGAAATTTGTTTGTTTCTGTTTATTTCAATTTTCTCAATGAAATGAGAATGTGTAACAATCAGTTGAGTGAGAATGGAGAACGAATATAGAGGTTTGAGGAGAAAGTATGTGAAATCATATAGGAGAATGAGAAAATGAACCAAGAATACATAATTTGATTGCTGAGCATCATTGAAGGGCATTTGAGGTTTGTGGTCAGACTTTTAAAGTGAAATCAGAGGGCATATTTAAGATTGTTGATGTAATCTGGTGAATCAGACATCATGTAATAATCTGTACTATCCTTAATGATGTTTAGCATATATTTTTTTCTGTTATCCTGCTTTTGATTAGAATTTGCTGGCTGTCTTATCAATCCCTGTATGGTTAACAGTTCTATGCCCTTATGCCTACTAGTGTTTATCTTAGAAATGAACATAGTTAGGTTTTTTGGTTTTCAGTTTTTTAATCAAATCTGACAGAAACATTTAATTGACTTCCCAGGATCACACCAGCCCCTCTTCAGGTTTTTGGTTCATAGTCGGAATCTCAAACTTGATTTTCCCCTTCTGGTTGTGTGAAACTATCCTGTATACAACACTGTTGATTTTGAACCTGATTTACACTGGTATTATAGAATGATTCAAAAATTTTAGGGCTGCTTTCATCATTAAACATATGTAGTAAATATTTAGTAAATTTAAAAAATAGTGTAGATCTATTTTAGTATATTTATCATTACATTATTTCCGCCTAGTATTACTGAGTTAATTTATAAACTATCTTTTAAAACTTTTGTTTTAGTCCCAGAAATCCTGGATAGAAAGCACTTTGACCAAGAGGGAATGTGTATATATCATACCAAGTTCCAAAGACCCTCACAGGTAAACATACCTTTGTTTCTTCTTACTTTTAGGAATTTAGATGTAAATTTTATTGTTGTTTCTTTAAAGTTATTAAATAAAGCATAGTTACTATTATTTTTGTGTTTAATAGAATTAATATTTTAGGATTGAGGGAAGGTGATACCATTATTAAGATATCATAATTCTGGAGTTCTTCGTGATATTCACAGCATAAAACCTCTTTCTTTGAGTATTCCCTTATCCCTAAACTCTCCCAAATTGAAATGTGTTAAAAAGATAATACACTTAAGGCTCTCTTTTCTGATTCACTGATTGAGAGAATTTAAAAATTAGTGTATCTGTTTGTTGGCATCTGTTGAGCAACCAACACTGTGGTTCACGCTGAAGAAACCAAAATGAGCCAATAGTTGCTATTTGTTTGCCGGTGTGTAGATATAGCTCAATATCTACTGGAAAACTAGAGGTTATCTTCGATTGTCTTCTTGGTCTTTAAAATGAACTTGATACTAGGAAAAAAAATTAAAATAAAGAAGAGTAGCTAAAACTCAAGAAAAATTGAGAACTTGAGGTAAAAAATATTTTTCCTAAAATTTTCCCCTTTTTTGAGGCCTAGAAATAGAAAAAGCTTAAAAGGACAAATTGAAGATACAGTTTTATTTCCTAGCCTTTTACTACCATTTGATACATGACTGGTAATAAAATATAGCTAAATTTTAAATTAACTTATTTTTTTATAAAAATGTATTTTATTTTAAAACAAGTCTATAAAAAGTCTATAAAAGAAATCACATACAAAAATACAGATTACTCTGACATGTTGGCAAAATAGCTTATGGCTGTACTTGAATTCGGAAGTATGTCATATTTGAGGGTATCCAGAAGTCTAACTGACTTATTTTAAATTATACTATCCCACTTAGTATATTCATGGTGGGTACTTAGTATTTCTGGAATTAGAATTTCTAATTGTTTATTATATTACGTGACTTGGATTTAAATTCAACATTTCTCTATAACAGCAAAAGACACCCCTTTTTTGAATGTATCTTTCACTTAAACAAGTTTCCATCGTAAGAATAATACATATGATGAAACTTGAAACTTGAGAAGCAGAAAGTTGGTTTAATACTCACGTTTTCATAGGTCTAAAACAGTCATTATAACATTTTGGTGCATTTATATTTAATTTTTTTATGTATACCTTTTGTTTTAAGCTGTTGCTGTGGTCAATCTATATGTAAAATATTGTGCTTGCTTTTAACAAAATATAGTAATCATTTTTTCATATAGATATTTATAAGAATGGTAGTTAATAATGCATCAACCACCATAATTCCTATTCCAGTACTGGGCTTTTGTTTTCAGTTTTTAGCCATTATAAATTAAAAGTAGGCCATAATGCAGATCTTAGTAGATACAGCTTTTTGTATTTAAGGTTTTTCCCTCTTGACATAAGTATTGCCAAAATGCTTTCTAAAAGAATTAAAGCAATACACACTGTCACCAATAGTGATGAGAATGCCAACTTTACTGAATACTGACTAGAGTAACATTTTCCATCATCTTCAAAAAAGTAAGTACAAAATAGTGTGTCTTAAATTTGCATTTACTTTTTTACTTTTGAGAAAACAGTTTTTGTTTTTAAATCTCCAAATTTTAAAAACTTCTATAAATGTAATTAGATAACTTTAATGTCTCTGCCACTCATTGTCTTATGACTTCTTTCAGTTTTTTACTAATTATTAAAGATATATTCTGTTACTATGTCATATTACATTTCTTTTTTTTTTTTCAAGATTTATTTTTTTATTTACACAAGAACTGGGGTACAGGCCAGATGTGCGGGAGGGTGAGAGGATTCACCAGAGACAGAGCGGGGAACAGAACAGGCAGACTGACGAAACACACTGCTGAGGGGAGCAGCGGGCGCGACAGGAGAGGTCTGCTGCGCGCCATGTGGGACCCTCGCTGGCTGGCAGGGATGCAGAGGCTGCAGACACAGCTTCACAGGGTGGCGCTCAATTGCCTGTGCCACCAGTGGAGGCCCCATATTACAATTTTTTTTTAATTTTAGTTTTTAAATAAATTTTATTTTTATATTCCCCATACAAATGCCGCCCCCTTATTTTGATCCCAGTCCCTCCCCTCCCTGACCCCTACCCCGCATAGAGTGTCTCTGGTTCATAGTTGTTTGTTGATTTTGATTTTCACTTTCTTATAGTTATTCATTTTCCTGGTCCCTTATTTAAGTTTTCTAGATTCCTGCTATGAGTGAGACCATCCAGTATTTTTCTTTTTCTTTCTGGCTTATTTCGCTGAGCATGATCCCTTCCAGCACCATCCATGTTGCTGCAAATTGCATGTGTTTATCTTTTTTGAATGCTGAGTAATCCCATATTACATTTCTTAACCAGAACACATAAATGACATTTCCCAGCTCCCAGGTAGTTAGTAATTCATAAAGATGGACTTAGAATTTAGATCTCCTTAGTTCAATGTGCCCGTTCCAAAATTAGACACTTTTTCATTGACAGAAAATTGTGGTTTTATTTTATTAAAAAAAAATAGATTATGCTGTCATTGAGGAGTTTTATTTCCTAAATTTTGTTTGTTTCATTTTGCAATAGAAATAATGAAAGTACTCATTAGCTATTAAAGAAATCTCTAGCTGTTAATAAGTATCCTTGACTGTGGCTATTCATGAGACATAATTAACAAACACAGTTAATAGGTCATTTCTTTATATACTACTTGAGTTTTTTATTTAATTTGATTTAAATAGGTAATACATGATTTACAAGGTGCTAAAAACAATAGTTTTCTTTCTACCACTGTGCCGTGACTTCTAAGTTCTCCTTCCTAAAGGAAACCGTTCTTACCTATTCCTTGGAATACCTTCTAGAAACAGTTATAGTTTTTATATGTCCAAGCACATATGTATACATTCTCCACATTCCCTTTAAATACAAAAGGTTTATCCCATTGTGTTTATTATCTTGGTGACAATATTAAATTTTTTCTGTTGTTGAGTTCGAAATGAAGCTTTATTGTAGGTGAAAGTACACACTCAGAACTGAATGCAGGCAAGTTTAGAGGAGACTCTGACAATGTTAAAATCAATATAAAATATGGAATTTGAGAGTTAAAAAGTTACTATAATGTATAAATGAAGGTATCAATGATTTATGATATCCATTGAACAATTAATGGTAAAATGCTCTTTTGTTTTATATTCATATGAACTTTATATAATTTAGATTGAACTTAAAAATATTTTCACTTTAATTTAATAAATTTACATTTTTTTTGTTTTTATAGATGCCTTCCAGGATGTCAGATTTGTCAGCAGCTGGTCAGGTAAATTTAATAACATAACTCCATTGCACAAATTTTGAAAAACATCAGGTGGAACTTGCCATCAAGAGGAAGAAATGAGGGCCTCCCCGGTGGCACTGTGGATTGAGTGCAGCACTGTGAGGCTGTCCACAGCCTCTGCAGCACGGGTTCGATTCCTGGCCTGCCAGGGAGAATCCCACATGGCGCGGCAGACCTCTCCTGTCTGGCCCGTTGCTCCCCTCAGCAGTGTATTTCGGTTCTTCTGCCTGTTCTGCTCCCTGCTCTGTCTCTGGTGAATCCTCTCACCCTCCTGCGCCTCTGACCTGTGCCCCAGCTCTTATGCAAAAATAAATAAATCTTTAAAAAAAAAAGAAAGAAATGATAGGACTGAATTTGGTAAAACAACTCACTGTATCTAAAATTAACTTTTTATGCACTTTTGTTACTGCCTGCCAACCAGAGATCTTTTCTTACATTTCTCCATCAGGATCTTAATGAACATTACTATTTACTGTTTATTTGCCTAAATAGCAAATGGGGGTACCATTCTTAAATCTTTCCTGTCTCCTTACACCCACTAAATCCTCTTGGATGGCTCATAGTTCAAGTTTGTTCAAGCCTTATAAGAATTCTAGATTGATGGGATTTTTTCCTATTAGTACTTCAGAGGCAGCTGACATAATTTTTTCCTTCTTTACTCTTAACTGCTTTTAAGATGTTATCAATAGCCTTCATCAGTGCCCTAGTATGATTTTCTTCAAGCTTGTTTACAGTTTTTATGCTCAGATCTGTCCATCAAATAGCTTCCAAATTTTTGCCAAATAAGTTTTCATGTTTTTATTCCCACCCCTTCTTTTCTGAGACTTAAAATACATATGTGTTGAACTACTTGATATTATTCCATAGGTCAGTAATGTTGTATTTCTTTTGAGCCCCCAATCTTTTCTCAGTGTTTTATTTTCGATTGTATTGTTATGTTTTCAAGTTTACTGATTTTCTCTTTTTGCAGTATTTAATATCGTATGAGTTCTACCCCATGCATTTTGATTTCTGATATTACATTTAGATGTTTTACTTGGGCCTCCCTTTTAAAGTATCTTTCAGGGCTTCCCCGGTGGTGCAGCGGTTGAGCGCTGGGTTGCGAAGCTGCCCGCGCCAGTTCGATCCCCGGCTGCTCCCCCGCCACCGGAGGAGGGTCCCACATGGCACGCAGACCTCTCCTGCCGCCCGCTGCTCCCCTCAGCAGTGTACTTCGGTCCTTCTGCCTGCTCTGCTCCCTGCTCTGGCTCTGGTGAATTCTCTCACCCTCTCGCGCTTCTGACTGTACCCAGTGCTTGTATAAATAAATAAAATAAATAAATAAAAATAAATCTTAAAAAAAAAAAAGAATAAAGTATCTTTCAGTTCCCTCCCTTGTCATGTTCATGTTTTCCTCTACTTTCCTCAGCATGTTCTTAATAGTTGCAACTTACTTATAATAGTTGTTTTAGTGTCATTTTTTACAAATCCCTTACTATACTATTTCTGGTCTTCATCTAACTGATTATTTTTCACTTATATTTTCTTGCCTTTTTACATGCCTACTAATTTTTGACTGATGCTGCATATTGTAAATTTCATATTTTAGCTTTAGATTTTATTGTATTTCATTAGGGAGTTTTAGGGATAGCCTTTCTTGCAGTGTGGTTACTCTGGATCAGTTTGATCCTTCCAAGTCTTGCTCTTCCAGTTGTCTGGCCATATGGCCTATTCTAATTTTGCCCTTCTGATTAGGCATAACTCTTCTGGGGACCCTATCATAGGCCATGTATATTACAAGATCTCTTCATTCTGGCTGGTATAAACACAAATTGTTCCCAGTCCTTCGTGAAATTCAAAAATTACTTGGCCCACTGCTACCTAGTAGTTCTCACCTTCTCCTTGGGTAGTTCAGTATTATTTTTGCTGAAGTCTACCCTTCTGCAGACATCTGGAACTCTGTGTAGTTTCCTCTTTTTTATTTCTTACTCCACAACCTCTTAGTTCCCTTGGTTTCTCTGATCTGATTTTTTAAATCAAATCAGTGAGAATGGCGGGCTCCTTTGGGTTTTTCCTTACTGCCTCCTAGTGCTTCTAAAGTAGAACACAAGCTCTTCCTGTCCCTGACCCCATGCCATCATTGTTGTCATTATATAGTTTGCATTTTCTTGAATTCTATATGCATGGAATCATATGTATAGAATCGTTAAGTGTATATACTCTGTCATTTACTGTCTTACATTCAGCATCATGATTTTGAGATCTATGTTGTTGTGCCTGTTAATAGTTCATTTCTTTCTCTAGTTGAGTGCTATTCTATTAATATGGTTGTACTACATTTTGTTAGATGCCTAATACTAAATTTAGATAACTACATCATTAAGTACTCATTTATGTATTCTATTCAGTGCAATAATGAAAGTATTAATGTATTGATAT
The DNA here is from genome assembly GCF_014898055.3 of Talpa occidentalis. NCBI lineage: Eukaryota > Metazoa > Chordata > Mammalia > Eulipotyphla > Talpidae > Talpa > Talpa occidentalis. The sequence continues at coordinate 18,456,545 of NW_023601104.1, read as the reverse complement.
CCTAAAATTAAAAAGTCAAGCTATTTTTATACTCTTCATTGATTCATTACTTCAATTTTTCATTGATAAAATTTTCAAAAAAAATTTTTTTTCCCCTTTAGATGTTTTTGTGGTCGCTTGGTCAAGCAGCATGCTTGTTTTACTGCAAGTCTTGCCATGAAATACTCAGATGTGAAATTGGGTGATCAATTTAATCAGACATTAGAAGAATGGTCTGTGGAAAAGCATACAGAACAGAGTCCAACAGATGCTTATGGAGTCATAAATTTTCAAGGGGGTTCTCATTCCTACAGAGCTAAGGTATGTCACTTATTTGATATTATTACTTCATTTATCATGTTAATGTACATTTATTATCTCTCAGTTTATGTACTATCAGAAAATTAGCCTCAATATTTTTTATCTTTTGATAAAAGTTCTTAATGCAAATAATAAATTATTATATCTTCTTGGTGAATTTTACCTTTTATCATTATGAAATATCTTTTATCTCTTGTCATTTTCCTTGATAAAGTTTCATTTTTTTTGAAAGCAGTATAGGTAAATTTTCTTTTTTCCTTTTTAGTTTTTTCTTTTCCTTCTGTTTAAGAGGTTTCTTGTAAAGCAGCATATATATTATTTTTTTTAAAGTTTAGGCTACTGTCTCTCTTATTTCTTACTAATTTATAGACTTATTTTTCAGATTAATCTTATAATAAACACTGTAAATACATATTTAATTACTATTATTATTAATTAGTACTTTTACTTTCTCTGGACAAAGAAAGAATGCTTTTGTTGGTGTGACTTTTATTAGTATGTTTTAAATCCCAAAACATTATTAATTTACTTATATTTGTCAGCAGTTTACCTTTTACATTGTTTTGCTTGCCTCCTTTTTTTTTAAGGTTTATTTATGCATACAAGAGCTAGAGTACAAGGCCAGAGATAGGGGGCGTGGGGGGCATGGGGGAGTAGGGGGTTGGGGGGTGGGTGAGAGGATTCACCAGCAACAGATTAGGGAACACAACAGGTGGATTGACTGAAATACACTGCTGAGGGGAGCAGTAGGCGAGACAGGAGAGGTCTGCTACACCATGTGGGTTAGCTCCCTGGCCAGGGAGTTTTGGGGATCAAACTTGTGCTGCAGTGGCTGCAGATAGCTTGATAGTGCTGAGACCTTTTTTTTTTTTTTTTTTTTTTTTAAGATTTATTTATTTATTTTATACAAGCACTGTGTACAGTCAGAAGCACGGGAGGGAGAGAGAATTCACCAGAGCCAGAGCTGGGAGCAGAACAGGCAGGCTGACGAAATACACTGCTGAGGGGAGCAGCGGGCGTGGCGGGAGAGGTCTGCGCACCCTGTGGGACCTCGCCGGTGGCTGGGGATCGAACCAGTGCTGCAGAGGCTGCGGGCAGCTTTGCAGCTCAACCGCTGCACCACCGCCACTGGGGAGGCCCAATAGTGCTGAGACTTAACCCCTTGCGCCACTACGGAGGCCCTTGCTTCTCTTTCTTGATGGGAAAAGCAGTGCCAAATAGTGAGCCCACCTCTATTTTCTATTCTTCTGAATCCTGATCGTACAAGTTTTCACTATGTTGGTAGCTCTCTAAAACAGATGCTGTTTATGAATTTTCTGTATTCTCTTATTCCTAGAGACAGAGTTAATCCAAAACCATATAGATCCATAATTGCTGGAAGTGGAATTCATTGTTTACTCCTAACAATCTTTTTTTTAAAAGTTTGACTCTTTTCCAAACACTTTATGTCCTAGTATAATAATAAGTTAAACAAAATGTATGCAGAAAGGTTTAATATAGGGCCTCCCTTGATGGCGCAGCGGTTGAGCACTGGGCTGCGAGGCTGCCCGCAGTCTCTGCAGCGCCGGTTCGTTCCCCAGCTGGCGAGTGTCCCACAAAAAAAAAAAAAGATTTAATATAAAACAGTTACCATTATTCTTTTGTGTGTGTGTATTCATTTTATAATATTTCTTTCACTTTCTCAAATTGCATTATTTTTTACTTAGAGTACAGGTTCACACCTCTTCAGTGCATACAAAACATTCCTGAGGAACTCGAGTTTTCTCAGTTTTGTAGAATTCTGTTATTTTGGGTTATAATATTTTGGGATATATTTGTGTGACTGCAGAAATTTTCCTTGATGTTTGAGCTCTGTAGAAGAAAGAGCAGTATACTATTTTGCAAAGAACCTTTTTTAAATATTATTTAAAATTTGTTTCTTCTAATACCTATATATTTCAGATTTCTTATGAGCTGAATTATATAGGTGCTTTAGACTAAGGAAATGAGTTAAAGTGCCCATAGCAAGTAAATTTTGTGATGTCACCTAATAGAATGATAACTGTAAAAATACCTTTCAAACCAAGAACAATTTCCCACCGTGTTAGCTTATTTTCTATAGTATGATTTTTCAAAAATGAAACTGGTGAATCTGTCCGAAAACCTTGAAATAGTGATAAAAAGTTTTTTTGACTTTTTTTCAGTAATTGGTGGATTAAATCCCTTACTACTTCCAGTGAAGGAAACAGTCATCCACATTAGAAATATCTTTGTTATCTTACTGTGTGGTCACAATTCGGTTTTAATTTTATTTTTTTTTTTTTAAGATTTATTTATACAAGCACTGGGTACAGTCAGAAGCATGGGAGGGCGAGAGAATTCACCAGGGTCAGAGTGGAGAGCAGAACAGGCAGACTGACGAAGTACACTGCTGAGGAAAGCAGTGGGTGTGGCAGGAGAGGTCTGCGTGCCATGTGGGACCTTCACCCGGTGGCCGGGGATCGAACCAGCACTGCAGAGGCTGCGGGTAGCTTCGCAAACCAGCGCTCAACTGCTGCGCCACCTGGGAGGCCCCTAATTTTATTATTTTTTTGAAAGATTTATTTTATTTATGCATACAAGTGCTGGGATGAAGGCCAGGGCATGGAGGGGTAAGAACATTCACCAGAGACAGAGTGGGGAGCAGCGGGTGAGACAGGGGAGGTCTGCTGTGACATGTGAGTTAGCCACTTGGTCAGTGGTTGCCAGTAGCTTCATAGTGTTGAGACTTAACCTCTTGCACCACCAGGGAGGCCACAATTCTGTTTTAAAAAGGCATAGACATTGACAATACTTTCAAACAGATAATTCATTATTTGCCTCTCAATAATAAGTGTTATAGAAGCCTCCATTTTTTTTTCACCACTGTTCTTTTTCCCTTTTCCCATTGTCATAGCTTGCCTTAGTATTTCTCACTCTTTGAACACTCACAGCTAAATGGTAGTATTGTGGATAATTGTAAGTTGTAGTAGTAGTAATTGAGTTTAAACAGAAGAATAACGTTATTGATTTAGTTTAAAGTTTAAAAATTGGTGTGCCACAATTATAGCTCCTGGAGAATGATTTCTTCCAACTTTGAAATCATTTGATACTGCTTATTCCTAGTAGTGTAAAAATATCAAGAGTAGCCCATGAAATCTATTTTGTAACAAGCTGATTCAAATAAAATTATTTCAGAGTCATGTAATGTTGTATTATAAAACCTATGAATTTTATTTTCCTCTTAAAAATCTTTTTTAGTATGTAAGACTGTCGTATGACACTAAACCTGAAGTCATTCTGCAACTTCTGCTAAAAGAATGGCAAATGGAATTACCCAAACTTGTTATCTCTGTACATGGGGGCATGCAGAAATTTGAACTTCATCCACGAATCAAACAATTGCTTGGAAAGGGTCTTATTAAAGCTGCAGTTACAACCGGAGCCTGGATCTTAACTGGAGGAGTAAATACAGGTGAGATGATGATTATACCAATTTTAAATAGTATGTTTGTAAATTTTTCCTAATTATCAACTAACTTGATGTTTGAAGTAAGGCAACATTGATTATAAACAGTTTCTTTGTTAAATCATCTACAGTTCCTAGGTATAAACTGTAATTATAAAAGTTTTTGGTTTTCATTTAGATTTTTAAAAAATAAATAGGAGCAGAAGTTGGCAAAAATTGCACAAACTTATGGTACAAAATCTACTCTCTGTATTGCTAAATAAATGTTTATTGGAACATGCCCACCATGCACATTTGTTTTTATGTTGCGAGTGGCTGCTTTTGTGCTATTACAGCAGAGGTGAGTTGTGAAAGAGACTGCTCTGCAATGCCTAAAATATTTTGCTGACCCCTACTGTAAAGTGTTACTCCAGTCACTTTCTGATTAATATACTATAATCTTACATTTGAAGTCTTCCCTGTTATGTAGAGTATTCAAAGTAAAATATAATTATGTAAATTAGCTTGTAAACATCTTATTCATTATCAACTTTTTTTTGAACCTCATTGCATGTTAGGCATTCTTCTGGCTACTGAAAATACATTCCACAAATTAAATAAATTATTTACCTCATGGAGCTTATATTCTAATGAGGAGCTGCAGAAAAGAGATAAATAATATGTAATATGTTAGATGATAAGTGCTGTGGAGACAAATGAAATAAAGAGAAGGGATGGTAGAGGGACTACTGTCTAGTATCTAACCAAAGGTGACACTTGAATATAGATGGAAGGAAATGGGGCGGGGGGGGGGCAAAATAAAAATAATGTGGGGCAGATCATTTAAAAGCAAAGAAATGAAACTGGTGAATCTGTCTGAAAACCTTGAAATAGTGATAAAGAATTTTTTTGGCTATTTTTTAGCGTGTTGGAAGTACAGCAAGAAAGATCCACTGTAGCTTGAAGGGAATAAGCGAGGAGTGCTAGCTAGGTAGTATCAGAACATTTTGGGTATGTAGTGACAGTACTTGGATGGGATGGCGTGATGAATAGTAGAAGCAACAGGCATAAAATACCATCATGGAAGGTATTGTAACCTATTATAAACACTTTGGCTGTTACTCTGAATGAGAAAGGAAAGTTAATAAGAGCGAAGATTACTTGGCTGATGTTTTGAAATAGACTGTAAGCAGGCAAGTTAGCAATTGAGAGACAGAGAAGATGCCACCTCCCTCATCTAGCTGAGGGATGAAAACTTAATACATTATAAAAATCAAGCTTGAATGATGCACTGGTTTGCTAGTGCTGCCATAACAAAATACCACAGGCTGGGTGATTTAAGTTTTATTTTCTCACAGTTTAGGAAGCTAGAACTTCAAGATGTCAGCAGGCTTGGTTCTCCTTGAGGTCTCTGTCCTTGGCTTGTAGATGGCAACCTTCTCACGGTGCCCTCACCCTTACGGCTTTATCTCTGTGCACATGCATTCCTTGTGGCTCTTTTCTATGTTCAGATTTCCCTTTTTTTTTTTTTTTTTTAAATAAAGATACCAGTCAGATTAGGTAAGAAACTTACTCTATTAGAAGCCTTATTTTAACATCAGAACCTCTAAAGGACCTATATCCAGATACAAGTACATTTTGAGGTACTGAGATTAGGATTTCAACAAAGAATTTTTGGGAGGATACTACAAGATAGCCCATAACAAGTGATAATGAGGAGTTTACTGTTTTTTTGAATTGCATTTTCTATTTTTATACCAATTTTTTAATTTAGTTGGATAATGTTGGTGATTGTTTTATGTGTGTGTTTCATTTATTGTCATGTGTTTGTTTTTTTAGAGCTGTGTAGAGCAGTTAAAAAAATATAGTTACTTATATGGTGAATCTAAGAAAGAACGAGGCCTAATAGCATAGCAAAAGTTAATTTTTGCATGTGTTTCAGGCAGTTACAGTGATTTGACAGTGTGGGGAGTTCCTCCCTCCATTCATATTTGGTCCTTTTGTATTTTTTTTTTTTTTACTTGTTGCTTTATATCTTATATGAGTGAAGAAAAACATTACCAATTGTTACATTACAATTGAGCACAGGATTGTAAACACTTTCATGTAAAGTGAATCAAATTTTGTATGCACAGGTGTAGCAAAACATGTTGGCGATGCCCTCAAAGAACATGCATCCAGATCATCTCGAAAGATTTGCACTATTGGACTAGCTCCTTGGGGAGTGATTGAAAACAGAAATGATCTTGTTGGAAGAGATGTAAGAATTTCTTATATTTGAACTTATGTATACCAAAATTTTAGCAGGAATAGTGTGAATCAACTTAAAATATTCATGAGCATACCATATTTTTCAAATTAAGTTTAAAATGTGTTTTATTGAGATTTTCTTCTGATCCTTTCTAAAATGCTGTCATAGCTATTAAAATTTTTTTCCTTATAGTGTAGTATATTTGGTTTGCCTTTTTTGTGTATTTCACTCCTTTTCCATTCCTTGCTCATTGTTTTCATTACATTTTTAACAACTCCATGACATTTTGACTTTGTCGCTAAGAATAATTTAGGTTAAAGGCATATGAATCGGTTGCAGATATTTATTGAGAGGTTATTAAAAGAAATAACTAAATTATAAGGATCACTTTCAATTATATTTGCAGTATCAATTTTCAAAATTCTGTGTATGGCTAGGAGAAGCAATAAGACAGCTGATTGCTTTTACTCAGGTGTCCTTTACATATTGCACTTCATTTGCTAATGATCTTATTATCTTCACATTATTTGTTTGCTAATTAATGTTTCTTCCTTTGCATATAATTAAATATACTGTGATAAGGGTCAGACTCTAACCCATTAGTGATTAATCTTTAGCTATTTAATAACGTGTTATTTGAAATATTTTTTCACAATTTCTATTTATTACTATACATAGTTTTATTTCCTAGTTGCCTACAGCTTATTTCAAAGTTATTTTTACTTTCATTTTATTATATTTAATCCTGCCCACTAACTCTACATTTGCTATTGTATAGGTGGTTGCTCCTTATCAAACCTTATTGAACCCTCTGAGCAAATTGAATGTTCTAAATAATCTGCATTCCCATTTCATATTGGTGGATGATGGCACTGTTGGAAAGTATGGGGCAGAAGTCAGACTGAGAAGAGACCTTGAAAAAACTATTAATCAGCAAAGAATTCATGCTAGTAAGGGAATTTAAAATTCGTTGTTGTTGAAACTATTCTGGGTTGTATTAATTGCTACAACATTCTAATGGTAGCATGTTCTTTGGAGTGCTCATTTCCTTATGTAGCAAAATCAAGAATGACTAACTTGAGACAAAATAAAAAGACCAGGAAAAGTAGTCTGAGGCCAAATAGGGTACTCAAATATCAAGTTCAAAACCACAGTTTCATTGGAAACTGTTGTTTTGTTAATCCTTTTATAGCCCAAGGGTTTAAGAAATATTTTTAATTTATGATGTATTGTAAAACATGCTGTTGAAGTTCAAAATTGAAAAGTAAATGAAAAAACCCACTACTGTAAAGTAAGAATCTGCTTGCTTAAAATTGAAAGAATTAGTAGCTACTGCTCTTTGGTAGGTTTGTGTTAAAGGTTGATGTTCTTGATGCTGGTCTTGCTTTCTAGTCATGGTCAATCTTTCAGGTTCAACATCTAGATTTTTATTTCAAAAAGAGATTCTCTAATCTTGGGACACCACAATGGTGAGATCTATGACAAAGTGGGAATAGAAAAATTAGAACACTCCATTTTGATTATGATTGATAGCATCTAAAAACTTGGGTTTTCTCTCATTGCATTGCAGGTTATTATAAAAACAAAAATTGGTATTCACTAATTTTTTTTCTATTACTCTTATAAAGGTCTTGGATTTTATTGATCATTTACATAATTTTGCTTTCATCGTTAATTTCTATATTAGTGTTTCAATGCATTTGGAATCAGAAATACATTTTTAAATGAATCAAAATGTATTAGAAGCTTAATACCAATATAAAAAACAAACTGAAAAATAAATTAGTGTTATACATTTCAAGAGGTCAAATAGTAAAATACACAAAATAAGTTTTTCTTTTCAGATATATATACATACTACAGCATATACCTAATTATATATTGGATTTTCTAATTTTGTCATATAGAACAGACTCGACATAGAAATTTATACATATTTAATTTATTCCAGAATAGTATTATGTTGAGTGTTGAAAATGAAATCAAACGCGGTCTTATAAGAAATTATATTTTGGCTTTTATTTATTTATTTTTGATTGGGTCAAAAGTATGGTTAAATTACTTAATTTATTATATTTAATAGATTGGCTAATTTTTTTTTTTTTTTTTTTTTTTTTTTTTTTTTTAAGGAATTGGTCAAGGTGTCCCTGTGGTAGCACTCATATTTGAAGGCGGACCAAATGTTATCCTCACAGTTTTAGAATACCTACAGGAAAGTCCTCCTGTTCCAGTAGTTGTATGTGAAGGAACAGGCAGAGCTGCAGATCTATTGGCATATATTCATAAACAAACAGAAGAAGGAGGGTAAGTGTATTAGCATAACAGATGTTTAATAACTATGTAAAGAGTTTGTGGTTTTTAGAATATTAGATTTATTTCAACTTTTTAACAATCTTCAACTATCAATAACAATCTTCACTCTTTAGTTCTAAAGGACAGTTTTGCTATGCCATCATAAAGGCATGTACCTGAAGTGTCTTATCCTCAGGTAAAAAACATAAAGTTGCTCACCATGATATTAATTGTAATCATAGAAGATTGGCATCTGTGTGCTCAGTTTGGAAATATTGAAAAAATACATGTTTATGGACAAAGGAAGATACAGAGTACCATGTATATTATGCCAGCTTTTATGTAGAAAAGAAGATGATGGAATAATTATTTGTATATAGAGAAAGAAATCCTGGAAAGTTATACAAAATAATAGTGTTTCCTCAAAGCAGTTAAGATGGAACTGAACAAATGTGATACAGTGGGAATGAGACTTACTGCAAATACTTACATTTTTATATTTTATACACTTAAATATGTATTGAGAAAAATCAATAAAAATATATTTGCATGTTTAAGACATCTTGGTGAAATACTTTATACACCATGATACCATATCTTAAAATTATTATGTAATATAAAATGTGAACACTGATTTTGTAACATATGCCTTAAAAAAATTCAAAATAATTCAGAGAGAAAAATACCTCCCATCCATTTCTTTCTTATGATTTATAATGGTTGTCTCATGAAGGAGAAACTCTATCAATGTTTAATATTGATATATAGCATCTTTAAAGGTTCTACATGGATCTCTCTGTAATTCATTTTAGATTTACAAATAATGGGAATTGAAATCTATGACTTAAGTAATGTTTCCTCATGTTCCAGAAACCTTCCTGATGCCGCAGAGCCTGATATTATTTCAACCATTAAAAAAACTTTTAACTTTGGCCAAAGTGAAGCAGTTCATTTATTTCAAACACTGATGGAATGCATGAAAAGAAAGGAGCTTGTAAGTAAATTTCAGCAGAATAAGCCTCTTTCCTCACAATTTAAGTTGGTAGAAAAATTTTGTTTTTAATTTGGATTTTAAATTTGTGAAATATTTGTAACCACTTGAAGATGTTATTTTTGTTTCCTTTTTAAGCTGAGAGGCATCATGTAATAAGGATAATAGCTTTTATGTAATTGAAAGATGTATTTATACTGTATTCTGGGCTGTATTTTCGGAGAAGTTTCATAACTAGGCCTTAATAGATAATGCCAGGAGCAAGGAAGAGTTCTAAAGTTGCTAATGACATCTCTAAAATATAGTTGATGGGGAAAAAAAACTATGAACAGCCCCACTTCACAGTGGTTTCACTTTTAACAATTTTTCAACTTCACAGTGGTGCAAAAGTGATATATGCATACAGTATGAAACTACTTTCAATTTTGAATTCGGGCATTCTGTTTTTAGTTTGGAGTTCAATAAATTACATGTGCTGGTCAATATTTTATTATAAAATAGGCTCTGTCTTGCATGATTTTGCCTAATTTTAGGCTGCTGAGAGTCTTCTGAGTATGTTTAATGTACACTAAGCTAACCTATGATTAGTAAATTAGGTAGGTATAGTAAGTGTATTTTTAAATGTATTTTTGACAACAGTAATTTTTTCTTTTTTAATATATTTTTTACATCATTGTTCATTTTTAACAGTGTTTGCTTACCACCCCTCCAAGGTGTAGTCCCCATAGAATTTCCTTCCCCAGTGCACCCATGTACCATCATGTCAGTCCCCTGTGCTTCTTCCTCCCTCCTTCTGATCCCCCTCCCTCCTCCTCCTGCAGGATGTCTCTGGTTTATAATTGTCTGTTTGACAACAGTAATTTTCAATTTACAGTGGGTTTAGTAGGATGTAATGATTCCATCTTAAGTTGAGGAAGATCTGTATTCTACTCTTAAGTGCTCAAATGAAAGGCTAATACTGTTTCAGTCATCTAAACATGGGCTTAACTTTTAGAGATAACATTTTTTGACAACTCAAACATGGTTTGATTTGCTGTTTTCTTTCATTACATTGATTTTTGTACTCTTTGTATACTATGAAATGAAGTTAAAATTTTGTTTTGGGGTTATGATAGTCTTTTACTTATGAAAAATGAAATTACATTACTTCTCAATGGTTTCATATTTCAAATAAATTGAAGAAATGTCCAAAACAGAACCGAACAAAACAGTTTTTTCATTCAAGAACATACTTATTAATTGAATGCACTTATGTTCATTCTGTAGAAGGAATAGGAGGTTTTATTCACATAAGTAGCCTACATAGCCTCAACCCATAAGTAAGTTACTCTAGTAAAGGATATAAGATTTAAAAAATGAATAGGAAGCCAAACACTTTGAGTATATTTGTCATTTTTATTTGGCAAATGGTACAAAGTTTAATAATTTTTTGTTGTTATTGAAATGAAGTTATTTCTTATTAAAAAAAACCCTCCAAGACTAAATCTCTTATGTAGTTTTTGTTTTATGTCTTGTGTCTTAGCTTTTAAAGTGTAAAGGTGTAATATTATGATTTAATCTTTAAATAGATCACTGTTTTCCACATTGGATCAGACGAACAGCAAGAAATAGATGTAGCAATACTTACCGCACTGCTAAAAGGTAAGGTTTTAAACCTTTTATTTGCAATATCTTTCACTTACAACCTGTTTACATAAAATAAGGCTTTGAAATTTATCTAAATATTTGGGAAGTGAATTTTTGAATGATTTTTATTTGTGAAAGACAGGATGCTAGCTTTCTTTGAAAATAAGTTAACTTTTTTCCTCATAGAATGTTTTAGGTTTATAGTGGGATTTATGCCACAGACCAACTTAATTAATTATCCCATTAAGAATGTGTCATATTTATAATTACCTTAAAAATAAGTGTAAAAGGTAATAAGGTATGGTATGAATTTACTCATATTTGGAAGTATAGAAACAAAGAAGTACAAAACAAAAACAAACTGTTAGAACATTTTCAAAAATCAGAAACTAAAATTAGGTGTCCAGCCTATGTACACGAATATCCAAATACTCACCTAAGTGGCAGGGCAAGCAAGGGAGCACTGTCTTGTCATTTTACATTATCTTGAGTAAAAGAGACTATAAGTAACAAATCTCAGAAACCGTAAAGGGAAAAAGATGATGGTACTATATAAAAATGAACACCAAATATCTGTCACATACTTTCTGTGCCCTGGAGACTGCGCTTTAGTGGTTTTTCATTTTGTGATCTCACTTTATCCTTAAAATACCCATAAGAGGCAGATTTCCAATTATTTTCCTTATTTTATAGATAAGGAAACTAAGGAATAGAAGTGTTAAAAGTGGTGCTATAACAAAGCTATTGTAAGTGAATAATAAAAAAGTGAATACCCCATGGAAAACGACATGACAGAGAATTTGTATAAAAAATGTTAGCAGAATAATAGAAATGCTTAGGGAAAATATGGAAGAATGGTCAATGTTATAACTTTTCAAAAGCAAATTTAAAAAAACCTAACGTTTTATTCCCAACTTGGATATTCTGATATAACCTTTTTAGAAATATTTTGGCAGTTTATCAGTAATTTTATTTATTTTAAAGATTTGTTTTTATTTCTTTATCATATAGGACCTGGGGTGTAGGCCAGAGGTACAGAGGGTGAGAGGATTCACCAGAGACAGAATTGGGAGCAAAACAGCAGGATCTACTGAAATATACTGCTGAGGGGAGCAGCGGGCGAGACAAGAGAGATTTGCTGCGCCATGTGGTTAGCTCCCTGACCAGGATCAAACTCAGGCTACAGTGGCTGGTGATAGCTTGATAGTGCTGGGACTTAACTCCTGTGCCACCAGGAAGGCCCAAATAGCTTTAAACTATATATCCTCTTACCCAGTGATTTGGCCTAGACAAAATTATTTTAGTTAAATAAACGTGCTCAAAAATATACTCACAAAGGGCCTCCCCTGGTGGTGTAGTGGTTGAGCGCTGGGCTGTGAAGCTATCCGCAGCCTCTGCAGCACCAGTTCGATTCTGCTGCCAAGCGAGGGTCCCACATGGCGCACAGACCTCTCCTGCTGTGCCTGCTGCTCCCCTCAAGAGTGTGTTTCATCAGTCTGCCTGTTCTGTTCCCTGCTCTGTCTCTGGTGAATTCTCTCACCCTCCCGCGCTTCTGACTGTACCCAGTGTGTGTATAAATAAATAAATAAATCTTTAAAAAAAAAAAAAAGAAATAATAGTATTTAATATATATATATATATATATACACACACACTCACAAAAAATTCAAAATAACTTGAATATACATTAGCTGGGGTATTTGTTGAATAAATTTGAGTTCATCTCTAAAAGGTGTTGATATGTATAAAATATATGTACAGTTATGGAAAATTAAGGTATGTTATTAAAGTGCATAAATCAGATTATCTAAGTATTTTGTATACTACCATCCACTTTTGCATAAAGAAAAATATGTGTTTGAACTTCTGTATGCACAGAAAAATCACATGTAAGGATATTTTTCATACCCTGAATAGTTAGTACGATCTCTAATGGAAGCACATCTGTTTTTTCCTCGTTGTTATATAGTCTGAATTGTTTTCAATGAAAGAGGCTATGTCTTGGAATAAAGTCCTCAACCCTGGGGTAACCTAATCTTTCTTAATAGTGACTGGTACAAGCTGTGTAAATTAAGAATGAACGGGGGAGAATTCATAGGTATGCACATTTTAATGGAATTTAATTGAGCTTCTTGACTGTTTTCTTTATTTGATTAGGCACCAATGCATCTGCATTTGACCAGCTTATCCTTACCTTGGCATGGGATAGAGTTGACATTGCCAAAAATCATGTATTTGTATATGGACAGCAGTGGCTGGTATGTAAATTATCTTACAAAATGTAATTGAATTAAACTAAGTAATAGAATATATATGTTAGAATTGTGACTTTGACATATTACCTATCTGCTAAAAGTGCACAATTTAGCTAAGTATTTTTACATTCAGATCCATTTAGAATTTAATGAATTTTGTTTGCCTCTTGATAAAACCTGTTAATTATAGGGGGTATAGAACTCTAAATTATTCTAAAAACCTGCAAGAAGCCTTAGAATAAGCGCTCTATATACAAAAAAATGCATTGTAGCAATTCTCTTATATGTTTAGACCAGCCTTCTCCATCTTACCAAATGGCAAGTCTCCTCCCAATTTCTGGAGTCATCTTTTTTTGTCTTTCTCATATATTCCAGTCATTTCATTTGTAAATCTTTTCAAATCATCTTTCAAAACACCCAATTTTATCATCCTGATCCAATCTACTGTCACCTTTCTGTATTATTTTAGTAGCATCCTGTTTGATTTCCTTCCTCTCATTCTCTTTTTTTCCAAAGAGAGATCCACATCAGTTTTACTAGACCACAATCCAGAGCTTTTATGATGACCCACTGTGTTTTACATCATTTGCCTTATTACTGTTTCTTGTACTGTAGTGCATATTACCACTCCTCCATTTGCTCTCTTTTTATGTAACCATGATGGTTTTGTTTGTTGTTTGTTGGTGGTTTTTTTTGTTGTTGTTGTTGTTGTTCTTAGAACATATCATGAGTGCTCCTATTTCTTGGCCTTTGTATTTGTACCTCTCTAGAACATTATTCTCCAAAACCCTACCTGAGGTTGTATGTTCTCCTCTATCTGACTTCTAACCATGTCTCCTCCTGAATTAGACTTAAACTGGCCGCCCTATTTTAACAGCAACCCCTATGGCATTTTTCCATTTTCTCTTTAGTTCCTATCACCATCTTCTTCTGTGTACCATATATTTTACATCTTTATCATCTCTCCTAGAAAGTAAATTTTATGAAAGCAAGAATATGTTTCAGTTTTATTCACTTCTGTATTCACAGTCTGGCACATAGTAAGTGCTTGAGAAATTTTTGTTACATGTCTAGAATGATTAGGAGGCTTACTCAGTTAATATATTCATCCACTTTGAGGTATTAGCTAGCTTTTGTAGAGGATGAGATAGGTCTTTTCTATCTATATTAGGTGAGCAGCAAATTGCAAGAAACTATGAATTACATGGTCATAATTGTGGCAAATTTTATTATGAACACATTCCTGCATTTCTATATACATTGGTGTCATAAAAACTTTCTAGAAATTGTTAAGATGGGATATGTCAGCAAAGGAGAGAAGTTTGGGAAGGGGTGGTTTCCTTTTTTTGAGGTGACATTGGTTTACAGAGTTTTATTTTGTACCAGTTTGTGGTATTTGAGTTTCTTAAACCATGGGGATTGCTTTCCTTTATAATTATTTAAAAAATTGTTAATTGCTTTCCCTGTAATAGAGGAAGAAGCTGATGTTAGTGATGTCAGAACTCCAAACAGTAAACCAGCCTTTTATTTTCTTGAATATTTTCATTGAATTTTTGGTCTTCTCAGATATAAAAACTTGGACAAAGCCTTTATCTTCTGTGTTTATGTGGTTTTCTTCATGAATTTATCTGTATAAATGTTAACCTCTGATTTTATGCTTTCTTCCTGTTAAATGTAGTTTGCAGGACAGTTGTATGTTTTTCCCTCTTGATACCCTCTTGATAGTATATGTTGAGTATATAAAGGAATACTGCTTATAAAGAAGATAATTTTTATTAAATCTTTTTTTCTCAGATATAAAATTTTTGTCAGGTATTGCAATAGTTCTAATGCAATGGTTATAAACTTTTTTTCTAAAGCAAAAATTTTTTAATGCCCATTTATTATGCAAATGAAATTTTGAAAATATTATGTATAGTAAGAAGGCAGTATAAAACCTTATTGTAATAAAGAATGGAGTGGAAATGATTTGTAATAAAAATATTTTAATATGAGGATGTTCAAGAATGGCAACATTTAGACACAAATGCTTGCACTTGTTACATATAGAATCAGTGTAAATGCTGCAGTTATGAGTGATTAATACAGTAAGTTTGTTGGTAACTTAAATTCCAAGAAAGAAGGAAAACACTAACAAGTATAGGATTGGGAGTGTGAGCAGAGAGAAGGCCAGATGTAATAAAGAAATAGTTGTTAATGTCACAATAAGTAATAACAAAACAACTATTTGTATGTGATTAGAGAAAGAAGGAAATAATCTTAACTAAAATAGAAATAATGTGTCATGACAAACTACAGTTCATTAATATTGAGAACATGAAGAAGTATTATATTCTTATTAATTAGTTGGGCTTTATTTTAAAGTTTAACATTAATATAGTTCCCTTTTATGATATAAAACTGAGTGGTGAAAAATATCTGAGAAAACCTGTTTTTCATCTTAACATACCATCATGTTTAAGGCACTCTTTTAATCTATATACTCAAAAATGATCTTGGGGTCACATCATTTATCCTATTAGGATAGATTGGAGAAAGACTTACTATAAGATAAGCTACTATAGAATAAGATTAAAAACCCAATGATTTTGATACTTTTCATGAGGTTTTTTTAATCACATTGTTCCAAAATATTAAAATAAAATAAACAGGTAATATTTGAATACAATGCATTAATATGTTAATAATGAATAGGCAAAATTACTCTTAATAAATTACCTTTGTTGATGATATTTCATGAAATCTCCATGTATGTCTCCACTAATTTAGCAATATTTGATTTTTTTTAAAGATTTATTTTTATTTATGCATATAAGAATTGGGGTGCAGGCCAGAGGTGTGTGGAAATGGGGTCTGAGAGGATTCACAAGAGACAGAGTGGGGAGCAGAACAGGTGGATTGACTGAAAAACACCTACTGAGGGGAGCAGTGGACGAGACAGGAGAGGTCTGCAGCGCCACGTGGGTTAGCTTCCTGGCCAGGGCGAACTCTTGCTGCAGTGGCTGTGGATAGCTTCATAGCTCTCATATTCAACCCCTTGCACCACCAAGGAGGCCCAATGTTTGATTTTTGAAGTCTGTTGAAGATTTCAATCTGAAAGCTTACAATAGATAAACACGTCTGTTATTAACCTCAAATGGTATAAGTTGGCTTGCTGGTAAGTTGCTTGGTTTTTTTTTTTTTCTAATGGTGGATAATTTCTGCTAAATTTCTGAGGGAAACTAAATACAATCTTGTCTTATATATATGGCAGTAGTAATTTTTGAAAGTTCTTTGTAGAACAAACCATAACAGTGCTTTGCTTTAATAGATGAGGCAGAATGACTGAATTTTTATTCATGAGTTGTATGAGATGTGGGAAATTTCTTTTTGAGTGAGAATGTCTGTTATATGGATGGTTCCTGGTAGCCTTTGACCTTATCCATTAAATGTTAGTGACAGCACCCAGTTATTGAAATGATCTCTCCAAAAAACCTTTCCTAAACATTGAGAACCATTGCTCTAAGATAGTATCCCCCAAAATTTACTTAATATGGATTCTCCCCCACTTGTAAGACTTGTACACTTGTTCTAAATAAAGTTCAGAGAATGTCTTTGGGGAATGCTACTCTAGGGAGGGTTTTCCATCTATTCCCTTATATCCAAGTCTTTTATTTGCATCTTTTCAGTTTTGTTCTAAAATTTGTTGAGAAACAAGTAGATACAAATCCTCGGCACTTGTATTTCAAACTTTTGTACATATGTTTTGGACATATAAATGTTTTGTAGAGCTTTTTTATATTATAATTAAGAGGTGTGAGACACTTTTGATACTCTTTTAGGTTGGATCCTTGGAACAAGCTATGCTTGATGCTCTTGTAATGGATAGAGTTGCATTTGTAAAACTTCTTATTGAAAATGGAGTAAGCATGCATAAATTCCTTACGATTCCTAGACTTGAAGAACTTTACAACACTGTAAGTATGTGTTCAAATTCTCCGTTGACTACATTTTATCATCTTTGGGAAGCATTATTTTACCTGAGCATACCCAATCCTATATGTAAAAACCTTTGAAGTCTTGCTATATTACATAAAAAAATTGCAGCCACTTTTAATATAGATTGCTTTTATGACTATCTGAAAGCCTTTCCCAATTTCTGGAGCCCTCCCCTGCTACCATACCCACATAGGAAATAGAGTATTAGTCACCCTGTGTCACTTTTCTACTCCTTCCCTCTTTTCAAAATTATAAGATCTGTTTCCTAACTATGGGGTGGTTATTTTTTTCTTTACCATTTCTCCCCCCCGCCCCATCTTGGTGACTATTTGTTAACACCAAATTTCTTTGGACTCCTTTGTCTGGTGGAGAGTTGACACATTGCTCATTTTTGTTATTCACATTTCATTTTGTTTTTCATTCTCATTTTTGGTTTTCACATTTCATGATTTTGACCTCATGGTGTCCCCTTTTTTTGTTCACATACTGTTTGGTTTTTTTCCCATTTTTTTCCTCCTAAAAAGCTCCTGAAAACTTGTCTTTCTCACTTCATTTCAAATTTCATGTCACCAGCATTTGAGAGGGTGAATACTCTTCCTTCTTACTGGTTTCCCATGCTGTCAATAGAAATTTCATTGATTTATACTTTGAGAAACATTATCACCAGATCTTAGCTTTCTAATGCATTTTTCTATAAACTTTCTGTTTATTGACACGTATTTTACCATGTGGTCATATATTTTACCATGTATTTCTCCATTAAAAACTTGTTTGGTAGTTTTTCATTGTGTGTAATGCTACTCAAACATCTACCTTGATTTTCAAAGTTCTTCAACTTTTGAGATTTTGAAATTTTTTCCCAGCTACCTCTCTTACTTGGCCTTTTTATTCCCACTCCCATCCCCCATGTTGGGCCTCAACTACAATAACTAGCTACGCTCTCCTAAAATTAATTAACTTTTTAAAAAGCATGTGCTGGTTTGTGTTTTTCTTCCAACTATTCCCCACATACAGAATTTTATTCATTGTTTAGAACTCACCTTCAGTGTCATGCCACTGCCTTCATGAAGGCCAGTGGCACAGTTAAATACAATTATATCTTCTATAGAGTGTAAGTTTCTTTTGAGTAGGGATTATATTTTTATTTTCCCCCATCTTTTTTCCTTTAATAGTGTCTAGCACAATTATATTGAACTTTGTTGGCATTCTACTGTCTCTAGCGAGCAGACGTAAAAATTAAAAGGATTATTCATGTGCTGAAGTAAGGTTTATCCCTGAAATGTAAAGCAAATATAAAACAATAAAAATAAAAATTGATCCCATTAGCAAGGCAAGTAATTTTTTAATTGTATAACTCAAAGTTATTAATAGTTACTTTCAGTGTCAGTTATTGCTAAAAAAATTTTTAGAGTTTAAGGTAAACTTGGGGACCTTCAGAGGCCCAATCCACCTTTTGAGAACTGCTGCATTAAAGTATAATTATTTTATGTAAAAGAAGTTATTTTTAATGAATAAACATAAATTGATTAAGATAAAAATTTTGTTGCATAGAATTCATTACAATACCAAATAGGTCAAAGGTCTCTCTAAAAAGTTTAAAAGGATATACTTTTGGTCCTTTTACCTCATTCTGGTGGAGTAGATATACTCCTGGGTATTTTTTCAAAATGACAGAACACCATCAAAATAAGATTACTGTAAAAAGGACTTGTGTTAGTCTGTTAGTACATATAAATTAAAGTAAGGTGATAGGGAAAAGAGGACATAAATGTTAAAAGTTTGTTAAAATAACTCAGGTATTGATGAACCTTTATTAGTGACAGAAAAAAAGATTCAGACATTTTAACAAAAGCAAAGATTGTACATCTCCTTTATTAATGAAAGAAATAAAAACTTGAATGTAAGATGTAATTGTGATGCTTGTAATATTGGCATGACTTTTAGAAAACAAAAACTTAATGTATTTTAATATAAGATAAATCATGTGTAATCAGAAATTACACATTTTGTTGAAGGTAAATGTAATATGAAATGTTCACATCCTTTACTTCCATTTTGTGAAAAGAACTTATTTAGCTCAAAAATAATAAAATTTGTACAACTATGTTCATAAAAGTCTTGTAATTAACTAAAAGTCAAGTAGTCTATCTATTTCAGAAGAAAAATATTAGTTTTCTCTATTTTTTTTTCTCCCTAAAGAAACAAGGTCCAACTAATCCAATGCTATTTCATCTTGTTCGAGATGTCAAACAGGTAAGAGATCATTTATGTTTTTGAAAAAAATCATTTATACTTCATCTGTTTCCAAAAAAATTAAATACATCTTAAAAATAGCAGTAAAGTCACATTTTTTAAGAACAGGATAAAATGGGCTAAATTTATGGTCATCCGGAAATGCTATATTTTGTAGCATTATTTTTGAAGGAAAATGTAATTAATGCTTAGGTGCCACAGTGAAAATGGAATACTTGGCTCTTAGAAATACTCTGCCACTGGGCATGAAGTATTAAGTCAATAGAGAAATCAGATTAACTTTCTGCTGTAAGCTATAGTCCTAGCCACAAAGGACACAAGAAAACAAGGCTCTTCTTGAAAGATAGCTACTGGCAACCCCAGCTTCCTGTAACAAGTAAACTTTTATCATTTTAGAGAGTAGGTACATTCCTAGACATGGCTTGGAAATAATTGAAAAATACTATCCTGTTTAAAACTAATTTTTTGTTTCCAGGGAAACCTTCCTCCAGGATATAAAATCACTCTAATTGATATAGGGCTTGTTATTGAATATCTTATGGGAGGAACCTATAGATGCACCTACACTCGGAAGCGTTTTCGATTGATATACAATAGCCTTGGTGGAAATAATCGGGTACGTAATATTTGGGGGGAAGCATGTGGGTTGTAAAATTAACTCATACACTTTGAAAAGCAAATAAACCTTATTAGAATGGTCAAAGTAACATTGTTTCCAAAAATATGAGATTACAATTAAGCATACAGAAATATTCAGTAAGCATTCTAAATCCTCAACAAATTATATTTTTGTGTGTGTTTGAGTATACGTGTGTACTTACATATAAATTGACTCTTGAATTTTCATGGCATATCAGCATATTTATTAAATCTGTGAAACTAACAAGCTTTCATTTTCAGAGATCTGGCCGAAATACCTCCAGCAGCACACCTCAATTGAGAAAGAGTCATGAACCTTTTGGCAATCGGGCAGATAAAAAGGAAAAAATGAGACATAACCATTTCATTAAAACAGCACAGCCCTACCGTCCAAAGGTAAATTTCTTTAAATATTACCCTTTCTGGGGCCTCCCCGGTGGCGCAGTGGTTCAGCGCTGGGTTGTGAAGCTGCCTGCGACCTCTGCGGCGCCAGTTCGATCCCCGGCTGCTCCCCGGCCACCGGAGGAGGGTCCCACATGGCGCGCAGACCTCTCCTGCCGCCCGCTGCTCCCCTCAGCAGTGTACTTCGGTCCTTCTGCCTGCTCTGCTCCCCGCTCTGGCTCTGGTGAATTCTCTCACCCTCCTGCGCTTCTGACTGTACCCAGTGCATGTATAAACAAACAAACAAAACAAAACAAAATAAATAAATAAATAAAAACATGCCTCTATTTTAAAAAAATTTTAAAAATAAATAAATAAATAAATATTACCCTTTCTGGATTTTGGATTTCGTTCTTTTTCATTACTTAGCATTATGAAACAAAAACTACTTGCATTAGTAAGAATTATATTTTGGTTTTAGGTATATCTCAATTCTTCATTTTCCCATATATAAAAATATTTCCTGGTGAATCAGTAATTCCATTAATTTTTTCAAATTAGCAGTCATAATAACCGAATTTTAAAAAATGTTCCGGTAAATGTTTAAGTATCTCCTTTTTATTCCATTTTTACTGTTAACCACATGTAACACAAAGCTGTTATCCAGACTTCTCTCATTAAGAATGTGTTTTATCTGATTCTAATTGAAATAGATGCTTTTTTAAATCTTGGAAATTCTTTTATGAAGGCTTTTTAAAAATGCTATTTTTATGGGATGAATTTTGAACTATAATAAAAATCAAGTATGTAAAATTTACTGTTATTCTGATTTGTGCTTTCATATGAAGTTGAGGAATCGCGTAAAGGAAACTGTATAAAAATTTTCACTAACATGAATGTTGTATGACCTTACAATGAACCTTATAACTTGTATTTTCCCATGAAGATTGATACAACTATGGAAGAAGGAAAGAAGAAAAGAACCAAAGATGAAATTGTAGATATTGATGATCCAGAAACCAAGCGATTTCCTTATCCACTTAATGAACTATTAATTTGGGCGTGCCTTATGAAGAGGCAGGTCATGGCCCGTTTTTTATGGCAGCATGGGGAAGAATCAATGGCTAAAGCATTAGTTGCTTGTAAGATCTATCGTTCAATGGCATATGAGGCAAAGCAAAGTGACCTTGTAGATGATACTTCAGAAGAATTGAAACAGTATTCCAAGTAAGTTATGTTTGACACATCTATACAAAATAGATCACATTTAAGTGGAGGTTGAAGTACCATGTGCTTAATAGGTATAGGTATAATTTTATTGTTATAATTTAGAGAAAGCCATTTAAAAATATGTTAGTATTTTTAAAATTAAGAAGGAATCTTTGTTACCTATTCATATAGAAAAGAGGCTGTTATAGTTTGGAATTCAAGATAAATATTTTCGCAAGAAAGAAGAAATGTCAGAGGTCAGTTTATTAATTGCGTATAGTAGCAATTATATTAGGAAAAGTTCCATTTGAAATAGTACAGGAGGAGAAAGAAGGTATGGTTTAAGCTGTGTTCTAAGAAAATGAATTCATCTGGAAGAATATTTTAGATGGTAAAACTACATATGGAATGAACTTTGTGTAGAGTGAAACATCTCATAGAAGTACCTAGGGAATATGGGAATATTAAACTGGAAAGGTAAGTTTGTATGAAGTCTTATGAAAGAAAATAGGAACTGCCTTCCCCCCAAATGGGCTATTTTTGGAAGAGAGAAGAATATTACTAAAAATAACTCAAAACAGGGATCATATACTCACTTGCTGAGAATTTAAGACTCAGGTATTTTTCATGACTAGGGAAGTCCCTGTTCACATCATTCTTCCTCTCTACTGGGTACTGACTCTCTTCTGTGTTTGAAATAGAGTTCTATAGTTATAGAGTTTTTTAAACATAGTCCTGTAACTTTATCAGTTTGGTTGTCCTGTGAGATTATTTTATTTTATTTTATTTTCAGGGTCAGGGGAAAGTGCTTTGTAAGTCAGCTTTTCAGTCTTGTTTTGTATTTGACATATTTTAATATTTTGTTATTTCCCCATAGTAGTAGATATCAGAAAACAGAGCTACTATGAGTATAAAGCCTCACAATTTGGGGGGTTGGGTGGGGGTGAGTGTAAATATTAAAAAATGGAATTTGTTATGAATAAATTTATAAATAATTATTTAAAACTGCAATTTGATATTCTGACTATGTTTTGACTTTTATCTTTATATAGTGATTTTGGTCAGCTGGCAGTTGAATTGCTAGAACAATCCTTCAGACAAGATGAAACCATGGCTATGAAATTGCTCACATATGAACTAAAAAACTGGAGTAATTCCACCTGCCTAAAATTAGCAGTTTCTTCAAGACTTAGACCTTTTGTAGCCCACACCTGTACACAAATGTTGTTATCTGATATGTGGATGGGAAGGCTGAATATGAGGAAAAATTCCTGGTATAAGGTATATTTTGAAATAACTTGATATGATGTGTGTGAATAGATAAAAAGAACAGAGGAATTAGCCAGGATGTACAGTAGAGTGACCTGAATTGTGGTGGTGATTGAAGGGGTGGTACTAGAATGAAATGCCAGTTTCATTCCTTAAAGTTTAATGGCCTCTTTTTTTTCCCCGTATTCTTCACTCTGAATTCTTTTCTGGTGTACTATATAGTAATTGTTGCCACTGTCTGAGCCAGAAGAATAAGGGCAATAAATGGAAGTATTGGTGTTTACAGCCCTGAGTAACCATGAAAAATCTTGCTGCTTTATGAAAGAATAATCCCCAAATTCTCAAATTCAAGACATGCCTACTCACTTAATTATCTGTTACTTTTAATTTATTTGAAGTATTTTGGACTGGTTTTTAAGATGTTAAGAATTTGGATAAGGGCCTCCCTGGTGGCCTAGAAATTAAGTTTCAGGACTATCGCTGCTACTGCCTGAGTTTGATCCCTGGCCAGGGAGCTAACACATGGCGCGGCACACCTCTCCTGTCTCACCTACTGTTCCCCTTAGCAGTGTGCCTCAGTAAATCTGCCTGTTTTGCTCCCTCCTTCCCCTCCCCCCCCAGTCTTCTCACTTCTGCCCCCGCCCCCCTCATCTCTGGCCTACATCCCAGTTCTTCTATGCAAAAAATAAATAAATGTTTTTGTAAAAAGAGTTCAGATAAAATGTAGAAGCTATTACTTTAAATTTCACCATTTTGTTGTATTTTAAGTAAGGTACAGAAATGTAGAATGCAAAAATCAAGCAAGTAGTTTAACCATTGACCATTGTAAGTGGATAATAAATATTAGCCATCTGCTAAAAAATAATGGTAAAAGACTAATCAATAGAAACCCTGGTACACAATTTATACTTTCTTGTTCTTTAAAATTCTGCAGCTAATAAAATTTTATAGAGGCACAGGCTGAGTAATCATGTTATAACACCAAATACTTGTAGAGAGATTTAGGATAAAATTAAATATATAATGATTTTATGAGACTGAGTTTTGTTAAATGAAATTTCTGAACAAATTATAATCTGATTTTCATATAAAGGCAAGTCTATAATAAGTATTAAATCTTTTCTGTAACCTCATACAACTTTCAAATGTTTTATTACCCCTTAAAACAGTTCAGACTGGGTGTCTTTAAATGTAATATGTAAGTAAAATAAAAAGTTTTAACCTTTTCCTCTATACTACCAGGGGCAAAATAGCTAACTAATAATCAGGGTAATTAGTACTTTTTTTAGGCAGCTCTCCTACCTGCCTATGACTTGCTGGTGTTTCTTTTCACAAAACTTTTCCCTTTGAAAAGCATTTCGGTAGCTCTCATGCCCCCCTGTGACTATACAGATGCCCCTCTCTCCTTTTCCTAAAAAAATCTGTCCTTTTAAAATGTCTTAAAAAAATTAGTGCTTCTTACTCCTTTTGCTATTTTCTTGAAGGTCGTTAATTTCAAAATGTAAATTTGTATATTTCTGAAATTTATAGGTTATATTAAGCATTTTAGTTCCACCGGCCATATTAATGCTCGAGTATAAAACTAAGGCTGAAATGTCCCATATTCCACAATCTCAAGATGCCCATCAAATGACAATGGAAGATAGTGAAAACAACTTTCAAAACATAACAGAAGAGATTCCCATGGTAAGAAGGAAAAAATTTTAAGTAACATAAATTTGTTGTGAATAAACATACAATAAATATTATTTTCATTTTAGGAAGTGTTTAAAGAAGTAAGAATATTGGACAGTAATGAAGGAAAGAATGAAATGGAGATACAAATAAAATCAAAAAAGCTTCCAATCACACGAAAGTTTTATGCCTTTTATCATGCACCAATTGTAAAATTCTGGTTTAACACGGTATGTTTTTAAATTACACAATCATGTTTGTAAAAACTAGACTTAGGGGTCCTTTAATGTAGAGTCTATGCTAATCTTGATATAATGTCCATCACCATAAAGCCATATAAAAGAGTGATAAATTTGTCTTAGTTTAATCCCAGTTGCCCTCAGGTAGAATGACAAACACTAACAAATCTAATTGAAACAGGAAATTACTAAATACATACGTGGTAATTATATGCCTTTGTAAGGGAATAACAAACACTAATCCCCCACTAAAAATACTGGTAAAAATTAACTTAAAGTGACCTGATACACAATTATAATTTCTTTGTACTATAGGATTTTGCAGATGATGTATTAAATTTTAGAAATAAACCTTTTGTAGTGTTAATTGATGACTTCATATAGTTTTGTCATTAGTATCATAGCTTATTTCTTTAATCATCAGACTACATATTTAATTATTTGCCACATAATTGACTTTTCTCTTGATTTATGGATGAACAGATTGTACTGCCAGGTTAAAGAGCCTGTTCATAGAGGGATGGACTGACTTGGAGAAATACATGAGATTAGCCCCTACTTTTAACCACAGACTGAGTGAAATGGGTTTTATTCCACTTCCCAGGAAAACTTCAGTTTTTCATCTTACTGTTTTTTATATTTGTCACTTTTAGATTATTTTTGAATTGCCAAGCAGGCAAAATGACTTTGTGCTAAGATGAACATTTGAGACTTGGTTACACCAACCGTTGCTTTCTCACCCACACACATACCTAATAACCTGAGTCTGATTCATTATGTTTCTTTAAAGTTCTGAAAGGTTAGAAAAGTTCTAGAAGAACTTTATACCCTTTGGACTATTTATATTTTGATTGATAAATGCAGTGTCTGCACTGAAAAAAAGTAATTCTAAAACTTTTAATGATTAAAACTGGGATATTTAACAGGGACTCATAATCAATGTTATTTGTATCTTTTGTTTTTTTAGTTGGCATACCTAGGATTTCTTATGCTTTATACATTTGTGGTTCTTGTACAAATGGAACGACTACCTTCAGTTCAAGAATGGATTGTTATTGCTTATATTTTTACCTATGCCATTGAGAAAGTCCGGGAGGTATGTCTAGTTTTTCTTAATAGTGGTTTACTGCATATATGAGATATTTATTTTGTTTTGGGTATATATGTGGGTATAATTTTAGTATAGAACTGTGTGCAACATATTTATTAACTGTTGAGGTATCATTGGTATAGAACACTGTGATTCAGATTTATATTCCCTTTTACACATAGGTTACCACACCACACTCACCACCAAGGCACCCAGCAATTCTGCCCCCTAGGTATCTACTGAAAAATGTGAAAACAACTCAAAGGAACATGTTTGTTTTTGCTGTTATAAAAATCATGACAAAAGAATAAATACAGCAGTGTACTGTTAACTTTGTCATAATTACAGAGACTGATTTTTTCTAAAAATAGCCTGTGTGTTTTGATCAACGTTCATATTAATGGTCCCTGACACTCTTCAAAAATATTAAATATATTTATAGCATATAGATTATAGATAAGTTTTTAATTTTGGCACTGTGGTATACTACATTGCCTATTGAATCATCATATAGACTTAGATCCAGTCTTAGAGTTTTCAGCTCATATTATAAATTTTATGACATCTTGTTTTAAAAAAGTAAAATTTTATACTTTCTAATTCAAACTGGTAGCTACAAAATATTTTATAACACTCTTAAATACTTCTCAAATTATTTTTTTCCACTTTACATTTAGAGAATCCAAGAATTACAAAAATAAATAGAAGGCATTGTACTTCTCTCCCACTTAGGTATCATGGGAATTTTGATTAAATAGCTTATCCTAAAGTATTTTAAACAACTGAGTGTTGTGGTCTATGTGTTTGTAAAGTGTATTGTTTTTATCAATAGGTTTGAAGAAAGAAAGTGGTTAGATGATAAAAGCAAGCTTAAAATATCAACTATACACTCATAAAATAGTTGTGTAAGGACTCATTAGATAGTAATAAAAATTGTTGCCACTAGTGGGAAGGGGAATTAATAAACTAAGGGAAAGAGTGGAGGAAGACTTTAGTTACTATTTTATAATACAAAACTGTAAATACATAGTCATTTACTTTCAAAAAAATTATTTTAACATTAAACTCAAAAATAAAGATAATGCAACTACTTAAATCATTGAGTTGTTTACTTTTATGCAAATGAGGCACCTTTGGAAAGTCCTCTCAGGACATAATTGTGTTTTTCAATGAATTAGTGTATTCTTTCCTAAGGATAGTCATGCAATAATTATGAAATATCTTATGAATATTCATTTTAACCCAAAATCCCATCTCTAGGACCCCTAAGGAAGTATTTGAAAATGCATAAAAATTTATACTCCAGGATGATTATTGCAAGATTAGTTATGAGTCATAAATTGAAAAGCTAAAATATCCAAAAGTAGGAAAACACAAATCATGAGATGAGATTATGTTACATCATTTCATACAAGAATACTATCAGGAAAACATTCTCCTGCTACATTTCTAATGTTAAAAAATATGTTACATACAATGTATTTCCATTTAAACAATAAAAAGAATCTGAAAATATGAAAAAAAAAAAAAGAAAAAGAACTTTTCCAAAGTATCTTACATTCTCAGCCTAGAGAACTGTGTTCTATTAATAGTATCAGATTGTTAGCTTGTGATGTGAATGACTGATCAAGTCATTTGTGGGGTTTTTTTTCCATACCATATCCATGATATCTTACAGAATTTTTTTTTAAATGCATCATTAAACACCAAGATTATTAATACTTTGGAATATTAAAAGATGTGATACTGTAGTTGAATGCTCATGTGTGTTTTAATAAGAGATTCATTAAGGGGCCTCCCCGGTGGTGCAGCGGTTGAGCGCCGGGTTGCGAAGTTACCCGCAGCCTCTGCAGTGCCGGTTCTATCCCCGGCTGCTCCCCGGCCTCCGGAGGAGGGTCCCACATGGCGCGCAGACCTCTCCTGCCGCCCGCTGCTCCCCTCAGCAGTGTACTTCGGTCCTTCTGCCTGCTCTGCTCCCCGCTCTGGCTCTGGTGAATTCTCTCACCCTCCCACTTCTGACTGTACCCAGTGCTTGTATAAATAAATAAACAATAAATAAATAAATAAAAGAATTTAAAAAAAAAAAAAGAGAGATTCATTAAGTCTTTTTTTAACTTTTAGATTTTTATGTCTGAAGCTGGGAAGATAAGCCAGAAGATTAAAGTGTGGTTTAGTGATTACTTCAATATCAGTGATACAATTGCCATAATTTCTTTCTTCATTGGATTTGGACTACGATTTGGAGCAAAATGGAACTTTGAGAATGCATACGATAATCATGTTTTTGTGGCTGGAAGATTAATTTACTGTCTTAACATAATATTTTGGTATGTGCGTTTGCTAGATTTTCTAGCTGTAAATCAACAGGCAGGACCTTATGTAATGATGATTGGAAAAATGGTAAGTTGAGAGGCGTTTGATAATACTCATGGGCTTATTGATGCTTTTGTCTTACAATCACGAAAACATGTTATTTATAGTTTTACTTGACCCAGTGAATGTTATTTCATGCTTTTTTTGCTGCATACTCCAACCATGCCATAAGGGTATTAATTTTTAAAGAAAGTATTGGGTGGGGTAAGGTTAGAAAAACCATATTTTATTTGTTTTATCTTGAATTGCCTTAATTTTTAAATGCTGCTTGCTAGGACTATTTGAGATCAGAATGAAAAATATGAACTTGTTAGCGCCAATCTGTGAATTTGTTTTCATCTTTATTGCCACTGCCCTAGATCAGTCCCTTATTATCTAGTACCTGGTAATCTGGAAAATGTTTACTTACCACCGCTATGGCTTCTGTTCAGTCTGCATTATATCTAGAGTAATTATTTCAAAATGCAAATCTGAATACGTCACTTCCTCTTCTTAAAAAATGTTTTAATGGTTTTGCATTATACCCATGTGTGGCTCCTTCTTCTCCCCTTTTGAAAAACTTTCAATTTTGAAATAAGAATAGATTCACATGCTGTTGAAAGAAATTAGAGAGTTCCTTTATACCCCTTTTTAAAAAGATTTATTTATTTATACAAGAACTGGGGTACAGGCCAGAGGTGTGGGGGGGGGGGTTGTGAGAGGATTCACCAGAGGCAGAGCGGGGAACAGAAAAGGCATATTGACATACACTGCTGAGGGGAGCAGCAGGCGAGTCAGGAGAGGTCTGCTGCGCTATTTGGGTAGTTCCAGGCCGGGGCTGGAACTCGTGCTGCAGTGGCTGTGGATAGCTTCATAGGTTGCGTCTTAACACCTTGCACCACCAGGGATGCCCTCCTTTATACCCTTTATCTAGTTTCCTGCGTTGATAACATCTTCCTTGCTTTTTTTTTTTAAAGCCTCAACATTTTTAATCACTTACCTGTGCTCTAATTTACACAGACCTTTCCTCATTTTCTCCCTTTTGCCTGAAATTATCACCTTCACCTACTCTCATTCCCTTAGTCTTCTAGACTAATTTAGGTTTATTTTAGCCCCAATCTGATTTTTTTCAGGGAAGCTCTTTTAATCTTTTAGCTAGATTAAATTTACTTGCTATATAGATTATATATGTATTTTATGTATAAAGATACATATAAAGACTATATCTATTAGAATATTACTCTGCTTATATTTTAAACTGTGTTCATATTGGATTATGTGTATTCTCCTCTAGATTATAAACTTCTTGGTATAGAAACCTTGTCTGGTGCCTCTTCTGTCATCACTGATCCAGACTGTTAAAAACTTAATTCCAGCACATCCAATCTTTTCCAAACATAGTATGCCCAATATTTTGCTTTTTCTCATAGTTTTAACCAACTTGCAAGTTTTGTTTTTTTAAATATACATATCAAATTTGATATGCAATTCTTTATGAATTGAACTGAAAAATACAAAATGTATTGCCCAGTTGCTTTCAGTTTTCATTAGTGATAATGGTACAAGTAGCATTTCCTTCCTCATTTTAAAATTATTGTTCAGTGCAGAAAATTTTAGCAAATACTGTCATCTAGAGACAATCACTACTAAAAGTTAGATGTATACCTTTCCATCTTCCCAGATGTGTGTGATACATAAATACACATTTAAGCTTAGATATACTGTTTCTCAATTCTTTGTAATATCTTCTCCCCTTTTAATAAACTTAAAAACCTATTCCTGGAGTTTGTGAAACTCTTCCTTAACCTTAGAAAACCCCTGCCTTCTAAATTAAATCTATTTTCTGAGTAACGCTATTAACTCGCAAGGACTATCAGTACAGTTTGCATAACAAAAACAAGATTATTAAGTTTCCTAAATAGAAAGTTTTATTATTATATTTGCTTTTTTAAACTATACATTTCCCCTCCAGGAGAATGCTTTTTACTCCACTAGTTAAGAATCACTGGTTTACTATTTGTCAGTCACATCAAAAAAGTACTCATTACTCCTCCATTTTGTATCTCTTCATAAAGTTGTGGTCTTACCAGGAAAAGTAAGGGGATTAAGGCTTTTGGATTAGAATGGACTTAGGCTTTTTTGTATATTAAAAATAATGCTCCACAATTATTTCATAACTAGGTGGTATCAGGTTAATTTAATAATGATCTAAATAAATGGGAAATGCAGAAAATAGAGACGTAAACTTCATAATAAAAGATAAGCATGGAAACATGGAGGAAACTGAGACAAAATGGAGTTAATCTGGATTTCCATCTGAATATTGCTTCTAACTTGCTCGTAGCACTTCCACCAATTTTCCTGTCCCAGTCACAGGGAATTTGAATACATATTTCATTTGCTTCTCTGTAATCTTTTCTAGAACCACCCTCCACCAAGATAATATCTCCTGTCATCAAGCCATCACTTATTCATTGTTTTCTCTTAGTGCCATCTTCCTTTTCCCCTCCTTTAAAACTTTTAAAAATGGTTAATGTTCTAATTACCTGCTTCAAACAGGTGCTTCAGGGTAAAGTCAATACATTTAAATTAATGAGTAAAGCAGAAGAATTTTACAGTAATAGATTCCCAGAGCAACTTAACATTCTTTTATCATTGTGTATCTATTATATACTATGCATTATGCTAAGCTGCAGCTGAAAAGATTGATAACACATGGTCAATGGTCAGATCCTCATGAAACTCACAGTCTAGTATGCAAGACAAGAATGTGAGCAGATAACTAGATGCAGAAAGATATGGTAACTGTTATGTGAAGATCAAAGAACTAGTAGCTAATCAGTTGTGAAGAATATGGTATTTGAAAAGAGTTTAGGAAATAGGAATTTTCATGAGCAGGAAATTTCTAATCAGAAAAAACAGCTTTGAACAGCTTACAGATATAAAAGATTTTAAAAAGAAATCTTCCCCACAGTTTACACATTTATAATAAAGATCAGACTAATGAAAACTGTGTAAACTTTTCCCAGTACATTTATCTATACATTCAAGCTAGGAGTCCTCATTTTAGATATTAGGAAATTGAGTAGGAATATTCAAATAATTTAGATTTAGATCAAATAGGAAGGTTATCAAATAGATTTTATGTGAAAAGGGATGAAATCCAGAGACCTATGAATCTTCAGCCATAGAGCTTAAGTAATTTTAGGATACTTCAGTACAGATTTGGGTTTTGTTTAAAATTTTTCACTTGGGTGTTTTCTTTAATTACAGATAAATATTTGGATTCCAAAGTATATCTTATGCCTTAAAATAATGTATTGATGAATTATTTGCCTTTCAGAATTGTTTAGCCCAAGATTTTGTTTGCTAAAAGCATATCTTCTTTCAGTAATTCTCTTGAACACTCAAAGAAGCCATTTTTAAACTATTTTTATAAATGAGAAAACTGAATCTTCAAGACTATTAGGACTCTTTGTTTACAAGTCATAATGATTGTACTCTACTTTTAATATAAAAATGAAATTTTGAGGCAGATCTAATAGCATTTTAAAGATGGAGAATCAAGTCTCAGTGATTATATGTAAATAAATGTTTTATAATCACTCCATCCCGTCTTGACTTAATTGTCTCTTTTATCTTTCATGTTCCCACCTTCTATTTCTGCTGGAGCTCTACCCCTGAGCTATTCCCTCCTGCCTTCTATTTCTACTCTAACCTGTATGTTAATTTTAAAAATACATCAAAGTGTCACAGTAGTTTCATCACTTTGATTTATCATCACAATTATTGTTAGTTCAGAGCAGATTGAAGTACGAATTTATTGTTAATTTAGTTTTAATCTGCATGGGACTCCCCCCCCCAATAGATTGTTATTTGTGAATCAATATTGTATACTGCTAGAGTGAGGCAACATTCTTTTTTTAGATGCCAAACACTTGTACATCTAAATAACTAGATAGAAATAAAGTTCTGTTATCACATGTCTCTTAATTTTTTAAATTCTTTGGTATTGATACCAAAATTCATACTGTAATTTAACTATAAAAAATGTTTTCAGTGATTTATAGGCTGTAGCACAGGTAAGCTTTTTGTTTTCAAATTTTGTTGCAGTTAAGGAATTGCAAACGAATTGATTTGCAAAAGGATTTGTCAACTAAATACTGTTATCAATATTTTCAACACCACCTTGATAATTTATTTTCCTTAGCTCCTAGGAAGTTTTCACAATCAGGATGGGTAAGAAATATGCCTTTCCTCTGTAAAGTGGGCAAATTAACTATCAAAGGGAAATTGAAAAGAGAATCTGTACCTCTGTTGTAAAAACAGAGTAGTTTTAGACAGTGCACTGTGGAAATTGACCTGCCCATGTGATATGGTTCATTATAGTAAAAGCCCATGACTTGGGCATACTCTTTCTATACTGTGCTTGATGTTGATGTTTATATTGTAAGATTTTCCTGAATGCTAATATTAAGAATTTTAAAAAAACTCAAAATATCAGAAGATTTGAAACTTTTTAAGATAAAAATTTCCATATAATTTAACAGTGTTCATTTTTTAACAGGTGGCCAATATGTTCTACATTGTAGTGATTATGGCTCTTGTATTACTTAGTTTTGGTGTTCCCAGAAAGGCAATACTTTATCCTCGTGAAGCACCATCTTGGACTCTTGCTAAAGATATAGTTTTTCAGCCATATTGGATGATTTTTGGTGAAGTTTATGCATATGAAATTGATGGTAAGGATTTATGTTTATGAATTCTTTTTTTGCATATTTTATGTTTTCAAGTCAAAAGCATTATCAGTCTAAGCTTTTTCACAATACATTAGTTAATCCCAGAAGAAACATAACAAAAAATAATTGGGAGAAAATTATTGTAGAATTGTTCCCAAGTAGTGGAAACCAGGCTTAAACTGACATACACCATAGGCACTTCTATTAGTTCATATAATAGAAAGTATAGAAATAGAATGGTCTTCAGGATTGGTTAATTCGTAGTGAAGGACACCTTTTTTTTCCCATCCCATGGCTCTGTAATCACTGTGTTTTGTTTTTTGTTTTTTGGTTTTTTTTTTAAGATTTATTTATTTATTTGTTTGTTTATTTATTTATTTATTTATACAAGCACTGGGTACAGTCAGAAGCGTGGGAGGGTGAGAGAATTCACCAGAGCCAGAGTGGGGAGCAGAGCAGGCAGAAGGACCGAAGTACACTGCTGAGGGGAGCAGCGGGTGGCAGGAGAGGTCTGCGCGCCATGTGGGACCCTCCTTTGGTGGCCGGGGAGCAAACCGGCACTGCAGAGGCTGCGGGCAGCTTCGCAACCCAGCGCTCAACCACTGCGCCACCAGGGAGGCCCAATCGCTGGTTCTTAAAGGTTTTCCTTATAATAATAAAACTCTTCTACTCGCTCTAAGAAGCTATAAACTGTTTTTCCATGGTTCTCTTAAGAGGAAAAATTCCCTTTCCCAAAAACCCCCTAGTGAACCTGCTCTTTCACTCATTAACTCACATTGGCTTCAGCCTGACTATCTCTGTAACAGGGCAGTTAGAGGGATCATTGTGATTAGACTGGACCAATCATGGTGAATTAAGAAACTCTTGAATTACAAAATTAAACTGGGGATACATTTTCTGCATAAGATTATTTTTTTGTTGTATTTTTAGTTTATGAGTATAGATGTCTTGTGAATAGTTTTCAGGGATGTTCTTCTGCTCACTTCCACATCTGAGTTACAGAATCTACTTTCTTAGTCCACCCTTGATAACTTGCTCACTTGATAACTTCCTTCACTTATCTATCACCATACTTGTGTTGCTTTTCCTCATTTATGGGTGATTAGATCAGATGATGGCTACAAGGTCATCAGTTGCTCATTAAAACAGTGAGGTTTTTCACAATGAGATACCACCTTGCACCTGTGAGAATGACCCATCATTAAAATACCAGAAACAAAAAGTGCTAGTTAGGATGTGGAGGAAAAGAATGCCTCTACACTGTTGGTGGGAATATAAACTGGTCAATCCCCTATGGAAAGCCATGTGGAGGTTCCTAAAAAGACTAAAAATGGATCTGCCAGCTGTTGCACTCCTAGATATTGACCCCAGAACACAAAAACACTAATTCAAAAGGAGACTTGCATTCCTGTGTTTATTGCAACACTGTTTACAGTATCCAAGATATGGAAACACCATAAGTACCCCAAAACAGATGAGTAGATCTAGAAGATACACAATGGAACACTACTCAGCAATCAAAAAAATATATAAACTCATGCTCTTTGCAGCAACATGATGGAGCTAGAAGGGATTGTGTTAAACGAAATAAGCCAGGAGGAGAAAGATAAATACCAGATCACCATCTGATCTCTCTGTGGAATATAGATAAACCAAATGTAGGGTAAGGAAAAATGTCAGGCTTTTCTCCCTCCCGCCATCAGGATAGATGATGGATCCTTGCAGTCCTGAATGCATGCCTGATGTCGGGCACCTGGAGTAGGGTGTGGGCATAGGTATATGGGATTCACCCAGGCTAAGACTGTGCTTTTTAAGGGCGGCAATAGAAGCCGAAGCAGAAGCCGGAAGAGCAGAGAAGCAGAGAGAATGCGAGAGAGCCCAGATAGAGTGAGGATTTGCTGGGGGCTGCGAGGCCTGCCAGCCTCCCGGCCCCCCAGCACCCCTGCCTGCCATATGCCTGGTGAACCCCAATAAAAGACCTGCAAAAAACCACTGAGGACTCTGACTCCTCCTTTACCCAGTCTGCATGGGATCAGAAAACCTGCACTATGTCCTTTCCTGACTTTACACCAAACAAAGGGTCAGAAAAAGAAAAACATTAAAACCAACCCTGGAAAGATGACACAGATCTGAGACATCTGGTGGGGGGTGGTCTGAGAAGGGGAAGTGGTAAGAACATTGTGGTGGAGGACTATGGGTGCTTTGGTGGTAAGAGTTAAATCAGAGGCCTCATTATTTTCTCTTTTGGCTTTATACAGGATACTTTTAGCTTTTAAGACTAAAGATGTAAATTTTAAAAGAAATTTAAATGGGTTTCAAAAGCCTAGTCAAATATTGTGTTTTATGGCTTGCTATTCAGTGTCATTTCCAGGTTTTCATTTTCTGCTATTTTGCTTTATGGCTATAGTTCTTTAGTTTTTGTCAACCATTGAATATAGTTTTTTAGTCACCTATGTTCTCATTCTTGGGTATTGTTTACTCAAATCTTTTTTTTTTTTTTCATCAAATTAAATAGAATGGAAATGGATTCATAGAGTTTTTTAAGAGTGTGAGGACTTTATGCATCAGTTTACCTGTGAAACCATTTATTGGAAAAGAATGACATAGCCATTATGGTATATGTATTTTTAAATGATTGCTAATTATCAAATGCTCTGTGCATTACAGAAATTTTATAAAACTTCTCACCAATTCTGCCCTACTTAAGTTGATTTTAATTTATTCCCATAACTGTG
Source organism: Talpa occidentalis (assembly GCF_014898055.3). Classification (NCBI taxonomy): domain Eukaryota; kingdom Metazoa; phylum Chordata; class Mammalia; order Eulipotyphla; family Talpidae; genus Talpa; species Talpa occidentalis. Next base: position 18,420,827 of record NW_023601104.1, on the reverse strand, counting down.
GAAGATATTAAAACTTCCCTTCCTTGTTTATAGTCAGTCATGTTCTGACTTCAGAAACATTCCGGGTAAGGGTAATGAAAAACAAGGAATTCTAATCTAATCACTATATTTGAGAGACTCGTTAGCCACTCCTTTAGTCATCTTTTGTGACTTAATAGATAAACAGTAATTTTTATGTTTGTAAATTTACTGTGAATATACCAGACCTCTCACAGTTCAGTTATTTTTTTATAGAGAAATGGTATATAATGTGGCTGAATCTGAGACTTTGATTCTTCTTAATGTTTCTGAGACTAAACCCTGCCTTGAAGGGTAGACATAACAGAAATTTATACTTGTCTGGAATAGAGTTTAGTACAGATAGTACCCACATTTGTCACAAAGTTCTTCTGTGTTGGGATACTTTTAAGTTGGTGTTGCTGTGACTACCTGTTTGCCAGAATCTGTGAAATAGATTTGTAGATAATCAAGGCTTCTTTAAGCAAATACTGATTAAAAGTGGTAACTGGTGAATTACTATATTTTAATTTTCTTTTCTTTCTAAAGTGTGTGCAAATGATTCCACTATCTCTGAAATCTGTGGTCCTGGGACATGGTTGACTCCATTTCTGCAAGCAGTCTACCTCTTTGTACAGTATATCATTATGGTCAATCTTCTTATTGCATTTTTCAAGTAAGAATTTATTCAGTCACTTATGGTAATGAGATTGTTTCACATGCAGTTCTCATTTTGAAGGAATTATGCAAAATTTAAATTAATTTTTATTGAGGCTTACACTATTGAAATACTTGAAAATTACATTGAAGACATGCTTTTTCAATTAAATGAGTTCTAAATTGGAGACTTTATTATCATGAAACATTCAGCTCTTTTACAAATTTAACCCTTATTTGAGTTTTTTTAGCAACCATAGATTGCTAAGGAATACACAGAAAACAGAAAGGCAAATGGAAAATACATCAATAATCCCTTAATATTTTGGTCTATATTTTTCTGTCATTTTTTTGATTAACATATATGAACATTTTTTTCTTTGCAAAAATACTGGTTTTTTAAAATATATATAACATTTTTAGGCAAAACATGAACATTATCCACATTAATAAATATCCTTCACAGGTTTTATTTAATGACTACCTCGTATTCCATAATGTAGACCATAATTTTTCAAGCCAGTATATTATATTGCTGGTTTGATTATTTATAATTTTTGCATCCCAAAATCGCATTGTGGTTACAGTTTTGGTCAATCCTTAAATTGGTTCTTAGAATGTTTTGCTTAAGGTAGAACTGTTTAGCATAAATATTCTTAGGACTTTTTTGTATTTAAATCAAATAGGCCTGTGTCCCCAAATAACTGCCAACACTAGGTATTATCTTTAATAAGGTTGGTAATTTGATAGTATGTGAAAGGATCTTGCTTTATATTTGCATTTATTTTATTGCAACTAAGATTCAGTACTATATGTCTGTCCTTTATGTCTGATTTTAAATCTTATAATCACATTTTGTGTCCATTTTTTCTGGGAGTTGGTACTTAAGACTCAACATTATCCAGTTTCTCTTTTGCCTTTTAATCTTGTTTATGGTAAAGTACTCTTGAATTCTTGTTTAGAGCAAAATTACAAGAAAATATTTAGTACTTAAAAATGTTGAGATGTGATTAGCTAAGTTTGTTTATTCTGTTTTATTCAAGCAATGTGTATTTACAAGTAAAGGCAATTTCCAATATTGTGTGGAAATATCAGCGTTATCATTTTATTATGGCTTATCATGAGAAACCAGTTCTGCCTCCACCACTTATCATCCTTAGTCATATAGTTTCTCTGTTCTGCTGTATATGTAAAAGAAGAAAAAAGGATAAAACTTCAGATGGACCAAGTAAGTAAAATACATAAATATTAATACAAGTATTTTTTCATTTATCAGAATTAAACTAAAGGCCAAGTATTTTATTCAGAAGGCTTAATTGGTTAATGTTATTGTAAAAACTTTAGTTGAATTTGCTTAAACATAAAAGAATTTTAATATAAATGTATTTGTAAAAGTGAATTTAGTATCCATTTTGGGTGTGGCATCTAATTGTTTTAAATGGTAATATAAATCATAACAATTGTTGATTTTTAAGCCCTTTTTTTGCTGCTGTTTAAACAGTGACAGTATATTCTTACAAGGCAAATCACTGTGTCAAATTGTGCTTACGTTTTATGATGACTTTCTGTTGTACCAAATCAGTTCTTAAATTCTTCTAAGAAAGGTAGACAGAGGAAAGGTATTTTTTATAGGAAAAGAAAATTGAAAGAGGGGGACATACCTGAAACTATTATGTCAGCATCATACTATGAGTCAAGAAAAAGTGAAAACACTTGTCCAGTACTTTAGAAACACAGCAGTATACAGAGAAAAAATGCAGATGAAGCATATAGTCCTCAACCCTGAATAATTTACAAGACAGTAGAGCTAAAGTTTGATATCTTGATAATCTTCATTAACTATTTCTTGTTTTCCTTTCTTAGAACTTTTTTTGACAGAGGAAGATCAAAAGAAGCTTCATGATTTTGAAGAGCAGTGTGTTGAGATGTTTTTTAATGAAAAAGATGATAAATTTCATACTGGGAGTGAAGAAAGAATTCGTGTTACTTTTGAAAGGTTCAGAAGCCCTCTAATTATAATTGATTATTTTAGTCATAGGGATGCTATTAGTTATGTCTTATACAAATTTTAAAGCAATATCTTTACATCAGTTTTGCTACATTCTGCATATAGTGTTTTTGTGGTTGCAGTACTGGTAATGGTACTTCTATGTATATGTATAGCTGCATACACATTCTTTGTGTTGCTTTGATGTGGGGATACAGTAATCTATGAAACAAAAAACATTAAAAATCGTGTGTTTTGTTGTAATATTAGCATTTAAACATAAGAATGCTTTGCATAAATAATATTTTCTTTTATATATTGATTTGTGTGCATATAAATTTTTCTTTTACCATTTATTGGGATTATTAAAGGAATTTCTAAAATATTTTTAACATTTATAAAAAGACCTATGTTTCTCCTACAGAGTGGAGCAAATGTGCATTCAGATTAAAGAAGTTGGAGATCGTGTCAACTATATAAAAAGATCACTGCAGTCATTAGATTCTCAAATTGGCCATTTGCAAGATCTTTCAGCCCTGACTGTAGACACATTAAAAACGCTCACTGCACAGAAAGCTTCAGAAGCTAGCAAAGTTCACAATGAAATTACACGAGAATTGAGCATTTCCAAACATTTGGCTCAAAACCTTATTGATGATGTTCCTTTAAGACCTTCTGCATGGAAAAAACACAGTGTTGTAAATACACTTAGCTCCTCTCTTCCTCAAGGTAGTCTTGAAAGCAATAATCCTTTATTTTGTAGTATTTTTATGAAAGATGAAAAAGATCCCCAGTGTAACATATTTGGTCAGGATTTACCTGTCATACCCCAGAGAAAAGAATTCAATTTTCCAGAGGCTGGTTCCTCTTGTGGTGCCTTATTCCCAAGTGCTGTTTCTCCCCCAGAACTACGACAGAGACTACCTGGGGTAGAAACATTGAAAACATTTAGTAAAAATAAAAAATTTGGCAGTTCATCTAACAGCATACCACATCAGTCATCTCCACCAAGCAAATTTTTTGTTAGTACACCATCCCAACCAAGTTGTAAAAGCCAATTGGAAACTGTAACCAAAGATCAAGAAACTGTTTGCTCTAAAGCTGCAGAAGGAGATAACATAGAATTTGGAGCATTTGTGGGTAAGTTTGTTTGACAATCTGTTTTTTCTCTATCCATTACATTTTCATTATAATCATTGCATTAGAAATAAAAATAGCTAATTAATAAAACCGAGTGAACAAAGACAAAGGAACTTATCTTAATAGCTCTAATTTTTTAAAAAGATTTATTTATGCATACAAGAGCTGGGGTACAGGCCAGAGGTGTGGGGGGTGAGAGGATTCACCAGAGACACAGTGGGGAACAGAACAGGCGGAATGACTGAAATACACTGCTGAGGGGAGCAGCGGGCTACTCAGGAGAGGTTTGCTGCGCCATGTGGGCTGCTCCCTGGCTGGCCAGGGATCGAACTCGTGCTGCAGAGGCTTCGGTCAGCTTCACAGATTGCTTCTCAACCCCTTGCACTACCAGGGAGGCCCCAATTGCTCTAATTTTTTTTTTCTTCCTTTCTGTTGGAGAGTCCCGACTTTGTGGGTGGGGGAGGGTAGCAGGGTTCTGAGCTTTCCTCCCTTCTAGTCCTCTTTTATGGCAGCTTTCTTCTTCCAGCAGTTTGCCAGAGTCGCCCGTTTATCTTCCATGTCCCAGTTCTCTCAGGGACCTGCTGCTTTTCCTCCCTATTAACTTTTTTTTTAATGGGAGGTCTTACTCGCAGCGTTTCCTTGCCGCCATGTTGATGACGTCTCCTCCAAAAATTCATATTTATATGGTGACAGGAGAACTGTTCCACTGACCTGGAATCCCAATGACCCGCTGAGCTGGCAAAAACCTAGCACGCCTTGTGGCCAAACCAGTTCTAATTTTTTGTAAAGGAATCAAATAGGGAAAATGGTTGAATTGGGCTATAATAATTATATTGGCATTTATTTCTTTGGTGTAATTAACTACAACAACAATTGTGTGAAAGACATTAGACTTCTTGAATTTGAGATCTTCTGCTGTATTTGATCAAGTTTTGTTGAAAACCTGAGTGATTACTAAGTGTCAGGTACTTGGAGAACAATAGAAAGATACAGGGGAAGGTAGAGATAATTGGAAAAGAGCAATGACTTATAAACAGGGTTACTGTTTAATTTTTCATCCATTTGAGAATGAAAGGGCTACTAGTTAATTGTATCAGGACAATAGGGAAAACCTGAGCTCTACTTGGAAAGTGAATATATATAGCTGACCCATTTATATACCCAGAGAGGACAGCATGTCAAAAGAATCATCCATTCTTACCCCTCAGAAAGCGCCTGTAAAACATTTATTTTGGCTATGATAACATATTATTGACTTTTGTGAAAACTGTCTCAGGGAGTAAAAAAGGGAGAAGCCAGATTTTAGTGAAGTAAAGTGCAGACGGGAGTGGGTGGATATACTGAGAGTGACTTGGGGATAACTCTAAATAAAGTGTGGTAGGGAAACCAAGAAGAAATAACTAACATTGTGGTTTGTATATGTTTATGATATTTTGTTTTGTTTTTAATGACATTAGAGACTTAGTATATTTAAATGCTGGCAGTGTGTCATGAAGAGGGAAAAGTTGAAGAAGGAAGATTTTATAGCGCTAGCTAAGTCCCTCGTATTTGGGAGAATATGGCATTCCAAAAGTCTTCCTTTTAGATTATTAAAGATTAACAAAAAGTTCTTAGCAAACAACTTGGGTTAGTGTGATATCCAGAATGTTCCAAAAATATGAAAAAGGCCTTATCTCTCATCAGATTTGATTTTTTTTAATCAAGTGGCTTCCAAACCATCTTTTACATTTATTTTAATTACCTAGAAATATACCTGGTTATGGAATGTGTATAAAGATTGTTCACAGAATAAATTTATGGCCATGTGAAATCTCCATGTTAAGTCCAGCAATTATAATTTATCTGAGTGTTCTGAGCAAACTGATTTCTACTGCTACACTATGTGGAGTTCATTGTAGATTTATAGACAATTTTTGCTACATAAAATCTATCCCACTTTATTTTTTTTAAATGTATTTTAGTCTGTTAATATATTTGTCAGTGGGATGGATATATATTTATCAGTAAATGCATATTTATGTGTATTATGAGTATTATATGTAATGCATGAGTCTTGTTTAGTGTTAATAATCTGTAACACCACCATTTTTCTATTTAATCTCAGTCTTTCTATTTCACAGTATATACTGGATTCTTTTTTTTTTTTTTTTAATAGAGGCATGTTTTTATTTATTTATTTTGTTTGTTTGTTTTGTTTATACATGCACTGGGTACAGTCAGAAGCGCGGGAGGGTGAGAGAATTCACCAGAGCCAGAGCAGGGAGCAGAGCAGGCAGAAGGACCGAAGTACACTGCTGAGGGGAGCAGCGGGCGGCAGGAGAGGTCTGCGCGCCATGTGGGACCCTCCTCCGGTGGCTGGGGAGCAGCTGGGGATCGAACCGGCGCCGCCGAGGCCGCGGGCAGCTTTGCAACCCAGCGCTCAACTGCTGCGCCACCGGGGAGGCCCCTATACTGGATTCTTTTAGAATGCCTTTTGCTTTGCTCTTACTGTAAACTGGACTAATATTTCTTCTTGACAGCTATTTTCAGTATTTATCAAAAAAGCTACTGGAAGCTGCAAAGCCAAGAAAATTACTTGAAAAGCACTATAAAACACTTGTTGGTATAGACGTTAGGCAATAATTTTATTTTGGAAACCCTTTATTTTGATAGGTTAGAAAAACAAATTTGGGCCTCCCCGGTGGCGCAGCGGTTGAGCGCTGGGTTGCGAAGCTGCCCGCGGCCTCTGCGGCGCCGGTTCAATCCCCGGCTGCTCCCCGGCTGCTCCCCGGCCACCGGAGGAGGATCCCACATGGTGCGCAGACCTCTCCTGCCACCCGCTGCTCCCCTCAGCAGTGTACTTCAGTCCTTCTGCCTGCTCTGCTCTCCACTCTGGCTCTGGTGAATTCTCTCACCCTCCCGCGCTTCTGACTGTACCCAGTGCATGTATAAACAAACAAACAAACAAAATAAATAAATAAATAAATAAATAATAAAAAAAAAAAGAAAAACAAATTTATTGTTGTAATCATTTTTACAATTCTTTTTAAGGACACCGAGATAGCATGGATTTACAAAAGTTTAAAGAAACCTCAAGCAAGATGAAAGAAATATCCGTAAGTAAATCCTTATAATGTTACAATTTGATTTTATTTCACTATTTTGGGGGTTTGTTCGAAGTAGACTTAAACTTTTTTTTTTTTTCAGTAAACATTCAGTTTTAATATCAACATGATTATCCCAAATATTTGAAGCAATACACAGTTTCAAAAAGAGAAAACAGAACTTGAGGAATATTTAAAAATTCCTCAATTTAATATAAAATGAACTTGCATGTTTCAATTAAATGAGATTAAAAAAACACCTTTTTAACACCTCTTTTTAAAAATGCTTCTTCCTATATGTTTTTCACTGAATAAATACTTACTGAGCTCAATTCTTTTCCAGGCCCCAAAGTTTATTAAAGCATAACTGGTTCTTAGGGAACCTGTATACTAGCAGTAAAAAGCAGAATATGCCAGTAACAAGATATGATGTGAAATGTAAGATATTAAATAATTATTTGTTAAATAAGTTTTGAGATATAGAAAAGTGATGAAAAGGGTGCACTTCCTGCCTGCAAATTAGTTTTTATTTCTTAACTGTTGCTGTCATAAATTACCTGTAACTATTTAGTGCCTTTTGGTAATAAGGCTATATACTCTATAAGTGAACCTGGAGGTATTAATCTTCTCCATCTTAAACAAGTTAAGTTCTTGGGCCTCCCAGGTGGCACAGGGTTAAAGTCTCAGGACTATCAAGCTGTCACTGCGGCATGAGTTGGATCCCCAGCCAGCGAGCTAACCCACAATAGCACAGCAGACCTTTCTTGTCTTGCCCGCTCTTACCCTCAGCAGTATTTCAGTAGGTACGCCTATTCTGCTACCTACTCTGTCTATCTTGTGAATCCTCTTACCCTATGCACCTCTGGCCTGTACCCAGTTCCCCAATTCTTGTATGCATAAATAAAGAAAAATAAATCTTTAAAAAAAAAAAAAAAAGCACTTAAGTTGTGGAAATGATCAGATGGCAAGTACAACGAAAACAAGTTTATTCCTAAAGATAAAAGCCAAAGAAGTTATAGTGATGTAAAAATTTCTATGAATGATTTTTTCTCATGTGATTCATCGTTAATTGGATAATTGTTGTCAAAATAAATTACTTATTACCCTACGTATTAAAGTGTATTTTGATGATAAATGCTCATATTTATGTTCTGAATGGTTTATTTCTGATTGAGGTGTTATATTAAAATGAGTAACTGGACATTAATTGGTGATTACATGATAAAACTGAGATGTAATGGTTACATGGGGTCTTTTTCTTTCTGTATTTGCCTTTAAGTTTATATTTCTTACTTCAAATAGGAAGAGCAGAATGATATAAGAAATACTATTATGGAATATACAGAGATGCCTAGATACCAGGTAAAGTCTCTTTAATATTTGTGGAAATAAAGTCAGCTTAAAATATTCATGTCTTTAAATGAAAAAAGTAGATAATAGTTCAGCAGACCTATCATGAGACTATAGTTTGCATAGTATTTTCTAAACATTTTAATTCTCTGGTGTACTTGTAAAGATCTGAATTTTCCATTGCAAATAATGCCTGGAGGAGGAGAGAACTGAGTAAATTGGTTCAGTACATATAGATAGCCATAGCTGACACATGATGATGAAGAGAGAAAGAAGGGAAGAAGAAAGAAATAAAAAGTGATATGAAGTGGAAAGAACAGATCTCTCCCAAAGTTAGTTTTATAATGAAATGTAGGTATAATAAGGCTACATTTCATGTAGGATTTTTCTAGAGCAGGATTTAATTAAAGTGAATTTTATAAATAAATTGAATTTTTTATGAACCTACATAAGTTTTAGTAAAGCTGTTTATAATTTGGAGTTATTTTAAGTTTTGTGAAATTTTTTTACTCTCTTCGATATGCAAATAGCATTTTGTTAAAAATCCATACCCAGTGTATTATTTGACTTCAGCTATGTAATCCTTTGCATGAGATCACAGTATTTTCTATGTAGTCTTTAGTCTAAGGACTGGGAATGGATATACAAAAAGTAAATCTTTAGAGTGAGTCTGACTATCCTTTTGACCTGATTCCACATCAGTGAAAGGTTAGCACTGCTATCTAATTGGAGCATTTATAGTTTTGAAACTCAACATGTTGAAACCTCCAATTCACCATCATCTCCCTATTCGGTAAATGCTGTACTTCCTTCCTTGGATAATAACATCAACATTCTGGTTTACCAGGGCAAAACTATACTCCTGTTTCTCCCATTCAGTCAGTAGCCAAGTCTGACTGGTTTTACTTCCTAAATATTCTTTTTAGTATCTCTGTTTCTCTTGATTTTTATTCACAAATACTCTTAGACTGTCATTCACTACTTTTATTTAGTTGAACTTTTAAAATGTCTTTAACAAGTTATCACAACAGCAGTTGAAATTATTGTGTCACCACACTCTGGTGGCATCATTTTGCTGTTGTGAAGCACACAATAGATGTAAGAAACAGTTTAGGATAAATGGACATTCCTTAGTAGGAAAGATTAAGCATTATGGTTTCCCCACTGATTTCACCTTCTAATGACGAACCTGTTAAATGAACTTAAGGCAGGAGCTCAAATGTTTAAGCGAGCAGATAACTTCTTGGTATATACAAGAAGAAATTACAAGTTTCTGTGAAGTAGCAGAAAAGTGGTGGTTGTGTTTGAATTAAACAATTTTGAGTAATTAGAGAAAAAGATTTTAAAAGCTCAGAATAATAAGCTCATGGTGATGAGAGACTTTGAGATCGTGACCATTTACGGGTTATACACACTTTGAAAGTCTGATTAAAAAAAAACTATAGACCCCTTCCAGGAGAAGACACATTACAAGATTTTTTTCTATTTTGGAATTTTACAATTTCATGAAACTTAACTATCAGTCACTCACAGACTACAATTTGTCCTAAGTGGGTCTATGAAGCTGATATGTCACTGTAGCGAAGGATATATAGTCTTGAAGATACTTAAAACAAATAAAGCAAACAAAAAATAGCTAGAACTGGTTTGCAGAAATACCCAACTAACATCAATATGGAAATTAGAGTTCTTTTGTGACTATAGAAAAAGGATAGCCTTCTCAATCTTAGCTATATATATCAGCTATAATGTGAAGAGTGTGGATCTTTAAAGATAGAAAAGCTTAATTTCATGAGATACAAGTTAAACCTATTTAATGAAAATATTTACTTGTGGTAGTAATATGTTAAAGCTTGTTCCTGAGAAGTGGCAGAGGTTTGGAAATATTTTAAAGTTCCTTAATAGTGTGACCTGTTTAGTTGAAAAGAGACAACAACATGAAGGTGTCAGAATGTCCCCATGTTAGTTTAGTTTAAGTTATTAGTTCATCTGGAAAAATGAATAGGTAAAAAGAAGAAAGGGAAAATTAGTTGTTTAGATAATTAACATACAGATAGAATACTTGAAACATGAATATTAAGCAAAAACATTTTGGTGATTTTGAAATAACTGTTTTGCAAATGAGTATTTATTTAGAAGACTTGGATTAGAAATTGATGAGAAGGGGGATGTTTTGTCAGTAAATGCATACTGGACAATTGGATGGAAATATGTTTATGGTCTCATACTTTATAAGCTCAGATGGATTCCATACTTAAATGAAAAAATTCAAACCATAAAAACTTAAGAAAACAGAAATATTATTAAGCCAGTAAAATCATGAGGACTCTCCAAACATACAAATAATAGAAAATATTAAGGGAAGGATGTAAAAAGTTAAAGCACAGTGAGTCAATCTAAATTTGAAAAAGTTGAAATTTGACAAATAAAATAATGACTGGGTAGATGTTTGTTATATAAACAGCTAATGCAAATTAATAAGTTACCAAGACCCCAAAAAGTATTATCACTGTGCCAATGATAGTGCAAAATGTTTTATTTTTCTCACCATGGTCTCCTGTTTTTCCTTAAATGTTTTATGAACTTGAATTACTGTGAATATACTTCAGATGGATTTATGAAAAATAAGATAGTGTTATGATGCAGTATTTAAGATTAACTAATTGAAGAAAATAACTAATTTGTAATTCACCCTTTGGATCCAGGTAGAATAAAACATGGTGAGCTAAATAGCCAAAGACTCTGATAATACTTTGAACTATGATTTAAAATTCAGTTCATTTGTTTTAAAATTATGTTTATGTACAATACACAGAATGATACTCCTGATGACACTTTGAAGCACATCAGTTATCATACTGGATTTACTGAGTGTAATAAGAGGTCCGTTTCTCATTCAAAACCAGGTGAGATTGTTAACTGCTTGAATTATGTTAGTAAATATATTTGTTTTCATTTTATATGTATTTTATATGCATCACACACTTGCATAATGAATATTTTAGGAGTCAGAAAATGAGATTTTGATTCATCATGATTACTGTGACAGTGTACTACAAATAATCCTAACATTTCACTATTTTTTACAAATTGTTTAGTCCCTAAAGGTGTAATATAAACATTGCTTTCTACAAATCTGCTAATTAACTTTCACAATCCATCATGCGTGGATGTTCCATATCATGTTTTTTTTAATGAGTTTAAGTTATGTGTGTATGAAATCAAAAAGTTGGGAGAGTAAATTATAAAGTTGAAGAAGACCTACAACTTTCATAAGATTCCTTAATAAAAATAGCAGTGCCTTGTCCTTCTCACCATCATTTCCCTTTTTCATTTTCTTTTGGTATACAGAATTCAGCTGCATGTGTCATAATCAAGTCAAGTTTATTACAGGAGTACTAGTTGGTTTATTGTTTTAAAATATTATTAATGAATGATCACAACAGATTAAAGGAGAAGAGTCATGCTTATCTCAGTAGCTGCAGGAAGGCATTTGATGAAATAACATCCATTCATAATTAAAAGTCTTAGCAAATAACAATTGAAGGGGGATTCGTTAGTATGAATAAAAGATATCTACAAGAAGTTACCACAGGCATTATACTTCATAATGAACTATGGAAAGCCCAAAATTGTGCACAAGGATTCTGGCAGTAAGTGTTTCTATGTAACATTCTAGCCAGAGAAAAAGAATGGAAGAAAAAGAAATGGTAGGCAGCTTAGAAAGGCAATAATAAAACTCATTATTTTCAGATAGTGTGTATATTTCTAAAGTTAGCTTGCTCTTGGTGTTGCATCCTCATGTTTCAGTTTTAAGTAATACCTGTTGACCTCCCACTAAAGAAGGAAAGTATTAAAGTCTTTATTTTCAAGCGTTCTGTTCCCAAAACACAAGCGTCTTTACTTTTTCCACCAGTATAGATATATCATCATTTTGGTTAGATAAATAGTAGATTCTCTGCTACTTTATTAAAGTATTTAAAAGATATTCAAGGTATAAGATGTATTCTGTCATTTTCATCATCTTCAAAAGTTTGGCCCCAGAGTCTTCTAATATACTTTCAAACTGAACTTTCTGCTATCTACACTTTGAATGCAACTCCTGTCCTGAAGATTTACCTCTACTGTTCATCCTTAAATTTTCCTTTATCGAATCAAAAAGTTGTAAGTGGTGTCTGTGTTAGTTTATGATTTAACATTCTGACTATTTTTATTGAGATAGTGCAATTCTCAATTTTTTTTAAGATAAACAAGATAGCAAAGGCATCTTAAAACACAAGTGAAAAGATGAACTATTTTGTTTTTTTCTATAAGTGAAACTACTGTATGTATAAGATCATTAATTACAACGCTGTTTATTATAGCAGGAGATTGAAACCAGACCAAATGCCCACCAATAGGAGTTTGGTTTAATATGTTGTATTAATTGTATTATTCATAATGTGAACTTCAGTGTAGCATTCAAAAATAAAATAAAGCTCTCTGTGCACTGATATGAAAAGTTTTAATACTTAAAGTTTTAACTAGCAACAAAAAAATCCCCAAAATAAATAATATACTACCATTTTTGTTAAAAAGAACTAAGAAGGAGAAAAAGAAGAGGTTATATAGAAAAATGTAAAATACTCCATAAGTATACAAACGAAGTTTGGGAAGAGGGAAAGAAGAAAACCTTTTACATATGCTTTTTTGTTTCTTACTGTCTTTCACAAATATTAATGAATAATTTTAATATCCTACCAAGAAGCCCATGATTCTCATGTAATTCTTACATTGAGTAGCATTTGGGCAAGAAGTTATCTTATGAAAGTTACACTTGTCTAGAAACACATAGTGTGTTGGTTAGTTTGGTATTTTAAAAGTTTCAGCTGTATAACTTTTTTTTTTTTTTTAATTTTCTTTGAAGTGGAAAGGAGCAGTAGAAGACCATCTACAGAAGAAATTCATGAAGTAGATTCCAAAGCAGCTTTATTACCGGTTTGTACATTTCAGTTTAAGCAAATGCATATTTTTAAATACATATTTGAGAAGAGCTAAAAGGTGATACTTTATTTGATCTAGCTTTTAAAAAAATTTGCCTTGGAGAACTGACATCACTGAGTGGTAGCAGTTATAGAAAAGAGTTTCTTCTAGTAGTAAAGTAGGGAATTTTTAGAGAAAAACTTATGCTGAAAGAAAGGCAGGAATCCTTTTTTGGTTGACTACAAACTAATTATCTGAGTCATTTTCCCAGCTAATTGAGATAATACTTAATTTTGCAAATACTCTTTAAAAGCGGACTTTGCGACCAAGACAAATAACTTGGGGGAAAGCAAAAACATTTCTCCTTTATAGTAACATAGAGAAGTTAGTGTTCATAATTATCCTAGATTGTCAAGAAAATAACAACTTACATTCTGCTATAAGCAGATGCAGATTGTAATTTGTAAAAATCATGTTATTAAAAAATTTTTTTCAGTGGCATAGAGGGTTAGTGAACACAGCTTTACAGTAACAAATTCTCCTTTTGGAAGGATCCATTCTCAACCTACATTGCACAAATTTCCCACAAATAAAATTCCAATGAAAATGACAAATTATGTAGCAACTGGGGGTCAATTTACACAAAAACAACTTACACAATAACATAGACTTGTTGGTAACAAGATGTGTTTAAAGTGGTTAAACACAAAGATTAAAATGAAAAAAAGGAGATACTGTTAAAAGATTATAAAATTTTTTGAAAATCTGGAAATAAAAAATTACTCAAATGGTGGTTAAAGTAACAGATTAGGCACAGCTGAACAGGGAGTTACTCAGTTGGAACTGACTGTAACATAGAATTATAGTTATGTGGAAAACCTATTCAAAAATATAGACATTGAAAATGTATATAATTAATTGGTCTTGAGAGAGTAGGCAAAACTTGAAGAGATTATAAAAGGCTTAGAATTTGATGAATTAATGAAATACCTGAAGATTCAGATTCAGGCAGCATAAGTTCCAAGTTGGGGGAGGAAAAATAAATTCATACCTAGAAACATTGTTATAAAATCATAAAATAAAAATCCTGTGCACATTGTTCACAGTTTGCATAATTAAAATGTTTTCTTTATAGTTTTTCTGTTGGCAAGGGACACATTAGTTGTAGGGTGATAGAAACAAATGTGTATTTTAAAAGAAGAAAAGTATCAGAAGCAAAAGCCCTTAAAGATTTAGATTAATTATGTTATAGGAAATAACAGTCAGGAACGTCTTTATTCCACCTTAATGGAACAGCTCCTGATTTTTACTTCAATTTATTAAGTTGTATGAGACAAGGACTTAATAATTTTTAAGCCCTTCTTAAAATATGCTGTAGAAAACAAAGAGTTAAATGGTTATGCTTCATCTAGGGATTTTTCTTTTAACCTTTTTTTATGTTTGTTTTTGACTAAAGGATTGGTTACAAGATAGACCACCAAACAGAGATATGTGAGTAAGCATTTTCTCATCTTTAGCTTGTAGAGTGTAGTTATTAAATGTTGTTTTGGTTTTGCTCTTTTTAATACTACTTTTATGGTTGGTGATTATTTTAGCAGCTGTCTACTTTGAAGAAATTGGAGAACTTGTTTATTATGAGTTAATGTAGTTTATTATGAGTTAATGTGGATTTGAATTTGTAATTTTATATAGTTATATATAATTAGTCTTAGTAAATTACAACATTATTAAAATATCCTTATATTGATATAGTTTTGTTTTATTAGCTTTGTTTCCAACTTGCTCTTGAATAAATTTCAGAGACTTGCTTGACACTGGCTTTGTACTTGTTTAACTTCTCTGCCTATAATTCTATCAAAAAAAATTTGTACTTGCTTATGGAAAGGGCTTTAATGATTAGAATAGTAACACACAGTATGTGTTAGAAAGCCTGCATACAGAGAGCCATTAGAAAATTGGTAATCCACATCAGAAAGTGGGAAAAAAAGACTATCTGACAAGTAATGAGTCCCAGAAAGTAAAAATTTTCAGTAGATATTAAAAATAATAAAGAAGAATCAAAGATAATCTCTGTGTTTCCAGTCAGGGAATAAGTACTTTAAAATTCCATAGGCCGTTATGAAAAAAGGTCACCTTGTTTTTTATTTTGTTTTGTTTTGTTATTAATTTTATCCAAATTTATTTTCTTACATCATTTTTGTACAGTACTTGGATTCTCCCCTCAGGTGTAGTCCCTGTTGTTCTCCCACCACCATAGCCCCCATGAACCATTACCACAGTCCCTTGTGCTCTTCCCTCCTGTTTTGAGCCTTCTCCCACCCCATCCCTTCCTGTATACCTCAGATCTATAGTCATGTTGCAAGTTTCGTTTTTAAGAAAAAAGTCACCTTGTTTTGATACCCATGTGGTATTGGAAACATAGTAGTGTTGCTCTCTGATGTGAACTACTTTAAAAGGGAAACCAATTTGAGGGAAATTATTATATATTCTATTATTATATATTCTATGTTTTCCCCATTTCCTCTGTGCAACAGAAATAGTTATGAATATATAGAAATAAAACAGGTGCAATTGTGCAAATTCTTAGGTATCCTGTTCCTGAATGACAGGAAAGACCAGTGTATATTCATACCTGATCAGAGAATAGTGTCCTTAATAACCAGAACAAAAGACTAAATATAGAATAGGTACTTGATGCTAATTCAGTTGTCTTAACAAGATAATATTGTCTTACAGAATGCTCACCCATAGAAGGACTCAGAAAAGTAGAATTGGTTGGCACTTTTGCAATGCTAAGAAAAAAAGGAGTTTATTGGCAGCCAACAGGAATGTTGCTAGTCGAAATATTTATATTATTAATGTAAAAGTCAACTGGAAACATCGGGGTCAGTTAGAATGTAAGAATTGTTAAGAGATTGCAGAGGTTCTATACCTTATCTTAGCAAAGGCCACAGAGCTATATAATGGGAGACAAGCTTCTAACACGTTTTATTTCATTCTACTTTACTTTTCACTATCCCCGTCTCTTTAGTTTACATTAGAATTCATGGAATTAATAGAACATTCACATGGAATCGACTTTGGACAATTTTTTTGTTGTTGTTAGTTTAGTTTTGCAAAGTGATGTTTATTTCTATTCTCTCAATTTGTTGCCCATCAATTCTGTTAAAACTATCTTTGGAATCCTGAATCCTGCAAAGTTACGTCAAGGCATTGTTATCGTACTGGGACAAATCTCCACAAATAGAAACTCATGAACTGTTTTACTCTGTTAGTACTGAACCTTCAGCTTGGCAACACTGTACTAATATTTATATATAGGCATAAATTGTAGCTATAACTTGTTATATACATATGTATGTATGAATTTGGCATTGGCTTAAGGGAACTGGCAAATACTTAAAAGGGAGTTTGAATTTCAGAATTCCTTCAATATTACTGTATTAAATAATCATAATAACTTCATAAATTAAAAATTTATATGGTAGCCAAAACTAATATTGTGATATAACTTATATCTTTGTTGTTTCTTTAGACCATCTGAAGAAGGAACATTAAATGGTAAGTCCAAGTAGTAGGATTAATGTAAAAAATTGAGAATCGCATAGGATCTGTTATAGCAAATACCACATTATCCCAGGTGTATGAAACTTTAGACTTCATGTTTGAAAGGCCAACGTAGTTAAAGTTTGTTTCCTTAGCTAGTTTCTTTTTAATGTACATGAACTCACCATGTAAATGACGACCTCTCATTTCTGTCACCTCCGTCATATCTGTTAGCATGTTCCTTTTCTTAGATTCCTAGTGAATAGTGCTCCATCAGTCATCTTGGAAAACTTGAGAGGGAGTGTGTTTAACTTGCATTCACAAAGTCCTGTTGCATTCGACTCTCAAATAACTCTGAAATTTATCTTCCAACATACATCTTACTGATGGTATGTTCAGTAATTGGTTCAGATTTTCATCATTTTTTTTAAAACTTCTTATTGAAGTGTACAACAGGCATTCAACAGGTGCTCAAATAACATCATTTCAACAACATCAGCCACGACCAGGATTTTTTTTTTATGCATACAAGAACTGGGGTGTAGGCCAGAGATGCAGGGGGTGAAAGGATTCACCAGAGACAGAGTAGGGAGCAGAACAGGCAGATTAATGAAATACACTGCTGAGGGAAGCAGTGGGCAAGACAGGAGAGGTTTCCTGTGCCATGTGGGTCAGCTTCCTGGCCAGAGATTGAACTCATGCTTCAGTGGGTGGCAATAGTTTGATAGTGCTGAGATTTTTAACCCCTGCGCCACCAAAGAGGCACAGGACTGGGAATTTTTAATCAACATTAAATTATGTTGAACAAAATAACATTTACAGACCTGGTTTCACTTTGCCATTTTGTTTAAAGTTGCAATTTTCAAGTACCTGTCAATAACTTTAGGTTAGATCTTAACTATATTGGAAAGTACAGCTAAGCCTCCATTCCAGTGCATTCTCACTAATGAAACATGCCCATGTATCCTCAATCAGGTCTTAAAATATTGCCTATATCCCAGCTGTTTGTGTTTTCTTCTTGTTACAGCCCTTATGCCTAACTAACACTGTAGATTACTTTTGTCTACCCATGAGTGTATGGTTATGTATGAAATACATAAATGGAATCATAAAATATGTACTCTTTCGTTTGACTTCTTCCTCCTAACCTGTTTATGAGATTCATCAATATCGCTGTGTGTAGTGGTCGTTTGTGCATGCTCATAATCTGCAGCATTTTCTTGTGTGATGTAAATGTATTGAATTTATCCATTCTACTGTATGATGAACATTTCAGTGATTTCCAGTGTATAGCCTTTGTGAATAGTGCTGCTAAAAGCATTCATGTAGATGATGTTTGGTAAACATACATATTTATTTTAAGTTGGATATAGGCGTGGAGTGGGACTGCTAAGGCATAGCATAGACACATTCTATGTAGTTATTACCAAAAAGGTTTTTATATACCGGTTTGGACTCCCTTCAGTCTATTTTCTATTCTGCCACCAGGCCCCAGAACACAAAAGTCCAAGACCAAAAGATATTTTTATTTTGGGGGCCTTCCTGGTGGTGCAAGGGGTTAAGATGCAACCTACGAGGCTATCTGCAGCCACTGCAGCACAGGTTCAATCCCTGGCCAGGGAGGTACCCACATGGCACTACGGACCTCTCCTGTCTTGCCCGCTGCTCCCCTCAGTGGTGTGTTTCGGTCTGTCTGCCTATTCTGTTTCCCACTCTGTCTGTGGTGAATCCTCTCACCCCCTTTTCCCCACACACACACCTCTGGCCCGTACCCTGGTTCTTGTATGCGTAAATAAATAAATCTATAAAAAAAAGATTTTTCTTTTTGAGTGCGAAGTATGGAAGGGATGCAGTTTGTGAAAGGAGAGTGTGTGCGCTTTCCCTTCCAGATGTCTGAATGCATTAATCTGGCATAATAAAAAAGAATAACAGCACATGATAGACATATTTTATTAATTTTTTTCCTGTTTTGTGAGGAGAGCTTATAGGAAGGAAATTTAGAATGTTTATATGAGAATGAACAAAAAGATATGCTGCAAAGGTACATTTAAAAGTGTCTTATTTGTTTATTTGCCATTTTAGGACTTGCTTCTCCATTTAAGCCAGTTATGGATACAAATTACTATTACTCAGGTCAGTAATATTAAAAACAAAATTTAGTAATATTTTGAACTTTCAGGAAGTTTATTATTTCTCTCTCATTTTTATGCAGCTGTGGAAAGAAATAACTTGATGAGGTTATCCCAGAGCATTCCATTCACACCAGTGCCTCCAAGAGGTAAATCTACAAAGTAAAGAAATTAAAAGGGAAATTAAACTCATTATTATTATTAATATGTGATTTTTAGTTGTATTACAGACATGGGTCAGATTAAGTAAGGCATTGAGATGGACTACACGGACTAAAACTACAAGAGGACTCGCATTAAGAAGTGTTAATTTCATATAAATTCTTAGCCTGACAACTACAAAAGTCAGGTAGCATCAGAAGTATTGATTTGCTCTATTACTGGCATATTCAGAAGCAGAGGTATAGTCTTAATTTGGAAAAGTTCTTGATCCATTGCTTAGTAATAAAGGTATAGATAAATTGACAGTAGAGAATTTGCGAAACAAATAGTTTTAATCTTCTGTCAGAATGTTTGCTATTTCAAAAATGTGTACCATTGCTGAATATGCATGAAGTTAGAAATAGTAGATTCTTGATTTCTGATTATTTGTTGCTTTTAAATTTCTTTTCTAAAACTACAGTGTAGTCCATCTCAATGCCTTACTTAATCTGACCCAAATATAGCTGTCAATTTTTATACCACCTGTCATTTTTTAAAGTCATAATTTAACTTTAAATGTGTGCATTCATGTTGCAGGTGAGCCTGTGACAGTGTATCGCTTGGAAGAGAGTTCGCCCACCATACTGAATAACAGCATGTCGTCTTGGTCACAGTTAGGGCTTTGTGCCAAAATAGAGTTTTTAAGTAAAGAGGAGATGGGAGGAGGTTTACGAAGAGCTGTCAAAGTACAGTGTACCTGGTCAGAACACGATATCCTCAAATCAGGCCATCTTTATATTATCAAATCTTTCCTTCCTGAGGTGGTTAACACATGGTCAAGTATTTATAAAGAAGATACAGTTCTGCATCTCTGTCTCAGAGTAAGTGCTAATGAACACATACAGTGGAACATAATTTGAGCTTCTTGTTTTCACACCTGAAGTATGATAAACCAAATAAAAGCTTGGTTTCAAATGTTGAAAAGGGTTTGTTTTTTCTTTTCTGTAGGAAATTCAACAGCAGAGAGCAGCACAAAAGCTCACATTTGCCTTCAACCAAATGAAACCCAAATCCATACCATATTCTCCAAGGTATATGTTTAAATTTTTCTGGGGTCTTAGTTGTGTGGATAACATTCTCTCTTGACTTCATTATTGGTACTGAGTATTTAATTATTTGCCATTTTAAAGATCAATTTGAATTTTACTAACAAACTACTAGTAATAACTATTATTATTTTTTCATAAGGTTCCTTGAAGTTTTCCTGCTGTATTGCCATTCAGCTGGTCAGTGGTTTGCTGTGGAAGAATGTATGACTGGAGAATTTAGAAAATACAACAATAATAATGGTGATGAGATTATTCCAACTAATACACTGGAAGAGATCATGCTAGCCTTTAGTCACTGGACTTATGAATATACAAGAGGGGAGTTACTGGTACTTGATTTACAAGGTAAATTTATTGAAGCATTTCTAAAGTAAAAATGTTCTGTAAATTCTCACATTTTTGTGTGTTATGATATACAGAAATTACTAATTTATAGGCAGGTAAAATCTTAGACAGTAAAAACTATAAAAAGCAAGTCAATAACATATAGCCATTAAGACCGTGAATAGTGGGAATTGGTTATCTTCATTGTTACTTAGGTAATATGGATAGGCAGAAACATGGGGAAATCTCATTCTACTCTAAGATACAGCCTTAGTCTTTTAGAAGTATAACGATAGTTTCTTTAAAACAGTAACATTTAGGTCCTCCCCAGTGGCGCAGCGGTTGAGCGCTGGGTTGCGAAGCTGCCCGCGTGCAGCCTCTGCAGCGCCAGTTCAATCCCCGGCTGCTCCCCGGCCACTGGAGGAGGGTCCCACGTGGCGCGCAGACCTCTCCTGCCGCCCGCTGCTCCCCTCAGCAGTGTACTTTGGTCCTTCTGCCTGCTCTGCTCCCCACTCTGGCTCTGGTGAATTCTCTCACCCTCCCATGCTTCTGGCTGTACCCAGTGCTTGCTTGCATGCATGCATAAACAAACAAACAAACAAACAAACAAATCTTTAAAAAAATAAATAAAAAAAACCAGTAACATTTATCTCTCTTGTTCCTGTTGCTTATGTTACCTCTTACTGTGAACTAAAGTACCTAAAAATTTAGTGGATTAAAATAGCCATTTTCCTTAGTTCAGAAATTTCAATGGAGCATAGTGGAAATGGGTTTTCCTACAGTGCTTCCTCTTGGAGCACTCAAATGACTGCAGATGAGCTAGCAGAGTTTGACTGTAGCCAAATATTGAAGTCTCTGTTCACTGTAAGCTGGATTCCACAGTTCTGTACCAAGTATCCTCTTTGCATGACTAGAAACTTGGACTTGGAGTTTCACATTAGACTAATTACATGGCAGAACATCCTCCAGAGAAAAAGTAGAAACTCCTAGGCGTAGGCCTACAACTGGCCCAGATCCCTTACTCTGCATTTTACTGGTCAAGTCCAAGTGATAAGGATAGCCCAGATTCAAGAACTGGGGAATAGATTTCAGCATTTGAAGAGTAACATATATACTAGAAAGGAAAACTGGCTGTCATCTCTATAGACGGACCCTTCATATGTAAAGAAAAAGAAAGAAATTGGGCCTCCCAGTGGCACAGCGGTTGAGCGCCGGGTTGCGAAGCTGCCCACTGCCTCTGCAGCACCGGTTCAATCCCCGGCTGCTCCCCGGCCACTGGAGGAGGGTTGCCACATGGCGTGCAGACCTCTCCTGCCGCCCGCTGCTCCCCTCAGCAGTGTACTTTGGTCCTTCTGCCTGTTCTGCTTCCTGCTCTGACTCTGGTGAATTCTCTCACCCTCCCGTGCCTCCAACTGTACCCAGTGCTTGTATGTATGTATGTATGTATGAATAAATAAATAAATAAATAATTTTTAAAAAATTAAAAAGAAAAAGAAAAAGAAAGAAATTGTGGTTGGAAGAGTACAGATTTGCTTATAGTAATAATTTATGCAGACTCACAGCAAGGCCAAAGGAAAGAAAATTGAGCAATTTACCAGTTCTGAATGGATAATACTTTCACTATTAATAGCCTTAATTTCAAATGTCAACACAGACCAGATTTCAGAATTATGTAAGAATTGTTTAGAATACTTATGACTTGAAGACTTCTTTTACTATATAAATACAAACATAAAAGATCTGTTGAAAAGCAGAAATTTGTATTTTTGTGTTTTTAAAATTTGTATTTTTTCATATAAATTAAATGGTATAAGTATATCCAAAATTGTGATGTTTATTATTGGACAGGCCAACCCAATTTAGTAAAAAGGATCTTAGTTAAGATATATTCTTAAATAAGTATCATTTAGTTATCTTCAAACATGCATAGGAGCTGAGGCCAAACAGATTTTGTTTAAACTGTTTTAATTTAAAAGATGAAAGTTCTTTTCTTTTTTTTTTTTAAGATTTATTTATTTATGCATACACGAACTGGGGTGTCGACCAGAGGTGTGGGGGGTGAGAGGACTCACCAAAGACAGAGTAGGAACAGAACAGGTAGACTAAATGAAATGAAGCAACGAGTCAGACAGGAGAGGTCTGCTGTGCCATGTGGGTCACCTCCCTGACAGGGGATTGACCTCATGCTGCAGTGCCTGCAGATTGCTTCATAGTGCTGAGACTTAATCCCTTGTGCTGAGACTTAATCCCTTGTGCCACTAGGGAGGCCCAGATGGCAGTTATTTTCAATGAGCAGAGCAATTATGATGCTCTCTGCATAATACGTTCATGGAGCCCTTTTGTCATAGAAATACTTTAGACATTTACTAGGAACAAATTAAACAATATAGAAAACATAATAAACAAAGTGGCGTTGCCTTTCTTTCTCTACCTCTGATGATAGAGACACAAATGGAGACTCTGTGTGTGTGTGTGTGTGTGTGTTTATGTTTTTTCACTTTCTACTTAAGAGTATATTAGGTGATGTGTCTGTAAAGCACATATTAGGTGATGTGTCTGTAAAGCAGTGATAGTGAGAGAAAGATAAACAGCTGGGACTACATCAAATAAAGAGCTTCTGCACAGCAAAAGAGACAATAACAAAAACAAAGAGAAACCCCACCAACTGGAGAACATTTTTGCCCCAACACTAATGATAAAGGACTGATCACAAAAATCTGCAAAGAGCTGATGAGACTCAGCAACAACAAAGAAAATAATCCTGTCAAAAAATGGGCAGAAGAGCTAAAAAGAAACTTCTCTGAAGAGGAAATGCAAATGGCCAACAGACATATGAAAAAATGTTCAACATCACTTGTAATCAGGGAAATGCAAATCAAAACTACCATGAGATACCATCTCACACCAGTGAGAATGGCACATATTAAAAAAACTAGCAACAACAAATGTTGGCGGATGTGGAGAAAAAGGAACTCTTGTGCACTGTTGGTGGGAGTGCAAACTGGTCCAACCATTATGGAGAGCTGTGTGGAGATTTCTGGACCTACTAAACATAGAGCTTCCATATGATCCAGCAATTCCACTCCTAGGTATTTACCCAAAGGACACAGAAACATCAATTCCAAAGAGCACCTGCACTCCTATGTTTATAGCAGCACTGTTTACAATAGCTAAGCTTTGGAAACAACCCAAATGCCCAAAAATAGATGACTGGATCAAGAAGATGTGGTACATATATACCATGGAATATTACTCAGCATTCAAAAAAGATAAACACATGCAATTTGCAGCAACATGGATGGCACTGGAAGGGATCATGCTCAGCGAAATAAGCCAAAAAGAAAAAGAAAATACCGGATGGTCTCACTCATAGCAGGAATCTAGAAACTTAAATAAGGGACCAGGAAAATGAATATAAGAAAGTGAAAATCAAAATCAACAAAAAAAACTATGAACCAGAGACACTTTTTGGGGGTGGGGGGCGGGAGGGAAGGATTGGGGTCAGAATGGGGCGTTTGCAATTGTATGGGGGAATATAAAAATAAAATTTAATAAAAAAAAAAAAAAAAAAAAAAAAGAGTATATTAGGGACATCTTCTGGCTCATTACTGATAAATCTGAGTTACTCCTTTTAATAGATAAATTATAGTCTGTAGTAAGGGGAGATTTAGCTTGATTTACATTCTCTATTGATGCAGTCACCTTATTTTTTAGGCTTTTGGTTTTTTTTTTTGCTACAACCTGTGATATACAGTGATGCAATAGATATAGTGATGTACTGTTACTTCTCCTTCCATAAGATAGTTTCCTAAGTTGCCTTATAAGAAGAGAGTTATATAGTTTCAATATTACTGCCAAGTTACTTTTCCTAAATAAAGGAACTCATACCCAGAACTGTATGCAAGTGCCTGTTTCTCCATAATCTCTCCAGTACTGAATGTTCTTAATCTTTACCATACTGATGAGAAGAAAGTAGGATCATGTTTTAATTCTGGTTTCCCTATTGTGAAAATGTAACCACTTTATTAGATTTCATTCTAATGGAGTAAATATTTATGATCATTCAGGTGTCAGTATGTATTCTTTATGTGAATAAATATATAAGAGAGACTAGAAAGATTTAACCCTACTTATCACAGGACTGGAAGTGAAGGAACATGTTCCTACTCTTACTCTTTATGGAATCCAAATGTTTGCAGTAAAATATTCCTTTGTTAGTGCATGATTTTTTTTTTTAATCCAAAACACTTTTTAAAATAGATGAATTACTCCATTATGTATCTAATTAAGGTAAAACAAGGGCAGATTATGTAGATCTTTTACTTGAGATAATGTGCTTGCAACATTAGCCTTGTTTTATTAGAAACTGGTATAATCAGGATCTCACATGCCTACCTACCAACTCTGACACTTGAACTATCATTCACATCACAGGTTCCATGGTGCAAAGTTGATGTTATTAGTCAAGTTAGGAAATAACAAGAGAGAGAATACTATACTCTTGAATAATATTGTAATGGTTGATGGTGCTATGAAGTCTTTTTTTAGATTTTTATTATGCAAATGTCAGTGTATTAATTATATAAATATTTCTTTATATGTAAAGGCGTGGGTGAAAATTTGACTGACCCATCTGTGATAAAAGCAGAAGAGAAGAGGTAATAAGTTTAATAATTAGATTTGTCATTTTTATAATCTCAAATTCCACATTTCCATTCACATAAACTATCTTTTTTTTTTTTTAACTACCAATTTCACAGGTCCTGTGATATGGTTTTTGGCCCAGCAAATCTAGGAGAAGATGCAATAAAAAACTTTAGAGCAAAACATCATTGTAATTCTTGTTGTCGAAAACTTAAACTTCCAGGTAAACATTTTCTTAATCAGTATAACACATAAAGTTTTAACAAAGTTGGTTACTACATTATCTCCGAAGTCCAGAGGCACACAAAAGCATATCTTTATATGTAAATGGGTCTCTGTCTTTACTTATAAAGCACAAGTTCATTCATTTAATACATATTTATTGTGTCTGCTAGATGCCAGGAATCATACTAAATGTTTGACAGTAGAATAATAAACTAAACAGATATAGTCCCTGCTCTCAGTGGAGCTTAGTCATATTTTGAATACTGACAAGATTAATGAGGAGTTATGGGACTGTCATAAATGCCAAGCAACATATAGCTGTTTGATATAAGATGAAAATGTAAGGCTATATGCATGTTCTGTGGTTAGTTTACATTATAAATTTTATATTACTACATTGTTTTCCATTTCTGCAAACACTGTCATGTTTATAATTTCCAAAGTGACTCCATCTTATTCCATACCTACAATTGCAGTCTACATTCTGATAGTACCAAATATATCTGAAGACGTAAATTCTCAGCTCCTATTTCCATATTCACTTGCCCACATTTCTATTTGTATACCATAAAGCATCTTTTAGTAATATGCCCTTTCCAGAAATTTTGACTGCCATCTCCCACCCCTACCTACAAAACCCTGCTCACCCCTTTCATTTTGTTTACACCATTGTTTGACCTCAAAACCTGAAAGCTAGCCAATTGCTCTCTTCTCTTGCCTCTCCGAGCCAATCTATTGAATTCTATCTACTCTAATATGAAATCTCCTTAGAATTCATCTATTTCTATCTTCACTGCCGCCACCTTGTTTTTTGGATTCTTCCCACTTGCCCCCACTAACAAGATTTCACATGATAATCAGAATATTCATTTAAAACAAATGAGATTGTTTCTTCCTAAAGACTGCTCATTACTTTCCTGTGGATTTTCATTGTAACCTGTCCTCCTTACCAGAACTTGTGTCCCATAAGTCAGGAGTCAACAAACTTTTCTGTAAAATGCAAGGTACAAAGTGTTTTATACTTTGTGAGCCATATGGGTCACAACTACCCTTTGTAGCTCAGAAATAGCCATAAATAGTCTAAACAAATGAGTGAGACTGCATCCCGATAAAACAGGCAGCACTGTTGTCACAGTATTACAAAATAGTCAGCAAGCCAGATTTGGCTCATAGGAAGTAGTTTGAGGACCCTTGGCCATTAATTGCTATTCCACTACATTTGCTAGTCTTCCCCTCTTTCATTATAGGCAAACCACACTGTCTTCCTGCCTCTTAAAACACACATTCTCATTTCCTTCTCACAGTCTTTGCAGTTTACCTCCCCTCTGCCTAAAACACCCTCCCTAAGCTTCTGTGTGTCATTTCTCAATCAATATTCAGATTTTGACTCAGCTGTAAACTCCTGTGGCTTCTTGTCCTGCCCTGCCTAAAAGAATCACTGTATACCATCTCCCATCTCCTGTATGCCATCTCCCATATCACATATACCATCTCCCATCTGATTAGCACACTTTTCTTTGAAGCACTTGTTACTACATGTAATTTTGTCATTTTCCTGTTTTTCCTTCACCTACAAGAATATAAGCTCCATGAGAGCAGAAAACTTGTTTGCCTTGTTTATTGCTATGTTCCCATACTTACATGAGTTACTGACTCATGGTCATAGCATACTTATTTGGTGAGTGAATGAATTTAATTTTTATGTATATACATTTTGTAGCTACTGAATTTGTAATAAATTTATAACAAAAAAATAAATGTGACCAAAAATGATTTAGAAAATGTTCTTGAGTCTCTGTTTCTAAGAAATTCTAATTTTTTTTTTTTTAACTTCTTTTGTTGGGGATTGTGAACATAGATCTGAAGAGGAATGACTATACACCTGATAAGATGATATTTCCCCAGGATGAGCCTTCAGAATTGACTCTTCAGTCTGGAAGTTCCACCAAAGAATCAGAATCCACTAATTCTATACGTCTAATGTTGTAATGTTACTGAGTCATTGGTTTTGCCTACACCTCACCAAAATGTTAGTGTCACTTTTCCTTCAGGAGGAAGAGTTTGGTAATATGGAAAGTGTGTGCAGTTTGAATATGATGAATCTAGTGCGGTTTAAAGGTCAGTATTCTACTGACCTGGTTAAGCTAATCAGTCAGGAACCCCCTGTAGGATACAGCTGGTAACTGTAAAATTCTTAAGGTAAAGAAAATTAGTATTTATAATTTCTTAAAGGGCTCTTTTTGCAGAGGATTTCATTTGACTTTGTTCAGATGGGGGGGTGATGCCCTTTCTCTTTCGGTGCAATACATTAACCAAAGTTAGGTGTCTGTGCAGATTTTATTGGCAGCTGGTTTACTGCCATTCAGCTAGCAAAATGAAGAAATCACCCAGCCATTTGGTTAATTGGCA
The DNA here is from genome assembly GCF_014898055.3 of Talpa occidentalis. Lineage (NCBI taxonomy): Eukaryota > Metazoa > Chordata > Mammalia > Eulipotyphla > Talpidae > Talpa > Talpa occidentalis. The sequence continues at coordinate 18,393,124 of NW_023601104.1, read as the reverse complement.
GTCAGACGTCTTCCTCGAGTGTTTGAGTGTTCAGTGATGATGTCACTAGTTTCCAGCTAAATTCTTGCTGGCCACAGGAAAGATGACTTGTTATAGTTGTAGGTTCACAGGGATACAAGAAGCCTAAGCTGAAAACCATTTTCTAAGAGGAACTTTATTAATCAGGATTAGGCTCCATATTTAGAGGTAGAGCCAGTTTTTTGTTAAATAGAGCCCAAATTGTGCAATGGTATTCAGTTTTTAAAAAAAACAATTGCTTTATCAAGTCATTGTTAAATGAAAGACATGGTAGACTGGTATGACCTAAATCTATCAAAGGAGAAACTTAATTCATTGTTCAAGAGACATTACCTTATGGGAAAACTTAAAGTGATTTTTTTTTTTTTTTAATCTGTATCTGCAGAGTCAACCTGGAAGTTACATACTTTTCCAAAGATTTTATTGACAAGTATATCAAATCAGAATGTAAACATGAACTTTTGAATATATATTTAAAATTGTGTAGGAACAACTGAACATGAATTTTTTGTGGTACTTATTTAATTGAGTTGGATTATTATGTGATGTCGGGAGATTGCAATGCAACTTTATGCTAATAAAATGTAATTTAACTGCCCCTGATATTGTTGAATACTCAACAGCAAGAAAAGGTTTTCCCCTGATTAAAGTTTCATGCTTTGATTTTTTTTCTTTTTGTTTTCTAGGTACTAATTTTAATTTTTATTTGGGAGGGAGCAGTGTAAAGCTTATTTGTATTCAGTAGTGTATCTCATAGATACAGAAAAGACAAGAGATAAGCTGTTTAAATAGTGTTTAATATTGATGGGGGGGAAGAAAAAGTGTATTAAAGATACTATATACATTTTGTATATCATCAAATCTCTAAAAAGAAATTAAATAAATTTATTCTTGTTTACAAATATTTAGTGAGTTTAATCATTCCAAGAAATTATCTGATATTTACAGAGCATCAGTTTGTCGTCAGGTATTTTTTCTTAATGAACCATTTGCAAACCTGTGCTTTTTGATTTTTATATCCTGTACAATGTGTAGAGTGATCCTGGTTTCCTACTGCATCTTTTTTAAAAATCTGTTTCTTCTTATGACCAAAAATGGAAATGTGGGTTATCTGTTGATGTTTAGTTTTAACTTGGTTATTTTCACCATAGCAATACTACAAACATTTAACCCTTAATATAAGCCAGGCATTAATTACTCTTAAGTACTTTATGTTAACCCCTTCAATTCTTATAACAATGTAATGAAATAGGTATTATTTTTTTCTTTAAGATGTATTTATTTTTTTATGCATAGAAGAACTGAGGGGTAGGCCAGAGGTGCAGGGGTTAAGAGGATTCTCCAGAAACAGGGTCTGGAGCAGCACAGGCAGATCTACTGAAATACACGGCTGAGGGGCACAACGGGGGCGAGACAGGAGAGGTCTGTTGCACCAGGGTTAGCTCCCTGGCCCAGGATTGAACTCGGGCCGTGTAGGCCATTGTGATAATGCTAAGACAACCCCTAGGCGACCAGGGAGTCCCCTGAAATATGTATTATTTTATCCCATTTTGTAGATAGAAAGGTATTAGGTAAAGTACCTTACTGAAATTCATATATATATGTTATTATTTTTACATATACATGTTATATACATGTTATATAGTAAAAATACATGTAAATATTATATATTATATGTATGCATATATAAAAATTACTAATTTTACAATTAGTAGCAGACTAGAATTAAGCTGGCTGGCATTCATCTCTGCTCATAAGCTGGTGATGCATGTTGATCAGAATGGGGCCTGTGTTAAAGACTTCAAAAAGTACAGAAAATATGAAAATTTCCCACCCTTAGGTTGAACTAGGTTACTTTCATAGTTGTTTTTGCCCTTCTAGAATACTCTTCACAGAAAGCAAGACCCTTAGGATTTTACCTTACATGGTAAATGGTTTGTGTTAAGTTTCATTGTTAAAAAATATGAATTTTCATGCCTCCCCGGTGGCACAGCAGGTTGAGCGCAGCATTCTGAAGCTGTCCACAGCCTCTGCAGCACGGGTTCGATTCCCAGCTGGCCAGGGAGAGTCCCAAATGGCGAGGCAGACCTCTCCTATCTCTCCTGCTGCTCCCCTCAGCAGTGTACTTCATTCAATCTGCCTGCTCTGCTCCCTGCTCTGTCTCTGGTGAATTGTCTTACCCTCCCGCCTCTGGCCTGTACCCCAGCTCTTGTATAAAAAAATAAATCTTTAAAAAAAAAATAAGAATTTAGTCCTAATTTTTTTCACAATACCAAGCTTCCTCTTGAAGAAGATAGATCATAGTGATAGTCTTGTGTTTTAAGTAGATTGAGCAAGAGTACCCAATAAATAGCTATTTATGACTTAGAAAAGAGATCAAGCAGTTATTTACAGAAAATGATACATCTAGGGGCAAGGATTTTTGTGTTCTCCTGATTTACCATATCTGTTTTGATGGTTTCCCAGCTATGTCGCACACACATCTATATTTGATGAACCCATATGCTCACATCTATCATAACTAGGACTTGGCTAATGTCAACCACTGTGTCCCTCTCAAAACCAGACTGTATTACCCATTAGGAACTGTCTTACTTATTTTTTTATTTACCTTAGTGCCTGCTGGACTTCAGAGCATGGAATATAGATGCTCAATAATTACATGTTAAAGAAGTACCATAGAATATTCCAATATTATATGATCAGTGAGCTTTTTCTTAGAAAAAATCCCAAGCTATAATTCTGATCTCCAGAATATGTTTTCCCTCTTTTAGGCTCCTTGAAAACTGCTCAAAGCAGAGTTTCTTCCTGGAGTCCATGAATCTGCCTTAGTGGGCATGGGTGAGGGGGAGAGGACGTGGTTATTCTTCAGAAAACCTACACGCTCACAGTAAGTGGCACCAATCAGGGTACTTTTCACTCATGCTCTGTCTGCCTCACCCAACATTTAGCCTTATACTTTGTTTTCCCCTGGAAATTCTTGGCACTCGTAATAAGAAATTTTTCTTCTATTTTAAGTATGAATATCTTAGTATGTGTTTTTAAAATACAAGAACTATATCACACCCAAATTTTTTCTTACAATATGCTTGAATTAGGACTCAAGAATTATATATTACATTTGCTTAATTTGCCTTAAAAGTGTCTTTCATTATATAATTTTCTCCCAGGAGATATCTATCTGGTTATCTTTGATGGTCATCACCAGATCTGTTAGGACAATAGTTTTCAAGGTTGACCACAGATCTTTGAGGATCGCTAAGACATTGTCCAGGAGCACTCAAGGTCAAAATTACTTAAAATTCTAAGATAACTTGCCTTTTTCATTATAGTGAGAGTTTTGATGGGTAAAACTACTGGTACCTTAGCATGAATTAAGGTAGTAACAACAAACTATAGTCGTTCTTCTCCCTCATACCCCAAATTTTCTTAAGTCCATTTCATTTGAAATATCTTTGATAAAAAGGTTAATATTTAATCTTAACCTGTTAACACATTTTCAATTTCCTGTGAAAGAAAATATGCACAAGACCTTTTGCTAAATCATGATATGGTATTTAAGGAAAAGCACTTACTGTAACTATGAATTTCAAACGGAACTAGTCAATTCTTTTCGTTCTAGTTGAAAGAATTTTGAGTGGTAAACCAGGGTTATTCAGACGTTAGTACTTGATAGTATAAGGCTTGTAATGAGGCAGTAATTGTGAATGCTAAAATTTGAGCTTTCAAGAGAAAATTGGAGTTTTGGAAAACTTGCCTCTTAACAGCAATAGCATGACAGCTTTCCAGTACTTTTTTTTTTTAAAGATTGATTTATTTATTTTTATACAAGAGCTGGGGTACAGGCCAGGGGATTGCGGGGAGCAGAACAGGCAGACTGACTGAAATACACCACTGAGGGGAGCAACGGATAGATATGACAGGAGAGGTCTGCCACACATGTGGGAATCTTCCTGGCCGGCCAGGAATTGAACCCACACTGCAGAGGCTGCGGACAGCTTCACAGTGCTGCACTCAACCCGCTATGCCACTGGGGAGGCCTGGCTTCCCAGTACTTTTTCATAAATCAATATTGATTTAATAATGGTTATTTTTGATTGCCTTTAACAAAATATCATCCTTTGGAAGACATATGTCTTCCAAGTTGGTCGTTCTGTTCCCCACTCTGTCTCTGGTGAATCCTCTCACCCCCTACACCTCTGGCCTATACCCCGTTTCTTATAAGCATAATAAAATCTTAAAATTCACAAGCCGCCCGTGGCCTCTGCGGCGCCGGTTCGATCCCCGGCTGCTCCCCGGCCACCGGCGGAGGATCCCACATGGCGCGCAGACCTCTCCTGCCGCCCGCTGCTCCCCTCAGCAGTGTACTTCGGTCCTTCTGCCTGCTCTGCTCCCCGTTTTGGCTCTGGTGAATTCTCTCACCCTCCCGCGCTTCTGACTGTACCCAGTGCATGTATAAACAAAACAAACAAACAAACAAAATAAATAAATAAAACATGCCTCTATAAAAAAAAAAATAAAAAGATTTAAAAAAAAAAAATTCACAAGCCAATAATAACCCAATTTAAAACTGGGCAAAAAAAGTGGGAGACAAAATAACAAACTGGGCAAATAGTCTGAATAGACATTTTCCACATGCCTTTAGCAAACATACTCAATGGTGAATTATTCAGTATTCCCTCCGAGTTCAGGATTGAGCTAAAGTTACCTACTAGCCCCACTTTTATTCAACATTTTACTGGATGTGCTAGCTAGTTCAGAAAGTAAAATGCATAAGGATTAGAAGGGGAAAAAATAAGACTGGTTTTTTGCAAGTGAATGTAGAAAATCCAAAGAACCCATTAAAAATTAGACAAGTTTTGGGCCTCCCCAGTGGCACAGCGGTTGAGCGCTGGGCAGCTTCCTCTGCAGCGCCGGTTCAATCCTCGGCTGCTCCCCGGCCACCGGAGGAAGGTCCCACATGGCGCGCAGACCTCTCCTGCCGCCCGCTGCTCCCCTCAGCAGTGTACTTCGGTCCTTCTGCCTGCTCTGCTCCCCGCTCTGGCTCTGGTGAATTCTCTCACCCTCCTGCGCTTCTGACTGTACCCAGTGCTTGTATAAATAAATAAATAAAATAAAATAAATAAATCTTTAAAAAAAAATTAGACAAGTTTAGAAAAGTTCCTGGATACAAGATCAACAAATGAATATGAATTATATTTTTTTCCAAAGATTGATTTATTTATGCATACAAGAGCTGGGGTACGGGCCAGAGGTGTGGGGGGTGAGAGGATTCACCAGAGACAGAGTGGGGAACAGAACAGGCAGATTCACCGAAGTGCACTGCTGAGGGGAGCAACGGGTGCAACAGGAGAGGTCTGCTGTGACATGTGGGTAGCTCCCTGGCCGGCTGGGAATCGAACTCGTGCTGTAGTGGCTGCAGATAGCTTCATAGGTTGCGTCTTAACCCCTTGCTCCACCAGGGAGGCCCAGAATTATATTCTTACCTACCAATATCAAACATATCATGTTAACAAGATTCCTTTGATTATAAGAAACCGAAGGATTTGGGCAGGCTTCACTGACAAATTAGTGGGATGATAGGATTCAAGTCCTGCAGAACCACACAAAGGTGACTTCAAGAAGCACCTCTTTAGGGCCTCCCTGGTAGCGCAGCAGTTGAGTGCAGCACTGTGAAGCTGTCCACAGCCTCTGCAGCACAGGTTCGATTCCCAGCTGGCCAGGGAGATTCCCACATGGCTCAGCAGACCTTTCCTGTCTGGCCCACTGCACCCCTCAGCAGTGTATTTCAGTCCTTCTGCCTGTTCTGCTCCCTGCTCTGTCTCTGGTGAATTCTCTCACACTCCTGCGCCTCTGGCCTGTACCCCAATGCTTGTATAAATAAATAAATCTTAAAAAAAAAAAAAAGAAGCATCTCTTTAATGTAGAGTAACCAAATAAGGGATCAGGAAAAAAAATAACTATAATAAAAATCAAAACCAGTGCTCGCTTCGGCAGCACATATACTAAAATTGGAACGATACAGAGAAGATTAGCATGGCCCCTGCGCAAGGATGACACGCAAATTCGTGAAGCGTTCCATATTTTTAGTAGATGACTGGATCAAGAAGATGTGGTACATATATACCATGGAATATTACTCAGCATTCAAAAAGATAAACACATGCAATTTGCAGCAACATGGATGGCGCTGGAAGGATCATGCTCAGCGAAAATAAGCCAAAAAGAAAAAGAAAAATACCGGATGGTCTCACTCATAGCAGGAATCTAGAAAACTTAAATAAGGGACCAGGAAAATGAATATAAGAAAGTGAAAATCAAAATCAACAAAAAACTATGAACCAGAGACACTTTTTGGGGGTGGGGGCGGGAGGGAAGGATTGGGGTCAGAATGGGGCGTTTGCAATTGTATGGGGGAATATAAAAATAAATTTAATATTAAAAAAAAAAAAAAAAAATCAAAACCAACAGGCAACCACAAACCAGAGACATTCTGTAGGGGAGGAGGAGGGGAAAGAATCAGGACAGGGAGGGAAGAGCACAAGGGACTATGGTGATGGTGCACGGGGGAATTGGTGGTGGGAATTTCATGGGAAATCATACATTGCACAAAAATGAAGGATGATGTTATATATATATATGTGTGTGTGTGTGTATATATACATATAAAATTAAAAACAAAAGAAGCACCTCTTTGATTAGATAACAAACATCAAATATCTGCAAAATTTGGTCGTTCTAGTGCCAGGTTCCCTTTTCCAGGTGTCAAAGAATGATTGTTCTTAAAACTTATGTAGCCTGGGAAGGTATGTGTATGTTTTTTAATCATTTGTACTTAATTGGGAAACATACTATAACATATTCCAACATCTGCTTTTTTTTTTAACCTGCCAGTATATCTCAAAGAGAAATTGATATTACAAATAAACCTATTAAATTCTTGTGTTTAACTTTTTACTTTGAGATAATTGTGATCTTACAGTATTGTTGCAAGAATGATACAATGAATTCCAAGTATACCTTCACCCAGTCTCCAAATACTGGTTTGACTGCATCTGCTTCATATTTGCTTTATTACTCCCCTTTTCTTCCCTTCTTCATGTCTGTCGTTTTCCTGAACCATTGAAGAACATATTACATATATCAGGCCCCTTCATCCCAAAATACTTCATCCCAAAATACTTCAGCATGTATTTCCTAAGAACAAGGGCATTCAGAGCCCAATTTTATGAAATCCAAACGATTCAGCATAGATATAAAGCTATTCCTATATACAATCCATATTCACCAGTCCCAATAATGTTATATAGCAATTTTTTTTCAGATCCAAGATCCAATCCAGAATTAGGTATATTTGTCTTGTTTCTCTGGTTTCTTCTAAGCCTAGAATAATTCTCAGCTTTCATTTTTCTTGACATTGACAGTTTTGCAGTTTTTCTTTAATTCCCGCATTCATTTTACTTGATGCGCATTTAAGAAAAGACAAAATAGATTAACCCTCAAAATTTCTTTCTTTTACCTCCTCCCTTCATTTGTCCAGATTCTGAGTTAATTCAAAGGAAGAAAAGGCTGGTTTGAGAGGTCTTAAAGACCACTTCCACAAACAGCCTTCTATCGCTTTTGTTCTCTGACCCCAATATCCAGACAGAGACCTGGGGACAGGGGATTCCTCTCTGCATAAGTGATTTTTAAGCACAGTTTACTGTGAAGAAAATGAGGGCTCAGGAGATGTTGTGAGCTCTACTGCTTCTCAGCTTAGACATTCTTAGACGATAAGCCCTTTATACCTTGTGTGGCAGTAGTGTGTGTGTGTGTGTGTGTGCGCGCGCGTGTGTGTGTATGTGTGTATGCGCACACACCTATACCCCTTTGCACAATAGTTGATGACCATGAAGGGAAAGATTGCAGTCTATCCCAATGCTGTGCATTTCTGAAAGCAGCAAAATTCAGCTGCCTCCATCCCCAGAGTGAGAAAGAGTCCCTTGGGTGCTGGGAAAGGTTCGGTCACTAGGAGGGTGCCCAGGATGAGTGCCCAAAAGGGCCAAATTGCCACAGTTCCACTGACTCAGGAGAGGTAAAGCTTTTATGTCTGTGTCTAATACAGAAGAGAAGCTGAATGATGGAGGAAGAAAGTTGTATGTTCCCTTCATTCTCTGAAATCTAATTTTTTTGAAGTTTTTAGTAACCAAGTAGTATCTCCTGGCAACATGCTAGAATCTTGAGGGTGAATGGAAAGGATTATGATGTATGGAAAAGTCCAAGCTGGACTGGAGACTGAAGTACAGATGAAATCAGTGTGCAGATACTGAAAGGGGAGAAAAGCCATTGTTCATCACAAACAAAAAGAGCCAAAGCAAAAGGCTCAAAGAAGAAATGATGTTGAAAGGATTAAACGTAGTTCCTGAATAGAAGTGAAAGTCCATCACTGCTCCACTAAGATGACTTCGCGGCAGCCTTGCCCCTCAGATGACTTCCGTGTCTACTATGTCCTGTGAGCATCTGTCTAGCACGGCTTTCTAATAAGCCTTCTGATAAGCTCAGTTGGGGATTAGGGTTGATGGGAAGGGGCCATTCTCAAAGGCTTTAGGGACACAAGGGTCTCCTCAGGTTTGACCCATTGGAATTCCCCCCACAGGAAGGGAAGACCTTATTTAATATCCAGGTAATTGACATTCCTAAAGAGTCACAGTCCAGGGCCTCCCACAGCATCGGTAAATATAGTGAAAGTGACCAACAGTGAATATTTCACTTTTTCAAAATTATAAATAGCTGCTTCATGGACACCCATTTTTAAATGCTGTACATGGAAAGAAAAATCATAAAGAACATAGACATTGGGCTGCCTGGTGCAATGGTCACATCACAAAAGGAAGCTCCATGTGAGCCAAGGAGGACTCCTGGGTAGTGCACTGTGTCCTCTGCAGGTCCAGGGGCTTCACACTTATTCTTTACCTCACAGTAAAGGACATCCTAGATGTCACTTTTAGAAATGTTTAGGTTACCATTTTTTTTTTATAGAGGCATGTTTATTTATTTATTTGTTTATTTGTTTGTTTGTTTATACAAGCACTGGGTACAGTCAGAAGCGCGGAGGGTGAGAGAATTCACCAGAGCCAGAGCGGGGAGCAGAGCAGGCAGAAGGACTGAAGTACACTGCTGAGGGGAGCAGCGGGCGGCAGGAGAGGTCTGCGCGCCATGTGGGACCCTCCTCCGGTGGCCGGGGAGCAGCCGGGGATTGAACTGGCGCCGCCAGAGGCCGCGGGCAGCTTGGCAACCCAGCGCTCAACCACTGCGCCACCGGGGAGGCCCAGAAATGTTTAGGTTACCATTTACTAACTATGTAGTAAGTGTCACACACCTTGTACCATTTAATCTAATCCTCACAAAAATCCCCGAAATTCAGGGTAGCATTATTCCTATTATATAGCTGGAAATAAATATGAGCCCCAGATCGTATAAGTAGTAAGAGTCAGGATTTAAATGAAGATCTATGTTTTTATAAAGTCTGTGTTCTTAATCTTTCTCTCCCTCTATGTGTTTGTGTATTTGTATGTATATACTTGTATATACATGTATAATATACACACATTAATCAAACACATTTTAAAATATTCTTTTTTTTTTTTAATAGAGGCATGTTTTATTTGTTTATTTGTTTGTTTGTTTATACAAGCACTGGGTCAGAAGCGCGGGAGGGTGAGAGAATTCACCAGAGCCAGAGTGGGAAGCAGAGCAGGCAGAAGGACCGTAGGACACTGCTGAGGGGAGCAGCGGGAGGCAGGAGAGGTCTGCGCGCCATGTGGGACCCTCCTCCGGTGGCTGGGGAGCAGCTGGGGATCGAACCGGCGCCACAGAGGCTGCGGGAAGCTTTGCAACCCAGCGCTCAACCGCTGCGCCACCGGGGAGGCCCTTAAAATATTCTTTTAACATGTATATATTTTGTTTTCAGTGAGCCTATATGCCATGCACATGCACACACACACACACACACACACACACACAGTTTTTTTTTAGGAGAAAAAGATCCAATTCATTTTCAGGTACAAAAAAGGTCTGGATTTAAAAGTTGCTAGTTGACTCTTTTTTCCACACCACCATCCCTGTGTCACCTGTCCCTTCCTCTTCCCCTCCTCTTAACCTCAGAGCAAGCTCTCAGGATGTTTGTTGTGTCCACTAGTTCTGGAAAGTATTTTATGTGGTAAATTATCTGTTATGTTAATGTCCAGTATTTATTTTTATGATGCTGACTTATTTTTTAAATAAAGATTGATTTATTTATGCATACGAGAACTGGCATACAGGCCAGAGGTGTGGGGGCGGTGAGAGAATTCACCAGAGAGAGGGGGGAGCAGAACAGGCAGATTGACTGAAATACACTGCTGAGGGGAGCAGTAGGTGAGGCAGGAGAGGTCTGCTGTGCCATGTGGGTAGCTCCCTGGCTGGGGGTCGAACTCATGCTACTGTGGCCGTAAACAGCTTCATAGGTTGCGTCTTAACCCCTTGCACCACCAGGGAGGCCCCGATGCTGACTTATTTTGTTGCACATAATTCTCTCAAATCCCTTCCATGGTGTTACAATAATTGTAATTCATCCTTTCTTGTGGTGTGTATATTCCACATTTTCTTGATTCATTCATTCATTGAAGGAGATTTAGGCTGCTTGCAGGTTGTGGCTATGGTAAATAATCTTGTTGTGCATGTACTCCTAATATCTGATATAAATCCCAATAACTCTTGACTGATAGATGATTGATAGGTAGGTAGATAATTCCTTCTCTCTGCATACCATCACATATCACTTAGTGTATTACCATGGGCAAATGACTAAGCCATTCAAACATATCTCACTACAAAATAAGATTTATATATAATTGTTCCTACCCTAAAGCATTATTGAAAACAATTCTAAGTACTTAGTATCTAAGGTCATAGCACCATGCCTATCTCAACCCATAATAGCTTTTGTTACTATTATTTCTAATAATTAAATCACTTGTCCAGAAAAAAAAAGGAAATACTCCAAACTATCAGAATTACTCAATAGCTCTTACAGAAAGCCATAAATTCTTTGTTTAAGCAGTTCAGAGAGTGGATGGCAGTCCTTTCAAATAAAGTGGTGGGCCTCCTTGGTGGTGGAAGGGGTTGAGTCGCAGCACTATGAAGCTATTGGCAGCCACTGCAGCACGAGTTTGATCCCCGGCCAGCCAGGGAGCTCCCCACATGGTACAGCAGACCTCTCCTGCCTCATCTGCTGCCCCCTCAGCTGTGTATTTCAGTCGTCTGCCTGTTCTGCTCCCTGCTATGTCTCTGGTGAAACCTCTCACCCCCCCCCCACACCTCTGGCCTGTACCCCCCATTCTTGTTTGCATAAGTAAATAAAACTTTTTAAAAAAATAAGGTGGTGGTGATCCACCTGGAGAAGTGTCAGAAAGCTACATCCACCCTAACTCAAGTGCAGAAGTACAGGTGCAGCTAGTTTGTTACTACTGATCATCCTGAATATGTAAAATACCTAGATAGTGCAGTGAAACAACTGAAAGAAAGGTTAGATATCGTATTCAGCTAGAGTTCGCAGTAGTAATGTTTGATTTTGTTGTAAGTTGCAGATCTCAGGTTTGTTTTTTTAATATGGAATGCTTTAAAAGTTTGAGTCTCTTCCTTGCTCAAGCTAATGCCTATATTGTTTTAATTTCATGTAAGCACTGCTAACAAGCACAGATAATTTTTATTTAGAGACACAATTTCTGCCTGCCTCATCCATAGTGGGAGCAATGCCTTTTTGGACTTCACCTTGGATGGTGATTGAAAACGCCACTTTCTTGATTAGAAGTAACTCTCCACTGAATGTCTCTGCTCCTAATTGCATCCACTGGGAGTAACGCAGTCTCTGAAGAGACCTGCATGCCTATTAGTAATTTGCAGGCAAAGATGTCTGGGAACAGGACTATCTCACCTTATTTTTTTCCCTTTTTCTTGGAAAGACAATGCTTTTGTTGACATTTCCCATTCCATTTTAAAAGGGGGAAACCTCTGTTGGGTCTGCCATCAAACACCTGCACTGTCCTTGATAGTGGCAGAGGATGCACCAAATAGAATGTTACTAGCTCATGGCTTTGAGATGATTTCCAGTGCTTATGACAAGAACTTTAGAGTGGAAATTGCTGAGTCCTCTCTTCTACCTTATTGCACTAATTGGCTTCACATGGTTTCCAGTCACTCTATGCTTTCCCGCTAACCTGGGACATCCTCCGGAAGAGGTCCTTTCTGGCACCCAAGGTCCCAACATAATTCCACTAAAAATGGGGAACCTGACTCTTGAGTAGATGCTTTTAAGGTAAGGTCTTCATCAAAAGGGGGAAACATGAAACTGGATAAAGAAACCCCGTTCCAAGTGGAGTTGGGAAGCTGTGAAGGGCGGGGTCTCACACACCTGCCTCTACTCTGCAGCTCTTAGAGGCCTCGGGCGCAGAGGCATGAGGCCCAGGCGTGCAGCCAATGAGAAACTGCCTCAGCCTCAACGACCTTCTATTCAAAACAGTCCTTCCCAATTTCCCCTTAGAGCCTTATTAAAGCTGCTGCTTTTTGCCACCTCCAACTTGCCTGTTTCCCCATAGTTGTTTGTCCCGGGGTAGCAATTTCTCTGCACTTTTGGAATAACCTCAGTTTGATGAGCTGAAGACTTTGTGTAAAACGCGATTTCTCTGCACTTCTGGAATAACCTCAGTTGACAAAGGAAGACTTTATTTCATTTCAAGGTTGACGGTATTTAAAATTTTGAACATTTGTGTTTTTAGCCAAGCAGTTCTAGGACTCTAATAGGCTGAAGCTTTCTGTTCTCTTGTGATGGTATTATGATGAAACTTTTATCTCTATCTTGTTTGATTGCAGATACTATTCAGAGTTTAATAGTAAGTAATGCAATTTTGCTTATTTTCTAATTATATTCATTGAGATAAAGTTGGTTTGCATAATTGTATTTGGTTTAGGGGTTATAGGTTCAAATCTCAATTGTATGTTTTCACACCATGCCGGCCACCAAAGCCCCAATAATCCTCCACCAAGGTCTCCATCTCCCACCTAGCCACCCAAGTAATGCAATTTTGAATTCCAGGTTTGAAAAGTTCTGTACTAGGTAGGGAATTTTTTTTAAAGGTTTTATTTATACAAGAACTGGGGTATAGGCCAAAGGCGCGGTAGGGTGAGAGAATTCACCAGAGAGAGTAGGGAGCAGAACAGGCAGGCAGACAGAAGATATTGCTGAGGGGAGCAGCGGGCGAGAGAGGAGAGGTCTGCTGCGCCATGTGGGAATCTCCATGGCAGGCCAGGAATCTAACCCGCGCTGCAGAGTCTGCAGACAGCTTCACAGCGCTGCGCCACCAGGGAGGCCCCCTTGTTAGGGAATGTATTGGGTGGAAGTCTTAGAACTTTTGTGTCTTGAGGTTGAGAGGGCCTTAACAGCCATTTGAATGTATTTTTTCTCAAAATGCTTTGCTTTCCTTCCCGCTGGCCCCACACAGTGCAGAGTGCACAGATAACTACGATCCCTTTCCAGCTAAGGAGGCTGATGAGAACCAGCCCCACTTCCAGGGGGTGACTGGCCTGCGGAACTTGGGCAACACCTGCTACATGAATGCCATCTTACAGTGCCTCTGCAGCGTCTCGCCGCTGGTGGAATATTTTCTCTCCGGAAAGTACATCACCTCTCTTCAAAAGTAAGACCATTTCCATCCCTAGCAGCCCAGCCCACATACCCTCCCCTGCCCCCCAAGATGTGGCTGGGGCAGGAACCCCTGGCCTCCCTCTTCAGGGCAAAACAAGTCAGCAGTGCCCCAGGTAGCCTTTCTAGGGTGAGAAAAGTGGGCAGGTCAACCAAGAAGTGAATGAAGCTTCATTTTCAGTCTGAAGCTACTCTCTTGAGTTAGTGTCTTCCTTCACCATCCAGAAATAATGCTCCTTCCTCCTTCCCAGGGACTGCAGTGAGGTCGCCACTGCCTTTGCCTACCTGATGACAGACATGTGGCTTGGGGACTCAGACTGTGTCTCACCGGAAATATTTTGGTCAGCTCTTGGCAACCTGTACCCTGCATTTATGAAAAAGAGGCAACAAGACGCCCAGGAATTCTTGATTTATGTTCTGAATGAACTTCATGAAGCTCTGAAAAAGGTAAGTGCAATTAATGGCCTTTGAAATCAGATAGCCTTCCGCTTTATCAGCAACTTTTTCATTCTTTTGTTCAATCAACTGCCTATTTTGTGCCACACACAAGTACAGGAGGGGGTGGTTGGGGACAGGAGGACTCAGGTTATTTAAATAGTTTGTATTTGCCAAACTTAGCTGATCATCAGAATCACCTGGGACACTGCACGAGTGAGGGCTGATTCTTAGGCCCTCCCTCCGGTGATACTGAATCAAAGTCTGGGCCTGCCTTCTGAGAAAGCTAACTTGGTGTGGCCAGTGGATCTGCAGCTGTGGGATCCAGTCATCTAGTTCCCTTCGCAAATAACTGTTGCAGTGTCTGAAATACTGAGATGGACATCTTGGGCTGGGGGTATTCACAGTGGGCCCCCCCCTTACCCGACCCCCAAGTTCGGAGTGTTGGGTACCTTGGTGGCAGCTATGTACCCACAAAGTGGGTCAAAGTGCTTGAGTGCATGCAGCCTCCCTCCCTCCCTGTACTCTGCTGTGCTTATTAGCTGATCGACTGATCGCTGAATTCTAGGAAGCTTTCACTCTATTTGACAAAGATGGCAATGGAACCATCACAACAAAGAAACTTGGCACTGTCCTGAGGTCACGCAGCAGCACCCAAATGCAGAATATCAACTAAGTGGGCACTGATGGTAATGGCAACATTGCCTTCTCAGGTTTTTTTTTTTTTTTTTAAAGATTTATGTATTTATGCATACAGGAGCTGGGGTACAGGCCAGAGATGCAGGGGGGTGAGAGGATTCACCAGGGACAGAGCGGGGAACAGAACAGGCAGACTGACAGAAATACACTGCTGAGGGGAGCAGCAGGCGAGACAGGAGAGGTCTACCCGCCATGTGGGTTGCTCCCTGGCTGGCAGGGGATCAAACTTGCACTGCAGAGGCTGTGATTGCTTCATAGTGTGGTGCTTAACCCCTTGCACCACCAGGGAGGCCCCAGCTTCTGAGGTTTTTTAACTGTGATGGCTAGAAAAATGAAACATAGGGAAGGAGAAACCCATGAGGCATTCCAAGTCTTTGATAAGGTCAGCAATGGTTACGTCACTGCCACACAACTACAATGTCACATCCTGACAAACAGGAGAAAAACAGATGCTGAGAGCAGCAGATACCCATGGGAGTAGGCGATGACAAATCAGCTGAAGAATTCACACAGGTGGTGACTGCAAAATCAACACCTCCTTTCAGCTCCCTTTTCCCTTCTAGAAGAATCAAGTTGAATATTTTACCTATCTCTTGCAAAAAAACCAGTAAATTTACTCATCCTGTTTCTATAGCAAAACTGAATGTCAAAAGTACAATCTCTGCACACACAATACCACTTGTATTGGTGGGGGGTCCTGTTCCCTAAAGATCAAGTGACATCAGTTTTATTTATTTTAAAGATATTATTTTTTATTTTTGTGTAGACCAACTGGGGTGCAGGCCACAGGTTGAGGGGGAGAGGATTCACCAGAGACAGTGGGAAACATAACAGGCAGCCTGACTGAAATACACTCAGAGAGGAGCAGCAGGTGAGACAGGAGAGGTCTGCTGTGCCATGTGGTCAGCTCCCTGGCTGGGGATCGAACTTAAGTTTCAAGTGACATCAGTTTTACCATGTAAATACTCATACTGCCTTAACATGGACTCAGTAGTGGACATCCTGCAGCTGCATTTGCTAATGATGCCCAGGCTGTTTGGGCTGGCCAGTTATATGCATGCAGCTTGACCACTGAGCTCAGGCAGGCATTTGTATTAAAAAGAAAACATGAAGAAGCAAATTCCCAACTTAGTCAGGTGGATTCTAGTCAGCTTGTTAGCGTAAATGACAGCTGGTTTACTGAAAATTAACATTTAATTTTACCAGGCCTCCCTGGTGGCACAGGGGTTAAAGACACAGCGCGCTATCAAGCTATCACCAGCCACTGTGGCACGAGTTCATGCCCTGCCAGCTAGGAAGCAACCCACACGGCACAGCAGACCTCTCCTGCCTTGCCCGCTGCTCCCCTCAGCGGTGTATTTCAGTAGATCCACCTGTTCTGCTCTCCACTCTCTCTGGTGAATCCCCTCTCCCCCCAGCACCTCTGGCCTGGACTCAAAAAATTTTTTTGGTTTACCTAAGATTCTAGGGAGGAACTTGAAGGGTAAAATGTCTAACAGCAGCCCCACTAACAGGATGGTCCTCTTGTTCCCCAATCCATGGCGACCATGACATGCCCTGGTGACAGGCTTGAGTGTTTGAGGCTGCTCCATTGTACTCGAGTGTGTGGGGAACAGCCTATCACCATTCATACAGGCTTTTTAAAATTCTTTTATGTATTTTTTTACATCATTTTTCATTTTTGCACAATGTATGCATTTTCATCTTGCTTATATTCCCACCCCCCTTTTTTGGACCCTAATCCCTTCTCCCTTTCCACCCCCGGCCCCCCCCCCTCCCCTGCCAACCCAGTGTGTCTCTGGTTTATAGTTTCTTGTTGATTTTGATTTTTACTTTACTATAATTAGTCTTTTTCCTGGTCCCTTATTTAGGTTTTCTTGATTCCTGCTATGAGTGAGACCATCCAGTATTTTTCTTTTTTTTTCTGGCTTATTTCGCTCAGCATGATCCCTTCCAGCTCCATCCATGAAGCATCTTTGGACTGTTTTTAAAACCTGACCCATGATTTGCTGCCAATAGAGCTGACTGTTGACTTCAGCACAACCATCCACACTGCTATTTAAGAAATTATAATTTATACCCATTTTAAATTGTCAGCACTAGTTTTTTTTTTTTTACCAATTAAAGGCAATTTACCTAATTTGAAATCCATTTTATTTATAAAAAATATATTCCTCGTGAAATAATGTATGGGACTTAGCAACTTAAATGTTGATGACTACAAACCCTTGGAAATATTCAGCTTAGTAGCCAATGAAAGGATATATATACTGCAAAGTGTTCTTCACTGAAAAGGCCCAACCCAAGTTCTTAATTGCATTCAGGCATACATTTAGTAAAACCTGAAATTACCAGTAACTATGGTTTTATAAGACTCACTGCCTTCGTCCTTGATGTGAGAGCCACACTCTGGGAAGATATGTCCTTGATTTTTATGCAGTGTCCCTGTGCTGATGTTAGCTCACCTCATGTCTAACATTTGGGAAATACTTCTCATAGAAGATCACAAATGATAGTAAGCATTCTCACCTGCAGTTTCATTTTTCATTTTTACTGACAAGGTAAGCTAGAGAGGCAGGTGGTGGTCAGTAAAAATCACTTAGATCTTCATGTACAGCCAATATGAAGTAATTAGCCTTCTATTCCCAAGGCGAAACTTGGAATTATAGTTAGGGTGGGAGACCTTGCAGCTGATGTAATGGAAGAAGCAAGTGCACAGCTCCAAGTTAGAGCTGCATGTGGGGCTGAGGTGTCTCCAAGGTGTAAATGGCAGGTATTGAATAAGATTGATGAGAAAAATAAATACCGCTTCCTGGTTAGAGTCACTGTGTGGATTTGCATGTTCTCATATCTGTGGGTTTCCCGACTCATTGCAAAGTGTGCACACTAGGCTCATCAACGTGTCTAAATTGTCCCAGTCTCTAGGTGTGGGTGTGGCCATCCTGTCCAGGCCTACTTTCCTGGGAATCGAATGATCCCCAAGCACCTGAGAAAGTCTCTGGTCACCATTGACCCTGAACTGGAATAGGTGGAAGATGAATCAATGTAAATGACTGTTTAATGTTAGAAGTATTTGGGATCTTAGAAGTTTGGTGATGCTTTTGTGACCAGAAATATGCCACAAGAACTTAACTTTTTTTTTAAGGATTTATTTATTTATGCATACAAGAATTGGGGTACAGGCCAGAGGTGTAGGGGGTGAGAGGATTCACCAGAGACAGAGTGGGAAGCAGAACAGGCAGATTGACGGAAAACACTGCTGAGGGGAGTAGCAGGTGAGACAGGAGAGGTCTGCTGTGCCATGTGGATTGCTCTCTGGCTGGGGATAGATCTTGTGTTGCAGTGGCTACAGACAGCGTCTTAACCCCTTGCGCCACCAAGGAGGCCCTAACTTAACTTTCATTTCTATCAATCAGCCTGTCGTCAGATTGGTTTCACTATAAATCGTTTTGCTAGAAGTCAGTTTCCAAGTATTGAATGTCGACATTAAGTGAGGATTCACTGTCTTCTACTGAGGCTATAAAGTCCTTGAAAAGTCAAGGTGTATTCCCTTAAGGAGGGGAATGACTCAATTTACAGAAACCACACATAATACATACTGTTAAAAAAATCTTGGGCCTCCCCGGTGGTGCAGCGGTTTCACGCTGGGCTACGAAGCTGCCCGCAGCCTCGGCAGCGCTGGTTCAATCCCCGGCTGCTCCCCGGCCACCGGAGGAGGGTCCCGCATGGCGTGCAGACCTCTCCTGCCGCCCGCTGCTCCCCTCAGCAGTGTACTTCGGTCCTAATGCCTGCTCTGCTCCCTGCTCTGGCTCTGGTGAATTCTCTCACCCTCCCGTGCTTCTGACTGTACCCAGTGCTTGTATAAATAAATAAATAAACCTTTAAAAAAAAATTTGTTTCTAAAAAAAAAAAAAAAGAAAATCTTTATTGTCTAATCATGAAGTGGGTTGAGGTAGCAGTGTTTCATTCCGAGGGGAAAAAAAAAAGTCCTAATAAAGGGCCTCCCCGGTGGTGCAGCGGTTGAGCGCTGGGTTGCGAAGCTGCTCGCGGCCTCTGCGGCGCCAGTTCGATCCCCGGCTGCTCCCCGGCCACCGGAGGAGGGTCCCACATGGCGCGCAGACCTCTCCTGCCGCCCGCTGCTCCCCTCAGCAGTGTATTTCGGTCCTTCTGCCTGCTCTGCTCCCTGCTCTGGCTCTGGTGAATTCTCTCACCCTCCCGCGCTTCTGACTGTACCCAGTGCATGTATAAACAAAAAACAAACAAACAAATAAATAAATAAAAACATGCCTCTATAAAATAAATAAATAAAATAAAAAACACCCATTCTCCTTTATAAAAAAAAAAAAAAGTCCTAATAAAACCTTTTTTTTTTATTGATAACCAAGTATTGATTTGGGGCAAATTTATGTCTTGATTTAGTACCACCGAAGACGATCATATGAAAAAGGATCGATTCCAAGATGCTGCAGGAAGATGATTGCCAATGAGTCCTCCATCATCACCCGGCTGTTTGAAGGGCAGCTCAATTACAGCATCGTGTGTCTGAAGTGTGAGAACTGCACCTACAAGAATGAGGTCTTCACAGTCCTCTCCCTCCCCGTTCCATCTGAGTATGAATGTGCTCTTCAGGTAGAGATTTTTTTTTTTTTTGTGCTCTATTGCCCCAGTTCTTTTGTGTTTTTTTAAATAATTTTTTAGCACCCGTGCACCATCACCTCAGTCCCCTGTGCTCCTCCCTCCCTCCCTCTGATCCTCTCCCTCCTCCTCCCCTGCAGGATGTCTTTGGTTTATAATTGTCTGTTTTTGCTTTGTTGTGTTTTGTACTGTTATTTTTTTTTTTTTTACACTGATGTCTTATTTGGTTCCCCTACATTCCTGCTATAAGTGAAGGTAGGGATTTTTTTAAGGCTTTATTTTAACTTTATTTTTTATTTGTCAGTCATTACATGTCTGAAACTTTGGGGTTGCATGAGTATGCCTCCATAAGTGCTTCTCTCACCCTCCACCAAACTCCCCCACCCCACAATGCCCTTCATCCCCTCCCTTAACCGCATCTTCTCCCATTCCCCTTGGTGAACATGGTATTTTTTTGCAAAGCCTCAGAATTGTTGTTGCTGTGGTTTGCCAGTATATGCTTTTTTTTTTTTTTAAAGATTTATTTATTTATTTATACAAGCACTGGGTACAGTCAGAAGCGCAGGAGGGTGAGAGAATTCACCAGAGCAGGGAGCAGAGCAGGCAGAAGGAGCGAAGTACACTGCTGAGGGGAGCAGCGGGCGGCAGGAGAGGTCTGTGCGCCATGTGGGACCCTCGCCGGTGGCTGGGGATCGAACCGGCACTGCAGAGGCTGTGGGCAGCTTCACAGCTCAGCGCTCAACCGCTGCACCACCAGGGGAGGCCCATCAGTATATGCTTTTTTGTTTTATTTATATTCGTAGATAAGTGAAATCATCTGATATCTGCCTTACGTTTTCTGACTTATTTCACTAAGCATTATCACATTAAAGGCCATTCTTTTTGCCCCAAACGGCATATTTTGACTTTTTAAATTGCTGAGTAGTATTCCAGTGACTATTCCTTTCTTTATCCAGTCATCTGCTGCTGGGTAGTTAGGTTGGGTCCATGACTTGCTAATTGTGAGTAATGCTAACATAAGTCATTTCATATTAGTTTTTGTGTGCTTTGGGTATGCACACCTAGCGGAGGTATTGCTGGATCATGTGGTGTTTCCATTTAATTTTTTATTTTTATTTATTTTTAAAGATTTATCCATTCATACAAGAGCTGGGGTACAGGCCAGAGGCGTAGGAGGGCAAGAGGACACACCAGAGACAGAGCAGGGGACAGAACAGGCAGACTGACCAAAATACATTGCTGAGGGGAGCAGCAGGCGAGGCAGGAGAGGTCTGCTTCACCACGAGGGTATCTCCCTGGCTGGCTGGGAATTGAACCCACACTATAAAGACTGCAGATGGCCTCACAGCGCTGTGCTCAACCCACTGTGCCACTGGGGAGGCCCTCCATTTTATTTTTTAAATGTACCTCCATACCACTTTCCATAGAGGCTGTACCAAATTGCGCTTCCACCAGCAGTGTAGGAGAATTCCTTTTTCTCTACATTCTTGCCAACATTTGTTGTTCCATTCTTTCCTGGATATCTTTTGTCTTTCTCTACCTGACTCTGGGTTTTCTCAGAGCTGTTTCCCACATTTTCTGTTGTTTTTTTTTTTTTTGGTGGGACCCTCGCCGGTGGCCGGGGATCGAACTGGCGCTGCAGAGGCTGCAGGCAGCCTCGCAACCCAGAGCTCAACCGCTGCGCCACCAGGGGAGGCCCTGTTTTCCACATTTTCTAAGTATGAAGGGGGCTGCTTTATAACTTTTAAAAAACTTAAAAAAAAATTGTAGTTCCATAGCAATGTCTTGTGGAAAAGTAATATAGAGCCAAAATTACTATCTACAAGCTGTATTTCTAAATGTTCTCAATAAAACAACCTCATTGTAATCTTGAAAAGTTTATTCAACTTGTATATTGAGATGGCTTGGTATATGTATTTATATTTTCTTGCAATATTTTATGGCCCTACCTCATGTGGTCTGTAGGCACAGAGATTAAAATGGGATGGCTCTAGTTCATTCACTGGGAAGGCAGCCTCTCCTTTGCCAGGGAGAGTTTATCCCTCTCCAGGCTGCTACGATGACATTGGTATCGCCTGGACTTGTTGACTTTGAGAAACGTCCTGAGAATTACATTTCCATAGAGCTTCCAAAATTTTAATATAACAGAAACCTAGGTTGCAGTTGATCCAGTTTGCTCACAATTTTTTTTTTTCTCAACAGGACTGTCTCCAGTGTTTTTTTCAACAAGATACACTGACCTGGAACAACCAAATTTATTGCTCCTTTTGTGAAACCAACCAAGAAACAGCTGTAAGAGCCAGTATTTCCAAAGCACCAAAAATAATTATCTTTCACTTAAAAAGGTATGGATTTTGATATATTGGAGCTTTTTGGGGAAAAACTTAATTGAGATATGATTCACATACCATAGAATGGACACATTTTAAGTGTATATTTCAGTGGTATTTGGTATGACATTAATTTTGTAAAACCTGTGGTAACATCTATATAATATAAAATTTTAACCATTTTGCATACAGTTCATTGGCATTAATTGCATTCACCATGTTGTGCAATAATCACTACTGTTTTCAAAAACTTTTCCATCATTCCAAACAGAAACTCTGTAACCATTAAGCAATAACTCCCTATTCTTCTCTTCTTCCCCCAACCCCTGGCAACTTTTAATCTGTTTCTATAAATTTGCCAATTCTAGGTCTTTCCTATAAATGGAATCATAAAATATTTGTCATTTTTGCTGGCCAGATTCACTTAGCATAATGTCTTTTAAGTTCATCCATGTTGTGATATGTCTTTATTCATTCCTTTTTATGGCTGTATGTCTATCATATTGTATTTGTTCTTCTTTAGATGGAAAATTAGCACTCAGTCACTTTGAGTACTTTTTAAAAAATGCATTTCCTGGTCCCACCATTAGGGATCCTGATTCTGGAGTCTAAGCAGTTTAATTTGTAATATATTTTTTTAAATAATCCCCCCCCAACTTTTAAAAGTTTAAAATCTACAGAAAATTTTAATATATTATGGATACTCATGTACTGTTCACCTAAAATCTTCATTATTTGGTGACTCTGCCACATTTTTTTTCCCTCTTTCAAGTTCTGTTTCTCACTGTCTTACTCCCTCCATTCCTTTTCTCTTACTAGCTGAGCCAGTTGCAGTAAGAGGCAAATACCATGGCATGTCATGCTTAAACACTTCAGCATGTATTACCTGAGAATAAGAACATTTTTCTATAATCGCACCTTATGTCAAAAATTTAACAATTACCACCTAAGATACAGTACATATCTAAGTTGCTCCCCTCCCAGATATCTTTCAGAACTTTTTGCCCAATCTAGCATTGAATCAGGGCCATATATTGCATTTGCCTGTCTCTTTAGTCTCTATTTTAATCTACAATAGTCCTTTCTCCTTTCTTATAAAAGTTTTTCCCCCCACATATTGAGTGTTTGAAGAACCCACTGTTTATATTATGTTCCAGGTCCGGATTTATCTAATTGTTTCCTTATGCTTATATTCAAGGTAGACTTTTTTTAAAGATTTATTTGTATTTATGCATACAACAACTTGGGTATAGGCCAGAGGTGTGTGTGGGGTGGTGTGGGGGGGGGTGTAAAAGAATTCACCAGAGTGGGGAGCAGAACAGGCAGATCTACTGAAATACACTGCTGAAGGGAGCAGCAGGCGAGACAGGACAGGTCTGCTGTGCCATGTGGGAAGCTCCCTGGCCAGGTTGAACTCATGCTGCAGTGGCTGGTGATAGCTTCATAGTGCTGTGACTTAACCCTTTGAGCCCCTAGGGCGGCCCCCAAGGTAGACTTCTCAAAACAAGAATTGGGCATAGGTGATGTTACATACTTGTCTTCACATTGTATCAGGAAGGACATAGTTAAATTTTGTGTCATTATTAGTGATACTCTTTTATTTCTTAGTTAATGTAGTATCTGTGAGATCTTGCCATATATAGGTTTAGTTTCCACACTTTAGTATCACTCTGGACTCATGGACATTTTAAAATGTAATGTTCTCATCACTATTATTTTTCTTTTTTTTTTTTTTTTAAAGATTTATTTATATAAGAACAAGGGTACAGGCCAGATGTGTGGGAGGGTGAGAGGATTCACCAGAGACAGAGCGGGGAGCATAACAGGCAGATTGACTGAAATATACTGCCGAGAGGAGCAGCAGGCGAGACAGGAGAGGTCTGCTCGCCATGTGGGCTACTCTGCGGCTGGCAGGGATTGAACCAGCGCTGCAGAGGCTGCAGAGAGCTTCACAGCATGTGCTCAACCACCTGCGCTACCAGGGAGGCCCACTGTCATTTTTCTTGATATTCAAATTACTCAAATAGGCTAGTGGGAGCCCCTTCAAGTCAACTCCTGTGACCCCATTAGTGAGTTTGTTTAGGCTTATTAGATTGTAATTACATATATAAATTTATCCTTTTCAGGTGTTCTGTGAATTTTTTAAAATTTTTTTTCTTTTTTGCATTGAAGAACTGGGGTGTAGGCTAGAGGTGTGGGGATGAAAGGATTCACGAGACAAAGTGGGGAGCAGAGCAGGCAGATTTACGAAATACATTGCTGAGGAGAGCAGTGGGCGAGGCAGGGTTAGTTCCCTGTCTGGGGATCGAACTCAAGCTGTAGCCATGATAGTGCTGAGACTTAACCCATAGGCCACCAGGAAGGCTCCCAGTTCTGTGAATTTTGACAAATACACACAGTCGTGTAACCATCACAGCCAACAAATTATTTGCATTACCCCTAAATGTTTTCTCATCTCCTTCGTAATCAATCTCCTCTCCTGATCTCAAGCCCTGGAAACCTGATTTCCATCCTTGTTTTGCCTTTTCTAGAATGTCCTCTGTGAAACCATATGTAGCCTTTGAGTTTGGCTTTTTTCATTTAGCATAATGTTTCTGAGATTATCCCATGCTGTGGCTGCAGTAGTAGTGGTTCCTTCCTTATTGCTGTGTAATTTTCCCTTTTATGAATGTACACAATTGGTTAACATTCACCAGTCAATGAACATTTAGGTTTTAAGTTTGGGACAGATGTGAATAGAGCAGCTCAAATACAGTTTTTTATGTGCATGTCTTCATTTTCTTGAGATCATATCTAGGCACAGTCTCTGTGATACTCCCTTAATTTTTTCAAACAAGATTTCTTGCTTTTTGGCACAAGACTATCTCTGGTTCCCTAGTCATTCCCCTGGCCAAGACCTAAATCATAATGGACATACTTTATTTTTTGAAAGGTTCCTGGGCAATTGTAATATGAACTCAGATTTGGGAAGTGCTGATCTATAAACAAATGGAGAATGTGACAAGATTTTCTTTTTTTTTTTTAAGATTTATTTATGCATACAAAAGATGGGGTATAGGCCAGAAGTGTGGAGGGTGAGAAGATTTATCAGAGACAGAGTGGGGAGCAGGACAAGGGGACTGACTGAAATACACTGCTGGGGGAGCAGTGGACGAGTCAGGAGAGGTCTGCTCCACCATGTGGGTCAGCTCCCCGGCCAGGGATCGAACTTGTGCTGCAGTGGTTGGTGATAGCTTGATAGCACTCTTTAAACCCTGCGCCACCAAGGAGGCCCCTAAGATTTTCACCAGACCTTTTAAAACCTCATAGCTCTAAGACGGCATGTTGTCAAGACAATGTGCTGAAACCAAGACATGGAGAAGCTGTATTAGCTGCTCAGCATGGACAGCATCTGCTGAGTGGAGTCTTCAGGAAGTTACCACTATTATTTCTACTTCCCTGGGTCTTGAGAGCCTGGCTTTGTCCTTTCCATGTTGATTCTGTATTGTCTTACTCCGTGCCCCCTCCAGTTTCAGTTTTGGTGAGGTTTGTGGATGTAGAGTTTTAAAATAGATGTAGGGCCTCTGTGGTGACGCAAGGGGTTAAGACGCAACCTATGAAGCTATCCGCAGCCGCTGCAGCACAAGTTTGATTCCCGGCCAGCCAGGGAGCTACCCACATGGCACAGCAGACCTCGCCTGTATCACCTGCTGGTCCCCTCAGCAGTGTATTTTGGTCAATCTGCCTGTTCTGCTCCCCACTCTGTCTCTGGTGAATCCTCTCACTCCCCATACCTCTGGCTTATACCCCAGCCTCTTGAATGCATAAATAAATCTTTAAAAAATAATAAAAGGGCCTCCCCAGTGGCGCAGTGGTTGAGCGCTGGGCTGCGAAGCTGCCCGCAGCCTCTGCAGCGCCGGTTCGATCCCTGGCTGCTCCCCGGCCACCGGAGGAGGGTCCCACATGGCGCGCAGACCTCTCCTGCCGCCCGCTGCTCCCCTCAGCAGTGTGCTTCGGTCCTTCTGCCTGCTCTGCTCCCCGCTCTGGCTCTGGTGAATTCTCTCACCCTCCCGCGCTTCTGACTGTACACAGCGCTTGTATAAATAAATGAATAAATCTTTAAAAAAAAAAAAGAATTTAAATAAAATAATAATAATAATAATAAAATATATGTAGATCGGCAGGGTGGGGAGAAGTGATTTATGTACAGGTCTGCACAGAATATTTCCAAGAAATTACTTTTAGCTGTATTGGAATTTATCAAATATGTGGGCTTCAGTGATGATTCACGATCTTTTTATTTCACACACTCTCTCCAGGTTTGACATTCTGGGTACAATGAAAAGAAAACTGAGAACACATATTCATTACCCACTCACTAACTTGGACCTTACTCCTTACATCTGTCCAGTTTTTCGGAAACATCCTAAGTATAACCTCTGTGCAGTGGTGGTGAGTAAAACATTGAAACTATTGAAAATATTTAACACAAATTTAAAGAAAACTAGAATGATATGCTGGAATACCGACTCCTGTCTTTCCCTGACTTCTCCTGTTTTCTCCTTGTGAAAAAAAAACAAAACAAAATACAGAGGCTGGAAACTTGCTGCTTTGACCTAGAATGTAGAGCAGTGAAAGAATAAAAATGCCCTCTCCAGTGCCTCTCACTTCCTTTCACCCAGTGGCTATTTCAGATCTAAGGATATTCGCTAATTGTGCCCTCAGGACAGCAGGTTCGTTCCAAGAGCTTTATGTTGAATGGTCAGGAGCTACTCTGTGGCCAAGCCTCCAAACACTGGGCGCTTAATAGTTACAAGACTCACTGGCTGTACACACCAAGTCCTCGGGAAACTCTGCTGGTTCCTCTTGGCTCTAAATCAGTGATTGTCAGGCCACCCTGCTGGCGCAAGGGGTTAAATCTTAGCACCATCAAGCTATCACCAGCCACTGAAGCATGAGTTTGATCCCAGGGAGGGCCCATATATTTTTAAATTAGTGTTTTCACAGTCTTTAGAGAGACACCTAGAAGAGAATTGCTGGATCATATGATAGTTCTCTTTTTAATTTCTTGAGGAACCGCCATACTGTTCACCATTAGGACTGCACTGATTGACTTACCAACTGCATTTTGTAATCTATTGTATCTATTATCATTTCTCCTGTTACTGGGCAATGAGGTTGTTTCCAATACTTTGCTTTACAAATACAAATAATTTTGTTGAATGCACTGCATATGCTAACACATGGAACTGTGTGTATGTTTTCCCAGACTACATTTTTGAACTACTGACCTAAAACTCTTCTTAAATCTATTAACATAGCCAGTGGGATTGATTTTCTACCTTTTGCTTTTCTTTTTTTTTTGCTAAAATGTTTGTATGTTTACATCTGTTTTCACAAGTGAGAAGTCTAACTTTGTCACTGTCCTTTCTGTCTTCTAGCCTCATAAAATGTGTTGGTCATTGTCTTCTATTCCTTGGCACAGTTCCTATGAGATAAAAATAACCTGTTTCTTGAAAGTCTGGTGAAATTAAACAGGAAAACTACCTGGTCCTAGAATTTTTATTCTTCATGGGTAGTTTTTATAATGTTGGCTCAATTTCCTTTAGTCATGATAGGTTGATCGACCTTATCTTTGGTTAAAAATAAACTTTATTGAACTAAAACCAATATGCAGAAAACTTCAAATCATGTGTGTAAAACTCAATGAATTGTCATAGTGAACATGTCCAGGTAACTAGAACATAGTTCGGATATATATGGCCATGCCTGTGTGCCTTCTGACATGAGAATCCACACTGTGGACAGGATAAATTTTCTTACTTTTATCCTTATAGGATATGGAATGACACAGTATTACTTTTTTTAAAAAAAGATTTATGCACACAAGAACTGGGGTGTAGGCCAGAAGCATGGGGGGTGAGAGGATTCACCAGAGAAAGAGTGGGGAGCGGAACAGGCAGATCTACTGAAATACACTGCTAAGGGGAGCAACAGGCGAGTCAGGAGAGGTCTGCTGCGCCATGTGGGTAGCTCCCTGGCAGGGGATGGAACTCATGCTGCAGTAGCTGCTGATAGCTTCATAGTGCTGAGACAACTCTTTCTGCCACCAGGAAGGCCCCAGATACTCTTGTATCTGGCTCCTTTGGCCCCAAATTATGCTAACTTTCATATTGTCGCATGTGTCATAGTTCGTTCATTCTCATTGCTGTATGTATTCCACTGTGTGAAAAGACTATTTACTTTTATGGGCATTGGGTAGTTATTGCCTGTGAGGAATATTGTTGCTGTGAACGTTCTGGTACATTTTTTGGTGAACACAGTTCTTTTGGGTATATACCTAGGGGTAGAACTGCTGGTTCAAAGCTATGCTTATGTTCAGCTTTAGTAAATACTATCCAACATTACTTAAAATTAAGTATATTTTAAATCGTGTGTTATTAATTTTTTCATATTTATTAGCATAAAGTTGCTTGCTTTATTCTCTTTACATTTTGAAATCTCTGTTGTATGCTCAGTTCTCTCTTCATTCACTATTATGTGTCTAATTTTTTTTCTTGCTCAATATTTGACTAAGGTTTATCTATTACTCATCTAAAAGAACCAGTTTGTGGTTTTGTTAAATACCTTTATTTCTTTAATGTTCTGTATCATTCACTTCTAGTCCTTATTCTTTTATTCTACTTGGTTTTAATTTAGTGCTTTGATCCACTTGTTATGTTAGAGGTGCATTTAAATATTCCAAACATCTGGTTTTTTTTTTATAGTTGTCTTTTTGTTACTTATTTCTAAGTTAATTATATTATTTTTTTTTAAAAATAGTCCAAATATTATTCATTCTTGGTATGTAGTGGTCTGCTTTGTGACCTGGTTCTATGTATGCTTGAAAGGAATTTTAAAAAATAAGCATTCCATATATCCGTTAAGTATAATTTTTAACTGTTCAAATAGTATCTAATCAAGTCTTTTCCCCTTAATTCAGAGATGTTTATTAAGATAGATGAACTTGTCAAATTCAGTAATTGTCATATTTTTATTTATATAATTTCAAGCAATATTTGCAAATTTATAGCTTTCTGTGGGGAATATTTTATTCTTAATCATGCTTTTTCCAGAATATCTAGTCTGATATGCTAAAACTATGCCAACTTTCTTTTGGATGATACTGCTTGTTTTCTCTCTATCTTTTTTCCTTTTCTCTTAAATGCTATTATGATATTATATAAATATAAAAGACTACACATGATAGATATCATGAAACATAATAAATGAAGGATAATAATAAATGAATACCTATGAAATCATCACTCAGCTTGCAACCTTGAATATCACCAGTGCAATTGCATCTATCTTAATGTGCTTCCCCTATATCCTTTGCCTTAGACCCTTGAGGTTAACTACCCTGAATTTAATGCTGATTACCTTGACTGTTAGTATCATTTTATTATATATCTCTAAACAATATATTGTTTAGCTCTTGCATTGGAGCTTTATAAAAATGCATTATATTTTTTGGACTTTGACAAGTTGCTTTTTTACTGTTCTGCTTTTAAGATTCATCCATGTTTGTAGCTGTAGTAATGTCATATTTAGCTATAATTTCACTAATATATGATATATATTGTGTGACTATATTATCCTTTGTTTAATGATGGACATTTGATTATTTCAGATATTTGCTATACTGAACAATGTTGTATGGGGATCTTAGCATAAGTGTGTGAGAGCTGTAGTATACATATGTGGAATCACTTAGATCATAAATTATGTGCATATTTAATTTTCTAAATAATGATACTGGTTTTCAAAGTGATTATATACACCTACTACCATCATCAGACTTCATAACTTTTGCCAGTCTTAGTGGGTCTGAAGTTATATCTCATTTGTTCTTAAAATAATTTGTGATTATTAATAAGGTTGAGCAATTGTAAAATTCTGTTATATTAGTCTTTTCTAGGAAAATTAATTTTTTGCATATTTTAAAGGATTGTTTTTTTGGTACTGAGGTTTTTTTTTTTTTAAATATTTATTTATGCATACAAGAACTGGGGTGTAAGCCAAAGGTGAAGGGGGTGAGAGGATTCACCAGAGACAGAGTGAGGAACAGAACAGGCAGACCGACTGAAATACACTGCTGAGGGGAGCAGCGGGCAAGACAGGAGAGGTCTGCTGGGACATGTGGGTTGCTGCCTGGCTGGCTGGGGATCAAACTTGTGCTGCAGTGGCTGTAGATAGCTCGATAGCTCTGTCTTTAACCGCTGTGCCACCGGGGATGCCCCAGTACTGAGCTTTTTTTATAGTGCTCCTTTGTGGGTTATGTATGTTGCAAATAACTTCTCAGTTTTTGGTTTGTACACACTTTGTTTCCCAATTTCATGGAGATAATTCACATACCATAATATTCAACCTCAGATGCATAGCTGAATGGTTTCTAGTATAATCAGAGTTGTGCACACAACACCACGATTCAGAAATTCCCTAACCTATTCCTCTTCCCCAAGTCCCTGGCAACCACAACTTTCTATGATTGGCCTTTTGTGGACTTTCGTACCCATGATATTATACAATCTGTCACCTTTTATAAATGTCTTTCACTGAGCACAAAGTTTTTCAATGTTCATCCACACTGTAACCTGTTGTTTTGCCAATTATTCTGTTGTTGTATATACAACATTCTATGTATCTACTTAATCTGTTGATAGACATTTGGCCGCTACTCTTTTTTGGCTTATTATCAAGAAAAGCTGCTATGTACATTCGTGTACAGGTTTTTGCATGAACATCTTAACATGCTTTAGATATATACTCAAAAATGACAGAAATCAAATTGTAACTCAATTTATTTTTTTTATTTTTATATTCCCCATATAATTGCAGCCCCCTTATTTTGACCCCAATCCCTCCTTTCCCCGCCCTCCCCTCCATAGTGTGTCTCCGGTTCATAGTTGTTTGTTGATTTTGATTTTTTTCTTTCTTATATTCTTTTTTTTTTTTTTTTTTTAAGATTTATTTATTTATTTATACAAGCACTGGGTACAGTCAGAAGCGCGGGAAGGTTGAGAGAATTCACCAGAGCCAGAGCGGGGAGCAGAGCAGGCAGAAGGACCGAAGTACACTGCTGAGGGGAGCAGCGGGCAGCAGGAGAGGTCTGCGCGCCATGTGGGACCCTCCTCTGGTGGCTGGGGAGCAGCCGGGGATCGAACCGGCGCCGCAGAGGCCGCGGGGAGCTTCACAACCCAGCGCTCAACCGCTGCGCCACCGGGGAGGCCCTTCTTTCTTATATTCTTTTTCCTGGTTCCTTATTTAAGTTTTCTAGAATCCTGTTATGAGTGTGTAACTCAATTTTTAAAAAGATTTATTTATTTATGCATACAAGAACTGGGGTTCAAGACAGAAATGCAGGGGGTAAGAGGATTCACCAGAGGCAGAATGGGGAGCAGAGCAGGAGGATCTACTGAAAGGCATTGCTTAGGGGAACAGTGGGCAAGGCAGGAAAGGTCTGCTGTGACATGTGGGTAGCTCCCTGGCTGGGGATCAAACTCATGCTGCAGTGACTGCAGTTAGCTCCATAGTGCTGCATCTTAACCCCTTGCACCACCAGGGAGGCCCCTTTTAGCTCAATTTTAACCTTTTGGGGAAGTGCCAGCTGTTTCCAAAGTGGCTATAGCAATGTATGAGGTTCTAATTTTTCATATCTTCACCAACACTTGTATGGCTAATATCAAAAAGCCAGTAACAGGGGCCTTCCTGGTGGCGCAAGGGGTTAAGATGCAGCCTGTGAAGCTGCCGGCAGCCTCTGCAGCATCTCCCGGCCAGCTAGGGAGATACCCACATGGTGTGGCAGACCTCTCCTGTCTCACCCGCTGCTCCCCTCAGCAGTGTATTTCAGTCAGTCTGCCTGTTCTGTTTCCCACTCTGTCTCTGGTGAATCCTCTCACCCCTCACACCTCTGGCCTCTACCTCATCTCTTGAATGCTTAAATAAATAAATCTTTAAAATATATATATATAATTTTTTGGTTGATAGTTTCATGTTCTATGGATGACTACCCCAAAGTGGGAATGCTGGACCATACATTATTTGCATTTTTAGTTATTTTTTTTTTTAGGTAAATCCAGATCATTTTCCAAAATAACTTTATCAGTTACATTCCCACAAATAGTGTATGAGAGCTCCTCATACTCTGCATCCTCTTAGGTTTGGTTTTTGCTATATCCCATTTTACTATATATGTATGTGTGTGTGTGTAGTAAATATATATATATATATTGTTACATGAGGAGTTAATATACCTCATTGTGGTTTTGACCTGCATCTCCTTTATTAAAACTGATGTTGAACATTTTTCCATAGATATGGAAAAAATATATATGGAATATATATTTGGAAATATATATATAGCTGGAATATATATGTAGGCCTTCTGAATATAGTCTTTAGTATAAATTGTCCATTTAGATCTGCTGCACATTTATTGATTGGGTTGTTTGATTTTTGTTGTTGTTGTCAAATTGAATATATTTTTAATGTATCTTGGATGTCTGGTTACATCATATGTGAATATTTTCTCCCATTCAGTAGAATGCCTTTTTAATCTGCTGATATTTTCTTTCTCTGTGTAAAAACTTTTTAATTTGAGGTAACTCCAAGTATTTTTGTTTATTTTATTTTATTTTATTTTATTTTGTTTTTGTTCCCTTACCATAGGGTTTGAGTTTTTTTTTTTTAAGATTTATTTATTTATGCATACAAGAGCTGGGGTACAGGCCAGAGGTGTGGGGGGTGAGAGGATTCACCAGACAGAGCGGGGAGCAGAACAGGCAGATGTACTGAAATACACTGCTGAGGGGAGCAGTGGGCGAGACAGGAGAGGTCTGCTGTGCCATGTGGGTAGCTCCCGGACTAGGGATGGAACTCAGGGATGTAGTGTAGAAAGACTCTTCTTTCTCTACTGTATGGTTGTGGCTCCTTTATCATAAATGAAGTATTGACATATGTGTGCATTTATTTCTGTGCTTTCAATTCCATTACTTTGATCCATGTTTCTATTTTGATTACACTACCATATTGTGTTATTACTGCTAGTTTATATATAAAATCTAGAATTGCTTTATTTGAGGTTTTTAATGACTCCGTATGAAGTTCTAATATTTTTTCTATTTCCCTGAAAAATATCATTGGTATTTTGAAGCAGATTGCATTAAATCTATGTATTGTTTTTGGCAGAATAGTTATTTTATGTTTTTTTTTAAAGATTTATTTATGCATACAAGAGCCGCGGCACAGGCACTCGTGTTGCAGAGGCTGCAAATTGCTTTACAGTGCGGTCCTTAACCCCTTGTGCCACCAGGGAGGCCCAGAATAGTTATTTTAACTACTTCATTCTCCCTATCCATAAACATGGAGTATCTTCCCATCTCTTTATATTTTTACCTATGTCCCTCAGTAGCAGCTTGTAATTTTCACTGTATAAATCTTTTACTTAGGTATTTGATTCTTTTTGATGTGATTGCAAGTGGAATTATTTTCTTAATTATTTTCTTCCTCATTATTTGTATTTAAAAATGCAACAGATTTTTGTACGTTAATTGTGTAACCTACCACTTAGCTAGTTTTTGTTTTCAGTAAATCTTTGAGTCTTTGGGCCTCCCTGGTGGCGCAAAGGGTTAAGCACCGCACTATGAAGCTGTCTGCAGCCTCTGCAGCACGAGTTCAACCCTCGGCTGGCCAGAGAGAAACCCACATGGTGCAGCA
Source organism: Talpa occidentalis (assembly GCF_014898055.3). Taxonomy (NCBI): domain Eukaryota; kingdom Metazoa; phylum Chordata; class Mammalia; order Eulipotyphla; family Talpidae; genus Talpa; species Talpa occidentalis. The sequence continues at coordinate 18,359,554 of NW_023601104.1, read as the reverse complement.
GACCTCTCCTGTCTTGCCCACTGCTCCCCTCAGCAGTGTATTTCGGTCCTTCTGCCTGTTCTGTTCCCCGCTCTGTCTCTGGTGAGTCTTCTCACCCCCCGCATCTCTGGCCTGTACCCCAGCTCTTGTATGCATAAATAAATCTTTTAAAAAAAAAAAAAACTTTGTCTGTAGGATTTCCATATACAGTATCCATCATTTACTCACGATCGTTTCATTGTTTTCCAGTCTGGATTTCTTTTATTTCCTTTTGTTTGATCTAGCAAAATCTCCAATACTAAATTAAACAAAAGTAATAAAAGTGGGTAACTTTGTCTTGTTCCTGGTCTTAAAGGAAAAGCTTTCAGTTACCATTAAGTGTTGTCTGTATGTTTGTAATATATGGCGTTTATTTACGTTCCTTCTATTCCCATTAAGAAATTTTAGCATAAATGGGTGCTGAAACTTGTCAAATACTTGCTCAGCATCAACTGATTAATATTAAATTATGTGGTTTTTATTTTTTGTTGATATATTAACATATATATATTAACTAACTAATTTACATACATTAAACCATCTGTGCATCCCTGGGATAAATTCCACTTCATCATGATATATAATCCTTGCTAATACATTGTTGAATTTGGTTTACTGGTACATTAAAAGTTTTCACATCAATGCTCGTCAGGTATAATTGATCTGTAGTTTTCTTGTGATTTGTCTGATTTTCATATTAGGGTAATATTGGCATCATGAAATGTATTTGGGAACGTTCTCGGAGTTTTAGAAGTAATTTGAGCAAGATGGACATAGGTTCTTTAACAGTTTGATAAAATTCACTGTAAAGCTGTCTGGCGGCGTCTGTGTTAGACGATTGTGGATTACTGTTTCAGTTCCATGATTGTTACCAATTTATTCAATGCTTCTGTTTCTTTCTGTTTAGAGCTCAGTAGACTATATTGTAGAAATGTGTTCCTTTCTTCAAATTCTTGAAGTTATCAGTGTACAGCTGTTCTTAGTACTTTTTTTAAAGATTTATTTATGCATACAAGAGCTGGGGTACAGGCCAGAGATGCAGGGAGTAAAAGGATTCACTGGAGACAGAGCGGGGAACAGAACAGGCAGATTGACTGAAATACACTGCTGAGGGGAGCAGCGGACGAGACAGGAGAGGTCTGCTGCGCCACGTGAGTTTCTCTCGGGTGGGCTGCGGACTGCTTCATAGTGTGGTGCTTAACCCCTTGCGCCACCAGGGAGGCCCTGTTCTTAGTAATTTCTAATATGATTTGTCTTCATAATTTTGCTGACAATTGGCTTGAGAATGTTCCACGTGCACTTAAAAAAAAGTATATGCAGCAGACTTTGGGTGAAGTGTTCTGTAGATGTCTGTTAAGACTATTTGGTCTAGCTCCTCATTTGACTATTCTTTTTTAAAAAATTTATTTTATGTATTTTTTACATTTTTCATTTTTGCCTTGGTTATAGCCCGCATAAAATTCCCACCACCCTTGTTTTGATCCTACTCCCTTCTCTCCCCCCTGTAGTGTGTCTCTGGTTTATAGTTGCTTGTTGATTTTGGTTTTTACTTTATTATAATTAGTCTTTTTCCTGGTCCCTTATTTAGATTTTCTAAATTCCTGCTATGAGTGAGACCATCTGGTATTTTTCTTTTTCTTTCTGCCTTATTTCGTTGAGCATGATCCCTTCCAGCGCCATCCATGTTGCTGCGAATGGCATGAGTTTATCTTTTTTGATTGCTGAGTGATATTCCATTGTGTATATGTACCACATCTCTTGATCGAGTCATCTATTTGGGGGCATTTGGGTGGTTTCCCTAGCTTACCTATTAAAGTGTTTTGTTACAATAAACATAGGGGTGCAAGTGCCCTTTTGAATTAATGTTTTTGTGTCATTTGGGTAAATACCTAGGAGTGGAATTGCTGGGTCATATGGAAGCTCCATTTTTACCAGATTGAGGAACCTCCACACAGCTCTCCATAGTGGTTGGACCAGTTTGCACTCCCACCAGCAGTGCAGGAGAGTTCCTTTTTCTCCACACCCTCGCCAACATTTGTTGTTGCCAATTTTTTTAATATGTGCCATTCTCACTGGTGTAAGATGGTATCTCCTTGCAGTTTTGATTTGCATTTCCCTGATGACAAGTGATGTTGAATATTTGTTCATATGCCTGTTGGCCATTTGCATTTCTTCTTTGGAGAAGTTTCTTTTTAGCTCTTCTGCCCATCTTTTGACTGGGTTATTTACTTTGTTTTTGTTGAGTTTCATCAGCTCTTTGCAGATTTTTGTGATCAGTCCTTTATCATTAGTGTTGGGTGCAAAAATGTTCTCCCAGTTGGTGGGGTTTCTCTTTGTTTTTGTTATTGTCTCTTTTGCTGTGCAGAAGCTCTTTAATTTGATGTAGTCCCAGCTGTTTATCTTTGCCTTCACTATCACTGCTTTGGGTGATGTGTTTAAGACTATTATTTCCCATTGTTTCTCTGTAGCTGATCTATCCATAGTTAAAGATGGAGTATTGAAAATCCTCATTGTGCTACTGTCAATATCATCCTCTAGTTATAATAATTGATGTATTTATCTTAATGGCCCGTAATTTGGTGCACATTTGTTATATTTTACTGTATTGGGCCTTTAATTGTAATGTCCCTATCTCTTACTACCTTTTTCAAATTGGAAATCTATTTCATCTGATATGAATAATGGTATTCCTGACAGTTTCTGATTGGCATTTGCTTGTAGTATTGTTTTCCAGTCCTAAACTCTTAAGTCTATGTTTGACTTTGGTGAGGCGCGCATCCTGTGAACAGCACAAGGTTGGACTTTGTTTTGAAATCCATTCAGCCACTTTATAACTTTTAATGGATGGATTCAAGCCACTTATAATGAAGGTGATTATTGAGAAAAGAGCTTATTTTGCTATTTGTGTTTTTGGTTTTATTTTTTAGTTTCTTTCAATTTCTTGACATCTTTTATGCTTATTTCTGGTTATGTTTTTGTTCTTATGTGTTCTATTGATTTTGCTTGAAGATTATTCTGAGATTACTGTATGATGGTTTGTTCTTGTGTCCTGTTAAATAACTTGATTTCAAACTCATTCTGATATGCCACAATTTTACTTGTGTATTTGCCTTTTTTTAAAAGATTTATTTATTTATGCATACAAGAATTTATTTATGCATACAGGCCAGAGGTGCAGGAGGTGAGAGGATTCACCAGAGACAGAGTGGGGAACAGAACAGGCAGATTGACTGAAATACACTGCTGAGGGGAGCAGTGGGTGAGACTGGAGAGGTCTGCTGCGCCTAGTGGGTTTCTCTCTGGCCAGGGATCAAACTGGTGCTACATTGGCTGGCGATAGCTTCATAGCACTGTCTTTAACCCCTGTGCCACCAGGGAGGCCCTAGTTTTTGTTTTTTAGTGAATCTCCTTACACTACCTCTGTCTTGAATGATACATGGGCAGGATAAAGTATTCTAAGTTGGAAATCTTTTAAGTATTTTAAATATTCCCTTCAGGTTTATGAAGTTTCCACTGAAAAGTCTGCAGAGAGTCTAATACGTATCCCCTTGTAGTGTTCATCTTCATCTTCATGCAGTCTCATAGTCTCAGCCTTTATGGTCTTCCCATTTTTCATCATACATTGAGTTTCTCAACTTGACAAGCATGGTTATTACTGTTACCTTCAACGTCTCACCAGGCATATTCTGCAGTTCTGTTGAACTGAGATTGATCTCTGGATTTTTGTTGTAGTTTTTGGTTCCAGTTTCTATATGTCTGTCTTCATTTTTAGTTATTGTGGGTTGTAATAGGGAGTTTCCTTTTCTTATCTTGATAAATTGGCTTTATAGCTAATAGAACCTAGCATCTAACAGAAGCTGGGGATAATCCTAGGTTTCTTATCTAGGACTTATTATTGATTTTATTATTTATTATTTCTTAGACTTTTTAGTCTTCCTACAGTGCTGCAGTACCTGAATTGTGTGGTGGGGATCCACAATGGTCTCCTCTCTTAGCTCAACTCTTTGGTAAAATGTCTAATATAGCCTTTTGCCAGCCTCAATCTCTAGGCTGAGGACTGGACTGCAGATGCAATGCTGAGTGAGGACTATAGTTGAGACAGGGCCACAAGCTGAAAATTGTTTTCTTCGCTTTTTAAATAAGGAGCTTTACCCCAGAATCCTAGCACCTGTTAAGATCCAGGTGCTTCAAATTCTGATTAATGTGAGCATTCATTTTTTGTGGTTTTGGTCCTGGATAGGGGTGTGGAATAAGGTAGATGTTTTGTATATCACAACCACAGTCTGCAACTAATATCCTTTCAAAAAAAAAAAAAAAAAGATTTATTTATGCATACAAGAACTGGGGTGTAAGCCAGAAGTGCAGGAGGGGGATGTGAGAGGACTCACCAGAGACAGAGTGGGGAGCAGAACAGGCAGACCGACTGAAATACACTGCTGAGGGGAGCAGCAGGCAAGGCAGGAGAGGTCTTCTGCGCCATGTGGGTTATCTCCCTTGCTGGCCAGGGATCAAAGTCATGCTGCAGTTGCTGGCAATAATTTGATAGTGCTGTCTCTAACCCCTGCGCCACTAGGGAGGCCCTAATATCCTCTTCTTGAAGAGTGCCATCATTTACAAATGATCTATTCTGGCTCTAATCTGCCTGAGGCCATAGGAAGACAATTTGGGCTTCTAGTGAGAGTGGCTAGCTCTGGTCCACAAGACGACTGCTCCAGAACGCAGGTGGTCTGGCAGGCACGAGACAACGTGAGGTTATGTGCTGAGTTGTCTGGCCCTGCCTCCACCTCCACTTGTGCTGAGCCACCTCTAAGAGACCAGGGGTGCAAGTTCTGCCTGACTGCTTAGACTAGGATTGCAAACTCTTGTATACTTGATCATTTCCAAGGGATTAATGAATTTTCTCACAAGTCCTCCTCTCTGCTAATAGACCCTTGATTGCATCCTGGCTTGGCTTGGCTCTGCCTGGTGACTCTTTAATTTAATCTTATGTTTGGGTATGTTCTCTCTATACCTACTTTGTTGAGTTTCTATTATATATGAATGTTGGCTTTTTTCAAATTCATTTTTGCATCTGTTGAGATGATCATCATGAGTTTTACCCTTAATTTTGTTATATTGCATCGTTAATGTTGAAGCCATCCATTGCATCCCTATAATGAATCCTACTTGATTGTGGCATATGATCCTTTAATGTATTGCTGAATTAGGTTTAGCTAATATTTTATTGAGAATTTTCTGTTAGTAATAGTGGCCTTTCCGTGTGTGTGTGTGCGTGTGCGTCTCTCTCTCTCTCTCGTCCGGTCTGGTAAGAGTGATGCTGGTTTTGGAAAATTGGTTTGGAACTGTACCCTCTTCACCAATTTTTTGGAAAAGCTTAAGAAATAAACCTCTAAGTGTTTGGTAGAATTCCCAGTGAATCCATCTGGTCCTGGACTTTTATTTTGGGGGAAGTTTTGATTTCTGATTCAATCTTCTTACTGGTAATTGGTCTCTTTGGATTTTGTTTCTTCCTAATTCAGTCCTGCAAGATTAGATGATTCTAACAATTTATCCATTTCTTCTAAGTTGTCCAATTTTTTGGTTGGTGTGTAATTAATTGTTCATAGTGGTTTCTCAAACTATTTCTGTTGAATTATTCTATTTCATTTCTGATTTCCCTTTCAGTTACTATTTTATCTTTGTTCTTTTTTTTTTTTTTTGGTAAGTCTAGCTAATGCACTGTCAATTTTGTTTCAAAATACCAACCCTTTCATTCACTTTTCCTATTGTCATAGTCTCTATTCCAGATCTTTATTATTTCCTTCTGTTAACATGTTGCTTTTGTTGTAGTTCCTTCACATGCAGTGTTCCAGTGGTTGAAATTTTTCTTGTCTCAAGGTCACCCTGTATCACTATGAGCTTCCCTCTTAGAGCCACTTTTGCTGGTATGCCAAATTTCTACTTTGTCAAATTTCTACTATTCAGCTATTCTCAGATCTTTCAGAGAAAATTATTCCACACACAATGTGTATGTGTTATGTCTGCGTTAACCATCTTGAACTGCTTTTCCTAAGACTTTCCTTTAAAGTCCAACCTAAAGTCTGAATGATAAAGATCTATTTACATTTCTTCCATTGGTTGACCCAGTAGTTAAAGATTTATTTATACAAGAACCGGGGAACAGGCCAGAGGTGCGGGAGGGTGAGAGGATTCACCAGAGACAGAGCAGGGAACAGAACAGGCAGACTGACAAAACACACTGCTGAGGGGGAGCAGCGGGCGAGACAGGAGAGGTCTGCTGCGCCATGTGGGATTCTCACCAGTCGGCCGGGATAGAACCCATGCTGCAGAGGCTGCGGACAGCTTCACAGTGTGGCGCTCAACCGCATGCGCCGCCAGAGAGGCCCAAGATATTTATTTTTTTACAGCTTTCTCCATATATGATTTCTAGTTTCATTCGATTGTGGTGAGAAAAATGTTTGACATTTCAGTCTTAAATTTATTGAGACTTGTTTTGTAGCCTAACGTGGTCTCCAGGTCAATCCTGGAAAATGTGCCGCATGCTCTTGAAGAATGTGAATACATTTAGAAGGAATATTTTGTATACATCTAATATCTCCTTCTGGTTTAATGTGTTAATGCTGATGTTTCCTTATTTTCTGTCTGGATGATCTGTCCATAGATAGAAGTAGGGTATTAAAGTTTCTTATTGTTTTTTTTTTAAATATATATTTTTAATTTTTGCATAGAGCAACTGGGGTCTAGGCCAGAGGTGATGGGGGACGGGAGATGAGAGGATTCACCAACAGAATTGGAACAGAACTCTGGTGGGCTTACTGAAATACACTGCTGAGGGGAGCAGCTGGCGAGATAGGAGAGGTCTGCTGCGCTGTATGTGGTTTAGCTCCCTGGCCAGGGATCAAACTCAGGCGATTGGTTGTGGTGATAGTGCTGGGATGTAACCCCTAGGTCACCAGGGAGGCCCTGTTTTTTTGTTTTTGTATTTTTTTTTTAAGTTTTCATGTATTTATCCAATAAGAGATGTCTTCCAGAATTTAAAAATAGGTTGGATGCCATTAGTCTTTGTGAATAATGCAAGTAGCACTTTAAAAACATCTTCACGGTATTGTAGCACTGTTTTATTTATTTATTTATTTTAAAAGATTCATTTATTTATTTATACAAGCACTGGGTACAGTCAGAAGCGCGGGAGGGTGAGAGAATTCACCAGAGCCAGAGCGGGGAGCAGAGCAGGCAGAAGGACCAAAGCACACTGCTGAGGGGAGCAGCGGGCGGCAGGAGAGGTCTGCGCGCCATGTGGGACCCTCCTCTGGTGGCTAGGGAGCAGCCGGGGATCGAACTGGCGCTGCAGAGGCTGTGGGCAGCTTCGCAACCCAGCGCTCAACCACTGCGCCATCAGGGGAGGCCCAGTAGCACTGTTTTATTAAAAGTGAATCCTGGGCCTCCCCGGTTGCGCAGCGGTTGAGCGCTGGGTTGTGAAGCTGCCCGCAGCCTCTGCAGCTCTGGTTCGATCCCCGGCTGCTCCCCGGCCACCGGAGGAGGGTCCCACATGGCGCGCAGACCTCTCCTGCCGCCCGCTGCTCCCCTCAGCAGTGTACTTCGGTCCTTCTGCCTGCTCTGCTCCCCGCTCTGGCTCTGGTGAATTCTCTCACCCTCCCGCGCTTCTGATTATACCTAGTGCTTGCATAAATAAATAATAAATAAATAAATCTTAAAAAAAAAAAAAGTGAATCCTTATTCATATTTCCAAACTATAAATGATGGAGAAATGATTTATCAACACATTGGAGATCATATATATTACATACATAAAATCCCCTATGTCTTATTACCTATGTACAGTCAATGTATGTATTTAAACAAAGTGAATTCTTATTAAGCAAACATTTTTACATATTATACCTTCTCTAGCTTTTTGTGCCTCTATCTTTTGCTTAACTTTCAGCAATTCAGCCTGGATAGTCTTATCTTCTGGTACTATCTCCTGAGCTTTCTTAAGGACAGCCAGTACTTGATTGTATTTTAATCGTTGTCATACTTGAGCCTATGATACTTTGGTATATGATAGTCTTTTCCAAGAATCTCCAAACAACTGTCTTGCTCTCTGCCAACTTGACATCTTCAGTTAAAAAGCACCAAGATTTTGATGCACAGTCTTGTGCATCACCAACAATAACTGAAGTCTTTGATTTAAGGTCTTGTTTTGTCTGATTTTTGTCTGGCTTGTCTGATGCAGTTTTGGATAAATTATCTGCCAACAATTCTAAGGCAATCTGACCAACTCACTCCCCTCCCGTGTCGATATTAAAGATTCAGGGATTACTGGGGTTGGTGGGGTGATCCTGGGGGAACAGGCAGACATGCTGATTTGCAGATGTGTTTTGAAGTAGGCTCAGAGCACCTCCTGGCTGCTAAGCACTGCAACCTGGGATGCTTCTCCTGTATTATTTTATTGCTGTCAATTTTCTCCCTTTAGGTTTAATATTTGCTTTATATATTGAGGTGCTCCTGTTGGGTACATAAGTATCTGTTAGAGCTTCTTGTTGGATGGACCCATCTTTCAATTCCTACTATCTTCCCCCTTTACTGAGGTAACATTGATTTAGAACACTGTACATGACTTGGATAGGATCACATCCTTCAATTGCATACTACCCCACATCCTTTCCCCCCTTTTCTTGCAATCTTTGCTTTAAAGTACTGTTTTGTCTATAGTAAGTATGGCTTTACAAGTTTTATGTTTCCATTTGCAGGAAATATTTTCCATCCCTTCATTTTTATTCTGTTTCTGTCAGAAGTGGGTCTCTTACGGCAGCATATACATGAGACACCCTCCTCTGCCACATTCAACCACTCTGCCCTCTAAATGGAGAATTTAGTTCATTTACATTTAAGGTGATTATTGATGTTATTTATTGCCATTTTGTTGTTTTCTGGCTTTTTGGTAATGTCTCTGTGTTCCTTTCTCTTCCTCTTCTCATTTTCTTTTTTTGATAGTCTCTTCCTCAGGTTTGATAACTTTGTTATGTTTAGATCCTTTATCATTTTGTTTTGTTTCTGCTATCGTTTTTGCTTTGTAGTTACCGTATAGCTCACACGTAGTATCATACGTATACAACATTTTAAGTCGGTAGCAACTTAATTTTGAAATCACTCTAAAACTCTCCTAAGAATAGCTTCAAGAATTGGGGTCCTAATGGAATATATAATCTCCTTTCTGGATGGTACTGGTAGGCTATCACAGGCCAAAGAAAACACATTTGTCCCTCACTCCCAGTCTACATTCTGAGAGCTGCTGCAGCCATGGTATACCATGAGGGTGGGGTACATGGGGAGTCAACTAACTCTAGTAAGGTAAGGTAAGTCCTTAAATGCCACTCTCTGGCTCTCGCTATAGTAAGGGTCAGTGTAAATGCAAAAATGACACCTCCCAGTGCCTCTGTCCCACAAGAGTTGCAATAGATCCTTGTCCTGGCAGGTGTTTTAAGATTAGGTCACGGGCTTCCTTATGTATCACTTAGGTGCTTTTTTGTGTGTTAGGTCTTAGGGTAAGTCTGCACTCTTGCTCTTAAAAACACAGACTATTTTCCAGCACCTTTGGGTCTCCTGGTCCACAAGTCCCTTTGATTTTCAAAGATATTCTGAGGGGCTGTTTTTCCAGTGCAAGTTCCAGGGACTGGGGAACTTTGCAAATTCCCTCTTAGTGTAAGTCTCTATGTCAGGAGTGGGGTTTTGTGGCAAGCTATCTCTACCTCTTCTACCCATTTTTTGTGTTGCCTTTTTGTCACTTTTATGATCTTTTTGTTATGGAGTTGTTCAGCTATTCTCAGATCTTTCAGAGAAAATTGTTCCACACACAATGTGTATGTGGTATGTCTATGTTAACCATCTTGAACTGTTTTTTCTAGGACTCTTTAAAGGCCAACCATAATTCTGAATGATAAATAACAAACGTAGAACTGGACTTTTAAGAAATCTACGCTGTGACTCTAGTAAATTTCAGATTATTTCCATATAATTCAACTAGTAATTTGGAATTATTTCAGTCATCTTTTGTGCTTTAATTTGAAAGAAATTTTATTAATTTCAACTTGAGGGTGACATTTTTACTCTTCCATATGTGTACATGTTCCACGCATTCTCTACGACACTACCAGTAGACTTCCCCATTCCCTCTGGTAATCATCAAATTCAAGATTTATTCTCACTGTATTGTGCCTCTGTGTGTTTTTTGGTTGCTTATATTCCTCAGATGAATGGAGCCATCCGGTATCTAACTTTCGATTTAACTTTACATAATCACCTCACATTCCATCCATTTTGTCCCAAAAGCCACTATTTCATTTTTTTTAACCCATTTATCTGTTGAAGGTCACTTAGGTTGGTCATCTTTTGTGCTTTATGTTAACTTGATTTCTCTGATCATTTCCTTTTTCTTCTTGCCTATAAAGTCTTTAGTCTATTTACCCTCAGTTCTTTAGCAATTACCCTTAAAACATTAGCTTTTTTTTAAAGTTAATTATGATCCCTATACTATTCTCTCAAAACAGAAGAATCTTTTAACATTGTAATTCTGATGACCAACTGTTTCTGTTTTCCAGCATTTTGGTTTTAACCTTATATATAACTCCGGAGTATGCATTATTTTTGCTGGCTTCATAGAGCTCATGTTGATTTAGACTTGTTACGGTCTTTACCAATTTTCTTGCTTAGCATTATTTTTTATATATCACTTCTTCCTTCTATATTCAATTTTGTTTTTTCGTGTGGGCCATTTCAGTATGTTCTCAGTGAGGATCTGTTAACCTAAAGTCTCTCCTAGTCTTTGACTGAAAAATTTAGTTCACTTTGATTCTTGAAAATTTAACTAGAAACTAAATTCTATATTAACAAGTTTTTTTCCCCATCATTTGAAAGCTATTTCTGGCTTCTGTGGCTGCTACAGAGTAGTTCTACCATCCAACTATTCTCTCATAGGTTAATGTCTTTACTTTCTGGCTACTTTTAAGATTTTTCTTGATTTTTGTTGTCCTGCAATACTTTTATTCTTGGTTTGTGGCATTTCCTAAGTTTGAAGAATCATATCGTTCATTAATCATCACTTTTAATGTTTCCTATTCCTACATTCTCTATTCTTTCTTTCCAGGCATATACTGAATGTTACTCAATTTTCCATCACTTACACTGCATTCAGAGTAATTTCCCCAGTTTATTACATTCATTCTCTCCAATTCTATGTACTATTTAATCTCTACACTAGATTTTTCAGTAATATGTGTTTTATTTCTGGAAGTTCTATTTCATTATTTTGTTAGCTGCCTTCTCTTAAATCTCTAATAAGTCTGCCTATTTACTGCCTTCTTCTGATTCTTATTTATGGTGACTTGTTCCCCTGGGTGTTTTCATTAGCATTTCATATGTGGGTATCCTGTGCAACACTGATCCAGAAAGTATTTTTTTTTCTTTCTGCCAAGTACTTGAAAAATACTTCGCATATTAAGTTCACAGCTCTTTGTATTAAATCCAGAGGTAGTGTAAATTTGAATTTCAAACTGATGAGAAGGTAGGTCTGTAGTAACAAATTCATGAAAATTCTATTCTCTATACTTAGAACCTATGACAAGCACTAGAGGATGGATTCTTTTTTTTCCTAGTGTAGTCTTTCAGGGTAAATTTCTAAGAATCCTGACAATGTATGTGAATGTCAATCCAACTCAATTGGTAGTGTTCTATAATTGTAACTGCGTGACCTTTATAACCCAAGCACTCTGGTTACAGGAAACAGGAACTGTCCTTACACCCACAGGTCAACCACACATCATATTTCTGTTTAACTTTCTCTATTTTGGCCTCTGGGAATAGCTCACTACACAGCACTTAGTTATATATTTCAGAGGTTACTTACCCTCTGTCATCCAACATTCCTCAGTTTTACAGCAAGGCTTCTTTCAATTTGCCAAACTTGTAGGAATAGTTTCTCTAACATGTAAGGGGCAAGGTGGGGAAGATAAAGGTCTATAGAAACAATAAGTACTTCCTATGTGCTACTTATGTAATATAAGAGAGATATAGCTATTAAGACAAACCAAGTCTTCTTACCCTATTTATATAAGGGGGATTAAAATCTCAGAATGATTAAATAATTAAGGTCACTGTGTGGTATTGGAGCTGAATTCATAGTCAGAACTGACTATTATAACCCATTTTCCCCTCTATACTCAAGGGTTAGCAAATAATCTGTAAAAAGTCAGTGAATATTTTAGGCTTTGCAGGCCATTTGGTCTGTTGTATGTAACCAACTTTACACTAGTGTATGAGCAGCCACTGAAAAACAAACAAATGAGCATGGCTGTGTTCTCATAAAGCTTTATTTAAGGACATGGAAATCTGTATTTCCTATTTTCACATGTCACAAAATACTGATATTTCCCAACCATATAAAAATATAAAATGTATTCTTTCTAAGACTCATCGGCCATGGTTTGTCAACCCATGCTTTAATCACACCACCTTTTGAGAAGTGAGGCTCTCCATGTTGTCGTTTCTTAACCCAGTAAAGGGAAGTTGAAAGACATGGGAAATCAGAATGGAAAAATTCTCTTTTGGACCCTAGGTGATGATAATGTCTCAAATTATGCAGTTGTTTAAATGTCTATTTTGGCCTATCTATAAAATTAAACTATAAGCTCATTTAGGGAGGATGACTGTCTGAATTTACATATTTCTTTAACAGCCTCTGTACAGTAAGTGCTCAATGTATTAATTTGATAGATAGTACTCAGATAGTGCCAAATATCCTATTTTCAAAGATTCTATTAAAAGTGGGCTCAACACAGGAGCAGTTCTAATGAAATGCTAAATACAGTAGGCAGGTTATATGTGTGATTTAACAAAATTATTTCCTTTTAATTTAGTATAAGAATGTTATGGAAAATATTTGGGGTCCTTGCCTTTTCTAATAGCTAGTATGCACGGTCATACATTCTAAGTCTGCTATTCCTTCCTCTCCTAGAACCACTTTGGTGATCTGGATGGTGGCCACTACACTGCTTTCTGCAAGAACTCTGTCACCCAGGCCTGGTATAGCTTTGATGACACACGAGTCAGTGAGATTCCAGATACTTCAGTTCAAACTACTACAGCCTATCTCCTGTTTTATAGCTGCCAGCCCTTTTCTATACCTATCCAAAAATGCAAGAGCTAGAAACATGGTTTCTGAAATTTGCAAAACAAGCAATCAGAAACTAGTACTTCGATTTTGCTTAGTCATTAAACTCTTGCTTGCTTCAGTGACATTTGTTTTCTTGCATAATAGGCAAACTTTTGAAAGATAAGTTAAATATCTTAATTGTGTAACTTTTGTTCAAGTGGCTCTAATTGATCAGATAATGTAGTCAAGAAGCTCTAAGTATCTTAGACTAATGCAGAACAAGAAAAGCTGTCAACTCTGATTCAAATCCCATTCTTTTGTCTTCTGAGATTGTTTTTTAGGATCCTATGTTATTGACCTAATTTTTAGCCACGGAGTCCTAAGGTAAATAAACCTTAAGTTGCTCTATCTCTTAATACATCGATCTGTAAAGAGATGATTCATAATGCACTTCACTTTGCAATCATGCTTGACTCCTATTCCTTTTTCTGTTAAGTGTAGGAATTCTACTCCGGTTAGAACAAGTCTAGGTATTCAGTTATTATATCTTACACTGACTTCCAATTCTAAGAATTGTTAAGTTATATATGCAATTCTGAAGTCAAGTTGAAGGAATGGTGGAATTCAGTTCTGATATAACAATAGCAAACTAAATTTTAAGTGGATGTAGTACTATAAAACCTGTAGTTCTACTGTCTTATGTTAGATACATAACATTAAAGACAGAACACTTACAGGATTTTAAGTAGTTCTTTCATTAAGATTTTAATATAGGTGTAAATGAAAATTCTTATTTTAAAAAATTAAAGAAAAGTTTCCATTTATTCTTCAGAGTAAAGATTTAGTGCACAAATACAGCCCAAAGCCAACAGAAAATAGCTTTGCCCTGTCATTTCCCTAAGAAAGCACTGCTGTTACTCAGAATAGGCCAAAAGAAAAAAATGCAATCCTCTGAGTTCTAGGCTTCAAAAATGAACCAGGTATTATACTATGTACATCGATTTGATGTGCAAGTGTGCAATAAATATATACACATACATTCCTATCTGCTTTTCATCATTCTAGAGTATTCATAGTAGATCAAGCTGGGCTTTAGAAGTATGAAAAGGCCATACAGTGAAAAAGAAAATAAAGGATACAATGGGTTTTAGGCCCGAAGAATAATAATGCTTAGCTAGTTACTTTAACTTTGGAGCAGACTAAAAAAGTTGTTTTGAAATAAATGGTACCTGTAAGGAGTGCTTACTGCAATACTTGTTACATGTTATTAGTCAGTTTTTTGATAATAGCACTGACCTGAAATATATGGTGATAGTAAGACAGTTCCCACTGTCCTAGAATTCCCCTAATGGCCAGCTATAGCTATTCAATATCTTTGTAAGCATTTCAAGAGTTGTGTTGCTCAGCCTTTGAAAGTTAACTAGCTAATAACCTACTTCTCTTTATGTAGCTACATCAGTTGCTCGTGGTCCCAATGAAGTATAAAAGAGGATATAAGCCGCTGAAGATTTCACAGAAGAAATGGAGATATCAGAAACTTCATGATCATCAAATTTAAACCACCGCTGTCTTGCTGCATTTTTACAATAGGCAGTATAATGGCCTCCATCCAGTCCACCGTAGTGATTCTGTGCCAAACAAGACAGAAAATCAATTCAGTTGAATTATTTTAAATATGTTAATTCCAAAGCGCTGTTTTTTCTCATGAAGGAACAAGTATTTTCAGTTCAATGAGATACTTACTGAAACAGAAAACAAGTTATATTTCTTCAAATTGTTCTTTGGACCAATAACATACTGCGACAGGTCAAGATTTTCTAATGGGAAGTCCACAGATGTCTGTAATTTTTGCTTCCACCTGCCATCGTAGGAAAAACTGCAGAGCAAAATATTACAGCAATTACACTGACAGATCAGACATCAGAAAACCCAAATTCATTAAACAACCTAGATTTTTAGCTAGGACAGTACAACAATCCATTTCAAATATTAAGAATTTTAGTAAT
This sequence comes from Talpa occidentalis, assembly GCF_014898055.3. Taxonomy (NCBI): domain Eukaryota; kingdom Metazoa; phylum Chordata; class Mammalia; order Eulipotyphla; family Talpidae; genus Talpa; species Talpa occidentalis. The sequence continues at coordinate 18,344,380 of NW_023601104.1, read as the reverse complement.
GGAGGACCTGTACACTTGGTTTCATTTTCCTTTTACAGATGTGGAAACAATAGCGACTTGCTCAAGGTCAAAGAACTTGAGTGGCAGGGTGATAACTGAGGCATCTGTACTCCACACAGACTAAAGATTCAGTGTGAAGACATGGGCTATATTTTATATCTACCTCACCATTACTTCTTCCATTACACAGCTAGACCTTTCTCACTGGCTGGAAAAAATTGGACAAAAATATGCCTGCTGTCAACAATGGCATCATTTAACTTATTATCTTTAAAATTACACTTTTAAAACACATTTCATATTCAGCACAAGATTTTTACCTTTTAATGATTGTTTTATATTTAAGTTTCACTGATTTTTTAAAAAAACAGAATTACAGGAAATAGTGTATTGTCATTTTGCTCTATTGCAAACACTAAGGTGAACTAATAGTTTCATTGTTTCTGCTTATTTTCCTAGAGCTACCCTAACTTTTCTTAACTATGCATCACTGGTAGGCAACAACATTCAAGAATTCAGAATTCCCTCACTGGTACTAAACAGGTAAAACAAGTTGTCCCCTTTACCGTTTCAGATGCACTAAAAGCACAGGTGGCAACTTCCAGATTTCTATCTTTTTCAGAGAATCCCGTCGAGCTCTGCAATGACTACAGTAAAACCTGTTATTATCTGTGAGTTTTTCTTCTTTGGAAAATAACCTAAGGCAATCCTGGAGAAAAACACAAATAGATTTATTCAACAATAAACTAGAATAAAACAGCTCCTGCTTGCACAAAGTGTATGATCTAGTGAAGAACACACACAGGAGACTGGTGAGTGTTGCATGCCCTAAGAGCAAGAGGAACTGACCCTTTACCTTTCTACCTGGTGCACAAAGCCTATAGTTACCACAAATCACCCAGATCACACTTCTATTGTGTGAAAAATGTTATTTCATATTTCCATGTAGAGGCAAATTCTTATAAAATGCAGACCTAAATTAAATTCATCATACAATTTTCCAAATTAAAACTTTTCAAAAAACAAATTTAAATATGAGTTCATTTTTAAATACATTTTTCTGACCTAATTAAAATAGAATTTGTGCTTTTAACCTGTAAAGTGTTTACATGGTTAAATACTAGAAATAAATTACTGAATAAAGTAGATGTCCATATGCATATAAACATTTTATTGAAAGTATCAGTTTTTCTATCTTGAACTTACCTGTAATGTACATTTACTTGTGGATGCTAGTGGTAGAGACAAATACATAAAGGCCTCAAATGTCCTAGACTTTTTGTGACAGGTGAGGCACTGTACTGTGGATTTAAATTGACCCTGAAAAAGTGCAACAATAATAGATTCATTGAGCTGCTTGTGTTTCTGCCAAGCATGTTCTGCAGCTTTAAAGTCATCAAGATGATCATTATTTTCTTCTTTATGTCTCTTCCGATTATCAGCCTGGAAATAAGAATTTTTAAATATGAAATTAGAAACACTTCTGGTTCTCCTAAGGAAAGTTTTGTTACCAAAAGTTTTAGACAACCTTCCCTGCTCTCCTAAAGGTACATTATCAAGAGTGGTGACTTGATGGAATTTTTTTTTTTAATAGAGGCATGTTTATTTGTTTTGTTTATACATGCACTGGGTACAGTCAGAAGCGCAGGAGGGTGAGAGAATTCACCAGAGGCAGAACAGGCAGAAGGACCGAAGTACACTGCTGAGGGGAGCAGCGGGCGGCAGGAGAGGTCTGCGCGCCATGTGGGACCCTCCTCCGGTGGCCGGGGAGTGAACCGGTGCCTCAGAGGCCACGGGCAGCTTCGCAACCCAGCGCTTAACCGCTGCGCCACCGGGGAGGCCCTTGATGGAATTTCTTAAGCTTTTAAAATAGACATTCCACATGTAGCTGGGAGGTGACACTACAACTAAAGATGAGCCCAGGACAAGTCAACAGCTTGATGCTAAAAAGCGACAGCATATACATGGGAGTGTGGTCATTTATGTAGAGACAAATGGATAGATTATTTTTCACAAGTCATTTGGTTATGTGAAAATTCTTAGAAAAAAGTATACAGTATAATATACATAATATAAAATAGCCTGAACATCTCTATTTTAACATTCACAAATTTCTCACAATAATACAACCTGTTAACATTTTAGGCAAGTATAAGTAAATGCACATTGTATATACTTTTCTAATACTAGATCAATGAGATTGTTTTGTAGTTCCATATTTTAGTACAGCCCCTATTTCAATAAACCAGCTAACTGAACCAAATGTACTTTATTTTAATGATTTATCATTTTATGTCCTTGTGTTTTCTTTTTACAATGTAGGATTTCTCCCCTCAGGTATGGTCACCATAGTTTTCCCACCACCAGCACTGTAATGTTAAATTTCTATAAAAATGATTGTTGCTGAGTAATCAAAAAAAGTCCTTGCACTGTAGAAAAATTAAATGTCTTACTTTATTGAGATCTTCATGGAGACCATCCATTAGGAACAGAAGCAGTTCTTGTGAATCTTGTTGGCTGTATCCTGCAAACTGGTCATTGATCTTCCCAATGGTGATTTTAAAGTCTTTCGGGCTGATGTACCTGTACTGTCCTGTCCACAGGGCTTTCATGATTATGCCAAATTCTTCTGCCACTTCGCCTTTATGCCCCAACAAATTTGACCTTTGCAAATAAAATTAAAGTTATATTCTAGGCACAGTGGGTTCTTGATGTCAATATTAAACTCTTCATACTATGATCCTACTCTAAAATACTTAGTTTTTTACTGTCTTCAACTCGCTCCTTTTTAGCTGCTAGGTCTGCACCATCTTTTACTCAACAGACTGCAATTTATGACAGTATGGTTTTGCCTTCTTTCACTACTCCTTTCCAGTATGTCCTTTCCTCTAAGTAATTTTCCCCTTTCCTAATTTGAATTTTCTGGGGCTGGGTGGTGAAGTATGGCTTTAATGTTAATATTGTAAAAAGTATGAAATTTCCTCACCTGTTAATATCATCCTGATAACAGTTTCGGTTGAAATAATCAGCCAAATGTGGAGCATTACATAGGCACTGCAATATTGAGTTCATGTAACAAGTATTTCCTAAATTACGTAGTCCAGTGAGAGCTGGTCCAGATCCTCCAAAAACTGGATTGAGGTTTCGAATCTGAGAAGCAGAAAGCCTTGTGATCTCAGCTTTAGGATAGCATGTTGGCCTGAGGATGAAAAGGTATATAAAGATGTCTTAAAATGCACAGTAAATGAAATTAAGATGCATCCTACAAATGAGAGAAGACTCTAGAATCTGTGCCACAGCCCACGGTGATCTTGTAAATAGTTAATGTTAACTCATTACTATAAGGTACTGGGCCTTATAGAATATTTAATATCTAGGTAATTGGTTACATTCTTTGACCCTCTATGAAGCAGATACCTTGAACCTTTTACATAGGTCCTTGGTTCTTTTTTTTTGTGGGACCCTCGCCGGCAGCCAAGGAACAAACCAGCGCTCAACTGCTGTGCCACCAGGGGAGGCCCAGGTCCTTGGTTCTTAAAACCTGAGAAAGGTTCTCTGGTCTTTCATGAAACCAAGACTCTCAAGCACCTTTTAGCAAACTTGAAAGCTCAGCACTTCACACAAATGTTTACACTTAACTAGAATACCAAATAGGTAATTTAAAAAGGCATATTATGGAGTAGGTAGCAACAGAGGCAGATGTTCTCAGGCTACTATTACCTCAAGTCCAGAACTCCCTGGTGGTTATTTAAATTAAAGGTTCCGCAGTTATATCAACCACAATTCAAAATAGTCACACTGTACAGCACAAATACAGAGGATTTCTATCATAGAAAGATGTACTAAACAGCATTAAACTACAGAATGCCTCTAAGACTTTTGTTAGTGTATTTGGTTTATATGTGGGAGTTCTAAAACTGCTATAGCATTAAGAAAAAACTTAACTGACAGATCTTATTGCCAAATTAAAAAAGAGTCCCCATCTGTGAAGATAGATAAGTTCTCAGGAGGAAAAAAATAACTACTTTTTTGCTATTTGTTACAAAAAAAGATGACCTACTTATATCTAATCTTCCCCCCCTTCTCTGAAACAAAGTATAGATTAGAAGTGCTAAGTAGACTTGAAAAGCAGACTTCTCAATTATAAGCATGAGAGTTTCAAAAAAGGGACAGGAATATGAGATAATGTTTTGGGAAACTTAAATGAACAAATGGTGGCTACTAGTGAACAGAATAACCAATTCTATAAATTATGGTGGTCAAAGGGACCCCAGATTTTAATCTATAGCATGCTGCCTTAAAATGTGTACACATGCTTTTATAGCTACATTAACACATACTTATAGTCCGTGCTCAGAAGAAAAACCAAGGACATTTAATCATTTTTTCCTCTGTGGTAAACAATGGAGGCAACAGCTATTCACTGAATTTTCTGATTCCCTGACATTAAAAAGCTGATATGTTTTGGGCCTCCCTGGTGGCGCAGCGGTTGAGCGCTGGGTTGCGAAGCTGCCGGTGACCTCTGCGGCGCCGGTTCGATTCCTGGCTGCTCCCTGGCCACCAGAGGAGGGTCCCGCATGGCGCGCAGACCTCTCCTGCCGCCCGCTGCTCCCCTCAGCAGTGTACTTCGGTCCTTCTGCCTGCTCTGCTCCCTGCTCTGGCTCTGGTGAATTCTCTCACCCTCCCGCGCTTCTGACTGTACCCAGTGCATGTACAAACAAAACAAACAAACAAATAAATAAATAAATAAATAAATAAAAAAAAAAAAAAAAAAAAAAAGCTGATATGTTTAATGTAGAACATATAGATAATTTAGATCTAGGAGTTAGGATAAACTTACTTGTTTTCCCGATTAACTGCTGGAGTTACTGCTGGCTTTCTCTTCTCTTCCTCTTGAATGGCCTGAGTTATATCTGGGGAGGAGTACGAGCGCTTCAGTTTGGAGGGTTCCCTATCCCGCTCAGCAGGAATCTGTGGCTTGGTTTTATGAGTGGGAGGGGTGGAAGGAGGTGCAGATGATGGAGCCATTTCCGGTGGATACATATGAACAGTGTTGGTGGGTGAATGATAATAACGAAAAGTTCCAGTGATTGGGTCAAGAAACTTGAAAGGAAAAAAAAAATAAAAGTCAAAAAACAGTGACCATTATAAAATAAAAATCACTCAAAAGCATTCCATTGCTAAACCTACTTTTGAATTAAAATAATTTTAATGAAATGATAATTCTATAAAATTTTCCAAAACTTTAGGTTTTAAAGTTATAAACTGAATGACAAATGCTCATATATTGTAGCCAGCATCCCAGGTTCATTGAGAAATCTAACTCTACTGTAATTAGGGAAGCAGCTATGTCCTCTACAATGAAGAAACAGCACTGACTATATTACACATGTAAAACAAACGTTTTTGGATTTTTTTTTTTTTTTTCCCAAAGAACACAGTAATCATGTTACTTTATTTCTGCGCAAATTTTGAGTTTTACCTTAGCCCAGCCTAAAGGCAGTCCTGGTACAATCCTCCCCATTTCTTCACTTCGTGCTCTTGTCAAAGGTTCTCGCTGAGCCTAGTTTAAGGGAAAACAAGATCTTTGAATTAAATTTTGCCACATACCAACCTGTACCAGAAAAACCTGCATGGTCCCCTTTTTAAAAAAAGTTGAGAGATAAAGAGCTCAATGTGTTTTTCTTAAAGTCCAAGTACTACCACAGCAAATGAAGGAGGAATATATATATATAAGCATATAATGGTTTTTCAATGTTTCTTTAAAAAATAGAAAGATAATTTTACTTTTCGTTATTAACCCAAAAGAAGGAACATATTTCCACACAAAGAATTCTATTTGATATTCTATTAAAAAAAAAAAAAAAAGAATTCTATTTGATATTCTTAACAGCACACAGCCCCAAAGTAGAAGCAATCCAAATGTCCACGAATTGATGAATGAAAAGACTAGCATATCCACACAATGGAATACTACCTAGCAATACAGAGAAATAAAACTGATCCAGGATACAAGGATGAATTTCAAATTATGAAAATTCTTCTATAGACACATATCCAAGAAATATTTAGGAGGCAGGTCTATGGAGACAATAGATTCATAGCTGTTAGGGGCTTGAGGGTGGGACAAACAAATGACTACAACTGGGCACAGGGACCTTTTTGGCTATGGAAATTTTCTAAAATTCGACCGAGTACAAAATTGTTTCACAACATTGAGCTAAAATCCCTGAACTGTACACAAAAGATGGGTGAATTTGATAGTGTACAAATTATACATCAATATAGCTCTTCAATGAAAACATAGGCAAAGATGTCTTATAAAAGGCCCAAGTATTTTAAAAATCATAATGAAATATATATAAAATTTGTCATCTTAACCATTTTTAAGTGCATAGGCTGGTGGCATTAGTATATTCACACTGGGTAACCATGCTACAGAATTCTCTTCATGTTGCAAAACTGGAACTGCGTACCCATCTCCAGTCTCCCTATGGCAACTGCCACTCATTAACCATCTCTATGAATTTGACTACTCTAGGTAACCTATTTGTATAGGTTTATACAAATTAAATCATACAATATTTGTGTGATTTTTCCATTTTGTAAAGGATTTACCTCTCATATGTGCTCAAGGTTCATCCATGTTGTAGCATGTATCTGAATTTCCTTCATTTTAAATCAACCTGTCATATTGCTTCTATCTTTTGGTTATTTTGAATAAATAATATTGCTATGAATATGGGTGTATACAGACATCTCCAAGACCTTGCTTTTAATTATTTGGGTATATATTTAAATGTAGAATTGCTGGATCACGTGGTAAAACCTAAATATTTTTGACTTTCATAAAATGAATAAAATATACTTATTTTAAATAGCATGACAGGGGCCTCTTTGGCGGCGCAGGATTGTTAAAGACAGCACTATCAAGCTATCCGCAGCCACTACAGCACGAGTTCAATCCCCGGCCGGCCAGGGAGTAACCCACATGGCACAGCAGACCTCTCTTACCTTGCCCCCCTTCCCCTCATCAGTGTATTTCAGTAGATGTGCCTGTTCTGCTCACCACTCTGTATCTGATGAATCCTCTCAGCCCATGCCTCTGGCCTACGCCCCAGTTCTTGTATGCATAAATAAATAAATCTATCTTTAAAAAAATAGTATGATAAATGGGCCTCCCCGGTGGCGCAGCGGTTGAGCGCTGGGTTGCGAAGCTGCCCGCGGCTTCTGCAGCGCCGGTTCGATCCCCGGCTGCTCCCCGGCCACCGGAGGAGGGTCCCACATGGCGCGCAGACCTCTCCTGCCGCCCGCTGCTCCCCTCAGCAGTGTACTTCGGTCCTTCTGCCTGCTCTGCTCCCCGCTCTGGCTCTGGTGAATTCTCTCACCCTCCCGTGCTTCTGACTGTACCCAGTGCATGTGTAAACAGAACAAACAAATAAATAAATAAATAAACATGCCTCTATTTAAAAAAAAAAAAAAATAGTATGATAAACATCCATTTCCTTTAGCATTTGAAGGAATCGATGATGTAAAAGTAAACGAAAACAGGTGTCAAAGACAGCAAAGATCCTTCAGGTAGATCCCAAGTTGGAGGAGATAATAAGGTAAAGATAACAACATGGTTATAACAATTAAACATATAAACCTTTTTCCAACCCAAAGAACTACTTACTTTATTTCTTTCAGCGTCCTCCACAGTCTCTCTAAAAGCTCCAGTCTTTAGATTCCCACTTTCTGGTTGTCCTTTAATCTTAACAGCCTGTAAAATCATACAAATTTTAGATGTGAAAGAAAACGTGAACTTTTCCCCAACATAAACTTAGTTAACACAATAAAATCCATCATGCTGAAAATGTAAAAAAAAAAAATAAAGTCCACTGAAAACTTATTCTCTTGTAAAATGTACTTTTAATTAAAGATGCATATGGAATTTCCTAACACTAAGGATAAAGAAGAAATTTTGATGACTCAGAATAGGGAAAAACATGCAAACTGCATTGGACTGCAAAGCATAGATTCCTAATACATGGCCAAGTATAAGATGTTAGTCACTAGTATATACTCACCATGGCCTCTTTTGAACACCTTCCTTTTACTCAAGGAAATGATAAAGGTTACCAGGAAAATGGCAACTCTCAAAAAAAAATTAATGTATTAAAGAAATGACAGTATTTTATACTAAGTAATATTTAAAAATACAGGGTCCATTTTATATTGTCCTAGAAACTAACAGGTTCCTTAAAAAATTCACTAATACTTACTTTTTAAAATAATTTATATTTTTAATTTTTATATTTATATTTTTAATTTTCATATTTTATTTAAAAAATACAGTGAAGTAAAAATTTAGGGAAAAAATGGGGTTTTTTGGCCTACTATTTATTTTTAATTGAGGTAACATTGGTTTTGCAACACTATATTATGAAATGGGGAATAGATTTGAACCTCTTAGATATGTTACCACACACATTTGCCTGCTTTTAAAAGAAGCATACAATGAATGTAAATATATATTTTTTCCCTCTGTGTTAAAACAGAGAAACATGAAAAATCATGGATGATAGTCTGGGAGCTATTTAGATTTGTAGGAATTTGACACCTCTACTAAATGACTACAGGAATAGGAATACTGTAAGTTCTTAAGACTGCCTGCTAATTGTAGCAAGATGAAAAGGAAGGGCTTTGGAATTTCATTGGCTATGTAATCTTAGGCAAATTATTTAAATTCTCTCAACTTCAATGACATTTTGAAATTCATGGAATGACATTTTGAAATTCATGGTAATTCATGGAATTACCATTGGGAGGAACAAGATAATGGGCGGAGGGGCGAAATAAAAGCTGTACGTTCTAATTTTCCTTTAAGTAGCTTCACTACATAGGATTAATTTCCCTAATTTAAGTGCCGAGTAGATTTTTGCATAGGAGTTATACTTTTGATAGCTGAGGTTACTAGGTAAGTGTTCCTGGGTTAAGTGCAGAACTAATATGAATTGTTAATTCTGGTTCTTCCTGAACAACTGAGAAGTACAGAAAGTGACATCCTGTAAATATTTCACCTTCCATCAGTCACTTTCACAACATAATCACTTTCACATTACCAAGTATTTACATTTAGATGTACATAAAAAGGACTATAACTATTCTTGATGTTACCAAGTAAACATACAAAATGGTTAGACGTGACCCTAACATCATTTCTTGAAAATACAGATTGAAAATTTATAAAAACTTATTTGACATTCTAAAGGAAAAGGCACTGTGGGAAATGAATAACAACATGCTATAGCATAGGCTAAAAAATATGTTCCCCAAATTGTGGTACTCAATTTTGGGGTATAGACAAGGGCAACATTAATGAGGTTATGGCAGATATTTATTATTTCATTAGGCAACAAAAAAAATGTCTGAGACATGACTAAAAAAACAAACAGCAAACATACACAAAGATAAATGTAAAATGTGTATGCCACTGATTTTGGAAAGAATCTAAGTAGATATAAAACCTATCATATAAATATTGGCACCTAATTCTTCCATACTGAGAGAGATGATATTTTTACTCTAGTTTTTGGATGATACATCATACATGAAGAATGTAACTAAAGAATTAAAACTATGTTGCATTTCATACACACAAAAAGAAATTCCAATCTCAAAGGAGAGTAGATGAGCAAATGTAGATGAATGAATACAAATCTGACAACCCATAGAAAACTACTTAAAATGTTTATGCTGTTTGTGAAATACCACTACCGTCATCTTTTTATGTACATTTTATCTCACAGAGCTGGCAATTTGTATTGTTTGTTTCTGTCTTTACCTTGCCTGAATTTGAATCTGTCACAGAGGCAGGGGACACATCTGTGGACTTTTTCTGCAACTCTGGAGTTGGACACATCCTCCCTCTGTCTTCCACAGACTTCTTGGCATCAATAGTTTCATGTTCACTAATACTTTGTCTTTTTACTCCTGTTATTTCTCTGCCCCTCTTTGCTGAGGTTTCTTTCTCTTCTTTCCTGGTCTGTTCACTTTCTCTCCTTTCCATTTCCTCTTTTGCTTTTCGTTGCCTCTCTGTGAATTCATTTTCTTCAGTTTCTTGTTTCTGTCTGGTTTTTTGTTCCTGTTCTTCCCTCCTCAGTTTCTCTTTTTGTTCTTCTTGCTGCCTTTCTCGCAGTTCTTTTTCTTGCTTGTTTTTCTCCATTAGAAGAGCAGTTTCTGCATGAATGAAAGCTTTTTCTTCATCTGTTAACATGGCAGTTGGAGGGGGGAATGCTGGCTTTGTTGAACGATCAGGAACAACTTTTCCATTCTGAGGAGACTGTTGTTCCTTATCTGTACTTTCAGATTTTATTCTATGATCTTCAGGCAATTTGACTGAAGGTTTTTTAGTACGATCAATCTGTAACAACCAAAACAGAGCAAAAAGTATTTTTACCTAAATCCAGTAATGTTACCACCTCAATTCTTGATGGTAAGTTGTGACAAAACATGAAAAAGTCATTGTTTGAGACAACATCTGCCAGAAAGTTCTTGTGTCAATTACCCAATGTCAAGACTTCTCATAAGGTCTTTGAAAAAGAAAGAGCCAAACACTACTAATACTTACGTCTCTAGATTCCACACTTTCAATTCACCCTGTTACATTCTGTCTTGAGAAGAGTTCAACCTAAAACACAAAACCTAGACCTGGACATACCCAGATAAGTTCCATTTCTATATATCCAATTGATTCAACTGGCTACTCACTATCTCCTTGTGAGTGTTTCATATACACTACAAACCCAGTGTTCAAAACTGAATTCATGATGCCCATTCCCGCCCCACCCCCCAAAACACTGTCTTTATCTCATGGATGGAACCATTATCCAGTTTCTCCAACCAGAATCCTGAGTTTCATAAGGCCTCTTTCCATTATCATCAACCAAGTCCATGCCAACATCCTCTTTCTATACCTTACAACTAGCTGCCAATTCGCTCCTTCTGCCTGCCTTCTAATCTATTTGTCCACACTGTAGCCAGTTATTGTTTTAAAACACAAATCTCACCATGTTCCTTACCTGCTAAAACCTATTTTAAGTAGCCACTCACTGTATTTAAATTACATCGAAATTCCTTACGCTGGCCATAAGGACCTTGTGTGTCACCACTTCCCACTTCTCCAGTGTTATTTCATACTAGTAATTCAGTAAACCAGTCATAATCAGACTTTATCTTTCATTGTCAAAAAAGATCACATTCCTTCCCAACTCAGGCTTTTATACTAGATAATACCCACCATCACATTAGGTTCTAGCTTAGCTATCTCTCCCTCAGAAAAAGACTTTCCTGTCCCCTAACACTAGCTAAGTTCTCAGATAATGCTTTCATAACCTATTCCTCCCTTCACAGTACTTATTGGGATTCTGATTAAATAACTATGATTATTTGTTTAAAATCTTTCTTCGCTCTTAGAAATAACAGAATAGTAGTCAAGTAATAAGCTATCTAAATTCCTGATTTAATGAATTAAATGTCTACAACCTCAATTTAACAGCACACTAACAAGTGCCCCAACATCATTTCTGGATACTACTTATCACTGAAACAAAATGGGAATTTACAAGACTATCTCCTAGTAACAATCTGCATAGTAATCATATAAACGAATCACAAAACATTAATGCGGGAACAAGTTAGTGAAAAAGGAACTATTACTCCTTTTACTCATCATTCTATTTTTTCTATTCACTTAAAAAAAAAAAGTGGGAAGAACCACTACAGGGATAATATTAACAATAAAGATGTTTAGAATATTGTCACTTGCATTTTAAGGAAGGATGTTAAATAGTCTTAAGATTTAGTCTGAATCTAATATTAACAATAAATGTGTTGCATCCACATTTTGGTAATTCTTTATTTATTTATTTATTTTTTAAAGTAGAGGCATGTTTTATTTATTTGTTTGTTTGTTTGTTTGTTTTGTTTAAACATGCACTGAGGACAGTCAGAAGCGCGGGAGGGTGAGAGAATTCACCAGAGCCAGAGCGGGGAGCAGAGCAGGCAGAAGGACCGAAGTACACTGCTGAGGGGAGCAGCGGGCGGCAGGAGAGGTCTGCGCGCCATGTGGGACCCTCCTCCGGTGGCAGGGGAGCAGCCAGGGATCGAACCTGCGCCACAGAGGCCGCGGGTGGCTCTGTAACCCGATGCTCAACCGCTGCGCCACCGGGGAGGCCCCACATTTTGGTAATTCAATCCATTTTCTCCTAATCTTAAAATCACAACTATAATCATATTATACCTGAGATAAAATGCTTAATGTATCCCTTATTTCCAGGATAAAATTCCCATTTGATCAAGTCTCTACTGATGGCTCTTCAACCTTAGCTACTATGACACTCTCCAAGAGAGAGCAGTGTCTGAGCACATTGACACTTGTCACAGGTCCCACAGCACATGCTGAGGACCTGTAGTCATACAATTTTCTAACTTCTCCCATTTTCATAACCTCAATGAAGACCTCCCTGACATCCCTCTTGACAGCATCTCTCTCCCTGCTCTATGCTCCAGAAACTATTACAGACATGACTATCTGTCTTATCCTCTGTCTAATTATGCATCAGTTTCTCCTAAAAATGAGACATAGTTTAATCATATTTGTACACCTCATGATGTCTTTCATATAGAAAATTTTCAAAGTATACTTGACAAATAACACATATCTTAGAAAGTTTTAAAGAAAGGATTAGGGTTCAAATATCAGTTAAGTTGAAAGTAAGCACAATAAAAATCTCTTTAAAATTCTTTCACTTGCATTTTAAGGAAGGTTGTTAAATAGTTTAAGATTTAGTCTGAAATATTAAAAGTAGACAATTAAAAGATGAACAAACTGCCTCATTTTTTAACAAATGACTTAATTTTCTATTCATATCCTGCCCCATAAATCAAATGCCATCCACTTTACATGTAAGTAGAATTTAACTGTATCTGAGGAAATTAAAAATGCTAAAAAATTGGAAAATGCACACAAGAACAGGTAACTTTCCTTTAAATAAAATTTTACGAAGAAGACAAAGCTGCAAATGTTTATTGTGATATCTTAGTTATTAAAATTTTGAAAGAGGGGCCTCCCTGGTGGTGCAAGGGGTTAAGTTGCAGCACTGTAAAGCTCTCAACAGCTATTGCAGCACAGATCCCCGCCTGGCCAGGGAGCTACCCACACGGTGCAGCAGACCTCTTCTGACTCACCCGCTGCTCCCCTCAGCAATGTATTTCAGCCAATCCACCTGTTCTGTTCCCCACTCTGTCTCTGGTGAATCCTCTCACCCCCCGCACCTCTGGCCTGTACCTCAGTTCTCGTATGCATAAATAAATCTTTGAAAAAAAATAAAATTTTGAAATAATTACATATATATGCTATGCCTGTTATTGATCTGTCAAGTTTAAGGAAATGGAACTAAAGTTTCAAAACCAAAATATTGACATCACACGCATATATGCTTATCTATCATCTAAAACCTCACTATTTGGGAATTCTATAGGTTAAATTACCAAACAAACCACAAAAGTTTTGTTCAGTTTCACGGTGGAAATACAATCTGTTATTGTTATGTCCGCATGCGGTAAATGAACAGCTAGCTGGGTTTGAAATTCTTTGCATAATCGAATATTGCTGTGGTTATAGGACTAAATTATTAAAACAGAAGAGACAAAGTTAATAGAAAATCAAGACCATACCTGAGGGATATTCTTTAAAATAGGCACTGGATGAATTATGGATGGAATATCAGATTTAAAAGCTGCAATTGGTTCAACTGGAGCTGGTATATTCAGTGGTCCCATTCTCTCATCTTGATCATTTATCAATTCTGCATTTCCATCTACTTCTATAGAAGGAGGTGGCATCTGGGCAGTAGGTTTAGAAGTAACTGATTCTTCCAGTGAGGGATAAGTAAAATCCACTAAAATCCCCAAAATAATGATAATTATTTAAAAACCCTCAATAGTACTTACATATCTCATGCCTGTCATATATAATGTAAACTATATGAAGTGTGACCATAATAGTTTTAAAGAACTAAACATTAAATTCCAAGTGGTATGCATCTTGTACTTGTTATGCCTGAAAACAAACTCCAATCTAACAGGACAAATGCACACACAACCATAAACATTACTCTGAGAACATAAATAATTTTATAGTGCATTTTACCAAACCTATTCTTTTTTTCTGTATGTGAATTTTTATTCTTCATAAAGTGCTCAAACCATGAAAAACATGTAGAAACAACTGGGAAGACAAACAGCAAAGCAGACCTGTGCCTGCTCCCTGCCCACCCCACCTGTAGCTCTCCTCCAACTTGTGGCCAGGAACTGAACCAATTTAAAAAAAAAAATTTCACATACATACATGAGATAGACACCTCTTCATTCTTGCTTCGTGAAGGTCGAGTGACTTTTGCATTTGTTGTGTACTGGGGATAACAAAGGAGCCAGTTTTCATAGCCTCCTTCTAAAACTAAAGGCTCATTGCGCAGGACAGTTTTAGTTTCCCACTATAAATTAAGGAAATAGTATTTTTAATATGGCAGCAGTCTTTTGACAGCTAAAAACACAACAAACCTGAATTTTAAATTGATTCCCCGAAGACAACATTCATCTTCTAAATGATAAAAAAGAGAGAGAGAGAACTGAATTCAAAATTCAGCATTAAACAGATGTTCAGGGAAGGGTTTTAAAACCACACTAGGAATCTGTGATTTTAGAAGTTTATAAAAAAAAAAAAAGTTTATATATGTGTATTACTGTAGGATAACTTCCTAGAAGTAGAACTGCTGATTTGAAAGTTTAGCTGTTACTATCAAATTGCCTTTCAAAAATATGATACCAATTCACACAAGTACCAATAGTGTATGAGAATGCCCATTATAAATCTTTACATTTTTACCAAACCAGTCGATACTGAATCCTACCTTGTTTTACTTGGCATTTCTTTATTAGTGAAGTTGAACATCTTTTAATGTTTATTAACCATTTATATTCTATGGCTTAACTAATATCATCCTTTGCCCATCTTTTTCTGAGATGTTTGCAATTTTCTTTGTAAACAGTGAATATACTTGGAATATTAAGGAAAAGTAGCTCTGTCATGTATATATTACAAATATTTTCCGAATTTTTACTTCATTTATGGTGTTTTTAACAAGTTAAGTATACTGGTCTTCCTTTATGACACCTTGGTTTGGGATCATGATATAAAAATATCTACCAATATTTTTCTCACACTTTACTGTTTCAATCTACATATTTAGCTTTTGCCTATTTGGATTCACTTTACTTTGAAGTAGGGATTCACTTTACTTACTGGCTAGCCAATTGTACCCAATCCATTCATTACAATCTATTTTGTTTTCCTCACTGATTTCTTATATCATATTCATCATACACTTAATTTTCATGTCTTAGGTTGGAATTTATAAAATTGCCAAATTTGTATGTCAAAACTACTGAATATTGGCAGTTTCACACATCATGTTATACTTGGGTTTATTACTATTCCCTATTTTAAAGCATAAATTATTTTGAGGCTTTTAAGACAGTTCTACTGGAGGGCAATGCTACATCAATTGCCCTACTGCTCAAGTAAGTTTTAATTTCATCTACCATCATGCAATGCTTTAATGATTTAAAAAATTAAAAAGCATTATTTAGCTTTGTAAATCTGATCAGAGAAAATGGCATTCACTGTTTCAATTTGCATTTCTTTGGTTACTAATAAAGCTGGATATTTTATACTTCTGTCATTTGCCTTTCCTCTATTGTTCATGTCTGTCTGTGTCCACCACTTAAATTAAATAACGATCTTATTATTTACTAAAGTTTTCTGGATTTGGGCCTCCCTGGTGGCGCAAGGGATTAAGCACCACCCTATGAAGCAATTCGCAGCCTCCGCAGCACGAGTTCAATCCCCGGCCGGCCAGAGAGAAACCCACATGGCAAAGCAGACCTCTCCTGTCTCGCCTGCTGCTCCCCTCAGCAGTGTATTTCAGTCCTTCTGCCTGGTCTGCTCCCGGCTTTGTCTCTGGCCTGCATCTCTGGCCTGTACCCCAGCTCTTGTATGCATAAATAATTCAATCTTGAAAAAAAATATATAGTTCTACCAGCAGAGCCTGAAGATTCTCACTGCTCCATAAATACTATATTAAAAAAAAAAAGTTCTCTGGATTTTAGATGTTCTAAACCACTGCCACATTTGTTGTAAATATTTTTTGGTTTGTTTTCTGCCTTGTAATCTCATGGTATTAATTCAAAGTGTTTATCAAATTCAATCTATCAGTCTTTTTTCTTTAGTGACTTCTTCCTCTGCCTTTGTTTCATAGTCTAATTCTTAAAACAAATTCATTTATATATCTGAAAATTCTAATGTCCTGTTTTATAAAGACCTATTTTTTTAATTTGGTGACTCAAATGTAATCTTTTAAAATCTAAACTAAGAAAAAAAACTCTACAACCAGAATATGATGGCTCTTCTTGACCTTAAAATAAACAGTTAGTGACTACACCTTTCTAACAACCAGATAAGGCTTGCAATTACAATAAATAGGAAATTGCTGACCTTGAAAAGTGCATCTTTCAGACTCCGTAGAGTTGTTCCAATGTGTAAATCTTTTGTAGAACTAAACCAGTCAAGAAGTACCACATAATTCACATTTCCCCTCTTCTTCCAAGTGTCTTTAGAATCATCTGGGAGTTTTGTTTCAATCCAACTAGCAGTGACTCTGAAATTTATTAATATTTTTAGTGGGGCAGAAGTTTCCAAGAATATTCTAATATACTAATACAAGTATTCTATACTCTGTATAACATCACATCTATACTCTGTATAACATCACTCTGTATAACTTTGATAGATTCCTTTCTAATATGCTAAGATTGTAAATAGCCTAAAATATTTAACTCAAGTTTCGACCACAAAGGGGCCAAAACTGAAAACAAATGAAGTCATTTGAGCACCTCTCTCAGCAAAATATAAATGACTAAAGGATCACCTGGGTACTATTATTTCTATTTTGTTTTTTTTTATAACTATATAATTAATAGACAAATGCCAGAATATTTTTTTAATGAAACACATTTATTTACTGTGTGCCAGTTACTCTACTAAATGCTTTATTCTTAGGCCTCCTTGGTGGTGCAAGGGGGTAAGCACAGCACTCTCAAGCTATCCGCAGCTGGCAAGGGTTCTACCCACATGGTGCAGCAGACCTCTCCTACCTCGCCTGCTGCTCCCCTCAGCAGTATATTTCAGTCAGTCAGCTTGTTCTGTTTCCCATTCTGTCTCTGGTGAATCCCCTCATCCCATGCACCTCTGTCCTGTACCCCAATTCTTGTATGCATAAACAACAAATAAAAATTTTTTTAAAAAACCACTTTATTCTCATTGAATTTCACGAAATCCTCACAATATTCCTAGAAAGCAAAGCACTATTACCCCCTTTTTATATATTGGGAAACTTAGGTACCAAGAAGTAAGTTACCTGTGTTATTTCCTAGCCAGTGAAGCCAGAATTAACTCTTGGGCAATCTGGCCTTGGTTGCTTTGTACACTGCCTACTAGATTATCAACTTTGAATAACACCAGCTACACATTAAAGTATGCCACTCACTTCATCCTTTGCTCACTTTTTTCCTGTTTATTTTTTAATCAAATTTTATTAACTGACCATCCATTTACATAACTATATAATTCAGGAAGCACAACGTCACACCTTAACATAGGCACATGCTTTTACTCACCCGCCACCAAAGTTCCAGGGCCAGTCCTTTGCTCACTTAAAAAGCTAGTTCTTACAATGGGCCTGCCACATGGTCCCTCCTGCATATCCTATTATCTCAATGTCCTCATCTCCAATCAGAAGACTTCACTCTAGCAAAGAAGTCCTAGTTACTCCTGGTTATTCAGGCACACTCCTGCCTAAGGGCCTTTGCCTTGCTGTCTCCACCATCTGGACCCCTCTTCCCTCAGATACCTGTATCACTCATATCCCTTATCTCCTTTAAGATTTGCTCAAGTACTTTTCACTGTAGCTTTTCTAGATTAAAATCTGAATACCAGGCCCAACAAACAATATTCCCCCCCCTTATCTACTTTCCATGGTTTCACCTTCCATGGTTAAACGCAGTTCAAAAATATTACATGGAAAATTCCAGAAATAAAATTCATAAGTTTAAGTTCATAAGCTGTTTTGAACAGCATGATGAAATCTCAAACCATCTTGCTCCAACCTACCTGAGACATGAATCATCCTTTTTTCCACTACATCCAGACTGAAGGCTACCTGCCTGTTAGGCTGCCTCTTAGTCACATAGTAGCTCTCTTCCTTATCAATCCACGATGGTGGTATGGCAGTGCTTGTGTTCAAGGACACTTTTATTTTACCTAATAATGGCACTAAAGACTAGTAAATGCTGGCAATCTAGGTATGCCAAAGAGAAGCTGTAAAGAGCTTCCTTTAAGTGAAAAGTTTAAAGTTCTCCACTTAATCATTAAAGAAAATAATCAGAGTTTATATAAGGTTTGGTACTATCTGCAGTTTCAGGCATCCACTGAGATGGTCATGGAATGCATATCCCATGGATAAGGGGGAAACTATACACTTCACACATATCTCTAGGGCACTTAATAACAGCTTTCATTGCCTGATTCACCTATCCCATTCTCCTAAAAAAAATGTAAGCTTCACAAAGAAAAAGATTTGTATCTGTTCAGTGAATTAGCTCCAGCACTTGGAACCATAATAACCTAGGCCACAGTAAATGCTCAGTGGATTCTTGTTGAATGATTGAATAAGTAATACAGATTTGTCCTTCCAGGTGAGGAACTCCATATTATTCCTAGCAAAGCACTTTTATACAGTAGGCATTTCAGTATTGAATTGACGATACTTGCAAGTTGGGCATGACTGGTGAAACTTTTATTCATAAGTAAAACTAAATCATTTGGAATCTTTGGAGGGCCTCCCCGGTGGCGCAGCGGTTGAGCGCTGGGTTGAGAAGCTGCCCGCGGCCTCTGCGGCGCCGGTTCGATCCCCGGCTGCTCCCCGGCCACCGGAGGAAGGTCCCACATGGCGTGCAGACCTCTCCTGCCGCCCGCTGCTCCCCTCAGCGGTGTACTTCGGTCCTTCTGCCTGCTCTGCTCCCTGCTCTGGCTCTGGTGAATTCTCTCACCCTCCCGCGCTTCTGACTGTACCCAGTGCATGTATAAACAAAACAAACAAATAAATAAAACATGACTCTATTAAAAAAAAAAATTTAAAAAAAATAAATAAAATAAAAATAGAATCTTTGGAAGGAAAATTCCTGATGCTATTGATACAATGTTGGTCCTATATATTCCAAGAAGTAAAGAGAAATAGAAGAACTATAAAAAACTGTTCATTTAATGAGACATTTAATTTTCATATTAAATATCAAAAAGATGTTTGGTCAATGAAGAATGAGAAAAAACTGAAATATATTCTTAAGGAATATATTTGCCTAAATACTCTCAGGACTATTATTCAGCAGAAACACTGTGGGAAAAAGTAGTATCAACTAGTATTTCCCAAAAGCCATTTTTTCATGTATTCTCTTGATAAGATACTGTAATTCTGTTCTGTTACATCTATTTTAAATATTTACTAGATTATTTAGTTGAAAGTGATCTTAATTTTATTTTTTTATTTTATTTTATTTTTTGGGGGGGGCACCTGGGTGATAAGCAACCCAGGCCTCAGGGACAGAACACAGCATCGATCTGGTTGTTTTTCTTTCTTTTTTAAAGATTTATTTATTTATTTATTTATTTGTTTATTTATTTATTTATACAAGCACTGGGCACAGTCAGAAGTGCGGGAGGGTGAGAGAATTCACCAGGGCCAGAGTGGAGAGCAGAACAGGCAGACTGACGAAATACACTGCTGAGGGGAACAGCGGGCGGCAGGAGAGGTCTGTGTGCCATGTGGGACCCTCCTCCGGTGGCCGGGGATCGAACCGGCGCTGCAGAGGCTGCGGGCAGCTTCGCAGCCCAGCGCTCAACCGCTGCGCCACCAGGGGAGGCCCGATCTTAATTTTAATAGGAAATTTTATATTCCTTCTACATAAAAAAACAGGATCAAATCTAACTAAGAGGGTAATCCTAAAAATAATTATAACATCAGTAAAATTTGCTAGTCACACTATAGATCACCAGATAGCATTCAGAATAACTGAACTGCAATTACTCACAATACTACAGGTGACTCTCACAAACATAAGTTTGAGTACAAGAAGTCATACATAAAACACTACAGACTGTAGGATTCAATTTATATGAAGAGACAATAGACTGTATGATCCAATTTATACAAAGTACAAAATTAGGAAAAGAAATCTACTCTGGTAGAAGTTGGTGGTTCCCTTGACTGGTGAGGATAAGGGTTATAACTGATGAGGCACATCAGGGGCTTCTTCAAGTGATGGTAATGTTCTGTTTCTTTATCTAGATGCTAATTAACTAGGTATGTTCTGTTCTTTAAAATTCACTGGGCTGAATACTTAGGAATGCTTTTATATCTTTAAAGTACCATATTAAAATTTACAACCAGACCAGGAAAAAATATAGTCGTCAGCTAGCTATAGATACTGCTGCCTAAAGGAAACTCTGAGACTACTCTCTGGTAAGAGAGGAGATCAGGAAACATTAAGAATTACTTCTACCAGGGCCACCCTGGTGGCGCAAGGGGTTAAGCACCGCACTATGAAGCAATCCGCAGCCTCTGCAGCATGAATTCCATCCCCAGCCGGCCAGGGAGCAACCCACGTGGCGAAGCAGACCTCTCCTGTCTCGCCCACTGCTCCCCTCACTGTATTTCAGCTGTGTATTTCAGTCAGTCTGCCTGTTCTGTTCCTCACTCTGTCTCTGGTGAATCCTCTCACCCCCCTCATCTCTGGCCTGTACCCCGGCTGTGTATGCATAAATAAGTAAATCTTTAAAAAAAAAAAAATTATTTCTACCAAACTGAGACCTTTTTTCATTTTTGTTATTTGTTGACTTCATTTAATTTAGGACTGAAACAGAAATTAAAGCAGAATAATTTTCTCAGCATGCAATTTATTGTTCTTTAATAGTCAGTATACAATCATCTTATGGTTTCATAGTAGTCCAAATCTCCTATTTTGGCAAACAGGGAATTTAAACTCAAGATTACCAGCTTTCTAATAGCAGAGATTAGACTATCCAAAGATTAATTATAATTTGCTTTATCTTTTGAAATCCTTGGAATATATTCACCAATACATACACGATTAGACTAAGAATGCTAATCTTATTTCTGTTTTCAAAGCATACTCTTCTTCAGGTCAAACATTTACCAAGCATCTGCAATATGCCCCCCAAATCAATGGTAATTTTACTACTTAATTTAAAAAATATATCTTTTTAATGTTAAGTTAGTCCTAAAACATGCCATAAATCTTAAACAACCCAACTTCATCCAGTAAGACCCAGAGAAGGCATATGATTTATATGACATCTGAAATACTGAAAATAACCTAGGATCTGAAATTTTAGCTCTGTGTTTAGCTCTATGGTGTTTTGTAATATCAATATTAGTAACTTTACATTATTTTATAAGCTAAGGTCTTCTTATCAAACAAGAGTAAATAATTTTAGTATATCCTTACTATCACCAGGCACTGTTAAGTGTTTGTATACATATACATTTTCTCATCTAAACTTCTCAAAACTGCCGAGACAATGAAGCTAATAAGAGACAGTTACAACATGAATGTAGTCTAATTTTAGAGACTAGTTCATCACATAAGTTATATTGTTTCTTCTTTAAAAAGTTATTTGTATAATCTTTTACCACAAATAACAGTATGGGGAACTACAAAAACAAAAAATTCAATTAAGTTCATAATTATAGTCAATATGGTTCATGTGTTTCACAAGTTCATAAACAGAAAATTGCAAGAAAAATAAGTTAACACCTCGGGGAGAGAGCACACAAATCAGCTTCATTTCTCTTCTAATAAGACTTCAAAAAAAGAGATAGCAAAAAAATGTCTAACTGGTATGGTCCTTTATACTACCCTTCAGAAAGGATAAGATGTGCTACCAAAGAGCAAACAATAAAAAGGTCAATCAATAGGAAAAGACTATCAGTCAGTCAATAGGAAAAGACTATCACATTTAGTTTGGGTGCTAAGCAGTGAGATTTACTACTGGTCAGATTTTACCATTTTATCTGAATACATAGTGACTCACCCTGGACTGATGGCTTCTTCAGGAACACTGAGGGAATTTAAAATATGGGAATGCTGATAATCCTGCATTCTTCGAGCATCCATTATAATCAAGGTGATGTTTTTATCCATCATCATTGTGTATAGTTCCTCTGCTGTGATTGCTCCTTGAAATCACGAGACAAGATAAGAGACAAGAAACACCCAGTTCCCTGTGCTATTTTACCACTAAATACAGGACTAACAGCTTTTTCTAGAGGAGTGAAGCATACCTGCTATTTATTACTTTAACACTAATTATGTGTTTTTGACATTTATAAAGAAACTAGACCAATGTACTATTTATAAAGACTTAAAATATCAAAACTTGTTGAATGATGTTACAACTACATCTGTTGTTAGCACTGTGGGGATTTTAAAAGGAAATTAGTAAGTGTGTCTCTTAACAATATTCCTTTTCTGTTTTTTTTTTTTTTAATTTAATCTGAAGAAACATTTGTGGTTCAAAAGTTCTTAAAAGGTTCTAAGTTCTTTTTAAAAACCCTATGATAGGGTTTCGTGGAGACTACTTGAAAAACTGATATTTGCAAGTATTTCTAGAATAACAAGTCAAAAGTTTGTTATTTGCTTTCCACATTAGGGGTTGGCAAACTGTGTAACTACCTGTTTTTACTGGAACATGGCCACAGTCATTTGTTTATATACCGTCTATGTCTATGACTACTTTCACACTATAATAGCAGAGTTGAATAGCAGATTCAAGTACTATAGTAAATATTTTAAGCATGGGGGCACTAACTAATATTTAACCAAAGTAAATAATTCTTACACTGCCATTTTCTTTTTTCAGCTTTCACTACCTACCATGAAAGATTAAAAGGCACTGAAAGGGAGCTTAAACATCTAAAGAACTGCTTTAATAATGAGCTCGGAGAAGGAAGTAACAGTATCTTCTAAGTTATAAAACCAGCCAAAAACATTCCTACTTCCCTCATCAGAATGATTCTAACAACAAAAAAATAAAACAAGTTGAGAACAAACCTCTGAAAATAGTACATCTAAGCAGAATGAACTAAATAGATCCTCTGGATAAAAGCTAATCTTAAAATGAATGGGAAATAGCTATAGGAAGGAAACTTTCTATTTTCCAATTTTTGTGTAGCAATTTATTTTTAAGTGAATATATTTTATTACATATGTATTTTACATCACTGTTCATTTTTGTACAGTGTATGCTTTCTCCTCTCAGGTGTAGTCCCTGTGAAATTCCCACCACCAATTCACCTGTATACAATCACCACAGTCCCTTGTGCTCTTCTCATCCCTGTTTTGACTGTGTAGCAATATTTTAAATAGAGAATTTGTTTTAGTGTAACATACAATTACTATTTAAGTTAAACCTTTTCTGAGAGAAGAAAACAGGCAACTGCCTAAATCTTATATGTGGATTAAAATCTAATATGCTACCATGAGATACCATCTCACACCAGTGAGAATGGCACATATTAAAAAAACTAGCAACAACAAATGTTGGCGAGGATGTGGAGAAAAAGGAACTCTTCTGCACTGTTGGTGGGAGTGCAAACTGGTCCAACCACTATGGAGAGCTGTGTGGAGATTTCTGGACCTACTAAACATAGAGCTTCCATATGATCCAGCAATTCCACTCCTAGGTATTTACCCAAAGGACACAGAAACATCAATTCCAAAGAGCACCTGCACCCCTATGTTTATAGCAGCACTGTTTACAATAGCTAAGCTTTGGAAACAACCCAAATGCCCAAAAATAGATGACTGGATCAAGAAGATGTGGTACATATATACCATGGAATATTACTCAGCATTCAAAAAAGATAAACACATGCAATTTGCAGCAACATGGATGGCGCTGGAAGGGATCATGCTCAGCGAAATAAGCCAAAAAGAAAAAGAAAAATACCGGATGGTCTCACTCATAGCAGGAATCTAGAAAACTTAAATAAGGGACCAGGAAAATGAATATAAGAAAGTGAAAATCAAAATCAACAAAAAACTATGAACCAGAGACACTTTTTGGGGGGTGAGGGGCGGGAGGGGAAGGATTGGGGTCAGAATGGGGCGTTTGCAATTGTATGGGGGAATATAAAAATAAAATTTAATATTAAAAAAATAAAAATAAAATCTAATATGCAAATTATTGGTTTAGATTAAAGGGGAGTGAAGAGGTCTTTAATTGAGTCTATAACCTAGTCATAAATAACAGTTAATAGTTACCTAAAATTTACTGTATGCTTCATGAATATCAATTCATTCAATCCTCACAATAACTATTATTCCTTCTTTACAGATGGGGAAACTAAGGTAGAAAGGGTAAATAACATGCTCAAGATCACATGGTCATTCAGAGAGACTATTCAAACCCAGGCATTCTGACTTCTCAGTGTTCAGGTTCTGAAATACTGCGTAAAACTGCATCTTGAAATGAAAACAATGACCTGTACAAACTAGCATTGATGCTTTCCATTGCAAAATACCATAAATATTCACATGATTTATAAATACAGAACACATTTTCAATATAATTGTAGGAAAAATGGTCATGTTTACATACACATTAGGCACAGTGTTAAGAAGCTCAGTGTACAAATTCTAAAGTTTATTCTGATTAAAACAAGACCATGGTTAATAACCTAAAAGAACTCTCCATTTCTGTGGATACTTACCTTTCTCTGTTGTTTCATTTTTTTCATTCTTTTCACCATTAACCTATTTCATGTAAAAAAGACAAAAACAAAAAAACAAAAGTTTTCAACCTTAATAGGAACAAAAATACTCAGAGCAACAAAAAATTCAACTTTAATACTTCCTGAAGCTGCAAGCCTGGAAGTGAAGTATACAGAGAAACAATATTTTATAAAAACACAAATGAAGAGCAATACAAATTATCAGGTCATATGGGTGGTACATAACAGTTAAAATAACCAGGAATTTATCAGAACCATGATACTTCCTCAAAATTTCTTTCATTCAGCTAAATATCAAATATATTTACAATTAAAGAATAATGAAATACAGGGGCTTCCCTGGTGGCCCGGTTAAGCACCGCACTATGAAGCAATCCGCAGCCTCTGCAGTACGAGTTCGATCCCCAGCCGGCCAGGGAGAAACCCACATGGCGAGGCAGACCTCTCCTATCTTGCCCGCTGCTCCCCTCAGCAGTGTATTTCATTCAGTCTGCCTATTCTGTTCCAGACTCTGTCTCTGGTGAATCCTCTCACCCCCCACATCTCTGACCTGTGCCCCAGTTCTTGCATGCATAAATAAATACATCTTTAAAAAAAATAATGAAATACAAACTTTCATTTTCTAAGCAGCACTACATGGGATAATAATAAGGCATTAATTTTAGAAACGACAGTTTTAGCATAAAGAAAAAATAAAAGGAACATGTGCTCACTAATATGATGCAAAATATAACGCACAGTATCTTTAAAGGCTTCTTGTCAAAAAACAAAACTTGAACCTTAATCTAATTAAGCTTTTGGGTTGAATTGCAGCCTTACAGAAACTATGGGAAATAGAAGAATAAGTTAATGACACAAGTAGGAAAAATGAGAAAAATTCAGAATGTCGTTCATTTTACAGAACTGATCCAGTATTAAAAAATCAAATGCATGAATTGAAAATAAGAGCAGGGGACCCAAACAGAAAAATATATTAGAGCCTTAAGAGATATAGCAAGTAAAAGACAATGAGTGGACCTTATTTGGATCCTTATCCAAACAAATCAAATCTGAGACAGGTGAGGAAATGTGAATGCAGACTGGGTATTAGATTATATCAGGGAATTACTGTTAATTTTATGAGGCAGGAAAATAACATTGTGGTTACTAAGAAAAATCTACTTTTCTTTGAGACACATACTGAAATATTTAAGACCGTAAAATGATAAAATCTGGAATTTGCTTCGAAATAATCCAGCTAAAGAGGAAAGGAAGAGATAAGAATATACAACTGTTAGGTGATTCCTAAAATTGAGTAAAAGGTTAAACTATATTCTCTTTTTTAAGGAAAAAGAGTAAACAGAAGTAAAAGTAAAGTAGTTTGCCCTGCTGTTGGAAAGGCAACAAAATGAAGATACTGAAACTTTCTTTCCCAAAAATCCTCAACAAAATCTTAGCAAACCAAATTCAACGATACATTAGGAATTATTATTCACCATGATGAAGAGGATTTATTCCGGGAACACAAAGATGGTTCAACATCTGAAAATCAACATAATTAACCACACTTATAAAAGGAAAGATAAAAAATCTTATGAACGTATCAATGGATGCTGAGAAAACATTTAATAAGATTCAGCATGCACGTATGATGAAAACCCTTGACAAAATGGGACAGATGGAACATACAACAACATAATGAAGGCCATGTATGACAAGCCCACAAATACATCACACTTAATGGTGAAAAATGAAAGTTTTTCCACTAAGATCTGGTACAAGAAAAGGATGTATACTTTCACTACTACTGCTACTTAACACAGTACTGGAAGTTGCAGCTGGAGCAGTTAGGCAAGAAAAGAACATAAAAGGAACCTAAGTTGGGAAAGAAGTACAGCTATCATTATTGTAGATTATAAGATAATATACACAGAGAATCCTAAAGATTTCACTAAAAAATTGAAACAATAAATCATTTCAACAGAGTGATAGGTTACAAAATCAATACAAAAAATCAGTTGCCTTCTTGTGTACAAACAATGAGCTAGAAGAGGAAGAATCAAGAAAATAATCCCATTTACAGTCAAAAAGAACCAAATACCTAGGAACGATATTAACAAAGGAGATAAAGGACCTCAACAAAGAAAAATATAAGACATCGTTAGAAGAAATAGAAGCTTGGCCTCCCTGGTGGTGCAAAGGGTTAAGCATAGCACTATGAAGCTATGTGCTGCAGCACGAGTTTGATCCCTGGCTGGCCAGGGAGCTGCCCATATGGTGCAGCAGACCTCTCCTGTCTCGCCCGCTGCTCCCCTCAGCAGCGTATTTCAATCAGTCTGTCTGTTCTGTTCCCCGCTGTCTCTGATGAATCCTCTCACGCCCACACCTCTGGCCTGTACCCCCATTCTTGAATGCATAAATAAACAAATCTTAAAAAAAAAAAAAGGAAGAAATAGAAGCTGGCACAAATAAGTTGAAAGATATTCCCTGCTCCTGGATTGGAAGCATTAACATTGTCAAAATGGCCATCTCACCCAAAGCAATACACAGATTCAAAGCAATCCCCTATCGAAGTTACAATGGCATTCTTCAAAGAAATAGAACAAATATTACTGAAATTCATATGGACCCACAAAAGACAATGAATAGCCAACACTCCCAGGCTTCGATCTATACTACAAAGCTATAATAATCAGAATAGTATGGTACCAGAGCAAAGCCACACAGACCATTGGAATAGAAATGAGAGCTCAGAAAAGAACCCACACTTACAAGTACAGTTAATCTATAACAAAGGGGCCAAGAATATACACTGGAGCAAGGAAAACCTTTTCAACAAATGGTGTTGGGAAAACTGGACAGCCACATGTAAAAGAATTAAACTAGAACACTACCTCACACTGTACACAAAAAATTAACTCAAAATAGTGCAAAGACTTGAGTGTAACACCTGAAACCATAAAATACATATAAGAAAACATAAACAAGCCACTCCAAGATATAAGCTTCTGAGATATCTTTGTGGCTTGGTCTCTAAGAGCAAGGGAAAGAAAAGAATATAAATAATTCGGACTTCATCAAACTGAAAAGCTTCTATACAATGAAAAATAGACACCCTGTGAATGGCAGAATATATTTGCACACCATAAATACAACAGGGACTATGATACCAAGTATCTACAAATAATTCACACATCTCAATAAAAAGAAAATAATTCAATCAAAAAGTGAGCAGAGGAGCTAAATAAGACACTTCTTGGGCCTCCCTGGTGGCGCAAGGGATTAAGATGCAACCTATGAAGCTCTCCACAGCCACTGCAGCACAAGTTCAATCCCTAGCCAGGGAGCTACCCACATGGAGCAGCAGACCTCTCCTGACTCAGCCACTGCAGCACAAGTTCAATCCCTAGCCAGGGAGCTACCCACATGGAGCAGCAGACCTCTCCTGACTCGCCCACTGCTCCCCTTAGCAGTATATTTCGGTCAATCTGCCTGTTCTGTTCCCCACTCTGTCTCTGGTGAATCCTCTCACACACACCCCACACCTCTGGTCTGTACCCCAGTTCTTGTATGCATAAATAAATCTTAAAAAAAAAGACACTTCTCCAAAGAAGATATACAGATGTCCAACAGGAACATGGAAAAATGCTCATCACCACTAATCAGGGTTATACATAATAAAACCACAATGAGTAAAACCACCTCACACCTGTAAGAATGACCTACGTCAAAAATACCAAAAACAAGTATTGGTGAAGATGTAGAGAAAAAGGAACACTATTACACTGTTGGCAAGAATGTAGACTGGTCCATCCCCTGTAGAAAACAGTATGCAGAGTTCTTAAAAGATTAAAAATAGGTCTTCCATTTGACCCAGCAATCCACTTCTAGATATCAACCAAAGAACACAAAACCACTAGTTCAAAAGGATATATGCAAGCCTATGTTCGCCTGCAGCACTGTTTACAAAAGTCAAACTAAGAAAAATACATGTCCAAAGACAAATTAAAGGATCAGGTAGATGTGGTATATACACACAATGGAATACTACTCAGCAGTCAAAAAAGATAAACTTGACACTTGCAACAGCATGAATGGAGCTGGAGGGGATTATGCTAAGCAAAGTAAGTTAGAAGAAATTCTAGATGGTGTCATTTATATGTGGAATACAGAGAAATCGAACAAAGGGTTAGATAGAGCCAAATTAATAAACCCTAAAAATCTGACTATAGAATTGAGGCTACCAAAAGGGGATAAGAAGGGGGAGGAAAAGAACAAAATGGGGAGGGAGGACAATGGATTATGATTGTGGACTATGAGTGTTTTGGGGGTAGGTATGGTGTGGTGTGGTAACACCACCTGACAAGGGGGATTCTAGACTTCTAAAACACAATGTTGTAAACCAATGTTACTACCTCAATTCAAAAAAAGGTCCTTTCAATTAGGTCCTTGAATTCTAGGGGAGTTTTTCTGTTGTTCATATTAGTGGTATGAACTACATATGAACATCTCTCTAAGGTAGTATAACTTATCTTACAGGAGTTCCTAAAATCCAAACACGAGATTTCGTTACATTTTTACACAATGCCTAGCACAATATCACAAGCAATTCAGTAACTATTCTTAACGAAACAGTAATGACTCACAAACAAATATGAGTTGAAAGCTACAAGGGGCCTCCCCTGGTGGCACAGGGGTTGAGCGCTGGGCTGCGAAGCTGCCCATAGCCTCTGCAGAGCTGGTTCAATCCCCGGCCACAGGGCGAGGGTCCCACATGGCGAGCAGACCTCTCCTGCCGCCAGCTGCTCCCCTCAGCAGTGTACTTTGTCAGTCTGCCTGCTCTGCTCTCCCCTCTGGCTCTGGTGAATTCTCTCACCCTCCCGTGCTTCTGACTGTACCCAGTGCTTGTATAAATAAATAAATAAATCTTAAAAAAAAAAAAAAAAAAAAAAGAAAGAAAGCTACAAGATAACTTAAGAAAAATTAAAGCAAAATTTTTTCCATGAATTTCAACAGTACAGAGGAAATGACATTTTAGGTATAGTTTTTGAGGAGGTAAAGAACAACATACAAGGTAGGTACAGACTAAGTCATCAACTGGTTTTGATAAATAAATGTAGCTAAAAAGATTACAAGTAGTCACTGAACATTAAAATGGAAAGAGAGAAAGAAAAAGGAAAGAATACCTGGAAAGAGAAAAGACAAAGGAAAGAGAATGAGACCCCAGAAACAGATAAA
This sequence comes from Talpa occidentalis, assembly GCF_014898055.3. Classification (NCBI taxonomy): domain Eukaryota; kingdom Metazoa; phylum Chordata; class Mammalia; order Eulipotyphla; family Talpidae; genus Talpa; species Talpa occidentalis. Next base: position 18,314,192 of record NW_023601104.1, on the reverse strand, counting down.
AAGGTTTGGCAGCAAATACGTAGTAGACCAAATCTCCTTTCAATGCAAATTACATTTATTAGAAAGAAGACACCTTAAAGATGATCTTTTTAAAGATCTCATTGGGTAAATAAGAAAATTGAGTCCCAAAACAGTTAAGCAAGAATTGACACAGGACCAGGATTGATAGATACTCAATTATAGCACAAATGCTCTTTCTACAACTCTCATCACATTTATACTAACTGCAAAAACTAATATACAGAACATCTTTCTTTAAAAGCCCCAAGAAAAACCTGGAATCAAGTGAAACTAGAATACTCAATTGAATTTCTAATCAAAACATTAAATTTTACTCATGCTGTCCAAAAGAAAGTTGTAGTGATAGCTCAATTCTTCTTGCCTCACACAACAGATTTGAAATACCTTTTGGGTTTTGTCTTTGGAATCCAATACATTTTCCAAAGAACTTTTAGCTGATGTGCCACCTTCTTCTCTTCCTGCTTCTTGTCTTTTCTGTTTCTGCAGTTGTTCTTCCTCCTGTCTGTCCTTTTCTTCAAGTTTTTTTCGAACTTCAGCTTCTTCATATCTAGTCAAAAAAGAAGTCAGCATATGTCTTTGATTGGTAAAATTGGGCAAATAAATCCAGTTCTCAAAGCTAGTACTGTTTTGGGGGTATATATAGCTGAATACTTTTCTCCCACCATCTGAAATTCAACTAAACCAGTGTTCTGATACAAACCACAACTTGAAAATTTTCTATTTCAAATAAATCAAAAATCTTGAAAAGAAACTCTATGCTTTAAAAGTTGCTTAATGCTTTTTGTTCTTTTCCTCCTGCAAATTCAACCATTTAATGATTTGAATCTGCTGCAATATCCTTTTCTAAGGATTCACAACCCCAATTCCTTCTGAAAAAAAAAAAAATCCATATATTACACTTGTGCATTTGTGTTTGACATTTAGAGTAAATTTTATTTTAAAAGATGAACTCAATGTAATTTCCAATTTGTTAGAACTAAAACTGCTATGTTATGTTAGCAGTTATCTAAGGAATATTTTTTTAGTATCCAACATCTATTCCTTAATGAAATTATATGCAATGTTTACCACTACTGCCAGGAAAGGATGTTATTAGGGAACTGCAACTGTATTTAAAGTGTTGCCTGGCAATGCAATAAAATAAAGAGATGAAGGGAGGGAAGGGAGAAGAAAAATTAGAGAGGAAAATTAAAGTCAATTTAATTTACTTTAAAAGTCAATGTTTAATATATAATCAATAATAAAAACATGAACACTTTTCATTTTATTACTCTTTATGTTTTATATATGCTTTTGAATGACTTACACAAAGATAAATTTCTAAACACCTAAAACTACACTATGACTATGGAGATTACACAAAGAATTTGTGCCAGCTTCACATAACAAAAATTTAAGCCAGCTTCACAAGCTAACGAAAAACATTCTTAGCAGTACTAATTCTAAGATTTGATATCTAGACATCCTAATTTATTGATATCTAGACTCAAATTATTTCCTACCATTGTTATCAGCATTAGCTTAACAGTGACCCAAAATGTACTATCTATCAATAAGATAATTCCAATTTGATAAGCATCCACCTTATAAGAAAATAATTTTTAGCTTCTTAAGAAGATTAGCATGTCACACAAAGCTTGGCTACTCCTCAAATGGAAAGAATTTAAGGAAAACAAAGCATTTAATTTCTAAGACTTGAAGCATTTCATTTCAAACCTTATGTTTAACAACAACTTCAGAATTATTCATTCCACTGCCTGAAAAGATCGATCACCAAGATATGATTGAAGGAACACGACGTTGTAATTACAAAATATTTTAAAATTCCATTCTTTTTCTTTAAAAAAAGAAAGATGGATATGGCTCTACTTTTGGTAATGGCATAGTAGTTTCTATAGTATTGACTTCCTCAGAAAGGACATACATTTCAGAGAAAGTTAAGACTATGTGAAGGCAGTGAGAGCAAACAAAACCATCCACACCGGATAGTAACTAACAAGTGAAAAAAGTAAGGGTATAAATTAAGTTTCCCCATTATATATGACCTATCATGCAGATGGTGGGGAGCAGACAGAATTCCAATAGAAACCCTCACTCTTATAGGCTTCAACCAAGAAGAGAGGTAAAGGACAACCACAGCAGCAAGAAATGAGGACAGGAACAATTGTCCCAGAGTCAACAGTTACAAGTTCTGTCCATAAATTTGACCTTATCTCCAGCTGACACTGAACTAAGCAGCTTGAGACAGCCACTAAGGAATCCAGCTGAGGACAAAGAAATAAAAAAATATTTCAGTTACTGCCTCCCACAGATCTATGTCTTTAATCCATTCTGAATTAATTTTTGTCTATTGTTTTATATAAATAGTTTCACTCTTCGTGTGTGGCTGTCCAGTTTTCCCAACACCATTTGTTCAAGAGCTTCTCCTCTCTCCGTTATAAATCACTGGCTCTGCTGCTTTTAGTGAAATGTCTATGTATACGGGAGCTTAATTCTGGGTTCATTATTGTATTCCATTGGTATGTGTATCTGTGTTAATTCCAATATCATACTGAGGCTAGAATACTTATCGGGTCACAAAACAGGTGTCAATAAATTCAAGTAGATTGAAATAATATTAAACACCTCTAATGATCAAACTAGAATCAACCATAAAAATAGAGGAGAAACCTCAGATATATGGAGACTAAACAACATTATTACTGAATGTCTACTGGATTAACAAGAAAATCAAAGGAGAAATGAAACAGCACCTGAAGATGAACAAAAACAGAGGTGCAATGCACCCGACTCTACACAATGCAGCAAAAGCAGTACTAAGAGGGAAGTTTATAGCAATACCCGCCCATATAGAGAAAAAAGAAAGATCTCAATTTAATAATCAGACCTTATTACCATAAGGAAATAGGAAAGTAGAACCCAAAAGCCAGCAGCAGAAAAAACACAGCAGAAATAAAATAAAAAGACAATTCAAAAAGTCAATGAAAGGAAAAGCTGACTCCTTTATTTTGGAAAGATAAACAAAATAGACAAACATAGTTAGATTCATTAAAAAAGAGAGAGAGAAAAAAACTCTAATAACAAGAATCCTAAGTGAGAGAAGTTACAACAGTTGTCAGAGAAATACAGTGGATGTAAGAGACTATAATAAATATCTTTATGGAAACAAATTGGAAAAGCTAGAAGAAATGGACAAATTCTTAGAATCATACAACCTCTCAACCTGAGTCAGGATGAAAAAGGAAATGTGAACAGACCAATCACAAGCAAGGAAATTGAAGCAGTAATCAAGGAAGTATTCATGTGCCTCTTCTCAAATTCTCCCCCAAAAATCAGTGAGAACACTTAAAAAATATACCATATGAAGCCAACATTACCCTGTTTCTAAAAGCAGAAAAGGATATCACAAAAAAGAAAACTACAGACCAATAAACCATGAACAGGTACAAAAATTCTCAACAAAATCTTAGCAAAACAAATTTTTAAAATTTTAAAAGGGTCATACACTATGACCAAGTGGGGTTTATTCCAAGGATGCAAGAATGGTTCAACATATGAAATCAATGTAATTCATTTCAACAAAAGGATAAAAAATCATGTGATAATATGAATAAATGCAGAAAAAGCATTGGACAAGATTCGATATCCAGTTATAATAAAAAAATCTCAAAAATATGGATATAGAAGGAACATACATCAATATTATAAAGGCCTCATATGACAAACTCACAACCAACATTTTATCAGTGGTTAAAAACTGAAAGCTTTCCTGTAAAATGAGGCACAAGACCAGGATACTTGCTCTACTGTCCTTCTAAGGAGGGTACAGTATGAGAATATACATTTGCAGAGGGGTGAACTTACATTCCTGTAACACACAGAGTTAAAATTTCATTTACTTACAAAGTGGTTCAGAATATAAATATGTACAGGTAACAAGCAAGTGAGAGAAAAGTTCTAAGAAGGTTCAAAAGGTAGGGCCTCCCTGGTGGCGCAAGGAGTTAAGCGCAACTTATGAAGCTATCCGCAGCCACCGCAGCATGAGTTCGATCCCCAGCCAGGGAGGTGCCCACATGGTGCAGCAGAGCGCAGCAGACCTCTCCTATCTCGGCCACTGCTCCCCTCAGCAGTGTATTTCAGTCATTCTGCCTGTTCAGTTCCCCGCTCTGTCTCTGGTGAATCCTCTCACCCTCCCACACATCTGGCCTGTACCCTGGTTCGTGTATAAATAAATATTAAAAAAAAAAAAAGACTAATAATTAAAAATTGACACACACTGCCTTTATTTTATAAGCCTGATAAGCCTATCATGACAAATACTAGAATTAAATTAGAATTAACTTCTGCAACTGGTGAGGTCAAAATTAACAGTAAATACTTCATTTCCATAAGACCATGTCCAAGTAGCCCAGAACAACATGGGGCATTAAGAGGAATTAAATTTTTCTGAAGAGTACTGTCAAAAACTTAGAAATATTGGACCTCAGCTCTAATTTGATATACCAAAGTCTACTTTAACAGTCAATCATTCTGAACATTTTCTAAATTTCAAGAGAAAATTAATAGTACATGGACATAAGATAGGTGGTAAGGGAAAGATTTAAATTTTTGTTTCTCCATTAGCACAAGACTTATTTTGGGGGATTTGTATGCTGAGTCAGAAATAAATGAACAAATTCTAAATATTTTTATCTTGTACATTTATATTATTTTAAAGACTTTATAATAATGTTTGTACCTGAGTTTAAGGCTTTCAGAGAGTCTTTCAGCTTCTTCAATAGCTTTTTTGATGTTTGATGGGCCAAGCATAGAATGAACATAGTCCTGGAATTACAGGAAAGGTATCCCATAAATGTTAGTACCAGTGACTGTATACAGCACTAATGCTAAATACATTAAAATCATGGTGGTATGTAGGGCCTCCCCAGTGGCGCAGTGGTTGAACACTGGTTTGCGAAGCTGCCCATGGCCTCTGCGGCGCGGGTTCGATCCCTGGCTGCTCCCCAGCCACCGGAGGAGGGTCCCACATGGCGCGCAGACCTCTCCTGCCGCCCGCTGCTCCCCTCAGCAGTGTACTTCGGTCCTTCTGCCTGCTCTGCTCCCCGCTCTGGCTCTGGTGAATTCTCTCACCCTCCCGCACTTCTGACTGTACCCAGTGCATGTATAAACAAAACAAACAAACAAACAAATAAATAATGCATGCTTCTTAAAAAAAAAAAAAAACATGGTGGTATGTAAAGTTGAAAGGTAAACAGTATTATGATTTAATGAAGTATTTTTTTAAACTTTAACATTAAAAAAACTCAGTAGGTAATAAATTTTACTTATTTGTAAGGCACCTGTAAGAAATGTAAATACTACTATTTTTGTTTATGAATAAATGTCAAAAACTAAAGACTTTAAGAGCAACATGCTATCATAAATAAGTTACCTTGTTTTTGTCTATAGTCTCAGAATGGTAGGGAAATTGTGTACAGATCTACAGCACAGGATTTATTCTGGTTTACTTGTTTTAAACTCAGATGTTTCTGCTTCCAGCTATTTTTTACAGTAGCTACTCATTCCCCAAATGCAGTCAACCACTTATGACACAGAAAACAATTTTTACACTTGAGGAAACCTCAAATAGCTAAAAATAAAACAAGTAAACACTAGTAATAAGCACAACTAAGTGTTTAAGTGACTTAAGAGATCACTTATTAGATATTGCAATAAGAGAGATTTTCAAATCAAGGTTGGTTCAAAAGACAACAGTGTAATAAGTCTGTTAAATGCTTACTGGTAGTCTACTAGTACAATTAATCAGATGAATTAGAAATGAAAATTTAGAGAAAGACTAAAAGGATAGATATACCCATGTTTAGCTCTTCGAAAGGTAGTTAAAAGAGCTGGTGGTACAAATCTATTGCTAACAGTTAGCATGTATCTATCTAACCTAAAAGTAGATCACATTTTGGTTCAATTTATTCTTTCATTTACTTATTTAAGATTTCTTTTATTTATGCATATAAACTGGCGTCTAGGCCAGAGGTGCGGGGGGGGGGGGCAGTGACTGGATTCACCAGAGACAGAGTGGGGAGCAGAGCAGGGGGACTGACTGAAATTCACTGCTGAGGCAAGCAGTGGGGTGAGACAGGAGAGGTCTGCTGTGCCATGTGAGTCAGTTCCCTGGCCAGGGATCAAACTATGCCGCAATGGCTATCGATAACTTGTACGTGTTGAGACTTTAACCCCTAAGCCACCAGAGAGGCCCCGAGTTTATTTTTTAAGTAAAAGAATAATTAAGTAAAAAGGGTCCTTCACTATGTAATTTCTTTAAAACAGTTTGCTTAAGGAAGCTCCCTGTGGCACAAGGGGTTAAGACACAATCTATGAAGCTGTCCGCAGCCACTGCAGCACGAGTTCAATTTCCAGCCAGCCAAGGGAGCAACCCACATGGCACGGCAGACCTCTCCTGACTCGCCCACTGCTCCCCTCAGCACTGTATTTCAGTGGATCTGCCTGTTCTGCTCCCCACTCTCTCTCTGGTGAATCCTCACTCTCCACATCTCTGGCCTATACCCCTTGTGTGCATAAATAATACATCTTCAAAAAAAAAAAAAAAAAAAAAAAACAGTTTGCTCAATGTTGTGTTAGCTGAAAATTACAACATTAACTAATTATTCCTGTTGTCATAATGTATGACTAGTGATACAATATTTTAATAGAAAACAAGATTTAATCATTGCTGAGATTTCTAAGATAAAAACATGCAAAGTAAAAATGAAAAATACTGACTTCTATTATTTTTTTTTACATGAACTCATTAAAAAGCCAGTCTATAAAACCAGTTCAACCCTATTTAAATACTGGAAGCTTTTCTGTATGTGGGCATGTCTGCTACAAACTCCCAGGAATATTTCCCTCATATTTATTAGTGATATTTCTTAGGAACCTCACTCTGCGCTCTTAAAGAAACACAGTATGAATATTTTCAAATTTTCAATACTATTTGCAATACTGCAGAACGTAAAAAAAAGTCATCTAATTTTTACAGAACTAAAAATGTCTGCTTCTCAGGTTTACCAAGTAGATCTTTTACCTACTCACAAACTTGCAAAATCAAACAACTCTCATGACTTCTCAAACATGTTTACCAATGAATATTTAGGATTATCAAGAATACCATAGAGAATTAAAAATATAATTCAAATTTTATCTAGACTTTGCTATACTAACATTTTCAATATATTTTCCCTCCTTTTTCTAATAGCCATGAAATAAATGTTGATATACTGATGTTTTCCTAAGTGAGCAATAACTGTAACATGTTTTCTATTAGTAATTTGTTAAATTAACAAATTTTATTTAAATTTCAAATGTAGGTTACCTCCCTGAGGCGCAAGGGGTTAAGTCTCCGCACTGTCAAGCTATCCTCACCAGGGAGCTAACCCATATGGTAAGGTAGACCTCTCCTGTCTCGCCAACTGCTCCCCTTAGCAGCATATTTCAGTCAATCCACCTGTTCTGCTCCCCACTCTGTCTCTGGTGAATCCTCTCATACACCCCAGCTCTGTCCTACACTGTGGCTCTTGTAATCATAAATCCATAAAATAAATTAAAAAAAAATAAATCAGATGAGGTACCCTGGATAAAGCAAATGAAAATAGTCCTTTCACTCAAAACCAGGAACTGAACAAATGTGAATAAATGGTAAGAGCACGGGTTACCTCAGACTTTTGCAGGGAGTTTCCTAATCTGAACTTCTCATGCACTATCAACTAGATACTCCCTTTGGAAATACAATTCTCTCGAAAATGGAAAAAATCTCGCTTAAAATTTATCCCAAGATTCTCAAGTTATAGAAAGACAGCTATGAAAGTATTTAGAATCTTGTCAAAGAAAAAAAAAAAAAACAACTATTAATTTAGAATGCCCAAAGGATTAAAAGCAAAAAGAAATATGGAAGTGGTCAGTATTAATTTTGCAAGCTGAAACCTTTAATACGACTACAATGTCAAATAGAAAATGTTACCAGTAAAAAAGTAACAAAAACTGATAATGAAAGTAAAATTAGTCATATATAAATTTTTTAATGCATGAGAAAGAAATCCATTCCTTGTCCTAGCAATAATATAACGAGTATGCATTTTGCTATAAATTTATACTCATTCTAGGCAAATTAAGTATTTGCATACTTAATGTACAAACATACACAAGTATCAAGAAATATGAAACTAAATCTTGAGCTGCTCTTCTATCTGCATAAGAGTTTGAACCTAATGTTGCATAATGTGATCTAAGTTTCAGTAATAGCTAAAACATTGAGAATCAATAGCTCCACTGTGTGTAAATAAATCAGGAAATAAAAATGCAGAAATAAAAGGTACCTGTTGTTGCTTGAAGTCAGACCTATTTTTGATAAGATTATAAACAGTCACATATTTCATGTATAAAACATAGGCCTTTTCTTCATCACGATCTAATCTGCTTTCTTCGGCTGTCTTGAAGATCTTCAGAGCACTCTGTACATAACTTAAAATCAGAGAAAAAAGTAATCAAAATACCAAAAAAAAATCCGGGAAATTCATGTGTAAAGTCCACAATTTAGGTTGCACTAACTTCACAATTTAGGTTGCACTCATTTGTAGATACAAAGATAGACATAAGTTTGGACACCACTGAAAATTTCCCTTATGCTACAAGATTCGATTTTGTTATAGTTGTTCATATGTCAAAAAAACTGCTCAAAATGCATTCTGAATCTAAAATATAAAAATATTTGCTGTAAAAAACTTGAGAAAGTGGTCCCTAGGCATCCATTTAACAGTTTTCTATCATTAATGAACATAAATGCATACCATTTTTACTGAAGGAATAGAGCAAAAATCTTTATCACTTTAATGCTAAAACAAATACTTGTTCTTCTCCGCATTCCTCTCTAACTATGATGTAAATTCCTCCCCAACTAAAAACCCACGAAACTAGGGACAGGTAAAGGGACATGGTTTCAATCTTTTTATTTGGTAAAAGTTTTCTACAAATGATTAAACTGCAGTCTGATTCACGAATGCACAAAGAAAGAGACTTAAAAAAAAAACACATCCAAAAATTTCATTTCAGTAATTTGGGGATTCTGTGGTGTTCATTATAAGGACATTTTCCTGGTTTACAGTCTTTAAATAGGCATTTCTGCAAAAGGATTCACACACATAGGACAAAAGTTTTGGCAACCAAGTTATAATACCCTTACTTATATACAATGTATTTAATTATTTATACAAAACAATATATTTTTTCTATACTTCCTTAATTGTGCACAAACATTTAGATATCAATTAATTATGGAGTTGGTCAAGCCAAGAAACTAAATACCATACAAAAGAACAAAGGCTAAGTGTCACTGAGTACCAAAGATGGTCCTGTGCAAGGACCATTTCCAGTCAGTATGTACGCCCTACCTAGAATGGCACCATAGTGACTAGATAAAAGAAAACCAAACCAATCTAATATAGGGATTCTCAACAAGAGGTCCGAAGTTGGTGCAACAGTTCGTAGGTTTTCTTCAAATTTCTTTCACTGATATCTATACATCTTACAGGCCTATATGTAACAGATCAAGCTGATTACAGTGCCACTGTGAGACCAATACAGAAGTCAAACATCATAAAAGGAGTCCAGCAGTCTTTAAGAGTGCCATGACATAATAAGAAAGAACTTATGTTCATGGTAGTATATTCAGGAAGTTCTTCTGACACATCATTCCTGTGAGATCAGGGTAGATATAGAATTAAACCAGAGGTTGCTAGAAAAGATTGAGCTCTCTTAAATTTAGCTGAAGCTCTTCAAGGTGGCTTTATCTTTCCCAGTGTTTCTCCCATTTGAAAATCACTCAATACAAATTTAATAGAGCTGCTTTTTCTGTCACTGCATCAATAATACTTAGCTGAAGAAGTAGGCCAATCCTTCTGTTATTCTTGCTGGCCCCCAAAGGGAAAAAAAAGCCTGTTTTGTCCTTAGTAATATTTAGGAATATTAGTTCTCTGAGATTTTCTTTCCTGATCTACTTTAGAGTTACTGTTACTTTCCTGTCTTCATTCTCGATGTTTCATTTTCAAAACTCTTTTATTTCCAACTCAATAATATGTGATTACTTATTAAACTCAAAGTCTTCTCCTTTGTTAGTCAAAATAAATTCTGAGGAAGAGTGCCCCTTGTATTTCCTCACTCTTAACAAAGATAAAGTTATCTGCGAGTTAAGAATTTTAGTGATGCCAAATATTTTTAGCAAAATAACTTCCAGTAAGTAGCAAAATGGCTGAACCTCTCCTTCCCTGTCACATTTTATTTCAAGAAAGAGCTTAATGTTATCAGGAAGGTATCCTATATAGCCTCTAACTCCACATGTATAGAGTATACACCCTAAAAAATAAAAATATATAAATCATTAGGTTAAAAATTCATGCCAAATTAGCAAATTAATTGCTGAATACTGGACAAAAAAATATTTGTCTTTCAATCAAAGAAAGATCATGCTAGAATTATAACTTATATGTAAAATACACAAAGATAAAAATAATCTTTAATTAAGCATATTTATGAAAACATGTTAACTGTGGCTGAATGATCTTGTATTTATTTATTTTTGCATAGAACTGGGGCACAAGCCAGAATGTAGGGTGGAAGTGAGAACATTCACCAGAGACAGAGTAGGGAGCAATGAGCAAGACAAAAGAAGTCTCCTGCACCATGTGGGTTAGTTCTCTGGCCAAGGATGGAACTCAGGCTGTTGTGGTGAGCCTTTGTGGTGGTAGTGCTGAGACTTATCCCCTAGGCCACCCAGGAGGCCCTCTTGTAGTCTTCACCTCTGAAACTTATGTCCTGTGTCGCCCACTGCTCCCTTCAGCAGTGTATTTAAGCACATACATCCACCTGTTCTGTTCCCCATTCTGTCTCTGATGAGTCCTCTCACCCCCGCACCCCGCCCACACCTCTGGCCTATACCCAGTTCTTGTATGCATAAATAAAAATAATTAAAAAAAAAAAAACACAACTTATGATCTGGTATTCTGTCCAGACACTAGATAATATGCATATTAGCAGAATTTATATGTATTCTGCCAAAATGGAAAATTAACAACTTCTCTAATAAGGTTACTTTAGTGTTATAATGATGCCATTTTTGAAATAAAACTTTAAATGAACTACTCATCTACCTCACCTAATACGGAAATGACCTTAAAACTAATATACGACTCAAATTAGGTAAGTGACACCTACTTCTTAGTGCTTATTTTCTCTGGTTTAACTTCTGTCTTCTTATTGAGGTCTTTTAGTGAAGAACTGAGGTAGAGTTCTTTAGGAACTGAAGCCACGGCAGGCATGATGAATAAGCTTTATTTTTCCAATTTTACAATGGATGATGTATTTCATTAAAAGCAGTTCTTTTCTGAAACACAATGAACACAAATTACTAGCTTTCCTCACAAACAATAAAACAGGTTTGACAGTTTAAAAAAAAAAATGAAACTCCTCAACTGAATACTTTGCTAAGAGTTAGTTTTAAATTAATAGCTTGCATATCTGTTTGAGAGTTCAGGATAAACAAGGTATATCAACAGACATTTTCTTTTTCCAAATTTTCATTAATTGTTGAATTACTGTTTGTGTCATTTTGCCTTAAGTAGTAATGATCTTTCCTGTCAATGGAACAGAATAGGAACTTTTATATTTCTTCTATACATCTGCACTAATAACATCACAATAGAAGGAAATTTCATTTAAAAATATTTCTTTCCCATTGATGACATCAGTTTATATAAGTAAAAAAGTGGAAGGGGTTAAGAAGATCACTTTACACAGAGCAGGGTACATATGAACATGTTTCTGCAGAATACACCCAAGTACTTTAGCTTACTGTGAAAAGCTCTTTAAAGTTTTACAACATTCTGTTTCCTCATATGCTCCAATAAATTCTGACTAGGAAGATGAACGAGCAAGTAAATAAAATGAAGAGGAAGAAAGGCTAAGTAAATACATACGCACCTATCAAGGTGTGTGTGGGGGTGTGTGTGTGTGTACATATGCAGGGATGCAAGTATATGCAGATCAGGGGAATACAACAAATGGGAAGTTTTGGCAAGATCATAAGTGTCACTAAATGAAACTTCAGGAAGTCAATTAAATTTTTACAAGGTCTTCAGCTGTGAAGAACTAATTACAATTTGAATAAAAAGCTGCACTAATATATTTATGAGATTACAACTTTTTAAAAATCACTCCTTTCCACAATCTTAATGTTCTTAATTATCAGTTCACTAATTTTAGAAGAACAGACATAAAAATGTATGTAATCCTAAAAAGTTAAATGAGGTATAACTTTGGTGGGGATGTGTTTTTGTTCTTCTAGGTGAAACTCTAAAAGCATTCCAGGGCCTACCTGGTGGCACAGGCAGTTGAGCACTGCACTGTGAAGCTGTCTGCAGCGCGGGTTTGATCCTGTCCTGCCAGGGAGAAACCCACATGGCGCAGCAGACCTCTCCTGTCTCACCCGCTGCTCCCCTCAGCAATGTATTTCGTCAGTCTGCCTGTTCTGTTCCCTGCTCTGTCTCTGGTGAATCCTCTCACCCTCCTGCACATCTGGCCTGTACCCCAGTTCTGTATAAATTTTTTTAAAAAAATTTTAAAAAAGCATTCCAATTTGCTTGGATTCTGAACACATTTTATAATAATAATAATAATACCTCCTGGTATCTTGATACACATTCTTCTAAACTTGTGCTACTAATCCACTATCTCAGTCATAAATGGTAGGTAGCTCGTCTATTTTTCTCTGAAAATCATAGTCTTGTAACTTTTACTTTTTCCCATTTCTACCTACTCCATGTATCTAGAAAGCACTTTAGTCAAATACTGTAATCATTAGTTTAAGATCTATGCATTTAGAAACAATAGTTGGTTGATACATAAATATTTCCTATAATTTTCTCATCACTCTGAATTTGGTGTTAAAAAGGTATAAAGACATGGAAGAAAAGGTTTTGGATCTCACTATACTTCCAAATGGATCAATTAACATTAAGTATGTTCTTGTTAAACATGTATTACATCAACAAACCAGAAAAAAAGCATGCATTAAGGAAAGAATATGATACGGTCCCCTGGATTTTCACATACTTAGACACACTAGCATCATTTGAGTGTTTTACCTTGCAAAAAATACTATTTTACATGTTAAAGATACAAGAATATATAAAAATGGTCCTTGAACTCCCAGGACAAAGTTCAGCCAGAGAATATACCATACCACCCTTCACTTGTCACCTCCTCACCTCTTGCCTATCCCAAAATTGAGTAAAAAAATCAGGAGTACATATGACACCATTTGTATAAAGCTTAAAAACAAACTAAATTATAACAATATATTACTTATGGATACAAATGAGGTAAACCAATAAAGACAGGAAATGGTAAAGTTCTATTTCTGGAGGGAGGCAGAAAATGTAATCAGGGAGGTACATACAGGAACTTCAGGGATATACAATTGTAGGGGTATTCATTCACTGATAATAACTACCAAAAATCTATGTAATATACCCAACATATTTCACACAAAAAATTAAAGACAGTAATTATTTGAGTATAACAGTATAAACATGAATTAAAAGTATGTAGTTTTATACAAATATGAAGAGTATCCAGACAGATACAGAAGTTAGGAAATTATAAGTTAAACAATATATATGTTTTAACAATACTGATTTAAAAAAACAGACCTGAAATACTGGTGAGTCTGCTATATATAACCTTGTGGAATAAACCTTCCATACAGTGGTGTGAGTGGAAGCAAGAGCATAAGCTTGAAGGAACAAAGAAATAGAAGTAATTACATATAAATTTTAAAAACTGTCAATGAATAAAGAAAATAATAGTATAGAGTAGAGCACTGCAGCAATATGGTTTCTACAAAAAAATGAAGGAACAGCTGAAGAATACTACTTCTGACAAAGGGAAAGTGCAGTAAAGTCAAAAAATTAAGTTTTCAGAAAGATATTTAAGGAAATCTGAGGTTTTGGTAACATGACAACGACCTTAGTATGGCAGATGAGAGGGGTGTCTGGAGTATATTAATGAGGGCCAAAAGACAGTAAGGTTACCAGTAACAAGACTTAGCCTGGAACTTTTCTGCCCCAACTAGCACAAATGAAGTCATAAGTTTACTCAACCACAGAAAGGCAACATTTGCATTCCTTAAATAGGCCACCTCTTGAAATGTAATTCCCCAAAAGTTCAATCATTTCTAGTGGTATACTACCTAGTATACAAAGATAAGGACTAAAAGCCAGAGTTGGAATAACCTAGTACCAGTCTGATAATATCTGCTTTTACAAGTCTTTCCTTTACCTGGATCACAAGAACTAGTGGTCTAACCACAAAATTAACGTTCAAAAGTTGGGTAGAATCTATTTTGTTGATTCGTGACAACCAGTTTCTTGATTGGAACAATAAAGCTATTTATTCGAATCTTGTAAAATGAAGGCCTAGAATATGCTCTTAGTTGAATCTGTTCTATGATTACCTTTAAAGCTTGGATCTTGAAATGACGAAGAATATAAAAACTATAATATATGGGCCTCCCCGGTGGCGCAGCAGTTGAGCGCTGGGTTGTGAAGCTGCCTGCAGCCTCTGCAGCGATGGTTCGATCCCAGGCTGCTCCCCGGCCACTGGAGGAGGGTCCCACATGGCGCGCAGCCTCTCCTGCCACCCGCTGCTCCCCTCAACAGTGTACTTCGGTCCTTCTGCCTGCTCTGCTCCCCGCTCTGGCTCTGGTGAATTCTCTCACCCTCCCGCGCTTCTGACTGTACCCAGTGCTTGTATAAACAAATACATAAATCTTAAAAAAAAAAAAAAAAAAAACCTATAATATATACACTACTGACACTACTAAAAAGAGTAATCATAGCCATTTCAAAAAGTTAAATCCAATTGAAACAGTCACAGATATCCTGCTACACAGATAACGCTAAAATTTCAGGAACTCCAGATAATATGTGATCTGTTCGTCATAAAGTTGAAAAAACTAATGCAAAAGAGAAAGTTTAAAGCAGTAGTAATACAACATAGAACACTATCAAACTAGAAAGTTATAAAAAGCATACTACAAAAAAAGTTCAGGAAAGATCAAGTAAAGACTAACAGGATCCTAGAAGGTATCATGGGGGAGCATTTATGATTCTTGGGGGAAGAAGGCTTTTGCTAGAGATGAGGCTAGGAACCATATAGTACAGAGAAAGAACACGGATGTACTAGACAGTACAGCCTGAAAAAGTCTAGGCAACAGACAATGCTTAATGTCACATTAAAACATTTCCTTTGTCTTCTGAAGATAATAAAAAGCCCTACCAGGGCTTTGAAGAAGGGAGTTGTGTGATCCAAGATGACAATGGCACAAGGCTAGGCTTTAAAAGACTGGCGATAAGGAAGACACTTACTAACCTATTATAATGATCCTAGGGAAAGATGAAGGTCAAAAGTAGGGCATTGGAGAGGGAATGGAGGAAGCTGATACACTGCAAAGGTAGAATGACAGGACTTGGCAAATGATTAGACAAAAGGAGGAAAATTAAAAGGATAAGATTACGATGACATCAAAGCTTTTAGTGAGGATTTCTAAGAGAAAGATTGTACTTTTTAAAGTTACCTTTTTTGTCCTTATTTGATTTTTGTGAACAGCTAAAGTTAGTAAATTTCTCTGACAGTATCTAATGCCCTTAATGTTTCCAATTACACTAACAAGATTATACATTATGTTGTCAAATAATGGTGTCTGTTGTTAAAATACAGCATTACTTTAATTGCTATTTCAGCCCCTACAACCACACACATTTCTGTACAAGTCAAAGCACAAGGTGAAGAGTATTTTCTCCTAATCAAATGAGACAAAGGAAGCTACATACCCACTTAAATGTATGTGAAATTTAGCATGTTAATTTTTTATGTCATTCTGCTATACTTTGCCATTAAAGAAATCTCAAATTAGACGGACACAAAATAAAGGCAAGAACTATGAAATAAATTCAGTTTCCTTATTTTGGCTATAACAGTAATTACAAAGATTAGCAGGAGCAGCAACCACAAACCCACTGCTATTCAACAATAATGTTCAGTAACTATAGAACTCAAATGTATAGAATCTACTTGTTTAGATACAGAAAAAAAGTACCATAAAATCCTTAATTAAAACTATTTAGGGCTTCCCTGGTGGCGCAAGGGATTAAGTCTCAGTACTATGAAGCTATCTGCCACCTGAGTTCCATCCAGGCCAGGGAGCTAACCCACATAGTGAGCAGACCTCTCCTGTATCTCCCGCTGCTCCCCTCAGCAGTGTATTTCAGTTGATCCTCCTGTTCTGCTCCCCACTCTGCCTCTGGTGAATCCACTCACCCCCACCCCCATCCCTCTAGGCTACACCCAGCTCTTTTTTTTTTTTAAATAAATTTTATTTTTATATTCCCCATACAACTGTGACCTCCTTATTCTGACCCCAATCCCTCCCCTCTCCGCCCCCCATAGTGTGTCTCTGGTTCATAGTTGTTTGTTGATTTTGATTTTTACTTTCTTATAGTTATTCTTTTTCCTGGTCCCTTATTTAAGTTTTCTAGATTCCTGCTATGAGTGAGACCATCTGGTATTTTTCTTTTTCTTTCTGGCTTATTTTGCTAAGCATGATCCCTTCCAGCGCCATCCATGTTGCTGCATGTGTTTATCTTTTTTGAATGCTGAGTAATATTCCATGTACACCCCAGCTCTTGTATGCATAAATAAATCTTTTTAAGGGCCTCCCCGGTGGCGCAGTGGTTGAGCGCTGGGTTGCGAAGCTGCCTGCGGCCTCTGCGGCGCCAGTTCGATCCCCGGCTGCTCCCCGGCCACCGGAGGAGGGTCCCGCATGGCGCGCAGACCTCTCCTGCCGCCCGCTGCTCCCCTCAGCAGTGTACTTCGGTCCTTCTGCCTGCTCTGCTCCCCGCTCTGGCTCTGGTGAATTCTCTCACCCTCCCGCGCTTCTGACTGTACCCAGTGCATGTATAAACAAAACAAACAAACAAATAAATAAATAAAACATGCCTCTATTAAAAAAAAATAAAAAATAAAAAATAAAAGTAATATAATCAGGCCTTCCTGGTGGCACAGTGGGTTGAGCGCAGAGCTGTGAAGCTGTCCGCAGCCTCTGCACTGCGGGTTCGATTCCAGGCCAGCCGGGGAGATACCCACATGGCGCAGCAGACCTCTCCTGCCTCACCTGCTGCTACCCTCAGCAGTGTCTTCGGTCCATCTGCCTGTTTTTACTCCCCACTCTGTCTCTGGTGAATCCTCTCACCTTCCCGCACCTCTGGCCTGTACCCCAGTTCTTGTATAAATAAATAAATAAAAATAACTATTTAAATGGTTCAAAAACAATTATAACAAACTGCATAATTGAAAAAAAAATCTAAAACAGAAAAAGTATCTTAAAATTATGTAATACTGGTTAAGATTATGAACACTACCTGTTTGACTAACAGCAATGCTGCAAAAGTGAAATCCAGACAGTGCTGAAAATGAGCTAACAATGGTGAGAAAGTGGAAGGCATAAATACCCCCTTTTTGACATTCTTTTGATCCTTTCAAAGAGAAAGATTATGAGTTAAATGACTTGAACGAGGGTGAAAACTAAAATATTAAAAAGTGGCGATAGAGGTCTGTGGTCAGACTGGTCCTGAGACCATCTTAAATAGGACTTCATACCAGCCACTGCCCATGTCCTTCATAACACTTACAGAAAGCAAAGTTCGTGTTCTTTGGTCATCCCTCATCCTGTCATGTCTCTGTCCTTCAGATGGCAACAGTACTCATTGTATCTTCTGTCTTAAATCTCATCAAATTCATTCTATACTCCTTTCAGTTAAAAAGACATAGAAACTTAAGTATTATTATGCTTTAAAACAATCCTAAAGTGTGAAGAAGAATCAACTCTTGAGAATTAATCATTGCTAAAACTGGTATTTTCTGAGCATCTACCATGTATCTAAAATAGAATTAGAGAAACTATCAGAGCATATCACACATGGTAATGCTAAGTGCTACTTCATGATACTTATTTTAGGTACATGTGTATATGTACACATGTAACACTGTCAAAATATAAAAGAGTAAAAGTCTTACAAAGCAAAGCTACTTCAAGTTGGTCTACAGACCAGTGCTGGCTGGATAACTGGCTACCGTCTATGATAAATTAAGAAGTTTATGACAGGGCCTCCCCGGTGGCGCAGCGGTTGAGCACTGGGTTGCGAAGCTGCCCGCACCTCTGCAGCGCCGGTTCGATCCCCGGCTGCTCCCCGGCCACTGGAGGAGGGTCCCACATGGCGCGCAGACCTCTCCTGCCGCCCGCTGCTCCCCTCAGCAGTGTACTTCGGTCCTTCTGCCTGCTCTGCTCCCCGCTCTGGCTCTGGTGAATTCTCTCACCCTCCCGCGCTTCTGACTGTACCCAGTGCTTGTATAAATAAATAAATAAATAATAATAAAATCTTAAAAAAAAAAAAAAGAAGTTTATGACAATGTAAATCAGTTAAGCACAGAGAACTTTTTATAATAGCAAGACTTTCTCTATGAAGGAAAGAGTACACTGATTTATATTCAGGCACAAGCTGCAAGCCTGTATCAAGGACTGTAACAGAGACTAGCTATTGTGAGTAACACTGTTCTGGAGTATATAGCTTCTCATCACAAATATCTTAGTCCAGTTACCAAACAAATCCTCTTTAGGTAATAAGTAACTAATTGCTACACCATATACTGATATTAAAATGTGACTGTCAGGGCCTCCCTGGTGGCCAAGGGGTGAAGCTCAGCACTGTGTAGCTATCCTCAGCCTCTACAGCACAAGTTCGCTCCCCAGCTGGGGAGGTGACCCACATGGCACAGCAGACCTCTCCTGCCTCACCCACTGCTCCCCTCAGCAGTGTATTTCAGTCAATCCTCCTGTTCTGATCCCCACTCTGTCTCTGGTGAATCCTCTCACCTCCCTCCACCCCACACCTCTGGCCTGTACTCCAGTTCTTGGACATCTAAGAAAATAAATCTTAAAAAAAAAAAAAAAAAAAAAAGTGACTGTCACTGGGAAGTCAAAAAGAAAATTCAGTGTGGCTAAAAAAAGACAAAGCTTCTTCCAGCCCAGAATGTACTCTCCTGTCTTTTGGGCTGCGTCTCTCTTTCTTCAAACACCAATTTAAGTTCCACCTCTCCCATCCTCGATGGTACCAATTCTGGAGTTTATCTTATGGCCTGGATCTTACACTACTTGCTATCTGCTGTTCCTTTAGTACAGTATTTGGACAAAATGACAGTTATGACCAGGCTTTAACACCCTCAGATTTCATATGCATGGAATTCTCAATTTAATGTGTTGATAGCAACAGAAACTGGCAATAAAAATAGTATTGGGTTATCGGAAAAGTCATGATGTATTTTTTCTGGTTTTCAAGCAAAAATGCATCATGACTTTTCTGACAATAATTAGTAGAGTTAGAATGAAGGAAATTCCAGAAGAGGAAACCAACATTAACAAAGATACAAAACAGGGAATTAGTATGGGAAAGCAATGAACAAAATAAGGTCGTCTACAGAGATTATGGAGAAATAATCAACTAGATCAAGGGATTACACATTGACATGTTTTCATTCCTACCATCTAGCTCGGTAGTCCTCATACACACAAAACTTAATTGTTGGCTAACAATAATAAATTACATCAGGTAAGAATATGAAGTTGCATATATACAGGACTTTTGAAGTCATCCAAAACTGTTAGTTCTTGAAGAAAAAAATAGTATCTCAGCGTCAAAGTGAAGATTACGCAAGGTGGATTCGAAGGAGAGAAGGAACAAGGGAGGGCAGAAGTATAACTAGAAAGCCTCTGCAAAAAAGGCAAAAACATTCTTTGGTAAAAGACTGAAAAGCATTATTTTCTTTCTTACACACACATACCCTGTCTATCCTGAGCAAGTAAAGAATGATAATCTGTTAATGAAAAGTGAATACTCTAGTTTAAAAAACTGATCCTTTTACAGCAGCATTTCTCAAGCCGGACATCTTACTCATCTTCTGGACCAGATAAATCTTTGTTGTTGCAGGTTGCCCTGTGCAGTAGGATGTTAGCAGTATTTCTGTCCTCCACCCACTGAATACCACTAGTAACTACCCCCTAAAACTGTTAACAACAAAAAATGGTCAAATGCACCCTCAGGAGCAAAATTACCCCTCCCACCCCACCCCACCCCCCACTGCTAATTATAGGAAATAAGAAATTCAATTCTGAACCTGTTGAGAAGTAACAATCCTTAAAAATGCCCTGACAGAGATATAAAATGTAATTAGACATCAGGTATACAGAGACCAGACAGACATTAAGTCAAATGGAAAGTCATTAATGTTAGTTTTGATATCTCCTATAGTTTTAAGAAGTATTGACACTGGCAGGTTATCTCCAGCATGGTTTATTTTCTTTACTTATATGTAAATTTTTAAAAATTTCTGTAATAGTTTTTAAAATAGACACCATTTATACTAGTAAAATCAGCAAAATGAATCACCAAGGAAACAAGATCTTGTTTCTCTACAGGTGACATGAAAATTAGAAGGGAGGGGGGAGAAGAGGGAGGGACTCTAAAGGAGAAAGGACACAGACGTCATTTGGAACAAGGAAAACCAGAAAAGTGCAATCTCAGGAAAATCAAAGAAAAGAGAATGTCGGGCCTCCCTGGTGGCGCAAGGGGTTAAGCGCCGCATTATGAAGCAATCCGTAGCCTCTGAAGTGCAAGTTTGATCCCCAGCCGGCCAGAGAGAAACCCACATGGCGAAGCAGACCTCTCCTCTCCCACTGCTTCCCTCAACAGTGTATTTCAGTCAGTTTGCCTGTTCTGTTCCCCTCTCTGTCTCTGATGAATCCTCTCAACCCCCACATCTCTGGCCTATACCCCAGCTCTTGTATGCATAAATAAATCTTTTAAAAGAGAAAGAGAGGGCCTCCCCGGTGGCGCAGCAGTTGGGCGCTGTGTTGCGAAGCTGCCCGAGGCCTCCGCGGCGCCGGTTCGATCCCCGGCTGCTCCCCGGCCACCGGAGGAGGGTCCCACATGGCGCGCAGACCTCTCCTGCCGCCCGCTGCTCCCCTCAGCAGTGTACTTCGGTCCTTCTGCCTGCTCTGCTCCCCGCTCTGGCTCTGGTGAGTTCTCTCGCCCTCCCGCGCTTCTGACTGTACCCAGTACTTGTATAAATAAATAAATAAAATAAATATTTAAAAAAAAAAATAAGAGAGAATTTCAAGAAACTTTTACAGAGCTCTTATGACACTTTTTAAAAGGAGAGGTAAAATAGTCTAGTTCTCAAGAGCGACTGTATAAACAGGCTTCAATTTGGTCAACATTTAGAAAACCTACATCTAATCAGATCTAGTGCTGGGAGTTAATGGGGTTACAAAATTCCTCAAGATGAAAGTTAAGCACACAATGGTAATTCAGAGCAAAGTATACTTAGTTCCAGAATATAGTACTAACAAATGTTCCAAAATCTTAGTTTTATTAAGTACAATTTGCAGAAATAAACAGAGGGTTATCTGCTTCCCAGAATAAGCGTCTATCTACACGTATTAATATGACCTTAATCCATTTCTTAAGTCTCCCTTATTAGCCCCTTAATTTTTTTAACAGATGTAAAACAAATGAGTAAGGAACGAGATCATATTTAGAATGTACCATAAAAAAAAGACACAGTTGTCAATCCAAGCTTTACATAAGAATCACCTAGATAGTTTTTTAACAATTACTGATGCCCAGAATCCAGAATCCACTCCTGGACAGTTAGGATCAGAATTTCTGCATGGGGCCAGCACATACGTATCTTAAATAAGATTTTATCAATTTACAAGACTGGCAGAAAGGTATTTTTAAAATGCTTCCTGGGTGAATTCTAATGTGCAGTCAAGATAGAGAACCAGGGACATTAAGAATGATCAAAGCATGTCACTTAAAAAAAAAAAATTCTAAAGATGAAAATTACTTTTCATCTGAAATCAACATCTTAATATGTGATAACATTTTCAAACTAACAAAATTGAGAACTCATTTTAATTTTGATTTGAGAAATTAAAATTAAAGCCCCAGAAATCCCAAACCCATAGCTTTTACAATATTATCCAATTTGTTTGAAATTGATATTGCAATGTGTAATAATTTCACTATGTAAGAAAAACATGTTGGTATTCTTAAAAGTATTATGAAAAATTGCAAGATAAGAGAAACAAGGTTTAGCTATCGTGACAAGATTGCTATTCACTGTATGTGAATACTGTTTTACTTGAGTTAGTACGGCTACAAATAGGTTGAACATTTCACCATTTACTAACAGATGGTTATTAAGAAAGTGCTGTATAGTTTGTTTCATTTCCCACTCATCACACAGACTGAAAGCAAATTTCTTATATCCTCCTAATACCACCAATGCCACTCCTCAGTTGATTTGCATCTGCAAAATGGGAATGATTCAGCTGCAGCTATAGTTTCCCACAGATATCAAATGAAAAATATAGAGAGAAAAATGCTCTGAAAACTGTTCTATGCTATGAAGATATAAACCATTATGGTTAAAGAAACTGGAAGAATACCTAATTCTGCACTTGTTATTAAATCCCAACATTAGGTGAATACAATACACTTACAAAATTATGGTAAGCTAAAGAGGGTCACAAATATTTTGACCTTGTGGTTGGGTATAGGCTCTTTGAGTTCTCTACTCAATAGACTATATTGGAAGCAATGTACTGCCAATTTCTGGCTCCAGGCTGTTAAGAGACCGGCAACTTCCATATTCTGTTTCTTCAAACACTTGCTCTGGAACTCAAGACTCCATGCTGTGAGAAATCCAAGCTACATAAAGAGGCCATGTGCACACACTCTAGTTGATATCCCAAACTGAACTCCCAGTCAACTTCAACTGACATTCATACAAAAGAGACATCTTAGGGCCTCCCTGGTGGCGCAGGGGTTAAAGTCTCAGCGCTGTCAAGCTATCACCAGCCGCTGCAACACAAGTTTGAACCTCAGCCAGGAAGCTGCCGCACATAGCACAGCAGACCTCTTCTTTCTCTCCTTCTGCTCTCCTCAGCAGTATATTTTAGTAGCTCTGCCTGTTCTCCCCACTCTGTCTCTGGTGAATGCTCTCACTCCCCCTGCACCTCTGGCCTACACCCCAGTTCTTGTATGCATAAATAAATAGTTCCAGGTGTCTCCAACCTCAGCTGTTTATCTGACTATAAATGCAAGACTCTTAAATGAGAACCAAGCAGCTGAGTCCAGTCAACCTAAACAAACCAGAGATACTATATTCTTAGTTTTAAGACACTACGTTAAGGAATGATTTATTATTCAACTGTGGGTAAATGGGACAATTATCTAATTTTTTTAAAAAATCCTTCCTTAATGACATCTAATCTAATCAGCAATTTATAGTTAATGGCCATTTTTCCCCTTTCATCTTTACAAAAATAAGTGCATTTTCATTTCATTTAGTCCATAATATAATCCTAGACACTTAATGAAAGGAATATGACATGCTGTTGTTCTGTTAGACATGTTCAAAGTTGTCTTACTTTGAAAAAAATCCATGTGGCTCAACACTATTATACTCACATTGATAAACAAAATGGCCCTAATGACTAATAAAGTAAATATATAAAAGATCAAAATGCCAGACAGACAGCCCTAGAATATTTTTGTTAGTTTTCCTCATGCGCCGTTTTCTCATACAACACGAACCTATATGCGGTTAATGAATATTTGCATTCTGAGGGTCTCCCCCGGTGGCGCAGTAGGTTGAGCTCAGCGCTGTGAAGCTGTCCGCAGCCTCTGCAGCACAGGTTTAATTCCTGGCCGGCCAGGGAGATGCCCACATGGCGAGGCAGACCTCTCCTATCTCGCCCGCTGCTCCCCTCAGAAGTGCTTTGGGTCCGTCTGCCCTTTCTGCTCCCCGCTGTCTATGGTGAATCCTCTCACCCTCCCACGCCTCTGGCCTGTAACCCAGCTCTTGTATAAATAAAAAATTTTAAAAATCATAAAAAAAAAATTTACATCTTGAAAGGCAGTTTAGTTGGCGGGCTTTTTAATTTTTGTTTTATTTTACTATTACAATTCCTTACTATCTAATTTTAAAGGTGCATCTAATGTATCAAAAGAAAATAAACATTTCAAACCACCCATATCAATATGATAAAGACACTGCACAAAATACATCACCTTTTAGATAAACAGGTCCAGTGGGGTCATAAGAAATATCCACCATGAAAGACATTCAACAGTGAACATTAAACAGAATCTGTTGAAACGCAAAATCTGCTTACATGGCAAAGTCGCACAGCAAGGCAAGAACAGAAACACTTCCTTAACGAATATCACTTGACATTTTTAATGGCTGCAGCAGGATATATGCAAAACGAAGGATGCTTGCAATTCGAAAGAGTAGCATGCTTTAGTTGGTATCCCTTTCATCTAAAACCATCAGGGCTCTTAACAAACGTTAAATTCCGTAGGCTCTGCAACACCTCTGTGAGTCAGATAAATATCCTGTTAGTGATTAAATGACTTGCTTCAAGGTCACAGAATAAACTGGAGGCAAGAATTAAACCCCGAAGTGTGCTCTGTAGCTTTCAGTACAAACGCACATCACTGCGATTCACGGCTCTGTTAATTTCCAAGGTGGAGTGGAGGTGAAATTAACTTGTCCCACAACTCTAAGGAAGAGGCCATATTTTAGGAAAGAAAATGCTTTTATTGGGGCAGTCATAGTTTTAACTCTGATGGGCTTTAACTCCTACTGTACTTCATTAAAACCAAGTCAGATTTTAATGGGACTCGGAAGCAGCTGGAGAGACTGTCGTAAGGCCTGGGTCTGTAGATCGATAATAGAAAAATCGGAAAACGCAGTCAAGAGGAAGGAGGTCAAAGTCGGGTCTGAGTGTCGAAGGAGGAAGAGAAATTAGTCGAGCACCTTCTAAGACGGAAAAACCTGAGTTCACGCGAAACTCGCGGGGAAACCCTAGGTGGGCAGCCAGACCGTCTCGAGTCTGGGCCTTTCCTCCGAAAGCTAATTTTCTGGTCGCGGTTGTCCCACCCCCTCCGCGGACAGGGCTGGTCTCCCGGGCGACCGGCAGCCGGAGGAACGGGGCTCACCGCGACGGGTCCCCGGGGAACAAGGGCCAGGCCCCCGACCCGCACTCACCGTGGCGCCAGCGCGCTTCACTGACGCCGGCCTCCTTTCCGAAGGCCCATCTCCCACCAACCGGAGGGAAAATTCGCTTCTCCGTCCCGACCGAAGCCAGCCCAGCTCATCCCCCTTTTCCCAATTTGCACTGCGTTGCGACGCGTCGCGCCTCTGACGTCACGGCGGGCTCCGCTCGGGCCTGCGCGCGCGCGCGCGCGCGCCCGGGGCTGGTCCTACCAGCGAGGGCGGGAACTGCAGGTGGGGCGTTTTAGGGCGGGCAGCCGCTGTGCTCGAAGGCGACCCCCTTTTCCCTCCCACCTCCACCCCTGCTGCGCCCAGCGTCTCTCGGGCGTTGTGAGGTCATCCTGAAGTTGCTAGTTTCCTGGGCCTTGCAGCGGAAGAAACAAAGCTGCTGTTGATCGCCTTAAGTGCGTATTATCCAGACAGGAGACTTCCGATGACTAGAAAAAGGTTGAAGCCCATCAAATTCTGCCTAATGGTTTACCAGTCTGAAGCCAAGCCTGCTGGTCAAGAAAGAAAGGAAATGCTCCTAAAACACATTATATTTACACATTTAATTTTAGTTAAAGGCCCAATCTTACAGAAACAAAACGAGCGATCTGAACTTCCTTGCGAGGTGAATTTTGTATTGTCTTAGAAAACAGTGATTGTATGCTCCCATTATATAGAAACAAAGTTGCTTGGGGGCGGCTGTTGGCCATGGTCACTGAGTCTCCGGAGACAGTCCATGGGTATCATGGATGGGAAAGCTGGAAATTGAAGTAAACTGCCTTTAGTGAAAGTGTGTAAGTGAATACATGAAACACCTAGACCAACAATATTTCTCATAGTATTTTTCTATAAATGTTAGTTTCTTTTCCATCACAGTGAAAAACCTGCAATAGTAGCTATTTTATACCTACACTATACACTATTTCCCTCAAAAGATTTAAGACTGATGTACTGCTTTGAACTACTAACAAGGAAATCTTAGAAAATGTTCATAACTAAGGAAACATTGCACCTATCTTTTGAGGGAGGACCTTAAGGAAATTGATGATGATTGTGTTGGTTACAGCTGCTCCTGCTGGTTTTCTACTAAGTGCCTTGATGAATAGGAGCATGAAAAGAAAAACAGAGGAGCCTCCCCGGTGGCTCAAGGGGTTAAGTCTCAGCACTAAAAATCTATCAACAGCCACTGTAGCGTGAGTTTGACCCCCAGCCAGGGAGCTGATCCAGTAGCTCAGCAGACCCCTCCTGTCTTGCCCGCTGTTCCCTTCAGCAGTGTATTTCAGTAGATCCACCTGTTCTGCTCTCCACTCTGTCTCTGGTGAATCCTCTCATTCTCCCCCCAACCACCACCTCTGGTGCTACATCTCAGCTCTTGTATGTATAAATAAAATAATTAAAAAAGAAAAACAGAGCTAAGTCTGGGAGGGGGAACCAAACAAAGACAAAGAATTTGGAGTTCTCTGAAGACAGTCCCAGAAAGATGATGCCGGGAATGTGACAGAGAAAGAAGACAGAAGAATGAATAAACCAATGAAAAGAAGGGGGAGGGAGTGAAGAGGTAGAATGATCTTAATAAATGGTACTCTTTAACATTCACCTAAAGTTATTTTTGTTGATCTGATGTAACTGCCCTGTAGAGGCAGGAAGGCATAGTGCAGGATCTCTATGACCCTATGCAGATGGGTGAAGGAGTTCTGGAACCCTCGTGGCCTTTTCAGGGCTTTTTGGGATTTACCAGGTACACAGCAGGCAGGTAGACAGGTGTGCTGGGGTGGGGGGGTGCTAGGAGGCTGGCAGGCCTGCCAGCTTCCCAGACCCCAGCGAGTCCTCACTTTTTCCAGGCTCTGGGATGTTCTCTCATAGGCTTTGCTTCTCTCCTCCTTTCGCTCTGCTGGCATCTCCGTGACACCGCTCTTATAAGCCCAGTCTCTCAGCCCAGGTGTACCCACTTACATAGGCCTACACCCTACTCCAGGTGCCCACAATTAGGCATGCATTCAGGACCACAGGATTCCATCATTAATCCTAATGGCGGGAGGGCAGAAAAGCCTGATACGTTATTTACCCTACATGCCCCAACTCCCAGCAATATATGGAATTCCCCTACTTCCCTAAAATGTGAATCCCCTGCTTATATGCCGGTCATTTGCTTGACTTTTTTTGAAAGCTAACAAGTTTCACATGTTGAAACCAGGAAGCACATGACAAGATGACTCCAAAACTGAAGGTGGTAAAAGCAAGAAAAAAAAAAATAAAAGATTGCAAAGAAATCATAGAAATCTAGGTGCAGGCTATAGACTTTGAAATACATGGAATGAGAATTAAGTTACCTAGATAAACCTATGTTTACAGAATCAAATCCTAAATACTGGCTCTTTTCCAAATGTGTTATAACAAGCTAGAAGGCAGGGTCTGCCATACCTAGAATCTAATAGTCGCCAACTGTTTAGAAGGCATGACTTCTATTTCACCTTAACTTTAATTCCTATGCCACCTAGCAAAAACAGTAGTGAACCTGGTTCATTCTCCACTCAACAAGGATTTATTGAATGTATATCCTATGCCAGGCATTGCTTTAGACTTGGAATATAAAGTTTGTCACAGAACTGACCTACACTACAGTGGGCAGGTCATAAAAAAAAATTATACAATGTCAGGTGATGTTAAGTGCTGAAAGGAAAAATGAAACCAAGTAAACTATTCCCTGATGAGATAGTCAAGTCTGATAAAGTGACTTTTCCACAGAGCCTGGGGTGAAGAGAGGGAACAAGTCTATGGGAGAAGAGCATCCAGGCAATAAAAACCACACAGGAAAAGGTGGGTGTGTTGGAGAAACAGCCAGTAGGACAGTGTGGTCAGCACAGAGTGGGTGAGTGGGAACATGACAGATGATCTCAGAGGGTGGAGAGAGAATAGAGATCAGATTATATAGGCCTTATAGGTCAATAAAAATAGGTTTATCCCAGAATAATGCAAGCAGTGACTCACATGCTAATATTTGATGGAAAAAAACTTAGCTTTCTTTTGTATGATAAAGCCTCCAGCATCATGTATAAATCTTTATCCCAGTTGTTTTTTAGTCAACCCACAAGCATCCTGCGATTCCTTTGCTAATCATTTTTTAAAATTTTATTCATCTGTTTCTTATTTCCTAAAATCATGATTATCACCTTGGGCTGGTTGCCTAGCCCATCAAACATTTTTTCTCTAGGGGATGTATCACCAGAAAAACGGCGGCAAGACCAGGCATTCTTCAGGTTATAGACTTCAAGGTTCAGCACTCACCACTCTGCACATCAGCCTTTATCTTCACTTGTAAAATACCTACTGTATCACCACTTAGGGTGAAATAAGTTCTATTTTTTGTACATGAAGTTATTTTTCTAATTCCCTTAAACTTACCTCAACAAAAATTTAGAGATGCACCCTCATTAATGCTACGAATTTATTTTTTTATTTATTTTTTTTTTAAAGATTTTTTTTATAGACATGAATTATTTGTTTGTTTGTTTATACAAACTGGGTACAGTCAGAAGCGCTGAGAGAATTAGCCAGAGCCGCAAGGCAGAAGGACCGAGTACACTGCTCACCGGCAGGAGAGGTCTGCGAGCCATGTGGACCTCCTTGAGCAGATGCAGCGTCGCAACCCAGCTCAACCGCTGCGCCATCGGGGAGGCCCCAATGCTACGAATTTAATGATGAACTGTGCTTACCTTTTTCATTCCTCTCATTTTACAGACTTCAGTCTTCTCTCCTTTCTGCCTTTGTTTTTCTATGTAGACTGAAGAATCTTAGTCTGGTTATTATGTTTTCTTTCAGTGGTTCCTCATTCCAAGAGTTACTTTGTTTTCTTTGGAAAATCCCTGCTTCCATTAGATTGTCCTCACAGGTGTAATATTCAGCATACAATATAATGGTCACCTTCCTGGGTTTATCCCAACAGGTATTTGGGTTTGATGATCACAAAATATTTAGCTACTTCACCGAGGTCAAAGATACTTAAACTTCTTTATTTTTTAAAAGATTTTATTTTTGTACAAGAACCTGGGTACAGGCCAGATGCGCAGGAGGGTGAGAGGATTCACCAGAGACAGAGCGGGGAATAGAACAGGTAGACTGATGAAATACACTACTGAGGGGAGCAGCGGGCAAAACAGGAGAGGTCTGCCACACCATGTTCTGGACCGAACCCGTGCTGAAGAGGCTGCGGACAGCCTCACAGTGTGGCGCTCAACTGCCTGCACCACCAGGGAGGCCCCATACTTAAACTTCTTAAGAATTGTCTCTGCAATTTTGTCATGGTAATAATCACAAGAAAAAAAGGGAATCCCATTCAATAGGCATAGGAACTGTTGCACTATAAGCATCTTTAACTGAGCTCATAATCAACATTCATGCTTAAGCCTTTCTATATATTTACGAAAAAGAGAACCCCAATTTAAGCTTTAGCTATGGTAACATCTTATGAAAGCATCTAAAGATACATCTTAAGTCAAAATTTCAAAAGCTGTTTCTGCAATATTTCTATTTAAATGACTTCCAACTAAAATAGTCGTAATAAAATATCCTCTGTAGAAGGAGGGAGTGACTTTTAATGGAGTGTTTGCTTCTTTCAAACCATGAGTAAAAAAGTTAAATACTACATAGTCAGTGGTTTTCAGATTTCAGTATAACTGAGCAATACATGTCTTGAATGAACAAAACAATACATGGTGCAGGCCCAATACAAAAACATAAAGACTGAGGGATAGCTGAATACACAGAATTCCCCACCTGCTCACCTACCCATGGAGAGTAGGACCTGGGCGTGGCACAACTCAGTGCACCTTGGGAAATGTTCCAAAACAGGGATCCAGACGCTGTGTCACCACACTTATTTATGGTGGAGTAGAGAGAAAGCAGGAACCACCCAGCCAATTTGGAAAGCATTGAGCTTTTCTATTGGGGTTGCAATCTTACTGGTTTAAAAATCAAACTTTTGACACCAGACACCTGGGGAGTTTTCCTTACCAACCCTGGTTTCTACCTGAGGCATCACAGCCTCCTTGCTGAGCTAGCTTGTTGCCAGGCTACAGAAGAAAAGGAGAATACCTGGCCTATCCACCAGATAGCACTTTCCTCAAGTGCTCACAAGAACCAGTCTGGAGTTTACATTCAGTAGGTATAGAAAGGAAGCTACAAATTAGCATATTAAGGTGTGCTTGGTGATTCAGATGTTGGTGGTCATGAGGACTTGATTGAAAAAATGCTAGTTCACCCACCCAAATGAGCAAACATTCTCTTCAAAGTTTATTTTGTAAATAGCTATCTCAAATCTTTTGGAAATTTTTTGAAATTTTAACTAGAGGATGAGATTCTTTATAAAGTTACTGTGGGGCCTCCCCTGGTGGCGCAGCGGTTGAGCGCTGGGCTGCAAAGCTGCCAGCAGCCTCGAAGCGCCATTTGATCCCCGGCCGCCGGTGAGGGTCCCACATGGCTCACAGACCTCTCCTGCAGTACCTGCTGCTCCCCTCAGCAGTGTATTTCGTCAGTCTGCCTGTTCTGTTCCCTGCTCTGGCTCTGGTGAATTCTCTCACCCTCCTGCGCTTCTGACTGTACCCAGTGCTTGGATAAATAAATAAATAAATCTTTTAAAAAAATAAAAATATATATAAAGTTACTGGGGAGTTTATAATATTATCTCTGAATTATTTTAAAATTCTACAATATCAGTATGTTATTCTGTAATCTACCAAGTGCATGGAATAGGTAAAGGAGTCAACTGTACAGTGTTGGATGGAAAGTAGACTTCAGTAGTGATCATAATGTAATATATAAAGATGTTGACATAATAAAGCTGTATACCTGAAGTTAAAAAAAAAGTAATGAACAGACAAAACAAAAATAAACTTTTAGATTATGAGAACAAAATGGTGGTTAGAACTATGAGCCAAGAACTACTAAATCTTTTGCAAACTGAAAACTCTGACAGGCTTAGATTTTAAACGTGTGCTTGAGGTATACATAGCCTTCTGAAGTGAAAGTTCTCTATTAATCTAGCTTAAATTAGCAGGTTAAATTCCAGGTTAACAGGCTTGTATTTGCTGCATAGCTTTAAAATCAGTCTTTTACAAAGTATTCAGACATTAGAACGTATTTTGAGACTTTGAGAACAAAGTCCCAGTTATGGTGAAAGATATGGATTCATATTTCAAGTAAGAATAGGTTATATAGAATATTGTACTCCCTGGAGGTGTCAGAAAAGATATTTTAATTATAGAAAATTCCAAGCACATGAAAAAATTAGACTAGTACAATGAATCCCCAGGTACCCATCACACAACTTCAGCTACTATCAATGATCTGCTTGCCAGAAGATACATTTTAAATTGCTTGTACTTTTTCTTTCACAAAAGTAATGTTTATTCATTGATTAAAACAGAAAAAAACAGATTAACCAGAAGAAAATACACATTGATGACAATCTTGGTGCTTCTGATTAGGCTGTAATGTTCTAATAGCTGCTTTTGAACAATTCTGGAAAAGGTTCCCTTCCCTTAATTGTATGCAGCCCTGTGTCCAAGGTTCAGGACTAGGCTGTTGAAGTGTGAATCTGACTTCTGCCTTCATTCTTTCTGAGTTAAGTTACCTTCTGGAAAACATCGTGCTCATGGACGTAGGGGTCCTACATTCCAGCCTCCTTTCTATGCAAACTTACACACATAACTGGAATCCTACCAATTGTTTCTTTGTACTCCTTTTTATTTAGTGTTTCCTGAACACTCTCCCCCCCAATTACTGAATATCTAAATTATGTAAAAATATCATCTTTAGTGACTGCACAATATTCTTTTATTCAATATAATCTCCTCACTAATTTAACTTTACCAACGGACTGGAATATTTCCGGTTTAACAATGTTAGAAAAAGCAGCGAGTATAAAAATATACTCTTGTGGGTCTGCAGCATAAATATTAGGGCACATGCAAAACAATCTTCTTAGGGGCCTCCCTGGTGGCACAGGGATTAAAGACAGAGTTATCAAGCTATCACCAGCCACTGCAGCATGAATTCATCCCTGGCCGACTAGGGAGCAACCCACATGGCGCAGCAATCCTCTCCTGCCTAGCCTGTTGCCCGCTGCTCCCCTCAGCAGTGTATTTCTGTAGATCTGCCTGTTCTGCTCCCCACTCTGTCTCTGGCGAATCCTCTCATACCCCCCGTCCCGCACCTCTGGCCTGTACCCCAGTTCTTGTATACATAAATAAACAAATCTTAAAAAAAAAAAAACCAAAATAAACTTCCTAGAATAAAGTTTCAGAAATGGCATTCCTGAGACAAAAGGCATGGCAAATCCCAAACTTACTAGTATCTGTTACCAAACTGCCTTTTAGTGAGGTTGAACTATACAGTTCATACCCCACGACTTTTGCTCATTTTCCCAAGAACTTGACATTAAATGTGATGAAAAATATATTCATATTTAAAACATAACACTAAGTGTGATAAAATATATGAATTCATAATTTTGATTTTTTAAATTAAATTTTAACCTTAACACATTGTCAATTTGACTATTGAAAAATGGTATCCAACACTGCTTTATTGAATTTCTTTGTATGGTTTTCAAGTGAAAAATGTATTTATATGCATATTAATCATTCTTCCTGATTTTCCCACATTCAGCACTTATCCTTAAGCACTCTTCTACCGGTGTATTTTTCTGAGTTAATGTATCTGTTTGGGTAAAGTTGAATATATGTATTATAGTACAAATATTACTGAAAGTGTACGAAGGCAATTTTTAAGAATCAATGCGTATCATATCCAAAGGAATGTAAATATTTATTTGATTTGATACAGCATATTTTTAGGGACGAGACCTACATTAACCTGAACCATGTGAACTTGCCAATATTTGGCTCTCTTTGATGTATCAAAATTGACATCTAAGGGCCTCCCCTGGTGGCGCAGCGGTTGGGCACTGGGCTGCGAAGCTGCCCACAGCTTCTGCAGAGCCGGTTGTATCCCGGGCCGCTGGCAAGGGTCCCACATGGTGCGACAGACCTCTCCTGTCTCGCCCGCTGCTCCCCTCAGCAGTGTATTTTGTCTGTCTGTTCTGTTCCGCTCTGGCTCTGGGGAATTCTCTCACCCTCCCGTGCTTCTGACTGTGCCCAGTGCTTGTATAAATAAATAAATGAATCTTAAAAAAAAATGACATTTAATACAGTTCTCCACCTGCTAATTTGGTGTACAGAGATATTAAAGTTGAAAATGATTTCATATTATCCTAAAGGTCTCAAAATACTTCACAAATATTGTTTCTTTTATTCCATTTCTTTTTTTCTCTTACCTTCTATTAACTGCATAAGTTTATGGCTGAAAGTTCAAGTCACAAGATTAAATAGACTTGCATTGTTTTTATTCTTTCAGAAAGCAGATGGCACAGGGGCAGTCTACTTGGTGCAAGGGAGGCCTTCATTTTTAGCCTTCCCAATGCAGATTAAACATCCAGAGCTGGTTATGGATGTTTTTAATTTGTAAATTCATGCCATATGGAGCACAATTTTGTTCTCTGAATTTATTCCAACCCCTAGGAGGATCTTGGTGTCTGACAGTTCCTAAGGGTTCAGTCACTGGATATGTAATGTTAACAACAATAAATGGGATCCCAGAGTCCTCGCCAAACCTTGGAGCAATCTAAAGCAACAGGAAGTAATTTGGGATTACTGTTTCAGTCTAACAAAAAGATGGATTTCCTAGATTTGCAAGCACAGATACTTTTGCTGTAATCAAGAGCCAAGGAGCTCAGACTTGAAAGTCTCACCTGCAACTCTCGGATCCAGGAGTGTTGAAGACTCTTCAAGCAAGAGAGATTTGAGAGTCTCATCTGCAACTCTCAGATCAGAGGGGAAGGAGAGGATCTCTTGCCCAAGGAAGAGTGAGCTCTCATTTTTCCCCAGGGTAAGATGCTTAATAACAATGAGAGAAAAGGGGTAATTTGGTTCTGGCAGCTTGTGGGATTCTGCGGGAAGGATGGAGTTGGCTTTATCCCCTCAAAGGAGGGACAGTGATAATGGTAACATGGGCTTGTGGGAGCATTGCTGCAGGGACCGAAGGGAGTATCTTGTTACTTTGGGTTTTTCCTAAAGAGGGAGCCAGGAGCTCTTTCTTTCATGTGACTCAGTTGGGTAATCTTGTTCATAACTTGAGGTTTCTTAGGCTTCAAATGAGAGAGGGTGAAAGCCGGTGACCAAATGGAGAAAGCCTCATTGCAAGAGGACATTTTCTCACAGGGCCTAAAGGATGAAATGGCAATTTTCCTTTCCTGCTGTCCCCCCTCAGAGAGCCCACACACCCTCAAGGGCCCAGGGCCCATGAACTGGGCCCATGGCAGACATAGGTTCAGTGTTTGGACTTTGGTTCAGGAGGCAATAGGGGAGCAGATCTACCCCTATTATTTCAGGGGGCTCAGGATGTGAGCAGAAATGGAAGTTTATATAGCATATACATACACAGGTATCAGTTATAAAACAAGCTATCAAATTGTTAGCAAAAATAATTTCTAGGGCCTCCCTGGTGGCGCAAGGGGTTAAGCACAGCACTATGAAGCAATCCGCAGCCTCCTCAGCACGAGTTCGATCCCCGGCCGGCCAGGGAGCTACACACACGGCACAGCAGACCTCTCCTGGCTCCCTCGCTGCTCCCCATCAGCAGTGTGTTTCAGTCAGTCTGCCTGTTCTGTTCCCTCCTCTGTCTTTGGTGAATCCTCTCACCCCCCATATCTGTGGCCTATACCCCAGCTCTTGTATGCGTAAATAAATCAATCCTTAAAAAAATAATTTCTAGCCGTCTGCATTCACAAATACATTTTTTTCATGGTGAAAACTAGAAAATAAGTATTAAATCATGGTTTTTATACAACCGAAACCCAGAAAAATATTAAGGACAAATGAATTTAATTATCATTATACATGTCTGGGTGTTTGGTGATAGTCCAGTAATGTCCACATTAGTATAAAAGTGAAGGCCTATGTGATTAAAAATTATTTTATATTTACTTCATCAAATGTATTTTATTTCAGAAAAGTCCTTAATTATCTTATGATCAAGATTTTTTAAAAATATTTTTTATTTACAAATATATTTTATATCATTGTTCATTTTTGTACAATGTATGCTTGTATGCTTTCTCCTTTTAGGTGTATTTCCCTGTAAAATTCCCACCGCCAATTCACCCTTGAACCATCACCATAGTCCCATGTGCTCTTCTCTACCCTGCTTTGATCCCTTTTCCTCTCCCTGCCTTGCAGAATGTCTCTGATATATGGCTGCCTGATAATTTTGTTTTTTAATTTATTATTATTGTTATATATATTTTTTCCTGATCCCTTTTTTTTTAAAGATTTATTTATTTATGCATGCAAGAGGTGGGGTAGAGGCCAGAGGTGTGGGTGGCGAGAGGATTCACCAGAGACAGAGTGGGGAACAGAACAGGCAGATTGACCGAAGTACACTGCTGAGGGGAGCAGCGGGAAAGTCAGGAGAGATCTGCTGCGCCATGCGGGTTGCTCCCAGGCCGGCTCGGGGATTGAACTCTTGCTGCAGAGACTGCGGACAGCCTTATAGGTTGTGTCTTAATCCCTTGCGCCACCAGGGAGGCCCTGATCCCTTATTCAGTTCCCTATATTCCTCCTATAGGTGAAACCATTTAATTTTTTTCTTTTTCCTTCTGGCATATTTCACTGAGCATAATTCCTTCCAGCTCCATCCATGTTGCTGTGAATGGCATGAATTTATCTTTTTGATTGCTGAGTAATATTCCATTGTTTATATATACCACATCTTGATCCAGTCATCTATTTTTGTGTCCTTTGGGTAGATTCCTAGGAGTGGAATTGCTGGGTCATGTGGTAGCTCCATTTTTAGTAGTCTGAGGAACCTCCACACAGCTTTCTATAGTGGCTAAACCAGTTTACATTCCCACCTGCAGTGTAGGAGAGTTCCTTTTTTCTACATCCTTGCCAGCATTTGTTGCTGTTTTTTAATGTGCCCTTCTCACTGGTTTATGATCAATATTTTTTTAAATTATAATTTGTGGTTTCTTAAACTATGATATGGGATTTATAAATATATGACAAAGTATAAAAATAATAGATAAAGTATAGAATTTGAAGATATTTCCATCAAAAATATATTTAAAAGTTAGAAATTTATAAATTAAAAATTATTTAACATTTTTGAAGTTTTTTTTTTTTTTTAAAGATTTATTTATTTATTTATACAAGCACTGGGTATAGTCAGAAGCGCGGGAGGGCGAAAGAACTCACCAGAGCCAGAGCGGGGAGCAGAGCAGGCAGAAGGACTGAAGCACACTGCTGAGGGGAGCAGCGGGTGGCAGGAGAGGTCTGCGCGCCATGTGGGACCCTCGTCCGGTGGCCGGGGAGCAGCCGGGGATCGAACCGGCGCCGCAGAGGCTGCAGGCAGCTTCGCAAACCAGCGCTCAACTGCTGCGCCACCAGGGAGGCCCAACATTTTTGAAGTTTTACTTCTAAAATATTCAAAATTGTTAAAAATAAAAAGCAAAATGGGTCTCCCTGGTGGCGCAGGGGTTAGTCTCAGAGCTATCGAGCTATTGCCAGCCACTGTGGCATGAGTTCCATCCCAGGCCAGGGAGCTAACCCACATGGAGTAGCAGACCTCTCCTCTCTCTCCCGCTGCTCCCCTCAGCAGTGTATCTCAGTAGATCCACCTGTTCTGCTCCCCACTCTGTCTCTGGTGAATCCTCTCACCCACCCTGTACCTCTGGCCTACACCCCAGTTCTTGCATGCATGCTTAAATAAAATAAATCTTAAAAACAACAAAAAGCAAAATGTACTTATCAAATTTTTATAAAGCAATCAGAATTTTAACATTCAAAATCCATCTAGTTGTCATTATAAATTAGTACCACATTTCACACATGTCCAGATCTACCTGTTTTCACATTTATGAGTAATATGAATTACTTATTAATCCAGAATATTCTTAGACACAATATGAACATGCCACAGCAAATATTCCACCACTCCCTTAATACCTCTGAAATGGCCATGGAAGGTGAAGAGAGCATCCGTAACTAAGAATGCTTGGCATTACAGGGATAGGATATGTCACTGTACAAGAATCTTAGGTTTTTTGATAGCTGAGATGAGAATTTTCAAGTCATTTGTCTTTTCATTTACCTAACATTTCTATTACAAAGTCTTCTGGCATTCTAGATCAGTATGCATCTCTGTTGTTAGTACCAGTGTAAGTACAGTGAGCAACAATTCCAGTTTCCTTAGGATTGAAGAATTTCCTAGGGTACAGGAATTTCAGTGCTAAAACCAGGAAGGAACCTAGGCAAACTGGGACAGATCATCACACTAAGTACAACCCACAACACGATGTGGCAGAAGTTCTTAAATTGTGGTCTGGGGTTACCGTGAAGTCCCCAATTCCATTTGGGGGTCCACAAGGTCAAAACTATTTTTCATAATACTACAAAAATACTGAGATCATTTGCCCTTTCGCTTTCATTTCCTTACAAATATATAGTGGAATGTTCCAGAGGCCATCTCATGTGTGATAATCTAACAAATTGACTGCAGAAGCAGATGAAAATCCATCTGTCTTCTATTAAGTCAGGCATCGAAGAGATTTGCAAAAATGTAGAATGTCACTTTTCTCACTTATTTTTTTGTTTTAGAAAAATCTAATTTTTTTCATAAAAATATAGTCAACATGTAACAGGTTTATTATTATTCCTGAATGACTTAATAAATATTTCAGTTTTAATTTAGTTTATGGTGACTATCAATAGTTTTAACTTAAAGATTTTTTTTTATTTTTGCGTAGAAGAGCTGGGGTGTAGGCCAGAGGTGTGGGGGGTGGGGGTTGGGGGGAAGGGGCTGAGATGATTTAAGAGAGACAGAGTGGGGAGCAGACTAGGTGGATTGACTGAAATATGCCGCTAAAGGGAGCAGCTGGCAAGACTAGAGAAGTATGCTGTGCCTTGTGGGTTAGCTCCCTGGCCCAGATAGAACTCAGGCCCTCAGGCCCTAGTGGTGATAGCGCTGAGACTTAACCCCTAGGCCATCAGGGAGGCCTGAAGAGCTGTAACTTAGCAACACAAAAACTCTTTAGACCTTCACTTTGTTTTTAAGTTTTAAGTTTTAAAGTTTTAAGTTTTAAGTTTTGAGGACCCTTGTTTTTTAACAGCATAAAGAGGTCTGAAGTTGCAAAGTTAGAGAACTTCTGTTTGTAGCATTTGAACATAGTTGTCTTAAGTTTCAAGATATAGCAAGAAATGGGAGAAGGAATTTTTTTGAGAACTAATGAGATGAATTGGGAGTGGTGTTAATGGTTTCATCTCATGCTGAGTGTCAGAGGTACTTCTGTGTTCTTTAATAATTACTTTTTGAGGTTTGATAATCTGGGGCCCTTCAAAACACCAAACTCATAGCAAAGCTCCCTGTTTCCTTGGCCTAATGGCAATACTCAGGAAGAGCAATAAAAATGAGAAAATTAGCTCATCAGAGAGACAGACAAGATTTTTACCACCACAAAAAAAAAAAAAAAAAGTTAAACAATGAGTTCCTCTTTTTTGCCTTCATTCCAATCAAAATAAAAAGATTTGTGTGAATAAGAAGTTTCTTTCTTCCTGAATTGTCCTAGGAAATGCACAGGGGTAAAGACACAGCGCTATGAGGCTATGGCCAGCCACTGCAGCATGAGTTCAATACCTGGCCAGGGAGCTACCCACATGGTGCACCAGACCTCTCTTGTCTTGCCCGCTGCTCCCCTCAGCAGTGCATTTCAGTAGATCTTCCTGTTCTGCTCCCCACTCTCTCTGATGAATCCTCTCACCCTTCCGCACCTCTTGCCAGTACCCCAGTTTTTGTATGCATAAATAAATGAAATACACTGCTGAATACACTGCTGAGGGGAGCAGCAGGAGAGGCAGGAGAAGTCCCCTTCGCCATGTGGGTTGCTCTCTGGCGGACCGGGGATCGAACTCATGCTGCAGAGGCTGCAGATTGCTTCATAGTATGGTGCTTAATGCTTTTGCCACCAGGGAGGCCCCAGATTAAGTAAGATTTTACCCATAACCAAGAAATCTCCCTTGCTTCCTCTTCCAGATGCTACATTGCACCCTTCTCATATAGGTACCAAGGGTAACTACTCCTCCCCCTTTTTTAAGATTTATTTATGCAAACAAGAGCTGGGATGTAGGCCAGAGGTACAGGGGGTGAGAGGATTCACCAGAGACAGAGTGGGGAGCAGAACAGGCAGATCTACTGAAATACACTGCTGAGGGGGAACAGCAGGTGAGACAGGAAGCTCTGCTGTGCCATGTTGGTAGCTCCCTGGCTGGGGATCAAACTTGTGCTGCAGTGGCTGCAGGGAGCTTCATAGTGCTGAGACTTCACCCCTTTCATCACCAGGGAGGCCCCTATCTCTAACAGCATAGCCTACCTTGTCTGTTTTTGAACTCTATGTCAGTGAGTGGTAGCAGAGTATGAACTTTTTGTTTCTGGCTTTGTTACCCATCTTTGTGTTGTATAATGCATTCATGTTATTGTATGTAGTTGCAGTTCATTTTTCTCATTGTAGAGTAATATTCAATTGTATGACTATAACGTTTATTCATCCTACTGTAGGTCAATTGGGTAGAATGCAGGTTCTTCTGGTGCGTATATACCCAAGATTGAAAGTGCCGGGTCATGGAGTATGTATCTGTTCACTCTTAGTAGATGTTACCAAACAGTTGCAAATCTTATGCTCCCTACCACTGGTGCATGGGAGTTTTAGTTCCTCCAAATCCTTGCTAACACTTGGTATTTTTTATACTTCTCATTTTAAACATTTTGATAGCTAAACTGCTTTGTTGTGGTTTTATTGTACATTACTTTGGTGACTAAAGAAGTTGAGTGTCTTTTAAAATGTTCATTGATCCTTTGGATAGGCTCTTTTCTGAAATACCTCTTTAAATTACTTGCTCATTTTATCATTGGCTGTCTTATTGATTTGTGTAAATTCTACACATATACTTGGTATAACACTTTGAATTTACACATTGAGATATCTTTCAATCTGTATCTTGCCTTTCCCCTATTTTATTGGTATATTTTGGTGAACAAAAGTATTGAACAAAATTAACTGTTCAATAGCTCCAATTTATCATATTTTCCCCTTTATGGTCAGTGATATTTGTGTCTAGTTTAAGAAATTTTTGCTTATTTTAAGGTCATTAAGCTATTCTCTTATGCTTCCTTCTAGAGGTTTTGGTGTTTTGCTGATTTTTAAAACATCTGAGTTGAGGAAGTTGTGAAAACCAACATTTATTCAAATTGAAGAGCTATTTTAAAGAGCTAGTCAAGAGTACTGTGCTATCAGATCTGAAGTAGTTGAACAAGCAGCTCTCTGAGAGGGAGTATGAGAAAACAATTACACAACTCCCACTATACTTCAGCAAAGTGTCTCTTACTAAGTAGGCCATGTTGCAAGTCAGCCAGAAATTGGCTTAATTCCCAAGGGATTGGAAAAAATATATAATGGTGAGGCTTCCCACACAGGAATGAAAGAAATGGAGATCAGATTGAAGGAGAATCTGAGGTTATTTCTTATGCCTGTTAGTGCTTATCACAGAAGTACGTGATATTTTTCCCTCCACTAGTATTTCTGATACTTGACTTTGCTCCATTACTTACGCTCTCCTCTTTCACCAAACAACTCAATCTCCCCACTACATCATATCATAGAAACTTTCAACCTCTTTCCTCATACACTCTTCTTCATTGGCAAAGTTCGTAAAAAAGTAGCCTCATTTGCTATCTCTGCTTTCTCACTACTCATCTTCCTTAACCACTTTTTCCATCTTGTCTGCATTTTCTACCAGTCTATGAAACTGCTTGCTTCAAGACTGTCAGACTTAGTATTTTCAAAATGAATTTTTTCCCTT
The DNA here is from genome assembly GCF_014898055.3 of Talpa occidentalis. Taxonomy (NCBI): domain Eukaryota; kingdom Metazoa; phylum Chordata; class Mammalia; order Eulipotyphla; family Talpidae; genus Talpa; species Talpa occidentalis. The sequence continues at coordinate 18,272,934 of NW_023601104.1, read as the reverse complement.
CCTAAAGCCTTTTTTCTTATGTTTCTTATTTCTCTTAATGGCATATCATTCTCTTAGACATAAGGGTATGTCACACACCCATGTTTGTGACATTTTTTTCATTCATCCTCTCCCTTCTATTCCTTCAGCTATTTGCTTCAAGATCTCATTATCTTTTACCCATTTTAAACGTCTCCTAACTGCCTTCCTTGCTCCTAGTCTAGTCTTAACCCATCTATCCTATAAAAAGCTACAAGATGAACTTTATTTTATTATTATTTTTTAAAGATTTATTTATTTATTTATTTATACATACATACATACATACATACAAACACCGGGTACAGTCAGAAGCGCGGGAGGGTGAGAGAATTCACCAGAGCCAGAGCGGGGAGCAGAGCAGGCAGAAGGACCGAAGCACACTGCTGAGGGGAGCAGCGGGCGGCAGGAGAGCTTTGCCTTCCTCCGGTGGCGGTGGCCGGGGAGCAGCTAGGGATGGAACCAGCGCTGCAGAGGCTGCAGGCAGCTTCGCAACCCAGCGCTCAAACGCTGCGCCACCGGGGAGGCCCTACAAGATGAACTTGAATTAAAAGTTCTAGCCTTCCCATGTTCTACTGCGAATATCTTTTTTTTTTAAAGATTTATTTATTTATGCATACAACAGCTGGGGTGTAGGCCAGAGGTGCAGGGGGTGAGAGGATTCACCAGAGACAAAACCGGGAACAGAACAGGCAGACTGACGAAATATACTGCTGAGGGGAGCAGCAGGCGAGACAGGAGAGGCCTGCCGTGCCATGTGGGACCCTCACCAGCCGGCTGGGCTCGAACCGGCGCTGCAGAGACTGCGAACAGCTTCACAGCGCTGCGTCCAACTGCCTGCGCTACCAGGGGAGGCCCTACTGCGAGTATCTTTAATAGTTTTTCCCATTGCCTTTAATCCACCCCAAACTGAAGCAAATGTATTCTTTACTGACCCACACTACAGTAACAACTAGTTCACTTCATATTTCTTCTGATTTTTCTACCTCTTTCCAAATTCTCCTCACTTGTGAATATCTATATTCTTCTCATCTTATGCATGTATGCATGTAGGGTCCCTCTTACTGGGATCCATGAGGCTCTAGTTGTGACAAGGTGGTTTCTCTGAACCTTACATGATGCTCTTCTCCCAGAGAATATATTTATATAAATAACAGTTATACATGGTTGGAAATGATATGACATTGGTTACCTTCATAGGCATACTTTCCCCCATATTCTCTCTCTGGTAAATTCCTTTCTTTTTTTCCTTTTTTTAATGTATGAGTTTGTGACTTTATTTCTCTAAATTCATTTTAAAAAGCTTGTCAAGAATTAACAAAGCACAAAGAATCATTAACATTTTGTTATCTATCTTTGCATTTTTCTATACATATAGCATTTAAAAAATAAACTGATCTCATATTGTACTTATACTTGTTTTTTTGAGACATATCATGACTATCAATATCAATTCTTCCCCATGTTCTCAATAGTTTTCACAAACAAGATTTCATTTATAGCTATATATCACATTATCACCACAATGAAACTTAGTGCATTGGTATTGCAATTTAATTACAAAGAATTATTTCCAACTGGAAAAGATGAGGGCTTACTCTTTCAGTCAATAGAGATATAAATCTTTTTTAAAGATTTATTTATTTATGCATACAAGAACTGGGGTACAGGCCAGAGATGTGGAGGGTGAGAGGATTTACCAGAGACAGCAGGGAACAGAACAGGAAATACACTGCTGAGGGGAGCAGTGGGTGTGACAGGAGAGGTCTGCTGCACTATGTGGTTCACCTCCCTGGCCAGGGATTGAACTGGTGCTGCAGTGGCTCCCGATAGCTTCATAGTGCTGCGACTTAGTCCATTGCACCACCAGGGAGGCCCTCATTGGTGTATTACGTTTGACCAATTTCTCCAATAAAATAACACTGAGTACACTGGTAAATATTTTTTTATATTCATTCCTATTTCTCTCCTTAATATAATTTCAGAGGTCTACCAGAGCCTATTTGTACTGGCTCATGACATCTGGTAATTTCCTCTTTATCCTTACGGATTCAGTGCAAATACAATTTCCTATACTGTCTGTAAACTGAGTTAATCATGCTTCATTTAGCTTCCAAAAAACACTGAACATACCAGTATAAAGTCCTTATCACACTGTATTGCAGTTATTTTTCCTGTGACTCTCTCCCCTATAAAATCTTTAGCTCCTCAAAGGGAGAATAATACATTGGAATCTTTGTATCCCCAGCATCTAGCCTCATGCCTTATACAGAGACATCTATGATATATCTCTATTGACTGAATGGGTGAACCCTCATCTTTTCCAGTTGGAAATAATTCTTTTAAATTAAATTGCAACAGTATTTTCTCCATAGATCTCTTATGTCACATTACTTGCTACTATGTACAATTGTTATTTTTGTAAATATCTTCTGTTCTCTGATAGGTGGTTATCACCTAAAGTGCAGAATCTCCTCCTTGTCATACCCTCGGGCCACACGAAGTCAGGGACCCTTCACACCTACATCATTGGCCCAACTAGACTTGGCCTTGATTGGGACATACGATGACACACCTCAAGAGAATAATGTTCCAATGACAAAGTGCTAGAGACAGGCCGAGGCAAGTAGCTCAGAAACCTGGTTTACCCCATCTTCAGAAACTGGTAGTACAGGTTTCTATAAATAAAGTAAGTAGTGCAACTTAGGCAAGCTGTTCATTTATTTCATGAATTCATAAACCACTTTAAGTAAAGAGGAGGATGTGGTTAGAGTACTATGTGTCCAGGATTTTTCAAGTGCATTTCTCTAAATCACCATAACGATATTGTGAGCCTTATTATTCTAAATTTACAAATAAAACAGGGTCAGAGTGCTTTAGTGATTTATTCCGTATCATGGAGCAAAACCAAGAGTTGAAAGCAGGTATGTGAGACTCTTGAAACACAAGCTTTATTCCACCTCACACTGCAATACACTCAGTACTGCAGAAGGAAACCCTTGTGTCTAATGGGAACATAACCTACCAGACTAAGGGTCAGGCTTATATCAAACTTTGTAATGAGGAAGGGACACATATGAACTTGCCAAATTTTACCTTGAACACCAGGAAACACCTATTTCCTAGCAGCAATGGCGTTAGGCAATATTTCCCAAAGGTATAGAAGAAAGATGGCAGCATAACTTGGAAAAGGGAGTGGAGGCTATAGGAGTTATAGCTGGGAATAAGAAATAGTGCAACCAATTAGAAATCAAGTGAAACTCACTCAAGGGAAACACAATGGAGGGAGTACATTTGGATCTTAAGACTAGCGTGTAACAAACAGCCTGTCTTGTTCAATTCAATTCATCTAACATTAAATGTGCTGAGCACTGCATTGGGCATTATCATGACAAAGAAACAATTACAGCCTTCAAGACAATGACAGTCTGGCCTGGGGCTGTCCCTTGATAGAATTAGGTAAAAAGATACCAAGGGAGAATTTTTTCTAAAAGATTCTTGAAAACCCTTAGTAATCCCTCAGTAAGAAGTTGGATAGAAAGGGGATCTCTGAGTTATTAACAGCAGGCAGGCCAAAGGTTCTCTTAGTTTACCTAACGCTGGGCTTGTCCACCTAATACCTAAATATGAGCAGCAAGAATATATGTTACCAGTTGCATGTATCCTACCTCAGTAAGTATAATTTAAAAAGTGTATTTAAATATGGTTTCGTATTATATAGGTGGAAAATTGTTTTAGTTTTAATGCTTACAATAATGCTTACAAAACTTCTACCTCCACTTCCAATATTCTAATCAACAGTTATGCATTCATGAAACCTAGCAGTGTGCCTGGCATTTAGTGAACATTCAAATTGTTGAATAAATGAACAAAGCAATTATGGGCCCAGTAATGTGAGAAGTGCTATAGAAAATACAGAGGAATGCTTTTAAAGACGTAAACAATTATGAGAAGAAATTAAGACAACCAAGGCAATTAAACAAACAAGTTAAGACATCAGTGTTAGTAAAAAGGGAGATTAGTAAGGGTAGACAGTGCCTATCAAGACTGAAGGAAAAATCACTCAAGACCTGACTTCTTGTTCTATAATTAACTAGTTGTGCTACCTCAAGCAGAACATTTCCTTCTTATTTTACTACAGTTTTCTCAGCTTTTGAAAGCAGAACATTTCCTTCTTATTTTACCTCATTTTCTTACTTTTAAAATAAGGAGACTTTCAGCTGAATTCTGAAGGCCTTTCTAACACTTAATTTTTGTTTCTATTCATAGAGAAGGAAAACCTTAAAAATAAAAGGAAATCTATTTAATTCATTTTACTTAAGAAACAAAATCAAAAGGTAAATAGTAAAAAATTCTGTTTTCAATACTGTGCCCGAGGGTTTTACCTTTATGGTTATCACTTTCTAGTATAACCTCAGGGATATTTCAAGGGTTTCTTTATATACTTATAGACAAATAAAATTATGTATTTTCCACTTATTAAATGGAAACATACCATATACACATTCTGTTCCTTTCTTTTGAAACTTAATGACATATTAAGTTTATAGTAAGCTGGAGATGTTTGTCTATCAGTATTTATAGCACCTTTTTTTCTCTATAGTTTCCTATAGATACTTGGTGCTACTGATTGTGTCCCGCCCTCCAAAATTCATACCTTGAAACCTAGTCCCCAATGTGTGACAATTGGAGGGGGTCCATTTGGGAAGTGCTCAGTCCAAGAAGGTGGATTAGTGCCTTTCCTAACTCTTTGCAATCTAATATCTAGCAGATGGTAGTCTCCCCTTACTGTTTTTCTTTGCCAGGGCTTTCTGGCCATTTTTGCATGTTTATTTTTTCCATATGCGCTTTAGAATTAACTCAGCCAGTTCTTATCCTATTTCCTTTGTTCCTCAAAAAACCTTGTTAGTATTTTAGACACGTTAAATATAGAAACAATATTTTGAGGATGTTGCTTTAACTCAATAAGGGTACTGATTCACCTCAGGAACTAAGCACAGTGACCTGTGTTCTGAAGGTGAGAGTATCAGTTCAGTATCTTAACAGTAACCAACACAAATATGCCTAACAATCAAACAAAGGGTTTATGACTTGGCTTGCATCAAATTGGCCAGACCTGGTAGATTTGTTTTTTTAAATCTTTTTTTTTTTTTTAGAAGACTTTGTATTTTATTTATTATTATTTTTTTAATAATAAATTTTATTTTTATAGTCCCCATACAATTTCAACCCCCCATTCTGACCCCAATCCCTCCCCTCCCGGCCCCCCACCCCCCAAAAAGTGTCTCTGGTTCATAGTTTTTTGTTGTATTTTATTTTTTTTATTTTTATTTTTTAAATATTTTTTATTTGTTTATTTATATTTATACAAGCACTGGGTACAGTCAGAAGCACGGGAGGGTGAGAGAATTCACCAGAGCCAGAGCAGGGAGCAGAGCAGGCAGAAGGACCTAAGTACACTGCTGAGGGGAGCAGTGGGAGGCAGGAGAGGTCTGTGCGCCATGTGGGACCCTCCTCCGGTGGCTGGGGAGCAGACAGGGATTGAACCGGTGCTGCAGAGGCTGCAGGCAGCTTTTTAATCCAGCGCTCAACTGCTGCGCCAACGGGGAGGCCCTTTTTAAATCTTTTTTTTTTTAAAGATTTATTTATTTATACAAGAACTGGGGTACAGGTCAGAGGAGCGGGAGGTGAAAGAATTCACCAGAGACAGAGCAGGGAACAGAACAGGCAAACTGACCAAAGACACTGCTGAGGGGAGCAAGGGGCGAGGCAGGAGAGGTCTGCCACACCCTGTGGGTTTCTCCCTGGCCGGCCGGGAATCGAACCTGCACTGCAGAGGCTGCGGACAGCTTCACAGCGCTGCGCTCAATCCGTTGCACCACCGAGGAGGCCCAGACCTGGTAGATTTGTGACAGCATTTTAATTACTTGAATAGGATACAAAAGGATCGCTCCCCAAGTACTGTCTTGTTTTCCTAATGAGAGTTAGGGTTTTTATTGGTGTTTGGACATGGTGGGAGGCAGAGTGGAATGTACAGCATCTTGGTTTGACAGTTGACTAGACTATGAATCTGCATGGATAACTTCAGAAAATGGAGGCTGAAAGGACAAGATTCATATGAAAGCAAAATATGTAATGTTCTAACTAAGGTTCTTGGTGCTTGCTATAAAATCAGAGAAACAAAGGGGTCCTGAATGTACTGCACAAAACTCAGTGATACATTAGCAAAAACAAAGTGCTTAAGTATTTTGTAAGAACTTATTCTGCAGTCAACTTAGATGATAGCTCTCTCCCCGAGCCCCCTGCCTGCCAAAAGTTGAGACTAGGATAGAATAGAATTTGGTTTGACTTTAGGGAGAGTAAAGGATTAGAGTAGGATTTTTTAACCTTTCAGATCTCAGGAATATGATGTCTGTGATATATTTGGTACAGTAAGCCCATCTAGATAATGTGAATACACTAATCTTCCTAATTGCAGAATATTCACTATTAATCCTGAAGTTACTGTCTCATGCAGAATTAAGTTTTAGCGATTACTATTTCGAAGCCACTATAAATTACTGCTTTACCCCCTCGCTTACTGGCCTCCCTTTTTTTTTGAATGTGTAGGGGTGCCTGTTAAGATTAAACTATTAGGTATGTTGGATTGATATTTTCACACATTCAGTGTGGAATGCAAGTACATGCATTAGAGGCAAGAAAAATGAAATCCTTTTGAAATGTACATTAATAGAAATTAATAACTAGTTCTTAAAAAAAAAATGATTGCCCACAGGCCCTTTCAGCAGATTTAGGTATATGCATGTTAATGAACCTAAAGTACTGTTAAAGTCACTGTGGGGCTCTGTGTGCTGCTTTTAGCCAGTTTGTGCAGGAATGAATGGCTTATCCTTAACAGCTCTAAATAGTTTTATGTTTTTTTTTTCCCGATAGTAGCGGTTTGCTTGGTAAACCTTCTGCGTTTTGTGTAACAAAATGAACTAAGAATTAGAGGCTTGGTGAGTTAGGTCTACACTTTTCAGGAGTTCATTGTATCATGGTTTTCTGAAGATGCAGTACCTCTTTAAGCCCTGCCCTGGGACTCCCGCTGCTCAACAGGAAAGGAGGGCAAAGACTCCAGCAGCTGTTCACATTTTCACATGTAGTCTGTCTAGCTGCTGTGCCAGGCTTTAACTCTAAAAGGAAATCAGCAGGGGAGAAAGGATAGTTCTTCATATCTGAGAAGCAGTATGGGTAATACAAATTCAACATGAGATCAGGGAGGTGGATCAAGTGGGGAAGAATGCTAATTTTGCTATTTTCTATCCATTTATCACTTTATCTATATTTTATTTGTGAGATGGGGACATTACCTACATTTGCAGAGGTTAAATGAGAAAATCATGGGAGGTATTTAGTAGTTGCTGATAAATAAAAGTTTGATAAATCAAGTCCAATACATGCTAATGCCTGCACTTTAATTTCTATTCTAGTTAAGATTCTTTGTTAATTTTAGCAGACAGCATAATCACGCAGAATGGAACACAATGAAAGCATATTTGTAGACATTAGCTATACACAACCATAAATTATTTAAAATCTTTTTATTCTAGAAAATTTCAACGTATTCAGTAGACAGCATCCAAGAACCCCATATAGTCATTATCTGGCTTCTACAACTGATTTCCCCAACAACTCGCTTCTTCTGTAGTCAACAATTTGCACTGTTGCTTATTATTTTGAAATAAATCCCAGATATCATTATTCCTTTTAAATATTTCAATGTAAGATTATTTCAGTCTCTAAGATTATTGTTTAAAAATCCTATTAATCACAACACTATTAACATAACAAACCATCATAACAAAATATTACTACTTGGTATCATCAAAACCAGTCAATCACCAATTCTGTAAATACAGCCCATTTAATGAGTGAGCTACCAAGTGCAATAATACCTTATTTCAACTCTAGAGACAGGATTCCAAATTCCAAGTCAATCTTTAAATGCAAATTAAAAAACTGGGAGGGTCTCGCAATGTACATGTTCCTGACTTAGAATTTTCCTGGGCCAGTAATAGGCAGAACAATATTCTCCCCTGATGCTGGGCAGTGGCAGCAAGCAGGAAGCACCAGCAGGCATGTGATCACAAGGGTAAACAACTGATACTCCAGTTTATTACCGTTAACAGCAGTTTTTTGGAATTGTGTTTTCACATCCTATCTTGCCTATAAAATACCCAGCTGTAGGGCCTCCTGGGTGGCGCAGCAGTTGAGCGCTGGGCTGTGTCTGTAGCGCCAGTTCAATCCCTGGTCGCTGGTGAGGGTCCCACATGGTGCGTAGACCTCTCCTGCTGCGCCTGCTGCTCCCCTTAGCATTTTATTTTGTTGGTCTACCTGTTCAGCTCCCCGCTCTGGCTCTGGTGAATTCTCTCACCTTCCCATGCTTCTGACTGTACCCAGTGCTTACATAAATAAATCCTTTAAAAAATAAATAAAAATACCCAGCTGTGTCTGAGATCTTCAACACTTTATCATAAAATTGGCTTTTTGTTAGATGGCTTTACCCAACTAAAGATTAATGTAAATGTTCTGAGCACATTTAAGGTAGGCTAAGCTATGATGTTTGGTTTGGTTATTGCATTAAGTGCATTTTTGACTTATCATATTTTCAACTTTTGGTCACTTTACTGGGATGTAACTGCATCTTAAGTTAAGGAAGAAATGTTTAAGTCCATTTGCCATGCCTAAAGAGGTCATTGTTCACAGCTGTGCAGAAATTATACACACAATATGTTAGCCAGTTAATCTGAAGACAGGATATTACTGACAATTTTTTTGGATGGATCCTTATGAATATATGGAAAACAAAATGCATTGTTTTAGTCAACTCAGGTTTCCATAACAAACCACCAGACTGAATGGTTGAAATAACAGAAATGTATTCTTCACAGTTCCAAGACCAAGGTCACGGTTGGCCAACGTGCTGCTGATTCAGTTCCTGGTAAAGAGCTCTCTCATGGCTTGCTGAAGTCTTCCTCACTGTGTCCTCACATGGCCTTTACCCATGTTCCTCAGTGTGCTCATGCTGACATGTCTCTCTTGTTCTTTTTTTTTTTTTTTTTTAAAGATTTATATACTTACTTATTTATACAAGCACTGGGTACAGAAGCGCGGGAGGGTGAGAGAATTCACCAGAGCCAGAGCGGGGAGCAGAGCAGGCAGAAGGACCGCAGCACACTGCTGAGGGGAGCAGCGGGCGACAGGAGAGGTCTGCGCGCCATGTGGGACCCTCCTCCGGTGGCAGGGGAGCAGCCGGGGATCAAACCAGCGCTGCAGAGGCTGCGGGCAGCTTTGAAACCCAGCGCTCAACCGCTGTGCCACCAGGGAGGCAAGATTTGTTTCTTTATGCATACAAGAACTGGGGTACAGGCAGAGATATGGGGGGTAAGAGGATTCACCAGAGACAGAATGGCGAACAGAATAGACAGATAGACTGATATATACTGCTGAAGGGAGAAGCAGGCAAGTCAAAGGAGGTCTGCTGCACCATGTGGGTGGCTCCTTGGCGGGGGAGGGGGGAATCGAACTCTGTGCCTCAGAAGCTGTGGATAGCTGGCAGGCCCTCTTTTCTTCTTATAAGGCCACTGATTTCATCCTGAGGGCTCACTCTCATGACATCAATTAACCCTAATTAATGCCTAAAGGCCTATTCTCCAAAGACCATCCCACTAAGATTTGGGGCTTCAACATATGGATGGAATTTTCAGAGTTAGTGCATGTTTTCAGAGTAATTCAGCATTTTCCCCAAAAAGTATTGTTTGGAGGCATTTTGAGAAGAGTTTTTTCTCCTAAGAAGAGACTGTTAGAACACAGAAGTGAAATATCAGTATATGTTACTTACTTTCTGGAGAAAAGTAACATAAAAGAATGGGAGTGGAAGGACTGGTTCATAACCCATAAATTTATAAAATTAAAAATTTGAAGTCAGTAAGCTAGCATGTCACATCTAACTCTTTCTTTCTTTCTCTAAGTTACTTTGTCTCCAAGTAACTGAGATCATCATTCCTGGAAATCTTTAATTACACCCTGATTGAACCACCCAATTCAGATGGAACTGATAGCCTAACATCCCTACCTTCTCCCTCCTGTGCCACCTCAGGACTAAAGCAACTTTAATTAAGATTTATTTTTGTCTCCTATGAGGAAAATTTTTCATTAGATGAATTTCCTCCATACTAACAGGTTAATTCTCTGCAATTCAAACAAAGGCCCAAGGATCTTTTAAGATCTGCTAAGCTTGCACATTTGCCCAAAAAAAAAGGTAGGTGGAGCTGTTTGTAGTCATTTCTGCTGGCTGGATTAGCAACCCTGTTTTCACTAGTTGTGGGTGTGTAACTATATAAGCTGCAACAAAAAAATTTCTTTAAACTGAACTCCACTTTCCCCAGTTTACCCAAATGATTGTTATTGGCACCCAAAATAATAGGTAGAACCTGAAATAATCTGTTGTTAAAAATCTGGCAGGAAAAAAAGTCCCAACATTTAGTAACAGTCTAGTCTGTTGGCAATGCTGATATTTGGTACATGGAGGGCAATATGGTAGTCATTACCCAAATTAAAACTACACATGTGCTCTTTTGCAGAGCAATTCCACGTTGGGAAATGAGATGAGGCATACTTAAATATAAAGAAAAAAATACTTATGTCCAAAGAATCTCACCCAAGCACTGATTAGAATACAAAAGTTAAAAACCCCAGGTCTCTCCACTGGGTAATGATAGGTTACATAATCTGCAGGTAAGACTGACCTCTTTTATGCATTTATATGAAAAAACCCAAGATATTTTAAGTGTTGGTGCTGACGAGTGTATGAGTTCCTCCCTTTTACATAGAAATGGGGAAATACAACAATTTCCTTATACAGATAAGCATGAAAAAAGCTGTGGAAGAATACACAAGAAAATAAAAGCAGCAGTTACCTTGGAGAGAAGGCAGTTATGAGTTTAAGGTTTTCACCAGCTGATGGTGAAATAATTTTTAAAAATCTGGCTGGAAGCTGTAATTCAACAATAGCTATTATATGCAATTTTCCTTAAAATAGAATAAGAAAACAAGGTGTTCCAAAATGCAACTAAGTCTCGGATGTGAACTATAAGGTTGAGTGACGTGGTTGTGCCTAATCAATTCCTGGAAATCAGTGCCTCTGGGAAATAGTGAGATCAGTTACGTTGACAAACAATTTGTTTCCGGGCCTCCCCTGGCAGCGCAGCGGTTGAGTGCTGGGCTACAAAGCTGCTCGCAGCCTCTGCAGCACCGGTTCGATCCCTGGCCTCTGGCGAGGATTCCACATGGCACACAGACCTCTCCTGGCCCCCGCTGCTCCCCTTAGCAGTGTACTTCGGTCCTTCTGCTTGCTCTGCTCCCTGCTCTGGCTTTGGTGAATTCTCTCACCCTTCCATGCTTCTGACTGTACCCAGTGCTTATATAAATAAATCTAAAAAAAAAAGTTTCCCTCCACTGGTTCACTGGAGGACTTCTCTAGAAGTCAAAAAGAAGTAGTAGGAAAGAATGAATGAATGACATCATGCTCCTGTAATCAGTTTAAAATTCTGCAGTGGTTTGTTTGCCTAAAATCTACAAATTAGTCATCTGTGAATCTAAAATCATGCAGGAAGAAACCAATAATTTTAGTGTGGTGTTAAAATGTTATTTTCATAGTAAATGTCAAATGTTTTTTTCTTTAATGTTAAAATATTATTTTAATAGTAAAGTTTTAATGAAACTAGTAGGGGTAGTCTTCTTCATCGATTACAGTGGATTAGTCTAAATTTTGCCAACATACTGCTATTATTCAATAGACATGCACAGGAAAGATGAAAGAAATCACCTTCCATTTCAAAGTTTTAGTGACCTTGGCTGGCAAAGTCACCTTGATCTTTTCCCTTAGAATTTCAGGTGACTGAAATTGTACTGTAAACATGAACAAAATTACATACCATTCCAGTGTTTCTCACTGTGAGACCCACATCACTCATGACATTCAAGACAGTTCTACACAAGGCAGCAAACAACATCGAATCACACTGTAAGAATTAGGCCTCTTTCTCTTCTTTTTCAAGCTTTCAGATTCAAAACTCCTGGTTGGGAAGATATTTTATATCTCTTTGTTTTAATTGCACTGATTTTTAGTTACCATCTTGACTTGTTTCTTATTGCCAGAGGTAGAGAACACAAATGTTTGATTACCCACTCTCCCAGAAGCACAATGAATCGGGTGCTACTGCACTTGTTCCAGGAACTCTTGATCACAAATCACAAAACTTCAACAGTTGTTCCTTAGGCTTATCTTTCATTGACTCAAATTCTTCCCATGGGCTTCTGTAGGAGACACCTGGCTGTCCAGGAATGCTGCCATGTACTATTGGAGTCAAGCACTTTTTAAATGGTGGTTCCTGGGGCTTCCTGGTGGCATAAGGGGTTAAGATGCAGCACGATGACGCTCTCCGCAGCTACTGCAGCATGAATTCGATCCACGGCCACGGAGCTAACCCACATGGTGCAGCATACCTCTCCTGTCTTGCCCGTTGCTCCCCTCAGCAGTGTGTTTCAGTAGATTGCCTGTTCTGTTCCCCACTCTCTCTAGTGAATCCTCTCACCACCCTCCCCTATGTCTGGCCTGTACCCCAACTCTTGAATACATAAATAAATCTTAAAAAAAAAAACAACGGTGGTTCCTCATCTTATTAGTCTCCAGAATCAGTATAGCAAATGAGGTTACATCGGTTACCCTTGGAATTTGAAGGAAGTAACTGAGATAAGATAAGAAGTGTAGACCAGCTGGCAGTTTAATAGATGCTCAGTAAACGCCAGCTTCTTTTCCGTTACTTCTCCCCTTCTGTCCTTAGTACTCTTCTATATTCTCTCCCACTGATTTCACTCACTCCCATTGTTGTAATTATTACCCGTATGTGGAGAACTTCTAATTTTGTCACCAATTCTGACTTTTTTTCAGAATACCAAATCTCAAGCTTTTATCTGTTTAATAGTCCCACCAGAGTTTTGGCGTGATCCTAAACTCAGCATGTATGAAACTGAATGTCATCTTTCTCCAGATCTGCTTCTTTCTCTTGATTTTTTTCATTTCATTTACGCTGTCCGTATCATCTCCACTGCTCAGTCTCAAAATTGCAATCATCCTTAACTCCTCTCTTGCCCTCGCATTGAATCAGACATCAAGAAGACTTTTTTTTATATGGCATTTTAATAGCTCACAAAAGGTTTTAAAGGAAACAGACATCAGTCTAATCAACTATTTCTTACCCTCACCCCCAGGCAAAAAAATGAAAAGGCAAGGGAGGAGTCATGCCCAGAAGGGTCAGAGCTTAGACTAAAACCCAGTTAAGACTTGAACCTGGGGCTCCTTACTCCTACTACTGCTATACTTTCACCTGCTTGTCCCACCTTAAGTTCTACAGTTATTTTTGCATCTGTCTCTCCTCTCCTTCACCACCACCACCCCCAGAATTCAGGCCTTTCTTACTCTTTCACACTAGTAATGCAGATATAGATTGTCTCGGTCAACTAAGGAATAACTGATAATGTACAGCCAGCATGGTCCAGAAATATTTTTCTAACTTAAATTGAGCAAAATTTTTAAACCATGAAATGTATGGAATACAGTGCATCCATCCAAAAAGCTACAACTCAGTGAATCACAAAGTAAACATCCTTATAACCCCCAGTCAGGTAAAGAAACAGAACATTACTAGTATCCCAGAAGCTCTTTGAACCATTCCTAAGTATTATTCCTCCAAAACTATTCGTCAAATTTTTAAATTTTACAAAGTAGTCACATTATACACAGCAGTGTAGTTTCAACTTTTCCAACTCTTGTCATTTTAGCCAATATTGTGGATGTATAGTTTTTCTTTTTTTCTTTTTTTTTTAAGATTTATTTATTTATACATACAAGAGCTGGGGTACAGGCCAGAGATGTTGGGGGGGGGGAGGTGTTGAGAGGATTCACCAGAGACAGAGTGGGGAGCAGAACAAGCAGACTGCCTGAAATACACTGCTGAGGGCAGCAGCGGGTGAGACAGGAGAGGTCTGCTGTGCCATGTGGGTCACTTCCCTGGCTGGGTTCGAACTCATGCTGCAGTAACTGCAGAGAGTTTCATTGTGCTGCGTCTTAACCCCTTGAGCCACCAGGGAGGCCCCCGAAAAATTACATGTGGTTAAAAAACACACTTTCATAAAGTACAAAAATTACCAGAAAAGGAAACTATAAGGCCCCAATTTTGTATTAGGCCTACACATAAAATGTGAATTGCTATACCAGTTTCTAAATTATTCTTCTCATCGCTTCTCGGCCTTTTGGCTAAGATCAAGTGTAAATTATTCTTCTCAACTGGCCTATGGACCATCCTTTTAGTGGCACTAGACTAGAGCACTGATAAAAATCAGACTTGAGTCTGAAGGTCTGAGATCAGAGTCTGGAACATGGGGAATAAACTAACGGGTTGCTCTTGATTTTGAGTCATCAACTGGCCACCTAGTGGCCTTTTTCTAGCCTCAAGCACAATGGTGTTGCACCCTAGGTCAAAACCACCCATTGTTCTCCTTATCTCTAAGATAAAATCCAAGTATTTTAATATGGTATCCAAGACCTTTCAGGCTGCACCACACAACTTGTTAAGCCTGATTTTCCACTATTATCTATTTCACTTGACTGCACTATCCAGTACAGTAGATAATGTGGCTAATTTAGGAATTGAAATTTTAATCTTAACTGTAATTTAAAATTAGATTTAAAAAATCTGATACATAACTCAATTACTGCAAACTTTTTGTATGTATGGAATGACAGGTATGTGAATCTTTTTCAATTGTAAATTTTATAAAATCAAGAACTGAGATAAGTTGTAAACGTAAAATACAAATCTGCTTCCTTAGTCATGAAAAAGGAATGTAAAAAAAGTATTAAAAAAGTATTAAAAGTCTTTAATACTTTTTTATAGCAAGTATTTGATACTTTCTCATACTGATCACATATGAAATGATGCTACTTTTGGATATATGGGACAAAAAAGAGACAGCAAAGTTAATTTCTTTTTTTTTTCACTATAAAAGGTACTGACTTAGACAACCATGCCCCCAAATTAGGAATCATTTCCGATCCCTTTCTTTTCTTCACTATTCGTTTCTGTTTCTTTAGCAAAACAGAGCAGCTCCAATCACAAACTGTATCTTCAATCACCCACTTTATCTATACTATGTATGTTACTCCATTCCTAAACTACGTCAACAGCTGGCTTCTAGAGCACTTAAACTTACCAAAGTTGAAGACTTCATCTTCTAAAATTTCTTTTGCTCTCTAGACTTTGGTCATACTACACTCCTCACTAAACACAACAAACTCTTAGTCACCTTAGTATTTTACCTTCTATTTCCTTTGGCCTTAAATACTGCTGTTAACTTACTGCCATTTATGTCTTGGTAAAGAAAAAACGTTCTCAGTGAGACCATTTTGGATCAACCACCAAAGTTTTGCCTCTTCTCTTCCTGCAAAGAAACGCTTTCTCCAAATACCATTCTATTTTCTTCATGGAACATATCATTGGATATTATCTTTCCTCTTTTGTAAAACTTGTTTCTGGTCTGTCCCTTTCACTAAAAACAGCAGCAGAAAACTTATGGTTTTATCGCTGCTTCATCTATCCCGGCATATGTAAAGGAACCACTTACAAGATGAGTGTCACTGACACAACTTAAATGAATACACATCTAATTACCTATTTCTGCTTCCTTGGCTCTAAAGCAATTCATATTCTACATAGTTAAAACAGAACCTTCTTCCATCTCTAACAATCTCTAATCTCAATAAAGATATTATAATTCTTCCCTCCCACCTCACACACCTCATTCATCTTTGACAGCTCCCTCTCAATCATTCCCCTAATCCAGTCAACCATGTTGCCAAGTGCTACATAATGGCTTTGGTAAATTTTCTTCACTCTTCCTGCCACTTTGTTTATGTCACTGCTCTCTCAGATTACTGTTTTGTCCAAACTGTTTCCCATGGGTCCAATTTTCCCATAAGAGTGATCTAAAATACAAATGCAATCATAAACAACGCTTCTCCCTAGTATCTCTCAAAAGTTTCCTCTCGATTCTCAAAATTTCAGATATGGCATCAAAGTCCCCAGACCTCTCTCTTCAGGAACCTCTAGGCATTCTATTCTGAAAGAGCAGTATCTTCAAACTCCAGAGTTTGCTTCCTAATGTACTGCTTTCTAAATTCTCTTATTAAAGCTAATTGCTTCTCCAGTGCCATTACATTCTTCCCTCCAAGGCAAGGGATTTTAAGTATTCAGCAATTCACCCTCATCATAAACCTGACAGATACCTATTTCCTTGTTTGCATTCTACAGCACAAAATTAATGAAGGTAAGGATTCTAGAGCAATCACTAGGGGCCTGTTCAAATAACTTCAATGTTAAAAGAACATGACATAAAATACGAGTTATATTTATCAACCGAAGTTATGAAACTATCAGAACATGGCTCAAATGCCATCTACTTTGCTTCTATTCTAGACATACTGATTTAATAAGCTACACACCTTTCACAGATCTTCACTACATCAGTATGACAAAAGGATAAAAGGGGAAAGCTTACTTATCGGAAGCCACACAAAATCAGGAGGGAACATAGCTCTCGCTCAGGTTTGTCAGCTTGCCTGGATTAAACTCTTGGTTGCTGCCTCAGACATTCCCAACTCCTAGATAGAGGATGCAAGAGTTGCA
This sequence comes from Talpa occidentalis, assembly GCF_014898055.3. Lineage (NCBI taxonomy): Eukaryota > Metazoa > Chordata > Mammalia > Eulipotyphla > Talpidae > Talpa > Talpa occidentalis. Next base: position 18,256,129 of record NW_023601104.1, on the reverse strand, counting down.
CATGAGCAGGTTGGGTAAATCACTCCCAGGCTCCTGTTAAAAAAACACCAATGTGTGTAGGTTTCTCAGCAAATCACCACCATGTAAATTAAATTCATAATGCTTATACTTTGCCAGTCACCATCTCCAAGTACACTTGTTATTTCTTAAGAGGAGGGGGAAAAAAAAAAAAATCACAAAAATCTTGATTTCCAGCCTCGGAAAAACATCTCTCCCTGCGATGACAGTTATCCCAGGGAATTCAGCGAGCAGTTATAATGGTCAATGAAACATCAGAAACATTCAGCATGTTAAAAAAAAAAAAAAAAAAAAAGAAAAGGCTCCAGGAATCTGGACGTCTTCATCATAAACCTCCCTGCCCAACTTAAGCGAAGCGGAGGCCAAACTTCGTTCCTCCTCCCAAAAGCGCCTCCCGCCCCGCGCGGCCTAGCGGGCGCCATGGCCGCTGAAGTTCACTCCCGGCCCCACAACCGCCCTTCCGCGTCCCAGCACTCGGCGAGGCCGAACACTTTAATTCCCCAAACGTCGGGACTCCCAGTCCCCCGAGCGACCATATCGGGGCGCCACGGGGCTCCGCGCCCGCACCTCAGCTCCCCGCCTCCCCAGCGCCCCGAAAGACGCGGGAAGGCCCGCGCCGGCCGGGCCCCTCCGCGGCGCACATGGCCGGCCGCAGCGCCTCCCCCATGCCGCGCAGGCGCCGGGCGAGCCGGGACTTGCGGCCGCGGAGAGCGGATCATTCCGCCGCTTTCTTTGTGTGGCCGCCGCTCCACAAATGGCCTATTTCCCTCCTCTCCGTCAAAAACACAACTCAGACCTCCTCGCCCCCTTCCTCCCGCCGGAACGGGGCCAGGGAGTGGGCGGGAGCGGGGTCTGCTGAGGAGGGCCGGGGCGGGCAGGCCGAGCCGGGGCCGGGTCCGGGAGGGATGCTGGGAGCTTTGACTCACTCGCACACCATGTGTCCTTCCGCGCGCAGCACGGGGGACTTTTCGGTGGGGATTTTGGGCGCCGACCAGACGCGGCATTTTCGGAAAATCGCGCCCTGTGCAGCCGGCGCGCGGCGCGTGTAGCGGGGCCGCGTCAGCCCGCCCGGGAACGAGGCGCCTGCGGGTCCCCGCACCACCTCCCGCCGCTCCCCCGCCGCCGCTCCCGAAGCTTTTCCAGGTCAGTGCGGGTCTGTGTAGGGCCCTGTTACCACCGGATGTGGAAGTTGATCTCTTCGCTGGTAAAAAATAATTCCACTTCCCCCGGAACCCAGATCATCCCCGCGATTTCCTGTTTATTGCATTAAGGCGCCGGGTTTCCGGGGCTCCCGGCCCCGCTTATTCCGCGGGGGTCGGCGGGGTCGGCCTGGGCGCCCGCGCCGCCCGCACGGCCGGCGCGCTTTGTCCGCGGGCACCCGGCTCCGGGGAGGGGCGGGCAGACATGGTGGCGGCCGCCGCCCCCTCCCCGGCCCCGGCCCGGCCCCGGCCCGGCCCCGGCCCGCCGCGGCCGCCCCGCCGGCCCGGCCCCGAGCGGCGGCCCCGGGGTGGGCCTGGGGGCGGCCGGGGCGGCGGGGGCTCCGCGGGCGCCGGGCGGGGGGCGGAGGGAGGCGGGCGCGGCCCGGCCCGGGAGCCGCCTGCCTCTTTGTCTGGCGGCCTGAGGGCTCCGCCGGGCCCCCGGGGCCGGGCCGGGCTGGGCCGGGCCGGGGCGGCGGGAGCGGCCGGCCCCGGGCGCGCCCGGCCCGGCCCGCGTGGGGCCGCCTCGGCCACTGCCTCCGCCGCGGGGACTGGCGGCCCCGAGGGGGCGAAGCCGGCGGCGCTGGGTTGCCCGGGACGTGGGCACCTGGGGCTTGGCGCTCGGGACCCGCGGGTGCGCGCCCCGGGGAGAGAGAGAAGTCGAGCAGGGTGCCAGGTCAGCTCTGCCCGGGCACCGGGGGGCACCGGGGTGCCCTGGGGTGCAGGTCGCGTGCTTCGTGGAAGCGCCTGCCCGGTGGAGTCAGCGTGCTGGCCTCGGGGTGCAGCGTGGAAACTGAAACCAAAGGAATGGTCGGGGCCTGCTTTGTGTGTGTGTTCCCACTTGCAGCTTGTTTTCAGTACACATACGCTCGCTTTAAAGCCGATTGGACTGTGGCGAGCTGACTTCTGTTCAGAAAGAGGGGCCGAGACCACAGTCCCTCGGAAGGGGGCTTGGTAAGGAGGAAATACTTTTAGGTGCTCTCTCCGGACACTGATTTGCTGTCTCCATTCAGGCAAGTTAACTTTTTGAAGTTCAAGTTCTTGCTGGAAAAAGGCTTGATGCAGTCAGTAAATGACCCATGTAAAAGTTATGTGCCATTTGGGAATTAAAGGTGCATTGTTATTTATTGTGCAGAAGTCAGCGGTTAAACATTCTTTTTGCATAGTTTGCTTTTATCTCCCAGACCCACCCAACTTGTTTAAATTTTGTCTCACCGACTTAAATAAAGCCTGAGGCCTGGATATTGCTACCTTTTGGCTCCAGCTTTGAACTAAGGAAACTTTCTGAATGAAGCACAGTTTTTATCTGGGAAAAGGTTTGATGTCAGTGAATGATCCTTGTCAAGTTATTTGCTATTTCAGAATTTAAAATGGCATTGATGCATAAGTCGTTGATCAAAAATTCTTTTTGCATAGTTTCTCACATCTAGACCCACCCAACTTGGTTTACATTTTTTTCTCACTGATATAAAACCATCAGATTTGATCCAATTTCAGTCTTAAACTTTTAATTTAAGGAAACTATAGATAGGTTTATTTTTCTTAAAATTTTTTTTTCCCAAAATCTAGCGAAAAATAAAAACTTAACATGAAGCCACTTATATATTAGGCAAGAGTGACATTGTTTTGCATTTCTGCTGGTCTTTTTAATGTCTGGTTTACTACAGAACAGCTGGATTATTAAATCTACTTCTAACAATCTTGTGTTATCACACTACCTAACCTCCACTGTACACGTGTGCTTTTTTTTAAGCTGAGAAATGTGTCCTATCAGTTTACCATACAAGTGAAATTTCCATATTATAAAGGGACCCATTAAAAAAAATACTGATAAGCAGGTTGAATCTTAATTTTTTATAGAACCCAACTTTTTTCCCAAAATTTTGGAATTGAGCTGCAAAAACATGAATAAAGATTTCACAAGCTGCATCGAATCCTGGAGACTCTGGAAACTTTGAAAATATCTTAAGTGATTAAACTTAATTTTTAATCCCACAACTGTTAGTGTACATAAGTAAAACTTGAATTCCATACTAGGTATGCTTGTGAAGTCTGTAAATGTAATTTTTGAAGATAGGACACTTAGAAAGCACTAAAGGAGCTCCAGGTTTAAAGGAATCCTCTAGTGATAACGTAGTTGATATTATACTTTTGTAGTAAATATACATACCCTTATTGTTAAGAGTTCCCTATTCTTTAAATCAGTCTTGAGTTTTCTGGTTTCGGGAGGCAATTGTATGATAAATGTGAAAATTTGAGGCCTGACTTCGGTTCATTGATTTTGAAATGAAGCTAAATTCATTTCCAGTTGTTTCTGTGAACTCTAGAATGATTCTGTCAGCCCTCTACTGTTCCATCAACAGGAAGCATCTGGTCATTCTTCATGTAATTGTTAGAAAATGCCAGGTATATTTTTGATTTTTGTTGTTCAAATGAAAATAAATATTGATTGAATATTGGTTACTTGAATTTGATTTGTCTTTCCTTCTACACACATCCCTGCCCCAATCTCTAAATGTTTATAATAGCCCTCATCACCAATAGAACTTTTTTTTTTTTTTTTTACCCTTAAGTACCTGGTTCATCAAACTAGTAACAGATAAAGCAAAACAAACTAGTAACAGATAAAGCAACAAAATTCCTCATAAGGAATTTAGGTCATTACATGAAATTTTGAATCATGAATTCATTTTGAGGGGATCGTATCTGTGCAAATGTAGGTCAACTCACTGATGGGTTCCAGCTCTTTGTAAACATTAAAAAAACAAAAGTTCTTGGCAGTTTAGTTTTCTAATCAGTGCTATTTCTTTGGCCCCATAGCTTTCCAACTACTGATCATGTTTCTATGGCAGCTCTGATGTGTAATTAACGTTAGCTTTTCTAAAGGGGATTGTTCCATCATGCTCTCTAAAAGGTGAATCTTAGCTCTTCCTCAGTGTTGTCAGCAGTGCTGTGTGCAGGGAAGATACTTTCGTATAATCAGCTGTCAGTTCACTGGCTGAACTCTAGTGTACTTTTTTTTTTTTTTTTAAAGATTTATTCATTTGCTTATTTATTTATTTATACAAGCACTGGGTACAGTCAGAAGCGCAGGAGGGTGAGAGAATTCACCAGAGCCAGAGCGGGGAGCAGAGCAGGCAGAAGGACCGAAGTACACTGCTGAGGGGAGCAGCGGGCGGCAGCAGACATGCGGGACCCTCCTCCTGTGGCCGGGGAGCAGCCAGGGATCGAACCGGAGCTGCAGAGGCTGCGGGCAGCTTCACAACCCAGCGCTCAACCGCTGCGCCACCAGGGAGGCCCTCTAGTGTACTTTTATCTGGGCTAAGTATGTCTATGACAAAAGTGTAGAGGAGGATGAAGTGATTTCTGTACTGAAAGTAAATCCATATGTACATAATACATTTGGAAATAAAAATATAAAACTTAGTCCTGGTTTTCTTTTTAAATGGGAATAATTGCAGAAACTTGAAGTTTAGGCCCTAACTTTCTGCAAAAGTGCTAACACACAAATAGAAACTGAAAAAGATGATCATTTTAACTGATTGTACATTTAATATGAATTGAAACAGGTATCATTAAAAAATGTTATTTTGGAGTTGGTAGAAGACCACATAGGAAAAAATGTGTTAGCCCTACTTTACTGTGACTGGTTTTGTATAATATATGGGCTATTAGATCAGTTTTTAGGTAACATAATATATTGTAAATGGGATCTTGCATCATTTCTCAATCATATCAGAATCACCTGGAGAGCTAATTAAAAAAAACCACAAAACAACACAGGCTCAAGCTTAAGCACGATAGGATCTTATAGACACTGAGGTTTAAAAATCACTGAACTTTAGATGTCTAGGGGATGCTGACCTTGGGGGGAATGGAAATGAGCAAAATGGGTGTTTGCCTAAAGAAGGAAAGCTCATCTAAGGATAGCTGTCAAGGTATTTGGAGGTCTAACACACAGTTCAGGTTTATCTGACCAAAAACAACTAGGATTAATGGATAGAAGTTAAAACAAGGCAGATTTCAACATTTTTAGAAAAAAATTCCTCCAAACAGTAAAGATTCCTTGTTTTTGGGTGGTGGGCTGTCCCCTCGACAACTTTGAAGTTTGAATTCTCTAAGGGAGAGAAATTGATGTGTTGAACAAGGATTTGTGCCAGTTACCTACAATTTTGAGATTTTGTGAAATATGTCTAGGTTTGCACATACAAAAGCTGAAGAGCAAAACTTAATTGAGTGAAATTAATTGGTTAGCTTAACTCGATCATAGTTCATAGTGTTCACCTTGGATGAATATTATGCAAGACTATTTGGTGAGGACTTTGAGGCAAGCTGTAATTTGACAGATTCAAAAGCCTTAAAAATGGGCCTATCTCCTGCTATGGAAATTACCATTTAAGGGAACTTACCTTGATAAAGTAAAACTGTGTGCAAAAGTGAGCTGATGGTCCCAGTCATAGCATTGTTTATAGTAAAAGCTGCGTATTAATAACATTAGATCCCCTTAGTAATTGTGAAATAGGTAATATCCCCATTTTTCAGAAGAGGAAACTGAGACATTAGAGAAATGAGGTAGCTTGCCCAAGGTAGCAAAGTTAAGTAAGTGGTAACGTACTTGAACACAAACAGTTTGTCTCCAAATCTAGTGACTGGATCATCATACTTTAAAGTCGTGGCAACTACCTAAATGTTTCACAGAATTGTTAAAATAGATCTCTAGAGTGTGGTACTGCCTTGCTATTAAAATAATGTTACAAGTAGGTAAAGACATGAAGAAATGTATTGGTTTTTATAGGGAAGTGAAAAAAGTAGATTTGGGGCCTCCCTGGTGGTGCAGTGGGTTAAGCGTCAGCACTATGAAGCTTTCCACAACCACTGCAGCACCAATTCCATCACCAGCTAGGGAGGTGACCCACAAGGTGCCGCAGACCTCTCCTGTCTGGCTTGCTGTTACCCTCAGCATTGTATTTCAGTCAATCCGCCTGTTCTGCTCCCCAGTCTCTGGTGAATCCTCTCACCCTCCCCTCCCACCTCTCTGGCCTGTACCCCAGTTCTTCTATGCATATATAAATTTAAAAAAAAGAAAGAAAAAAGTAGATTTAAAAACACAATTCCACTTTGGTTAAAATATATCAACATCTGGGGCCTCCCCAGTAGCGCAGCAGTTGAGTGCTGGGCTGTGAAGCTGTCCACAGCCTCCTCAGCGCCGGTTCGATCCCCGGCCGCCAGTGAGGGCCCCACATGGCGCGACAGACTTCTCCTGCCGCCACCACTGCTCCCCTAAGCAGTGTATTTCATCGGTCTGCCTGTTCTGTTCCCCGCTCTGGCTCTGGTGAATTCTCTCACCCTCCTGTGCTTCTGACTACCCAGTGCTTGTATAATTAAATAAATAAATCTTTAAAAAAAAAAAAATCAACATCTGGAAGGTTATATAAAAAATTGTTAAGTGGTTATTTCTGAATGTACTTTTATAGGTGATTATTTTCTTTTTGTTTATATCCAAATTTTCTAACTTCTATATTGAAATATTACTGTGTGTTACTTGTAATTAAAGGGATATTAAGATATTTTTATTAAAAAATTAAACAGGGGCCTCCCCGGTGGCGCAGTGGTTGAGCGCGGGGTTGCGAAGCTGCCCGCAGCCTTTGCAGCACCAGTTTGATCCCCGGCTGCTCCCTGCCACCGGAGGAGGGTTCCACAAGGCTTGCAGACCTCTCCTGCTGCCCGCTGCTCCCCTCAGCAGTATACCTCGGTCATTCTGCATGCTCTGCTCCCTGCTCTGGCTCTGGTGAATTCTCTCACCCTCCCGCGCTTCTGACTGTACCCAGTGCTTGTATAAATAAATAAATCTTTAAAAAAAAAAAATAAAAAAAATAAAAAATTAAACAGCATAAACTGAGAAGTTTGGATTTTATATTGTGCAGTTTATGCAAGCTGATTTAATAATTGCACATAAATGAGAATTTGTAAGTGCATGAAGTGTTTCTTTTTTTTTTTAAAGATTTATTTATTTTTATACATGCAAGAGCTGGGGTACAGGCCAGAGATGCAGGGGGTGAGAGGACACGCCAGAGATGGAGTGGGCAACGGAACAGGCAGATTGACTGAAACACAGTGGAAACAGCGGGCGAGACAGGAGGTCTGCCTCGCCACGTGGATTTCTCCCTGGCTGGCCGGGGATCGAACTTGTGCTGCAGAGGCTGTGGATTGCTTCATAGTGCAGTGCTCAATCCCCTGCGCCACCAGGGAGCCCAGTGTTTCATATTGTTTTAAAGTTTGATTCCTTATCATTCTAGAAGTAATAGTGGAACAGAGAAAACTGTCACTGACTCCTATCATCCTACCCTACGTAGTTCTCTATTTTGTTATGTTTTCTTCATCTAATGTGTATTATTTTAAATGTTGTATTTATCCTGGCTTAGTCACCCTAACTATGTGCCTTTAGGAAATTTTTCTGTGCCTCAGTTTCCCTTCTTTGTAAAAAGGGATATTTATAATACTTACCTTTTGGTGGTTGAGAGGCTGGCTGAGTAATTGTAATTGCATGTACCATAATCAGAACAGTGTCTGACACAAAGTTAATAGCTCAGTAAATGTTAGCAATTATAGGAATAGTCCGCTGTACAAAGCCCTAGAGTCTAATAGATTTTGGAATTAAATGATTTTTAGATTTAGATAAGGTAATAATGTCATGAAATCTTTCAACAGTCTAATGTAATTATCGTCCTTCAAACACATTACTATTTCTGCAGCAAAATGTAAACGTTTACACGAAATGGGTTAAGTGAAGAATATCAATAGCTTCATGTCAGTTCAGGTTACATTTTAAAGCCTAAGTTTTGGGTTTCAGAGCTTTTTTTGATTTTAAAATTGCAATTAGGAATTTGTAGCATATTTATTCAATTTTGATTCCTGTTTTACTTGACTATTGAAACACACTTTTTCATGTTAGTATAGCTTTCTAATCCATGGTGATTTAAATATTAAAAAGAAGATAACAGGGGCCTCCCAGGTGGCGCAGCGGTTGAGCGCTGGGTTGCGAAGCTGCCCGCGGTCTCTGCGGCGCCGGTTCGATCCCCGGCTGCTCCCCGGCCACCGAAGGAGGGTCCCACATGGCGCGCAGACCTCTCCTGCCGCCCGCTGCTCCCCTCAGCAGTGTACTTCGGTCCTTCTGCCTGCTCTGCTCCCCGCTCTGGCTCTGGTGAATTCTCTCGCCCTCCCGGCTTCTGACTGTACCCAGTGCATGTATAAACCAAACAAACAAACAAATAGATAAATAAGACATGCCTCTAGAAAATTAAAAAAAAAAAAAAAAAAAAAAAAAAAAGAAGATAACAGAAAATGTGCCTCTCCATTTCCTTTGATTAAAAAATATGCTACACTCAACAGTATTGTTGATCTATTGCATAGTGTAGAATTTTTTTTAGGACAGATTTGTGCATTCTAAACAGTGTTTTTCTTTCTCATTACAGTTGAGAGAGAAGGTATTTCTACTATGCTGGTTTACTCTAGCAGTGATTGTCTAAAGGAGCTGAGTGGAGGCCATTCTGGTATCTCTCTTTTAACTTGCCCCGACATTCTGTAGATGTGAAAACTGAGGTTGATGCTTGCCCGAGGTCATAATATTAATTATAGAACTGCACTTAGGAATTAGGTCTTTCTCATGATTATACTATTGGATATGCAGCCCCTTCTCATTTCTCTACTCTTTTGTGTCTACAGTGCTTGTCACATACTCAACCAGTAAAAACAACAACAACAACAAAACAGTGTCTTAGTTTCTTCAAGCTGCTGTAACAAAATCCCAGAGCTTATAAACAATAGAAATTTACTTCTCACATTCTGAAGGCCAGCAGGTCTAAGCTCAAGGTGCCAGCATGGTTGGGTTCTGGTGAGACCTTCTTCCAGGTTGCAGCCTTGTCTCTCTTGTGTCCTCACATGGTGGGAGGGATAAGGGGGCTCCCTGGTCTCTTTATAAGGGTATTAAACTTGTTCATGAGGGTTCTGCATTCATTACCTACTAATTAATGAATTACCTCCTAAAGATCCCACATCCTAATACCATCATTTCAGGATAGAAATATTTATCATAGAACATACTTGGGAGACACGAAACATACAGACCACACCAAATCACGCGTAAGTGATCAATTTAAAAAATTTCCCTTATATCTTAATTAACTTGTATGATTCTTTGATCTTTGCTTTACCTCTCTGTTCCTTTATTCATTCTGTTCATAGGGACTTCAGTTTCCCTCCCTTAGCTTATTCTTGTATTCACTAGATAGAGCTTGAATTTGACAGATGAATCACTTATATTTTTCTGGGGTCCCTGTTTGTCAAATCTTTCTGACATCTATTGCCTCTAATTTCCCCTCACAGGCCACAGCATTATTTCTGTAGAAAGGTAGATAGTTATGAAGATTTCTTGGATATTGTCAATTTATGCTGAGCAATTCCAATGGACCTTTGCTCCTTCCTGGCACTTTATTAATCTCCTATTTTTTCAGTTGTCGCACGTCTTCTTTCCCAAAAGATGCCATTGATATCTACTTAATTGGGGGAAAAAAAGTTAAGCTTGAATATTTTCTTTTATTACTACCATGATAACTTTTATTTTGTAAAATGGAATGGAAAGGATCTTTTGCTTTTCTAGAACCCTTGCTTTCACACTTAACTCATTATCTGCAATGTTTTTTCTGTCCTTTCAGGTATATACAGACTGTCATATTTTGAGAGAAAAAATAACAACTTTGATGAACTGCTGTGTTCATTCCAACAATTTTCCTCACTTTTCCTTTTTATTTCAAAATTAAGACCACAGTTGCTACTCTCAGCTCTTTTGCTGCTTTTCCTTATTTACTGCAGTCTTGTAATATCATTGTGAGAATATTGCTTCTTGTTGATGGCATTTACTTCATCCTGACTTTATTCAACCAACATATGTATTACTATTGATTTACACCTAGGCTGCTTAACATTCTTCCTTTGCCCGTCATGATAGTATACCATCCTGGTTTTCCTTTATGACCACTTTTTTTTCCTTTGCTGTTTGCTGATCCTTTTACCACTGTCATTGTTCCCATCAGTACTTAGCCCTCTGCTCCCCTGTTTTTGTCTTCTCTCAGGTGGCTGTTGTATATGCTGGTGGTTCCTAAGTGTGTGTCCTCCAGTTCTGTATCTCCAGTGGTTGACTGAATATTTCCATTGGGAAGCTCAAGGAATTTCCATCATTTTTATATTTAGTGTTACCTAACTTCCCAATCTTTTCTATTTTTTAGTTTCACCATCATCATGTTTAAATTTTAAAGTTTTCTGTGATGCATACTTCTCCTTTCATATCCACTAGACAGCAGAGTTCTTTAGATTACTTTTTACTATATCAGTTTGTGCTGGGATTTTGCATCGCCTATTATTTATTCTTTCTAACTTCAGAGTTTCCTTCTTCAAATGCATCCTTCATATGGCTGGCAGAATAATTTTCCTAAAACTAGTTTTGAACCCTTTGCTACTAAACTGAGCAACCAGAGGAGAGACCATGTGCTGTTATTGATCTTTGCTCTCTTCATTGTGCCAAACAAAGTGAATTGAACATGTGCTGAATAAATGTTTGAATAGATCACCATTTGCTCAAAATGTTGAATGACTCCCAGTTGTCTACAGGATAAAGTCCAAAGTCTACTTTTTGTCTTTCAAACTTTTTTCTTATTATATTACATTCTGCTTCCTCAACCTTACTCCTTAGCCCTTAACGTTTTCTAGCTAGTGTTTGCCCTAATATACCACGCACAGGCACAACTCCATGTGTTCTTCCTTTTCCTTTTCCTTGCTTGTCAAAGCCTATTCAGAAATCTTTGCCCTGTGCCAGGCACTGTTGTAATCTCTGGTGTTATAGTAATGAACAAAACAGAAGACAAAGTCTCTGTTTTCTTGGAACAGACATTGTTAGGGGTGGGGTAGGAGGAGGGGCACAGTAAACAAATGTCAGGTGGTAATGAGGACAGTAAAAAGATAAGGGGTTAGCATGGTGGGAGGTGGTTGCTATTTTAGGTGGTCAGAGAAAGCCTCCCTTTTTGGGTGTATTGGAATGAGGGAGTAAAGTATGCAATTTAAGTGAAGGACTTACTAGGCAGTGGAAACAACATGTGCAAGACCCTGAAGTGGCAACTTACTTGGCTTGTTCAAGTAATTACTAAAATTTATGGCTAGAGCAGAATGAATAAAGGAGAGTAATAAAAGAAGTCAGAGAGGGCCTCCCTGGTGGTGCAAGGGGTTAAGGACTGCACTATAAAGTAATCCACAGCCTCTGCAGCACGATTTCGATTGAGCAACCCATATGGCTAGGCAGACCTCTCCTGTCTCACCCACTGCTCCCCTCAGCAGTGTATTTCAGTTAGTCTGCTTGCTCTGTTCCCCACTCTGTCTCAGGTGGATCCTCTCACCCCCCGCATCTCTGACCTGTACCCCAGCTCTTGTATGCATAAATAAATAAATCTTTTTTTAAAAAAAGTTAGAGAGCTAGTAGGGAACCAGATTATGCTTCAGATGTCTTTTATCAAAGAATCCACCCTTGATTACATCATTTTGTTAATTTAAAGCGGCTCTGAACCCATTTAGCAACTATGAAAGTAGCTTTCAAATTATTTTTATAGTGACCCACAGTAAAATATATTTTATTTTTTTACATTATGTGTCTTATTGTGTGTGTGTTTATATATTCAGGAACAAAGGTTTCATGAAACTTGACTTTTACTACATTTGATATGTGCTGTTTTTTAAAATGTTGGCTTTAGCCCACTAAAAATGATTTCACAGTCTGCTAATGGATGATGACACACACCATGTGAAAAACTGATCTGTAGTGTATATCCACTTAAAACTGAAAAGTTGAACTATTGAGTGCCTTTTTTTTAATAGTGCACATATTCTCTTAGGTATAAAATATCTTCAGTTAAAGATTGTGATTTCAGTTTTTGTAAGCAGGTTTTTAGTGCTAGCTAGAGAGGACTTTTTTAATTTAACAAACTATTGAGTGGTGTGCTAGAAACAGATACTAAAATATACATAGGAATAAGATAGACCCTGCCTGGATTCCTGAGCCCTATGAGAGAGGAGAGTTTGTAAACATATCATCGGAAACCATATGCTAATTGCACAATGAGGGGAATTTGTTGAAAGAGGTAATATCTGGATGCTGGAAGGATATGAATTCTTGGTCAGGTACTGGGGTAAGGAGAAGACCTCTCAGGCAGATTAACATAAAAGGAATGGTATTATGAGATAGAATAGTATTGTGGGGGTTATTGTAGGTAACTGTATTGTTGGAGTATAGATCCAAAGGGAAAGTGGTGTATTGATGAGGCATTGACCATATGCTTAAAGATCTGAAGTGCATTGAACTCACTACTTATTCAGTGATTATGCAATTAGGTGAAAATTATATACAATCAAAATTGCTTATTACAAAGTTACCACATGGGAGGTAGAGAGATCATCTCTCAACCAGTCAGATGCAGCCAGTTTTTCCTCTAGTGATGAAACATATTGCTATTTCCTCAGTTGTGCCCTAGAGGAAGTTGTTCTATATTTATGGGCTATGTTGTACAAAAAGAAGCCTTTTTAAGTATTAAACTTTTCCCTTTTGCAGCGCATTTGAGAATTGAGACCTTTTGAGGAAAAGGGAGACTCATATTTCAGACTAATTTTAGGACTTACGTTTGTAAAGTAGAATGGTAGGTGGTCAATTATTTAAATTATTTTTCACTTCAAGTTATACAAACATAGAGCTAAATTCTACTATATTCTATAGGTAATTGGAACCATGATTATATCCATGATTTAGATATAATCAAGATATTTTAGTAAATTGGAGTAAACCATAGCTCAAGATTTTATGACAACATTCAAAATATGGTCTTTTAAAACAGACTGGGAGAGGGCCTCCCCGGTGGCGCAGCGGTTGAGCGCTGGGTTGCGAAGCTGCGCGCGGCCTCTGCGGCGCCGGTTCGATCCCCGGCTGCTCCCCGGCCACCAGAGGAGGGTACCACGTGGCGCGCAGACCTCTCCTGCTGCCCGCTGCTCCCCTCAGCAGTGTACTTGGGTCCTTCTGCCTGCTCTGCTCCCCGCTCTGGCTCTGGTGAATTCTCTCGCCCTCCCGCACTTCTGACTGTACCCAGTGCATGTATAAACAAAACAAACAAGCCAGCAAACAAATAAATAAAGCATGCCTCTATAAAAAAAAAAAAAAACAGACTGGGAGGAATATTTGATCATATAAAATAAACTACAAGTATAGATAGTGCACACCTACAAAGAAACAGAAAAATAGGAAAACAGGCAAAGAATATGAGTAGGCATTTTCAGAAGAGGAAATATAAGTGACTAACAAACATTTGATAAGATATGCAATCTCATTAGTAATTTGAAAGATATATATTAAAAAAAATACAGGCAAAAATTTAAAAAGCTCAGTAATGTTAAGATTGGCTATAGTGTGAAGAAATAATAAGTACTACCAAGTATTGTTGGGATTATAAATTAATATATCCAGTTTGGAGGTATAAATTGTTTTAGGCAACTTGTTAATTTAAAATGCTTACTCTCTTGGGACCTCCCTGGTGGCACAAGGGATTAAGACACAGCACTATGAAGCTACCACAGCCAATGCAGCACAAGTTCGATCCTCGGCCAGAGAAGTGACACACATGAGAAGTGACCTCTCGTGTCTTGCCTGCTGCTCCCTTTAGCACTGTATTTCTGTAAATCTGCCTGTTCTGCTTTCTGCTCTGTCTCTGGTGAATCCTCTCATGCCCCATACCTCTGGCCTGTACCCCAGTTCTTGTATGCATAAAATAAATAAATTTTTTAAAAAATAAATAAAATGCTTACTCTCAATGAATCTGTCTACTTTCTGCATTAGAGGAACCTGGATATGTATATGTGTATCAGGTAACGTGTAAGTTCCGGGTTGCATTAAGAAGAGCAAGTGCAGGGCCTCCTTGGTGGCGCAAGGGGTTAAGCACCACACTGTGAAGCAATCCACAGCCCCTGTAGCACGAGTTCGATCCCCGTCCAGCCAGGGAGAAACCCACATGGCGAGGCGGACCTCTCCTGTCTCACCCGCTGCTCCCTTCAGTCATGTATTTCAGTCATTCTGCCTGTTTCTGTTCTCCACTCTGTCTCTGGTGGATCCTCTCACCCCCTGCATCTGGCCTGTACCCCAGCTCTAATATGCATAAATAAATAAATCTTAAAAAAAAAAAAAGAAAAGCAAGTGCAGCATTCTTTAGAATAGTGAAGAAATAAACCAAAAAAAACTGGTCATAAGTAGGAAAATAAACAAGTAAACTAGTATATTAGTACTTTTGGAATAATGTTACGATTTAAAAATATGACTAAAGGTACTGCTGAGGATAAATTGTAGAGCAGTAAATATGATAGTATTTACAAATAAGAAAAAACCAAACAATACTTTTTTTTTAGGAGAGGGTATGTATATATACATGCAAATAGTAGGTCTGGCATGATAAATACTAAACTGAAAATAGTGCTTAACTCTTGAGTTGTGGATAGAGGATTGTGTTTTGGTAATAGAATAGGGATAATCATTCAGAGGGAACTTTAACCTTTTCAGTCATCCTTATAAGTTTTAAATTAAAATGTTACAGTGCATATTTAAAAACGTAACAAAAATATTAAAAGTAGTGATCAGTTTGACAATAGGATGGACAATGGGTAGAGAAGGTGGGAGGTCAGTTGAGGGAGTACTTCATTAATGTAAGCATGAGTACCTGTATTATTTGTGCCTTATAAGTATGTGGCAAAGAGAATGATGAGAAAAGTAATTTAAAAATGACTTGATAAGGGGCCTCCCCAGTGGCGCAGCGGTTGAGCGCTGGGTTGCGAAGCTGCCCGCGGTCTCTGCGGCGCCGGTTCGATCCCCGGCTGCTCCCCGGCCACCGGAGGAGGGTCCCACATGGCGCGCAGACCTCTCCTGCCGCCTGCTGCTCCCCTCAGCAGTGTATTTTGGTCCTTCTGCCTGCTCTGCTCCCCGCTCTGGCTCTGGTGAATTCTCTCACCCTCCCGCGCTTCTGACTGTACCCGGTGCATGTATAAACAAAAACAAACAAACAAACAAACAAACAAACAAATAAATAAATACAAAAAAACATGCCTCTATATATAAAAAAAATAAATAAATAAAAATGATAATTTGGCAGTATCTATCAAAATTACAATGATTAGTTTACCTTTGCCCCAGCAATCCTGCTTCTGGGTGTTTATCCTATAGTTACATGAAATTAAACAGTCCATTTATGCAGTTACTAATTGCAGTTTGCTTATAATAGCAGTAGTGTCTATAAGCTAAGATATAATCATGCAATAATATATTAAGCAACTGTACAAAAAATGAGGTAGCTTTATGTGAACTGATAGGAAAAGATCTTTCCAGTATGCGTTAAGAGCAAGTGCAGGACAGTGTATGTGGTAATACCATCTTTTGGTAATTGTAGAAACAATGAAAAACTACCTATGAAACTAGTAGAGGTGGTTACTGGTTGTGGCTGGGAGGATGATGGGTATAGTGTAAATGTTTCAATTAAGGCTTTTCAAAGTATATATTACTGTATTTGGATTTTTGAGCTACATGTAAGTATTGCCTGTTGAAAAAGGAAATCAAGAGAAAGATTTGAAGTAGACCCTATAGGACTTGTTGACCAAGTGTATGTAGAAAAATGAGAGAGAAGGAGTAAAATAGCTCCCATTTTCTAATTTGAGAGGTAAAGAGGCTGGTATCTTCACCAGAATACAGGAGTTTTTGGCTTGTGGGTGAGAAATTGTGGACACAGTAATTGAGGAATGCTTACTCCCCACTTCTCATTGTGTTTGTTGTAGATAGGGAGCTTATCCTTAAACGTAAATATTAGAGTCATCAATAAATGTTTTTTATCCTTAGATTACAACTTTTCCAATGTATTAGATGCCAGTGTCTAAAAAAGGAGGAGCCATTGTGTATATGTACCACATCTTCTTGATCCAGTCATCTAGTTTTGGCCATTTTGGTGGTTTCCATATCTTACCTATTGTAAATAGTGCTGCAATAAACATAAGGGTGCAGGTATCCTTTTGAATTAATGTTTTTGTGTCCTTTGGGTAGATACATACACAATGGAATACGATTCGGCAATCAAAAAAGACAAACTCATGCCATTTGCAGCAACATGGATGGAGCTGGAAGGGATTATGCTCAGTGAAATAAGTGAGACGGAAAAAGAAAAATATCGGATGGTTTCACTTATAGGAGGAATGTAGGGGAACCAAATAAAGGACCAGGAAAAAAATAATAATAAATTAAAAAGCAAAATTAACGGGCAACCATTAATCAGAGACACCCTGCAAGGAAAGGGGAGAGAGGGATCAAAAAAGGGGAGGGAATGTGTTTTTACATAAAGTACTAGGGTGATGGTGCACGGGTGAATTGTGATGGGAATTTTGCAGGGTCTGCACCTGAGAGGTGAAAGCATGCATTGCACAGAAAGAATGATGTAAACTATATATAAAGTAAAATTAAAAAAGAAATGGAGCCAAAGATGACACCCAGTTTTGGACTGAATTAACTTGGTGAAAAGTGGGATTACTTACTGACATAAAGATGAGAAGGTGGAAGGGGGGTAGAGTAGGGCTAAGTATTAAGAGTTATATTCTAGGTTTTATGGAGAACAGCTTTGTAATGACATCATACTTTTGCAGTCAGATAGGCACATTGGTATGCATAGTGAATATTGATAGAGAAATAGAAAATGCTTATCTGAGAAATGCATAACTTATGTGAGAAGTAGGAACTTTTGGTTCCAATTTTATTACATCTTTTGCTACCTGAAATTCAAAGAAACAAAAATAGCTTTGAATAAGGAAGTGATCTAAGGGTACATGAGATTATACTGTAATATTTAAAATAGTATTAGTACCGGCTCAGGGAATTTTAAAGTAGAGCATAAAAGTATTTTTTTATATAGTACATTTGGGAATAACTGAATATAAATAAGACAAAGGTTGAATCTAATGGAGAAACAGAGTCATAGCATTGTGGATACTGCCTGAAACAAGCTCTTGCTATGTTAACTAGGGTTTAAAATTTCCTTTGAGTTGTACTTCAGAATCTGATTAAAAAATTTTTTACTTTTTCTTTTGGGGGGTAAAACAACAGGGGTGTAGGCCAGAGGTGTAGGGGTTGAGAGGAATCACCAGAGACAGAGTGGGGCACAGAACAGGTGGATTTACTGAAATACAGTGCTAGGAGCAGTGTGCTGGACTGGAGAGGTCTGCTGAGCCAATGTGGGATTGAACTCCCAGGCCGGGATTAAACTCAGGCTGTAGCAGTGATAGCACTGAGACTTAACCCCTAGGCTAGAATCTGATTTTTGAAGCCCTAATTTATTCATACAATTTCTCCCTGATTTCTATTTGGTTAGTGTCAAAAAAAATAAAAGAGGAGCACAGATAAAAGTACACCACACATGCCTGAACTTGCAAATGTATTTAGTAGTTCTGTTCTGGGTTTCTGTTAATAAGGATTTGGGTGTGGAATAGCAATTAAAAAGAGCTGTTAAGTAATTCTTGCTTGAGATTTAAAAATTTAACCATTTTATATCTGAATAGAAGGCATTTTACTGGTAGTAGTTTTTTTTTTAATGCTTTAAAAAATGCAAATAGTGTTTTATATATAGAATCTCCTAACAATTGTTGATGGTTTTGTTTAAACGAGGGTAATGTTCTGTCACCTCCACCTCTTGTACTTAACCTTTTACTCATTGCCTTTCTCAGTTCTGAAGTTCTCTGGAGCTTTGAGAAGCACAATCTGAGAAATGCTGCATTGGACTGGGCTACAATTGGGCATGGATGGACTTGTGGATCTCTTATGTATCTTTGATATGTCCACTTGCGTGAAAGAATGGTGATAGCATAGTGCATAGAAATTAACTTTAATTCAAGAAGCATTTAATTTAGTAGTTCTCAATCAGGTAATCTTGCTCCCAGGCAACATTTGGCAGTATATAGAGACCCCCCCTTTTTTTTTTAAAAAAAATCATAAAATGGGAGAGAGTGGTGCTACTGGCAATTACTGGGTTGAGGCCAGGGTGCTACTCCATATCATGCAATGCATTAGGCAGTCTCCCACAGCAAAGAACTATCAGGCCCAAATGGTATACCTTAATTAGTTGAATACCAACTATGTGTATAGCACTGTTCCAAAGTATTTAGGGGTACAAATAATCCTGAAAGATAGTCTTGTTTGTCCCCATGAAAAACTTATAACCTAACTGAAGGATCTCTGGTCCAACTATTAACATTGGACTCTCCTCCCAGACATTCCACTCTGCCATCTTTGTTTCGGTAAATAATCCCACTTTTCACCAAGTTGTCCAGGTCAAAATCTAGATAGGTGTGTGTGTATGTTTTAAAGATTTTATTATTTATGCATACAAGAACGGGGGTACAGGCCAGAGATGCGGGGGGTGAGAGACCCACCAGAAAAAAGAGTGGGGAATAGAACATAAAACCTAGATGTGTTTTTGACTCCTCCTATAGACACATACATGAGCGCACACACACACACACACACACACAAGTACACTGGGAAAATTGGTTAATTCTACTTTGGAAATATATCTTGTGTGTGGTAATTGTTGGCTAAATTATTTAGATCAGTCCTCTTTTTGGGAAAAAACTGAAAATCCTGCATAAAATGTATAAACCACTACCTTAACAGCTTTGAAAAACTGGGAAGATAGGGGAATCTGATAAGTCAAATTCTAGAAGTAAGTCTAAATCGAGAGAGTTTAGCAGAACTAAAGCTATTTTTGCCCTGAGTATATTTGCTGATATCAGTAAATTTAGGTTCTTGTTCATAAGCATTGTGGACAGAAGTCAAGACTCAGAGCCTACTCAGCAATGGACATATAAAGCCTTACAAGAGATAAGGCTGAACTAGAACTAACCTCTCTCCCCCTTCCCTTGTCCCCCTTGTAACCAGATATCTGGACATTAAGGCAGGTCGTTTTGGCACTGGGCTAAGCAGGAGAAAAGGGAAAGGAAAGAAAGTCTTTACAAAGTTGCGACTGCATGATAAAGTAAGGAAAACTGTAAGGGAATCTTAATCCATGACTTAATTTAGGTTAGTTAGTCTGGTAGTGTCCCTTATGTGCTTGACAGAAGCAAATGTAAATGTTTCTTTGATGAATGCTTCTTCACCTTAGGCTTCCCCACAAATAATTTTTCAAGGAGAGTGACTAGCACATATTTAAAGATTTTGAGTTGGGCCTCCCCAGTGGCACAGCGGGTTGTGTGCCATGCTGTGAAGCTGTCTGCAGCCTCTGCATGCGGGTTCGATTCCTGGCTGGCCAGGGAGAAACCCACCTGGTGCGGCAGACCTCTTCTGCCTCCCCTGCTGCTCCCCTCAGCAGTGTCTTCAGTCCATCTGCCTGTTCTGCTCCCCACTCTGTCTTTGGTGAGTTCTCTCACCCTCCTGTGCCTCTGACTATATCCCAGTTCTTGTATAAATAAAAAAAAATCTTAAAAAAAAAAATAAAGATTTTAAGTAGACAAGGAAACATGGGCGGGAATGAGCAGAAATAACAGACAGCCAAAAAAAATTCATAGGTTTCACATATTAGAATGAAAAGACTCTTGATTAAAAAAAAGACAACTTTTGTTTACAGAAATAAATGACAGTCTTGAAAACAGAAAACTATATAAAAAATTGGTACTGTAGATTTGAACAAACTGAATACAACTGATAGAAATATAACAACTGAATTAAAATTTTACCTATGTAATTTGTAGCAGATTGTGCACTACAGAAAAATAATATAACTGGAATATGGATCAGATAAAACTAGCTAGGATGTGGCTTAAAGGCAAAAAGATGGAAAGTATAGAAGACAGGGTAAAAGAAGAGAGGATAGGGAAGGTCTTAATTAGAATTCCAGAGGAAGGGAGAGAAAATGTGGCATTTGAAGAGATGAAGACTGGTATTTTACAGAGCCAGTGAAACACACCAAACCAGGATTTAAGAATCCTAATGAATCTTAGGATAAAAATAATCCACACCTACACACATCATAATTAAATTGCAGAAAACCAATGATTTAGAGAAGAATCTTAAAAGTAGTTGGAGAAAAGGAAGATAACCAAGGAGTAAAGATTAGGTGATTTCTTAACAGCAAGAATGGAAGTCAGAAGACAAAGAAATGATGTCTGTAATATGACATACAAAACTGCCAACCTAGAATTTCATAATCAGTGGAAATATCACTAAAGAATGATGATGAAATCAAGTTATTTTAAACAAAAACAGGTTGTCACCAACATCTTGTCCATTAAAGATAATTTACCCCAATTCCCCCACAAATAATGAAAGCCTCATAAAGCTGAAGGGAAGAGAAAGCAAAAATAAAAGAAATTTCAAACCAGCGCTGTTCCAGGTTCTTGTAATCATGGAAGTCTTTTTTTTTTTTTTTTTATTTGTATTGCAATCACAGGCTAGGTACGGCTATAGAGCACATGAAATTTGGCTGTGTGATCAAGGAACTGAATTTTTTGTTGTTGAGGTTACTTTGGTTTACCCTGTGTATGATTTGGATTTATAGGTTCACATCTCTTGAGATGTATGTTACTACACCACAGCCACCACAAAAGCACCTATAGCCCTTTACTCTCTTCCATTGGACCCTCCCTTTACTCCCCACCCAACCTCCAGTGTATCCCTTTGGTGGTTTCAATTCTGTCACATTTCTGAGTTTTGTTTAGTTTAGTTTTGTCTTTTCCTTGTTTTTTTATTTATTTATTTTTTTAAGATTTATTTATTTATTTATTTATTTTTTAAAGATTTACCCATTTATTTATACAAGCACTGGGTGCAGTCAGAAGCGCGTGAGGGTGAGAGAATTCACCAGAGCCAGAGCGGGGAGCAGAGCAGGCAGAAGGACCGAAGTACACTGCTGAGGGGAGCAGCGGGCGGCAGGAGAGGTCTGCGCGCCATGTGGGACCCTCCTCCGTTGGCCGGGGAGCTGCCGGGGATCGAACCAGTGCCGCAGAGGCCACGGGCAGCCTCGCAACCCAGCGCTCAACCGCTGCGCCACCAGGGAGGCCCAAGATTTATTTATTTTTTATACAAGAACCAGGGTACAGGCAGATGTGTGGGAGGGTGAGAGGATTCACCAGAGACAGAGCGGGGAACAGAACAGGCAGACTGACGAAATACACTGCTGAGGGGAGCAGTGGGCGAGACAGGAGAAGTCTACTCGCCATGTGGGTTAGCTCCCTGGCCTGCCAGGAATTGAACCCTCGCTGCAGAGTCTGCAGACAGCTTCACAGTGCGGCGCTCAACTGCCTGCGCCACCAGGGAGGCCCCTTGTTTTTTTTATTTCTTTATATTGTACTTACGAGTGATCCAGTATAGGTCTTCTCCTTTTGATTTATTTTGCTTAACATAATCCCCTCCAGTTCCATTTATGTTGTCACAGATGACGGGATTTCATCTTTTTTTTTTTTTAAACATATCTGAGTAATATTCCATTTGTGTGTGTACCACATCTTCTTAATCCACTCATTCGTTTTTGGACACTTAGGTTGTTTCCATATTTTGGCTATTGTAAATAGTGCTGCAATGAACATACATAGGAGTTTATCTATCCCTCTGAATTGTATTCTTCACATAGATACTGAGGAGTGGCATTGTTGGATCATGCAATAGACCTATTTTTAGAATTTTGAGAAACCTCCATACTATATTCCATAGCATCTGGTCCAGTCTGCAGTCCCAGCAGTGGTGGGCCAGACTTCCTTTTTCTTCACATTGTTGCCAACATTTGTTTCTGTTTTTTTTTTTTTTTTTTTTTTTTTTTTTAATATGGGCTTTTCCTACTGAAGTGAGATGGTATCTAATTGTGGCTTTGATTTGCATATCTGTGAAGCCAATGTCTCAGAGTGTTTTACCTATGTTTCCTTCTATGTATTTTGTGATTTCAGATCTTGTGTTCATGTCTTAAATCCATTTTGAGTTAATTTTTGTGTATGGTATGAGATAGTAGTCGTTTCATCTAATTACTAATTTAAATGAAAATACTGTTTTACATTTAAAAAAATGTAAACAAGTTGTAATATCATTATCATGTCCAGGTTGGGGGGGGGGGAGAAAGATCAACATAGTTCATAACATCATTATATATTTAGGCCGGGTTCATATTTCCTCAATTTTCTCAAAAATGATTTTTAAGACAATTTTTAGATTCACAGCAAAATTGAAAGGAAAGTACAGATATTTCCATATACCATCTGACCTTACACATGTGTAACCTTTAGGATTGATTATCAGATTTCCCACCAGAGTGGTACATTTGTTAAAAGTGATGAAACTGCATTGACATCCAGAGTCCATAGTTGTGTTCTGATCCATTCTTACTGTTATACTTCCACGGGTTTGTACAAATGCGGTATAATTTCTATCCTAATCTGAGGCATCATTAACTCTTGCCTGGAATAATTTTCCAAC
The DNA here is from genome assembly GCF_014898055.3 of Talpa occidentalis. Lineage (NCBI taxonomy): Eukaryota > Metazoa > Chordata > Mammalia > Eulipotyphla > Talpidae > Talpa > Talpa occidentalis. The sequence goes on along the minus strand of NW_023601104.1, from coordinate 18,233,362 downwards.
TAGTATTCCAGTTTCAATTCTTACCTCCCTCTATATGTTATTCATATAATAACAAGTCATTAAAAATATATATCATGTGATAGCATTGTACTGTTTAAAACAGCTTCTTAGTAAGCTCAATACAATGCAGACTTTCCACTACTACTTATAAGTCCCTTCGGGATGCAGTCCATTCGTATCTCCATCTTTGTATTTCTTGCCATCCTTCTTTACTCTAACTAGGGCCCTTATATCAACAGATGCAATTCCATCTCCCTGCGTCACTACAAATTGTAAGCACCAGAAACTACCTCTGGTCATGTAGGAGAAAAGGCATCTATAACGGGAAGAAACTGGTACTGCTACTGTCACTGCTGCCATTTTGGCTACAGTGGATTCTGTTTACAATCTGCTGACTGTCAGGGCCTCTTTATTTACCAAGTGGGAGTTGAGAATGGATGAGGTGATCCATGTATTTTGGGGCAGTTGATAAAGGAAATTGAACTGTAAGGTGAAGTCTTTGACTTGGTTGTTACAGAGTAAGAGATTAGTAGGTTTTTTAAAATTAAAAATTATATTTTTACATAGTGAAGTACTATGCAGCTGTAAACAGAACAACAGAGTATCTATTAAGTGGGAAAAAAGCAAAGTGCAGAGCAGTATAAATAGCATGCTTTTTTGATGCAAGTATGTGTGTGGGAATAAGAATATATTTTCTGATTTGCTTATATTGCATAAAGAAAAACTGGAAACAGAAACTAATAAAGTTGGCATCCTATGGCAGAGGGAAGATGGGACTGGCACAAAGGAACAGTGATAGAAGTGATATTTCTGAGTTTACCTTTTTTGTTTTTACTTTTAAGTTATGTAAGTATTTTATACATTCAAAAGTTACAATAAAAACAATCCCTAAAATGAGAACAAATTAAACAACAGGGGCCTCCCTGGTGGCTCAAGGGGTTAAGATGCAACCTATGAAGCTATCTGCAGTCACTGCAGCACGAGTTCGAGCCCCAGCCAGGGAGCTACCCACATGGCACAGCAGACCTCTCCTGACTCCCTGGCTGCTCCCCTCAGCAGTATATTTCAGTCAATCCACCTGTTCTGTTCCCCACTCTGTCTCTGGTGCATCCTCTCACCCTGTACCCCAGTTCTTGTGTGCATAAATAAATAAATCTTTTTTAAAAATGAGCTTAGGGCCTCCCCTGGTGGCACAGACGGTTGAGTGCCACTCTGTGAAGCTGTCCGCAGCCTCTGCAGCGCTGGTTCAATCCTGGCTGGCTGGCAAGGGTTCCACATGGTGCAGCAGACCTCTCCTGTCTTGTCTTGCCTGCTGCTCCCCTCAGCAGTGTGTTTCGTCAGTCTGCCTGTTCTGTTCCCCGATCTGTCTCTGGTGAGTCCTCTCACCCTGCCTCGAATCTGGCCTGTATCCCGGTTCTTGTGTAAATGAAAATAATTTTTTTTAAAAAAATGAGCTTATGTTTATATCAAAATAGTTACTTAAATACTTGAAGAAAAACTTTATTTCAAATGGCTTGAATTCTAATTAAATTGCATATATGGTAAGGACAAAAAGAATTGCAGAGAACTCAAACTTTATTTACTTCATTGTAAGTTGTAACATTGGTATTTTTATTTTTGTACAATTTTATACACACAAAGTAGAATATGAAATAATTCACTTGTGCCAAGGTCATTAAAGGGTACTAGAATTAGGCAAAAAGTTCCCTGGGAATTGGTGTTGTCACTGTATCACTCTGCAAAGTGGTCTCAGTATAAAACAATATACAGTGTAAGGATCAAGCTAGCTGTCATTAACCCACTTACTCATCTTAATATCACCAAAAATCAACCCAAAAATTTGAGCTTCCTCATGTGATTCAATATCAAGTATCTAAATAGCATCAACTGTGAAATCTTTTTGTCCAAAATTTAAAATCTGAGTTTAGTCAAACTTATAATACTTTCAGTTTGTAAGAAATAAGGGAGATGAAAGTACTACCATGAGAAAGAAAGCAATCAGAAAAGCCCAGAATGTGAGTTACAGATGGACTCCCCATTTAATGTCATGAGAGAGAAAACCACGTGTGGAGTAGATGAGGGAAAAGGGAAATTGCCCTAGAAAAAAAGAGATGTAATAATAAACTGCAGTGTGTGTCTACTGTAAAGTACATTTTTTCTTTTTTCATTTTTTTTTTATAAAGGGTTAAGCAAGACAGTTAACTTTTATTTTTGATGGGCGTGTGGGTGGGTGTGTTTATGTGTACGCACATTGTGCGCTTACGTACATATATACACATCTGTATGTGAAAATTTTTATGATAAAAACTTAAAATCTTTTGCTATCGACCTAACAGCTTAAGACAATTTAAATTGTAATTTCTTCTATAATGTATTAAGTAGATATTGATAAATTGTTCTTCAGAAATGATAAGGGAATTATGTATGTCTTTCCTATTGCACGGTGAATTCCTTGAGGCAGCATCTGTGTAAAGACACACGATAGAAATATTTGAATTGAATGAAATTGTATTGGGGGGTCATTGCCTGGCAGCATGTTAGAGAAACTGAGAGTTAGGTCATCTAAGGCTATTATGATGTTTAAGGTATGAGGCAGTGAATGTATAAGACTAGAGGTAGAGAGTAGGGATGAATGAGAAATTTTGGAGAGAAAGGCTCAAACTGTATGCATTCTTATTGGTTGAGCAGGATATTGATGGTTCACTGTGGAATTTATAACATCTAGCAGTTTGTTGGCTTCACTTTATAGTAAGCAGGTAAGGTATGCTTCCCTGTTTATTCAAAGTTATGCTTCCCTGATGAATTCAGAACCACCTTTTGGCCTAATTCCAATAGAATTCTAGCCTTATCTTCATCCTTCTAGTGTACTCTTTTTAAGCCTCAATCTCCCCTCTTCTGGGATTAGTGTGTGCTATTTAAAAGAAACTCGTAATTGAATGGGGCAAAAATATATTGGGTTGCAAAGATGTGAATTTAGTAGAATCTATGGGTGCCTTCATCCCCAAATGAGTTTGTGAAGTTTTGTAAGGACAAAGGGCACATCTTTGTTTTTTTGAAGGAAAGCTTGCCTATCCAGTGTCATAACAGGGATGTTCATGAGATAGTTTTTTCTAAAAGAATGCCCTGTATGTTATGTAAAAATGTTGCAACTTTTTGCAAATTTTATAATTGGTGTCTTTAAGACTTTTTTTAAAAAAGAATTATTTCTTTATTGTAAGATTTTTATTTATTTCATTTATTTTGCATAGAAGAACTGAGGGTAGGCCCGAAGTATGGAAGTGGGGGTGGGTGCGAGGATTCACCAGAGAGAGATAGGGTGCAGAACAGGCAGATCTATTGAAATATACTGCTAATGGGAGCAGTGGGTGAAACAGGAGAGGTCTGTTGTATCGTGTGGGTTAGCTCCCTGGCCAGAGATCAAACTCAGGCCATCCAGGTGGACCATCGCAATATTAGTGCTGAGACTTAACCCCTAGGCCACCAGGGAGGCCCTGTCTTTAAGAAATTTTGACTAATGTTTCAAGAAACAGCTCTGTCCAATAGAAATAGAATATAATAAATGTAAATTATATTATTTATGTAATAGAAATATAAATTATAGAAATATACTTTATTAATAGAAATATAGTTAGTTTCCTAGTAACCATGTTACAAATAAAAAGAAGCAAGTGAAATTAATTTTAATTATTTAATCCCATATGTAAAAAAATATTGTTCCAACATAATAAAAAAGTTATTAATGTTTACATTCTTTTTGGTACTAAGTCTTACAGACATGTATTACACTTATAGCACATCTCAATTTGTGCTAGCCACATTTCAGTGTTCAGTAGCCTCATATAATTAGCAGCTGCTGTATTTGACAGCTCAGTTGTAGAACACACTCACTTGAAACTTTGGTACTGATTTGACCCACTTTACTGATCTTGTTTAACTGAGGAAGATATGGTTTCTGTTAAAAATTATAAAGTAGTTTGTAGCAGAATGGAGACTGAACTAGAAGAGGGCAAACATGGAATTAAAGACCTTAGTTTAGAGGTGTTCTAAGAGAGAAAGAATGGCAGCATGGGCAAAGATTGTGTCAGAGAAGGGAAGCCGGTTAACATATTTGGTGAAGATCTGCTCTGTATCAGTGAAATGAGGTAGAAGAATTTGAGAGAGATTTAGAATGTAAAGTGACAAATCTTGATTGATTGGAATAAAAGAGGTTAGAGGAGGAGAGGATGGAGTTACGGGGGAACCCTAGGTTTCTGACTTAGGGAATAAGCCAGTATCTGGACAGTTTGAATTTTGAAATGCCTCGGGTTCTGGATCTACAGGGGTGTGTGTGTGTGTGTGTGTGTGTGTGTGTGTGTGTGTGTGTGTGTGTGTGTGTGTGTGTGTGTGTGTAGTAGAATATGTAGGTTGTGCTCTGGAAGAGGTTTGGACTGAAATTAGAGAGATTTGGAAGTCATCAGGTAATCATGGCTAAGAATAAAATCTGCTAGAGGAGGGAATGTGCAGAGGAAAAAGAGTACTAAAAATTGAAACACCATAGAATTGCCACTATTTAAGGGGAGAAGAAACGGAATCAATTGAAAGCTACCATCCGGGCAATGTATAATTTATATAAAACACAAACATGAACCATTTGGAGACCAGGGCAAATCAGAGCGTAATTTGATTCCATGTTTTATTGTTCCACCTTTGTGTTTCATGTGAAATGAAGTTAGGTGGGCAGAGCTGGTGGTTAGTGTTTAAGGAGGGAATTGGCATGGGTAGTGTGTGCATTCACTGGTCGTGCTGCAGTCAGTGGTATATCTGGTCAGTGGTAGTGACTGTGAACACTTGGTTTAAATCCCCACTAGCACTATGACCATGGGCCACATGATCTTTTGTGCCTCTGTTTCCTTATTTGTAATATGATGATAATAATTACTACTTTGTAGTTTTGTGAGGCTGAATTAGTTAATATGTGTAAAATTCTACATTTGGCGTGATTGCATGCGTGCGCTCTCTCACACACACACACGTTACACCTAGTGTGCTGTTCCCATGTATACATATATTAGGAATTAATCATCATTTAATAATTGGTGAGTTGTGGGTCAAATGTGGGCCCCCGGCAGCAAGGTACCAGAGAAGTGAAAGATTCCTGAAAAGGAATGTTTCCTCTATGGAACTTAATGCAAACATACTTGGTTTTGAGCAAGTTTTCAGTGTTCGAGTGGATGAAAAAAATGACACTGGAGAATGCATTCTCACACACACACATATGAGTACTATTCAATTATCCATAAAGATAAACTTTTGCTTTTCACAGTGTGGGATTGGGAAAAAGAATATAGTAAGTGGAATAGTGTGGGAGTGGGAGGGATAATACTAAGTCAAATAAGCCAGAAGGAGAAAGACAAATACCGGATAGCACCACCTACATGTGGAATACAGAAAAACAAACAAAAAAAAGGATCAGATAAAGCCAGACTAAAAAAAAAAAAAAAAAAAAAAAACGAACTCTAAAAAGCTGACTGTGGACTGGGGACAACCAGAGGGATAAGGGGAGGGAGATGGGAAAGGGTGAGAATAAAAAAGGGAAGGAGCACAACAGTTTATTGTGGTTTATTCTGGGTTCTTTGCTGGTGGGTACACTGTGGTAACAATGCCTGAAAAGAGGGGAGGGGAGAATCCTATGTTTCTTTAATGGAAGCAACAATGTAAGCCAATATTAACTCAATAAAAATATTCAAAAATAAATAACTTAAAAAATCACCAAGGCAGGAAATGAAAATATCACACGGTAAATTTTTAAAAAAACGTTTAGATATATATACTTAGATGGAACAGTGTCACTGATAAAACAAGGGGATCCTGGTTAAGTGAAAAAACAAGTTGCAAAACATAGTGTAACCCGTTTTGTGTGCTTTTTGTTGTTGTTGTTGTTTACAAAGAAATAAGCTTTGTGTCCTGTTAGCATAGAAAGATATGTAAGTATACAGGAAACATGTAAAGGGTTACTTGTGGGGAGGAAACCATGCAGAAGTGTGGGGATGGCTTTAAATTTTAACTGTGTGTTTCTTGTACACACATATTTTAACTGTGTGTTTCTTGTACATACATACAGTGAACATATATTTTATACTGTAATTTTATGAAAGTATGTAGAAATCTAGTTGAAAAAATAAGAAATACAAGGCTTATATTAAAAATTTCCACAATCCTTTGTATCATCTCTTACTACTATGTCTCTAAGTTATTTTTCCCTGGCACTTCCCTCCATATTTGTAAATAATAAGTTTAAGCTACTTCTTGATTTTTTTTTTTTTTTGTTTATTAGAAATCGTTGAAATCGTTGTCTGTTTAGGAAGATGGCGCTTTAGCTCTCTTAAACCAAACTATACCAAACAAATTTTTTCACTCCCTTCATCCTCCCTGTAGAATTACAGCAAAAAAATTTGTTTGGATTACTATTCACCGGTTATTATGACCCTGGGACCCTGGAACTATTACTCTTTGCTACCCCATATTACACATATATTGGGAATACATTTTTTTTCTATTACAGTTTATTTCCCCCTCTCTGAAAATAAATTGTCTAGTTTTTTCTTTTGTTTAGTTTTCTTGTGTCCATCATTAACTCATGTCAAACTCTTCACTGGAAGTTTCATACTTTTCTTAGGAAAAGTCACCAGACTGTCCTTTCCTTAGAGACCTTCCTGGAACCTCTGTCTTCTGGCTGCAATCTGGTTTACTTTCCAGGCCTGCTGTGTAGCTGTTATCTTGGGCTCTCCCTTTACCTCACCTAGAGGATCCTGAAGCCTTTGATTCTTCTTTTCTCTGGTTTAGGTGAAGTCCATCTTTTAGTGACTTTCTGAGCTAAGAGTATATGGAAATAATTTTTTAAAGATATTTTGTTTGAAAATATCATTTTGTTTTTAAGAAAAAACCAAAACCCACTAGGTAAAATGAGGATGGAAGAAAATTCAAAATATACCAGAGTTCATATTCAGATGATTTTTCCCTTCAAAAGAACTACACAAAGAGAGACTCAGCTTAAATCCTTGGAGTGCATGCTATTTTATTTATTTCCCAGGAGATTCCCATTGTTTTGTTATTTTCAATTTCTACAAAACAGAAAAATTGTGAAAATCCATAATTTTCATTATTATATTTTCCCTAGGTTTTTCTGTGAGTTTTAAGCATACTCAAGATCATGGTGCACACATAGGTGATACATAAAAAGAACAAAACAAATTACTACATAAAACAAAATTAACCTTTTTAGATTATAAAACCAAATTAGTGGTTACCAGAAGGGAAATGAGGGGAGGGGAAATTGGATAAAATAGGTCAATTGTATGGCGAAGGATGGAATTAGACGTTCAGTAGAGAACTTTTAACGTAGTACATATTGGGTGTGGGCTTATAATGATTTACCTGAAGTTAGTTAATGTTGTAAGCCAATGTTACTTCAATAAAAAAAATCATGGTGTATATTCATCTTAGATTCCTGTTTCTTATGCTGTTGCATACTATTTGTGAATAATACATTTAAATGACTTAAGTGTTATGTTTATCTCTAAGAGACACTTGACTTTGACTTTAGGAAGAGCTAGGTTTGGGATCGAGGGTCTTCTAGCTTTGGGGAGTGGGGACCTTGAGAAGACCTTCTTGTCTGTAATACAGATAAAATGACAAGATGTCTGATATTTGCTTCAAAATAGTATGTGAGTAGAATAGACCATTAATTGATAATATTAAATGTAGGTGGTAGCTTTGTGGGAATTCATTATACTATTGTGTCTGTTCTTTCTTTGCTCAAAATTTTTCATAATAAAGAGTAAAAAAAAAAAATAAAAGGCTATAATATTCCATTATGGTCTACCTTAATTTCTTTAACTATTTTTTATAGCAGAGAATTATAGCATTACTCTATTTTATATAACATTATTCTTTTTTCTTTCTTTAAAGATTTATTTATTTATTTATTTATACAAGCACCAGGTACAGTCAGAAGCACGGGAGGGTGAGAGAATTCACCAGAGCCAGAGCAGGGAGGAGAGCAGGCAGAAGGACCTATGTACACTGCTGAGGGGAGCAGCGAGCGGCAGGAGAGGTCTGCGCGCCATGTGGGACCCTCGCCCGGTGGCCGGGGATCGAACTGGCGCTGCAGAGGCTGCGGGCAGCCTCGCAACCCAGGGCTTAACTGCTGCGCCACCGGGGAGGCCCTATAACATTATTCTTAATATAGATATATTTCAGGTGGTATCCCTATAATAGATTTATATGAGTGAAATTAATAGACCAAATGATGCAAACATTTTAAAGGCTTTTGATGCATATATTGTACTGAATTGCTTGGTGAAAAACTTGAGAAGAGTTTTTTTATTGGATTTATAATTGTACCCATCCAGCATAGGAGTAATGTTTCAAGTTTGCTCTAAAATTTTTAATGAGAAATCTAGTTTTATAATTAAGTACATTGTAATAGGCTTATATTTTAAGAGTTCTAGTAAAAATTCATATGGAGCTAATACTTTAAAGTTTTTTTCTTATAGTTTTCATATACAGTAAAATAATCCTTACAACAGCTCAGAACTGTGGATTAGAGATTGAAATTGGTAGAATTTCTGTTACCACTAGATGGCCCTCTCAGCATGTGCTTTTGAGCAAAAGTAAATTGTAGACATTTAAAAGTTCCCCCTTAGACCTTATTAAAATGTATTTTTTTTAAAGATTTATTTATTTATACATATAAGAACTGGGGTACAGGCCACAGATGCAGGGGGTGAGAGGATTCACCAGAGATAGAGTGGGGAACAGAACAGGCAGACTGACTGAAATACACTTTTGAGGGGAGCAGTGGTGAGTCAGGAGAGGGCTACTGCGCCATGTGGGTAGTTCCCTGACTGGGGATCGAACTCGTGATCTAGTGGCTGCAGACAGCTTCATAGGTTGTGTCTTTACCCCTTGTGCCACCAGGGAGGCCCCTTAAAGTGTTTCGTGTTTTTTTTTTTTTTTTTTAAGATTTATTTATTTATTTATACAAGAACCAGGGTACAGGCCAGATTCGCGGGAGGTTGAGAGGATTCATCAGAGGCACCGCGGGGAACAGAACAGGCAGACTGATGAAATACACTGCTGAGGAGGGGGGCAGCGGGCACTACAGGAGAGGTCTGCTGCACCATGTGGGACCCTTGCCGGCCGGCCGGGATCGAACCGGTGCTGCAGAGACTGCGGACAGCTTCACAGCGCCACGCTCAACCGCCTTCGCCACCAGGGGAGGCCCTTAAAATGTATTTTAATTGGAGTTTAGAAAATAATGGTTTGTATCAGATTGTGGTATAATTTTTTTGGAAGTAGTAAAGAAATTCAAGGTGGAATTTATTACAGTAGATATTGGGGTGAATAGATGGTATTGAAAGTAGATGGTATTCTGTGCCATTCACATAATATATTTTCAGAAAGTATTTTTAATATTAATTAAAGTTTGTTCCATTAAATTATGCTTCTTTAGCTGATTGGGGGAAAGTTGCTTGCCATACCAAAAAAACCCCACAGTATTTATTGATTAGTCTTTAAGTCATTTTATTTAAATCTAACACTATTTCTGAGGTTTTAATATGTAGTGAATGAACTAAGTAAATTCAGGACTTTGACCTGGAGCTCTGACCCTTCTGGTCCGTTTTGTTATCCTAATAACAAAAGCAATTAAGTTCCTGTAAGGGTCAGAATTATTTTACTATGATGTATGTGGGTCTTCTCAGATGAGACTCAAGTGAAATTGCTACCATGGCATTTTCATTATTTTAATTTTTATTAATTATCTTGATTAGGAAATTGGAGCATCTTTGATTTTGTTCTTATTTCATCATGTGTGTTTTCTACCATTGATTTTCAGTCTAATTAGATCCGTTGCTGCCTTTTTATACTAAGTATTTTGCATTGCCCCCTCTGCTAACTGGAAATGAGAATTGTAGTAAATATTACCCATCTGAATAATTTCCAAAAATTATTATAATGCCCTAATTATAAAGGAGAAAGTAAATGAAAGCAGTTTATAACAATATGTGTTCCTCAGTATATAAATACTTCAGCTGACTATAGTAGATGGTACAGGAAGTGGTCAGAGGCTTGCTATTCTTTACATAGAATCACTATGAATATGATAGCTGTGTGGCAGCTGACTGACATATAATGTATTGGTGATTCACATACCCAAGTGGTATCAATATTGGTGACATGATTTTCTTAAATGTGAACAATTCTTAGTAAGATTTTGGTCCAAGCAAATAGACTTATTAGTAGGGTTTTATTCTAGAAAATCTGGGGTATGTAAATACTATGGAGAAATACATTTTGTTTACATTATCAGGTCTAGCCTTAGGTATATTTAATGGAACCTTTGAAAGTCATCCAGAACACATGGCAATTTTCTTTTTTTTTTTTTTTTTTTTTTTTAATTTTTCTAGAGGCATGTCTTATTTATTTATTTATTTATTATTTGTTTGTTTGGTTTATACATGCACTGGGTACAGTCAGAAGCGTGGGAGGGTGAGAGAATTCACCAGAGCCAGAGCGGGGAGCAGAGCAGGCAGACGGACCGAAGTACACTGCTGAGGGGAGCAGCGGGCGGCAGGAGAGGTCTGCACGCCATGTGGGACCCTCCTCCGATGGCCGGGGAGCAGCCGGGGATCGAACCGGCTGCAGAGGCTGCAGGCAGCTTCGCAACCCAGCGCTCAACCGCTGCGCCACCGGGGAGGCCCCCACATGGCAATTTTCTATACCATATTGTTCCCTGTTTTGCTGGGCCTCTAATATCCCTGGCACTTGCCCATGAAATATTTGTAGAACTTTCACACCACCTCTCTTCACTTCAGTCCCCCAAATTTCTCCATATAATCCAGAAGACCCTCAAGGGGGCAGTGCTGCTATCATTTTGAAAACTACTGATTTAAAATGTATCCAGCTACATTAATCTAACAGCTTTATTGTGTGATTTTAAAACTACAATAACTTTAGTATACTCGGTCCTTCAATATAATTTGCTTTGAATAATTAAGGCAATTGCAGAATTATGGGAGAAATTGATTTTGTTCAAAGGCATCATCGTTTTGTGCTATTCTTAATAAGCAGATAAACACATTTTTCTTAAAGTCACCCAAATCCTACATTTTCTTTATTTTTTCCACTTTTCCTATTTAGTTTATAGCTTTCCTTAATGTCAACATTAACTTAATTGACAGTCATACAATGTAATTTGTCTCTTAAAACACTTTTTAAATCAGGAAGATAATACTGTAGTAGTACAGAAACTTTGTAAGATAGAGACAGAATTTCCCATAATATACCACTTTAACACTTGTTATTATTTTTCAGTATTTTTTCTCTAAGTGTATAATTTTGTGCATTCAAAAATTAATGTTGTATATGTTCATTTAACATGGCATAGATCTTATTGTACATTACTGCATCATTTTATTGTATGCCACAATTTAACCATTTCCTACCTTTCATTGTTCGTATTATAAAAATGTTTATATATAATATGTACACATAGTTATCTACATATATATATATCTTTATTGGTAGATCTGTTTCCATGTATTCTTGTTTTTCCTTTAGGATAGATCTCAGAAGTGAGATCACTTATTGGGTCATTTGATTGGACATTTTTGTAACTTTTGTTAAGTATTCTCAAACTGACATTAAAGATAGTTGATCTATTTTTACTGCTATCAATATATATATGTCAATAGGTGAAATTAACAGTTTACCCTCACCCTTGACTATATCAGGTACTATTTTTAAGCTATTTATGTTTTATGACAGATACTGACACTGAACATTGCTTATGCTTGTAATTACTTCTGTTTGCTCTTTTGGAAAGTGTATGGTCATGTCCTTTATGTTGATCTGTTGGTTCTTGGTACTTATTCCCCCCCCCCTTTTCATTTCAAGTCAGATCTCTTAAATAATGAAATTATTAATGTTACTTACATTCATTTTTTGTTGCAATATTCCTTTGCTGCCTTTGATTTTATTTTACTTTATAATGCATGAAAGTTTCATATTTTTATGAGACTCAGTACTTTATTTACCATTAGAAGACAGTATATGATTTCAAAGAAATTAAACAGATGGAGAGTTGAGAAATCAGGTTGCTGAATGGAAATATTTATAGTACAGATACTCTCTGACAAAGAACTCATACCTAGAATGTATATAACAACACTTACAAATCATTAAAATAGGTGGACAAACCAGTTTCTAAAAACAAGGAAAAATCCTAAACTGCTGCTTCATAAAAGATATCTAGATGTCTGAACCATCTGATAGTAGGTATACTGAATGAAAGCAGATTGGTTTTATATTACTTATATAAGATGCATATTTTTGAAAGATTTATTTCATTGTAAAAGCATGTTTATATTAAATTTTGGTCATCCAGAATATAAACACTGTATTTATTAATGTGACCAGTTTAGATTTGGCCAGTTTAGATTTCAGATTTTATTTCTGTAGTAGAGAGCTCAGTTTCTTTTTGCCTTATCTTGCCTTCAGTAGGAAATTATTATTACAGATTCTTTGCCTATTGAATATGATGTTAATTTTTGCTATCTAGCTGGCACATATTCCTTAGGAAAGAGTCCTTTGTTAGAGCTCAGTAATTTCTCTAGATTTTAGCACCTTTAGATTATGTAGTATCTTAGGTATTAGTGACACTTCCACGTTTTGAGAGAATAGTAGGAAAAAGGAAAGGAAATTAGAAATTGAAGGAGAAAAAAATGTTACAAATGTCAGCAAAGCATGTAAATAACCTACAACTGCATGTGGCTCTTTTTCTACTGCTTGTCTATAGGCTATATTGTAGATTACTTTTATTTTTATTTTATCCTTATAAATGAAACGCCTATAAGAAATTCTTTCCTGCCTTGTGACAAATACCTCTGGATGTATATATCTTACTGAATCATTTTATAAACCTTGTTGTTTCTGATTATTCCTTCTATATTTGATCGTTCCCCCCATATTATGGAATCTAAAAAAAAATCATAGTAATTTAAGCATAAATCTCTACATCAGGGACATTTTTTCTTTTAATCAACCTTTTCATATTCCTTAACATTGATTCTAATTACATAGTGCATTTGGTTTCTTCCTGGCATGAATAACTTTTCCAAGCTCTCTTAACTTTCTTCCCACATACTTAAACTTCCCCCCTCTTTCTTAAGTAATACCTGTCTATACAAGATGAGGACACACCAGTCAACCTGACATCCCCCTCTTAAAACTTATTTCCACTTGACTATTTTCCCAACCCTCAAAGAATATATATATTTTGAGACAAATTCACATCTTTTTGTCTCATATAAATCTTAGTAGTTCCATATCTTCTTTCCCCCACAAGCCTTCTTCACCTGTTTGCCTTTCCACAGAATACTATATAATAACATCATTGAGTAGTTGCCGGGGACCAGCCTCTGGCAAAACGTAGTGTCAGGGTTCCTGAAAGGATGAGACGGCCTCGGCGAATATGAGTGATTTGAAACTTAGGGATTGAGGGGAAGGGAATGAGAAGACACCTGACACTTGGTGAGGTGTTAGTTATTTTTTGCCGAAAGGCTTAGTAGGTTTTTTATTTATATATTTTTTGTAAGCATTGAGATTACATTATTAAGTGCATAGAAACAAAGCAGAAACAATTAGTGTATTTTTTTTTTTTGTGCTTTCAGCAAGAAGGCAACCTTTAAGGTTAATAAAAAACTAAGTCTTATACTAAAATTTATTGTTTTAGCTAAACAATAGCTTAACACAATTGATAGCCACCGGAATATTTTTATCAGCTAAAGCCTAAGCAAAGAAAGAACTTTTTTTATTTTTATGGCCTTTACAGTAGGGGCTGGCTGTTACTCAGCTATTAGAACTTTTTTTACCTAGAAACTCCTTAACTCAAATAGCTTTATTTAAAAACTTTTTCAAGAAACTTCAAGAGAAGGCAAAAGAAGGACTTACAATAATAGTTGTATTGTAATGTTTGTCAGGCATGTTTAATAACTTGTCTCCCATTGTCAAGTGAGCCAAACAGCCCAACAATTAATTTTTAAACAAACAATTTTTCATGCTATTTACTTACAGTATGCTGATACATATAATTTATTGCCTAATATACTTTCTGATAAATTTTTCTCTCTTTATGTTCATGAACAAAAAGCAAAGGGATGCTAGATTTTCAGCCCCACCGTGTGAGGCCCTTTTTCTTAGCTGCTTGTCAGTATCCTATCTGGCTGGGGCAACAAGGCCTCCTGCAGCAAGTAGTCTTCCAGCTGAATAGTTATTCTAGATGGGGAATGTCTCAGAACTGTGGTCCCTGGAATTTTAACATCTCTGATACATTCAAATCTTTCTTCACCAGCTCCTTTTCCTAACACATTAGTTTTCTCAGATACCTTGAATTGAAGATATAAGCTGTACTTGTACTTTTTAGTCTCTCAATGAGACATATACTCTATTTATAATAGTTAAAGTTCTCTTTTCAGTATTTTCATTGAATGTGAATTGTGCTCTTTTCTGGAAGACTTTAATGAGCATTACTTGTAAAAAGGTTGAAAATACATATTTCAAAGTTCAGAACGCCATTGCAAAAAAAAGTTATAGAAGATTTATTTTAACTTGTACCAGTTACATAAGACAATGTCTTTTACCTTATTTCTATTTACTTTTTGTGAAAAACTTTATTTGTACAACTCCTCCAGGGAAAACAATTTGTTGTTTTTAATTCTTTTTTTTTTTAAAAGATTTATTTATTTGTTTGTTTGTTTTATTTATACAAGCACTGGGTACAGTCAGAAGGGCGGGAGGGTGAGAGAATTCGCCAGAGCCAGAGCAGGGAGCAGAGCAGGCAGAAGGACCAAAGTACACTGCTGAGGGGAGCAGGAGAGGTCTGCGCGCCATGCAGGACCCTCCTCCGGAGGCCGGGGAGCAGCCGGGGATTGAACTGTTGCTGCTGAGGCTGCGGCAGCTTCGCAACCCAGCGCTCTATCGCTGTGCCACCGGGGAGGCCCTTTTTAATTCTTGACAAGTTTTCTCTGCTACTTAACTTTTCTCTCTTTTATCAGGAATATTTGCACCATTCAAATTAATTATATTACCATTAATATTCTCATTAAGTTAAATCTTAATGAGAAAGGAAAATCTGTTTTAAAAATTAAAATATAAATTTCTTTTGTGTGATCTTTATTTTTTGATAACCATATTACAGCTTTTGAAGGGAAAATCGAGAATTGACTTATTAATAAAGATGGGGGAAGTCATGTCATAATAGATAAATGGAGATGTTGATGTTCATTTCATGTGTTTTGTTTAGATGTCCCTGGTAGATTTGGGAAAGAAGCTTTTAGAAGCAGCGCGAGCAGGTCAAGATGATGAAGTTCGTATTTTGATGGCAAATGGAGCTCCTTTTACTACAGACTGGGTAAAAAATGATTTTATTATTGTGGTGGTGTTTTTTCCTTAATCTATTTAAAAATTTTTTTCCAGGTAAAGTTTAGTGACTATTATGTTTTAACTGGTAAAATTTTGTTATTTCGCAAATATATTTGTAGTTTTAGAACTATAGCTATTTTTTAAAGGGAATGGCTCATTCCCTTTGATATTGGCCAGTGTTATCCAGATATTCTGTCCATGAAATGGTTTTATTTTACACTATGCAGTATATTTCATATTCACCAGATTAGGAAAAAAAAAGTGACAGTACAAGCACTGATGAGGAGATCTTTGAATTGGTATCAACATTTTAGAGTACAGTTTGTACATGGTGAGTTTGAATGAGTGTATACTCTGTAATGTAGCTGTTGAAGTTCTAAGAATATTCCCAGGAGAAACTCTGATTCATGTACTTGAGACACACACAAGACTGTTTTTGGCAGCAGTATTATTCATAATTACAAAAAACTGGAAACAATCCAAATGTTCCTCAGTAGATTGGGTAAATTAATTTTGACTTATTCATTAGTAGAATACTGTATAAAGCTGAGGAAATTGCCCTGCTTATAGATTGGAAGAATTAACATTGTCAAAATGGCCATCCTACCCAAAGCAATATACAGATTCAGTGTAATTCCAATAAAAATTACAATGGTGTTTTTCAAAGAACTGGAGCAAACATTACTGAAATTCATATGGAGTCACAAAAGACCATGAATATGAAAGCGATCTTAACAAAGAGGGAAAAAAATGGAGGTATCACACTTCTAGCCCTCAAGTTACATTATAAAGTCATTTAGTACTTGTACAAAAACAGACACACACACTAACAGAATAGAATTGGGAGCCCAGAAATAAATCTACGTATATATGGACAGTTATCTATGACATAAAGAGCCAAAAACGTACACACAAGGATAACCTCTTTAATTAATGGTGTTGGGAAAACTAGACAAGTGCATGCAAAAGAATGAAACTAGAACATGATTTCACACCATACATCAGAATCAACTCAAAATGGATCAAAGGCTTTGATGTAAAACCTAAAACCATAGAATACATAGAAGAAAACAAAGGTAAAACATGTCATGACATAAGCTTTTGAAATTAAAGTTACAGAGGTTCATCCCCAACAGCAAGGAAAACAAATGAGAACATAAACAGCTGTGACTACATCTAACTAAAAAAACAATAATTAAAATGAAAGACACCCAACTGAATGGGAGAAAATATTTGCACACCATATAGCTGAAAAAGGATTAATATCAAAGATATACAAAGAACTCCTAAAATTCTAGAAAAGCAAAACAACCCAATAAACATGAGCAAAAGAATTAGACAATTCTCCAAAGAAGACACTAAAATGACCAATTCAACACATTAAAACAGGCACATGAAAAAAATTCACAATCACTGATTAAAGAAATGCAAATCAAGATCATAATGAGATATCTCATACCTGTGAGAATGGCCTATATTGAAAAGACCAGAAACATCAAGTACTGTTGAGGATGTGGAGAAAAGGGAACTGTCCTACACTGCTGGTGGGAATGCAAACAGGTCCAGCTCTTATGGAGAGCAGTATGAAGGTCTCTTAAAACATTAAAAAATGGATCTACCATTCAACCAAGTAATTCCACTCCTAGTTATCTACCCAAAAAATTCAGAAACACAAATTCAGAAGGAAACTTGCACTCCCATGTTTATGCAGTACCACTTACTATAGCTAAATTATGGAAACAACTGAATTCCCCCAGAACAGATGAGTAGATCAAGAAGACATGGTATATATACACAATGGATTATTACTCAGCGGTTAAAATATGATAAACTCATGCCATTTGTGGCAACATAGATGGAGCTTGAAGGGATAATCTAAGCAAAATAAGTCAGAAGGAGAAAGATAAATACTGGATGATGTCAACTAATATGTGCAAATTAACTCATAAAGACAAGTTTAAAAATTAACCCTTGAGGGGGCCTCCCTGGTAGCACAAGGGGTTAAGTCTCAGCACTATGAAGCAATCTGCAGCCACTGCAGCACGAGTTTGATTCCCAGCCAGGGAGCTGGCCCACATGGAATGGCAGACCTCTCCTGTCTTGCCCGCTGCTCCCCTCAACAGTATTTCAGTCAGTTTGCCTTTTCTGCTCCTCACTCTGTCTCTGGTGAATCCCCTCACCCCCTGCGCCTCTGGCCTGCAACCGAGCTCTTGCGTGCATGAATGAATGGATCTTTAAAAAAAAAACAACAAAAAAAAAACAACACAAAAATGAAACTAACTCTTGATAGCTCACCACAAAACTGAAGCACCAAGAGGGCTGGGTTGGGGGATGGATCTGAACAAAGAGGGAAGGAAGCACAATGGTCTGTGTTGGTGGAATGTAGTAGTAATACTTGATGGGGGGTATCTCTATTACTTCAATTAAAAATATTTCTAAAAAAATGCACAGTAAATCCTAATAATGCACTGAGCAGAATTATGGTTGCTAAATGGGTTGAGACAGATCATTAAATATGAGAATTTAATAGTTTAGAAAGGACCAGTTACAGAAAATTGTGATAAAGAATGGAGAAAGAAAGGATTGCTCAAGAATGTCTTTTGTGGGCCTCCCTGGGTGGCCTAGGGGTGAAGTCTCAGCCCTGACACCTCTGTGGCCTGAGTTTGATTCCCCGCCAGTAAGGTAATCCACATGGCACAGTAGGCCTCTCTTTTCTTGCCTGCTGCTCCCCTTAATGGTATATTTCAGTAAATCCTCATGTTCTGCTCCCCACTCTGTCTCAGGTAGGCAGCACCTCTGGCCTGCACCCCAGTTCTACTATGCATAAATAAATCAATCATTAAAAAAAGAATCTCCTTCGAGCTGCTCGAATAACCTTCCATTAAAAATACAAGGTTTTTAATAGCAATAAAAATTTCCCAGGATAAGTGATTTCCATTTTTGCTATGTATTGAAAGCACATGCCAAGCTTGGTACAACTCATACTTGTTGTGTGACTTTACACAAATTAGTAATCTTTTTATGCTTAGGTTATTATTGCCTAATGAGGATAGTAATAGTATCTATGTTATGAGGAGATTAAATGAGATAAAATTCTTAGAATAGTACTTGGCATGGAAAATGATTTAAAAAAAACACCTTTGTTGCTGTTATTATAATAGTGATTTTAGCAAATGTCATGTGCTAAAGAATTGTCTTGGTCTTTTGGAATATCCAGAGGGCCTTGATAATTAGACAGTTGTGGGATTTTCAGTGCTTCCAAATGCAAAATAATGAAGAGTTGAGGGCTTTATGCTAAGTGAAAGAAGTTAGACAAAGGCAAATATGAATCTAAAGAAAAAACAGATAACCTAGCTCATAGATACAGAAAACAGATTGGTGATTGCAGGGGTGGAGAATGGGGACAATGAGAGAAGGGTGAGCGCGACAGAAGGTATAAACTTCCAGTAATAAAATCATTAAGTCAAAGGAATTAAAGTATAGCATTGTGCCAATAGTTAATAGTATTTTTTTAAAGATTTATTTATGCATACCAGAATTGGGGTACAGGCTAGAGGTATGGGGGGTG
Organism: Talpa occidentalis; assembly: GCF_014898055.3. NCBI lineage: Eukaryota > Metazoa > Chordata > Mammalia > Eulipotyphla > Talpidae > Talpa > Talpa occidentalis. The sequence continues at coordinate 18,214,332 of NW_023601104.1, read as the reverse complement.
AGAGGATTCATCAGAGACAGGATTCACCAGAACAGAACAGGAAGATGTACTGAAATACACTGCTGAGGGGAGCAGCAGGTGAGACAGGAGAGGTCTGCAGCGCCATGTGGTTAGCTTCCTGGCCGGGGATCGAACTCATGCTACAGTGGCTACGGATAGCTACATAGGTTGTGTCTTGAGCCACCAGGGAGGCCCCAATAGTTAATAGTATTATTCTGCATATTTGAAAGTTGGGAAGACAGTAGCTCTTAAAAATTCATATCACAAGAAAAAAATTTATAACTACATATTGTGATGAGTATTACCTAGACTTATTGTGTTCACCATTTTATAATATATATAAATATCCAATCATTATGTTGTACTCCTGAAACTAATATGTCAATTATACATTAATATGAAAAATGCAACATAATAAAAATGAAGAAAGCAAGTTTGAAATAGTGGCTTTTCTTCCTCACTGAGAGGTGTATGGGGATACTTGAAGGACTCTATGAAGAGAAGGTGATAAGCATAAATTATTTTTTTTGAGTTTGGAATTGCTGGATTAACAGGGAAAAAAAGATTAATCTCTACAAACAGAAAACATAAAAGGTAGTATTACAAGTGTGTTAAAGGCCTGTCCACAACCTGTAAATGTGGATATTTTTTCTTTTGATATAGCTGGGAACTTCTCCACTTCATCTGGCAGCACAGTACGGACATTATTCCACCACAGAAGTACTACTCCGAGCTGGTGTAAGTAGGGATGCCAGGACCAAAGTGGACCGAACGCCATTACATATGGCAGCTTCTGAGGGCCATGCCAGCATAGTAGAAGTTTTGCTTAAGGTATGTGTTCTCTTCTTGAACTTCGGTCCCAAAGACTTTACGGTTTTGTAAGGAAGAAAGGGAACTAGTTTTGTTGAATGTCTACTTAATATTTTACCTATGTTATCTCATTTTTTGTATGTAAGCCCATCAGGTAAAAATTATCTTAAAGTTTTCCTTTCTGGGGTAGGGAAGGGGAAGAAAAGCTTCTAGGCCTCTTCTTAGTTAAATTAAACAATTGATTTCTTAGCTCATTCTCAGCATAATGTAAACCACATGTAATTCTAGATTTTCTATTAGCTATAATTAAAAAGGTAAAAGTAATTTTGATATTTTATGATTCAGTATATATAAAAATATAATCTTGACATGAAACCAATTAAAAAATTGTTAATGAGGTTTTTTTTCCATTCTTTTTTTTGGGTGGCAAGTCTTTGAATTCCAGTTGTATTTGCATGTACAGGTGTATTTCCAGTGCTTAATAGCTGTGTGTGTCTAGTAGTTACCAACCTGGGCTGTGTACCTGTAGATAACTCCTTTTTAATTCTTTACATTATACTGGTTTTGAAAGCAAAAGATATTTTGAAAGCAAAGGATATTTTGAGTAAATAAGGAATTATGGGACCAGTCCCCGTATGTATTAAAGAGGATTTTGGCAGAATACTCATCGTTTCTTTCACCTCTGTGCTATTCACATTCATAACTGGGTGAAAAATAATGGTCACATTCCTTAGAAATTAGAAGGAAAGTAATGAGGGAAGTCAACATGATGGAAAACTGATTTGACAGGGGATGATTCCTGAAACATAGAGATTATTCAACACAAAAAGACAGAATTGATCACGTTAATAACAAATTCTTCCTTTAAAGTATAGTGACCAGTATTTTTGTATCAGGAACTCTTTGTAATTCATATTTTAGAAATTTCTTATTTTGAAATATTTCTGTAGCATGGTGCTGATGTCAATGCAAAGGACATGTTAAAGATGACAGCTCTACATTGGGCCACAGAACACAATCATCAAGAAGTGGTGGAACTTTTAATCAAATATGGTGCTGATGTACACACGCAAAGTAAATTTTGTAAAACTGCATTTGATATTTCAATAGACAATGGGAATGAAGATTTAGCAGAGATATTACAGGTAACTTTCATCTTTTAATTTAAGAAAATAAAGAATCTCTGTCTTTTGACAGATTTGACAGATGATTTGAACTATTTAGCTTGTAGCTTTCAGTTCTGGATTTTGTTAATTTGGGTAGGACTTTTCCGATTTCGTTTCTTTGCTCGTTACTGTTCATTTTCCTGATTGTAAGAATATAGTCTTTTTTTTTTTTTAATAGAGGCATGTATTTATTTATTTGTTTGTTGGTTTGTTTGTTTTGTTTATACATGTACTGGGTACAGTCAGAAACTCGGGAGGGTGAGAGAATTCACCAGAGCCAGAGTGGGGAGCAGGCAGAAGGACCGAAGTACACTGCTGAGGGGAGCAGCGGGCAGCAGGAGAGGTCTGCGCGCCATGTGGGACCCTCCTCCAGTGGCCGGGGAGCAGCCGGGGATCGAACCTGCCTTCAGAGGCCGCGGGCAGCTTCGCAACCCAGCGCTCAACCGCTGCGCCACCGGGGAGGCCCAAGAATATAGTCTTTTTATGAAACATTAGAAGATTAGAGAAGATGGTTTCTAAGTTCCTAAAATTCCCTCCTAGACATTTTATTATTATTTTTTCTTTTGCATATTTGGTTGCTACATGGTTTTTCAGTCTTTTGTACTCCCCACTAAATTATTTTTTAGCAACCATAACAAGGACCCCTGAATGAGTGATGCAGAAATGTAATTATGATTTTATTTTTAACCATACTCAAAAAAATCTCTTTGTGAGTATAGTTATGTATGGCTTTGGGTTAGTTTTTCTAGTAATTAACAATTAATTTTCTTCAGCTAAACAAAGATATGAATTATCTTATGACTGCCTCTTCTTGCCTGTCTTCTTTTTCTCCTTCCCATTCTTCTCTAAGACTCTCTACCTCTATTGAACTTCAACTAGTTACTTAAAAGGTGTTATATGTTAGAGAAAGTGAATTTTGTCTTGCATCTTCCAATTCTTTTACTCCTTAGAGTGCAGTTTTGGGGCTAGGGTTGAAGATGGAGAACAATTAATTGGGCAGGATGGACATGCTTTATTGTTGTAATATCTTATGTTACAGGATAAAGTAGAGGAAATAATTTGATTTAATTCTTTTAATTTCTTTAGCCAGAGGGAAGCAAAATATCATCCAACTGTGTTCTGTAAATACTGCCATATACCCATTTTTCCTCCCGGGATTTTGCTGCTTTGCCTAGTACGGGGACTTAACTCATACCTCTGATTAGCTACTATACTCTCAGTAGACCATAATTAGAGATTTCTTTTTGTATTATATGATTCTTCTGAAATTAGAGACTGTCCCTTTATATTTGTGTCTATACCACATTGAGAGTCTGTGCTATATGTTCTGTTTATAATTCTGAAAACGCTGTGGTGATTTTTTCCTAGATTGCTATGCAGAACCAAATCAACACAAACCCAGAGAGCCCCGACACTGTGACGATACACACTGCAACACCACAGTTTATCATTGGACCTGGAGGGGTGGTGAACCTAACAGGTCTGGTATCTTCAGAAAATTCATCCAAGGCAACAGGTATTGAGATGCATATAGGATAGCTGTTGGGATTTTATGCTTTAGTAGGTATTCCTCCTTTTAAGAAAGGACTGTTGCAGAAAGAGGGTAAGCTTCTATCAGCCACCTTGGTTTTCTTTGGTATAACTGGCAAAAAAACAAATTCTTAAGAGACTAAATAATCAAAAGAAAGGTGATATTGCAAAATGTACTGCAGTATCGTCTTTCAAAAACTAATGCTATCCAAGTTTGTTTTTCATAACACTAATATTATCCAAGCTCCAGTTAAGAGTTGAATAAAATAAAAGAGAGTATCAGAAAAGTGCCTTAGGTTAAACTCCATAAAAATTCAAACCTATTTTCTCTTTTCTTGTAGATGAAACGGGTGTATCTGCTGTTCAGTTTGGAAATTCCTCTACATCAGTATTAGCTACATTAGCTGCCTTAGCTGAAGCATCTGCTCCATTGTCCAATTCTTCAGAAACTCCAGGTTAGAAAAATTAGTCAAAATTATACATTATAATTTGGAGATTCAAATACTTGCAAAGTCTGGGAGGGTAATATAAAAGGCTAAAATGGGTGGGGTTGAGATTATGATCCTTCTGAAGAGAGTTGGGCAGGACAGGGGGCCATATGCTATTCAACCTCTCTCTAGCTTATTATAGGCAGGTGCTCCGTGTTGCAGATTCTGGGTTTTATTTTCCTCCTAGGAAACTATAAAACCTTGATTTCAAGAGAATATTAAATCTTAGAAATTAAAATTGAAAATAAATGTGTAGTTCATAGAAAACATGTCTGTATAGCCATTTTGGCCTGTTTTACTAGTCTGTGGCTTTTTGTACAAATAAAGTAGATAAATAAATATGGACTTGCTGTCTTTTTTGTAACTTTAAATTTTGGTCATTTCTATTCAAATGACATGAAATCTTAATGCTGGCCCACTGAAAGCAGCATACCATCACTGCCATTAAAGGACCCAGTGATAAATGATGACAATATTTATAGCTGATTTAGATAAAACATATCTTTATACTTAACCAGACTGTTCTTGCTCTGATTATTATGTAACTTAAATATATTTTAAATTAGGAATTTAAAAAAACACAAACATATTCTTAGTACAGTTTGTCATTTAGATCATTACTTTTAAAAGTAAAGAATAATTTATCATTCATTATTTAGATTAATGTTTAATGATAACAACAGTAGTTCATCAAATGCTTACTGCATGTGCCGTGTACTATGATTTTACTTAAGATCTCTCTTAATTCTCACCAAAAAACTGAAAGGTAGCTGTTACTGGATTTGGTGCTGCAGATTAAAAGATGTATTTTTTTCCTAAGGCTAAGGACCTACTGCTTACCCTCCTCTTCCCTCCTCTCCCCTTTCTTTCTTTATTAACTGCTGATAATAAAGATTTATCCATTCTCTGCTTCTCTAATGTTGTAATCAATGTTTAAGTTTGGGAGTCTTGTTTGAATCAATGTTTATATTTGGGAATCTTAAGATTTTTCCCAATCCTTTTTGATCATTCGTTGTTATGTGCACCATTGTATTGACATACTGCTATATCTGAATCTCTCTAATATCTTTGTTAATGTGTGAATATATCAAAGAAAATGAATTCCATTGGTGGTTTCTATTTGCTTAGACTTAAATTTTTTGTTGATCAAAGTGCATATCCCTAAAATTAAACAACTTTTCTTGAAAGTTAATAGTTAGCTTTTACTTTTATGTTTGGCTCCATGAATTGGTCATACCAACTCTTAAAACTTCTCCTACCTTTGAATATATTATTTTTGTATGGTCTAGTCTGAAAAAATTAGTAACTTCAATTGATTTTTATTGCATGTAACTTAACAATCTTCTATGAGCAAAATAATTATTTCAATGCCACATCATTCTGGAATCTTTTTGAAGACATTTTTAAGGATTTGAATTAAGTTAAAGTTCAGGTAAGTACATACATTGCCAGCACGAAACAACTCAACTGCGGTGCATGATGACATAAAGAAATATCTTCTCAGAGTTCAATTTGCACATGTTTAGGCAAAGATAAATCAGTCTAAAATTACCCCTCTCTCTCGATGGTCCAGTGTCTCTTAACAGCAATTATTCTACTCATCCTAATTTTAGAAATGTTTGTTTTTTCGAAGACATCTTAGGATCTGGGAAATAAAGTAATGTTTGCATTTCATATATGATGAAACTGAGGTTTGTGGTGGTTAAATAATTTTTTAACATGGCTAATAACTGGTGAAAGGATGTTTGCTAGGGTCTCACCACTTCCCAAGTTTTGTGTCTGTGACAGCTGCAATATACTGTCTCTTCTGTGCTGCTTTTTCAGGTGATTAGTGGGCTGATCTCATCTAAAATGTTTATAATTTGGCCTGTGATAGGAAGAATATTTGTGTGATTATCTTGTTTTATGTCAAACAAAAGTATCGCTATTCCTGCCTTTACTTCTGAGGTGTCTATTGTAGACTGTTAAATGTCCTGCTCCTCTTTTGCCTTTGTTTTTTTTTTTTTTTAACATGATTCAAGACCAAATATAAAAACATCAGATACTAAATTAATGCTCATATTATTTTCTTTTACCAAGTGATATATTAAACACATTGTTTGGATATCAAATAGTCAGAATATAGCAGCAGATGGACTATTTAAATGGAAGCTGACTGACTGACATGGTCCTATGTAGAGAGAAGATAGTTGAGGATACCAGGTCATTTCACTTGGGAGCTATGACTTTAAGTAGTGCTCCTTGATTACCTGTAGGTCATCGCTGACATATGAAACAAGTTACTCCAATGGGAATCACATAGCTGAAATCATTCTATTATAATACTTTTATTGTGAAACCAGATGACATATCTGTCTTTTCTTGAAGTTACAAGCAGGTATCAGCGCAGATTTCAATGTTTGATGATTAAAACATCTAAGTTGAATTTCTTCCTTGCATTTTCCCACGTAAATATTTTCAGTTTTATTCTTTTCTCCATAAACCAATATTTGTATTTCCAAATTTCAAATTGATTAGTTTTATATCTCCTTGCATAATTTTCTTGATTCTTTATCTCTTTAATGTATAGAAAAATAATTTGATATTAGCCACAAATTTAACTTGGTATAATGAATTATAGAAAAATAAAGATTAATATTTATTGGACTTGCTATATGCCTATTACTGTGCTAAGTGTTTTATATACAGTATCTCATTTTGTTCTCACAGTAGTCATTGGGCCTTCTACCCCCTTGGACTACGGTGGAGGATTATTGGAGCTTTGGTGGTGGGTGTGGTGTGGTAACATATCTGAAGAGGTGTGAACCTTTACCTCTAATTCATATACAGTCTTGTAAACCAGTGCTACCGCGATAAAAAACAAAATGACTTGGGAAAAAAAGAGATATATCATTGATTATTGGTCAAGGTTTCGCTTTCAGATTTAATATTTCCACCTGTATGGAGTATTAGTCTTGTTTTTTTGGTAGAATGGGATAATAAACAGTTATTCACCCATATAATTAATCCAGATAAATAATGTGATTAATGCTATATATTAAGAATACAGGATTTTAACTTAGTCTGAGAATTTTCCAGAGGAGCACACATTTAAACTAAAGATTAGATGGGAGTTAGGGGGCAAAAGGTGAGGGAAGAATGTCTTAGCACGGGAGACATGAGGAATTTTTGAATGAGGAAAAAGCTTGTCTTTTCAGGATTTGGCAAAGAGATCGTAAGTGATTATATTTGAGAGTTACTTGGGATATAGAATTGCAAGTTATTTTGGTCAGATGTGGATTTATATCTGCAGTTTGGTTTGTTCCTTTCAAAATAAACTCTCTAGACTGCTCTAGCTGCAGTTTACATTGATTTTGCTTTGCTTTTCCTTATTCTTCCTTGTGACCCAGCTCTGTTATTCCTTGATTCAGTAGACATCCATGACTACCCTTTTTTGTTATGAGCAATTCTGCTAATTGCTAAAGTTGTTTTTCTTCTGTAATTGTCTTCTTTCTTTATCTTAATAGTGAAATTTGAATTAGGTCCCTTTGAGATTGTTTTTATGTCTTTCTAAAATAGAACAATAAAAGTGAATTGGCTTAAGGAATACATTGCTGGACTTCATAAGATTGCTTTATTTCTGCTTTTTTGTTTTTAATTTCAGCTTTAATTGAAGGCACAATACCTTTGAAATATTTTTTCTTCAATACAGCATCTATTTTATTGAAATGTTTATACATAGAATCTTCAGTCTTTCAGAACATTTTAAAGATAGTTTTTTCCTATCTTATTTGAATCTTATAGCATTATAATTAAAAAGTCTTGCTGAATAAGAGATATCAGATATTTTCAAAGATGAATTAGATTTACTTTATATATTACAGTTTGACTTCTGAATTAGATTAATGAATATTGTTAATTTTTATTTGAGGGTGTTTTTTATTTTTGGAGACATGTATACAAATACACATACACACACATATATATTTGTATTCTTTTCTGAATAACACTTTTCAAAGTTTTTAGGCTTTCTGATTTACCATTTCACTGTTGGGCTGTTTTTAGGGCTTTTGGGAGGTACTTCGTCTTATGTAATTGATGTCCTTATAATTCTTTTTTAAATTCTTTTCTGTAGCACAACTTGAAAATAAAGCTTTTTAGATGAAAGACAAGAACTCTATTATATTAATGACAGTCATTGCAGATAATGCCAAGATGAAAGTTCCTGAGCTGCACCTGGATTGTGTGTGATCTCAGAAATTTCTTACATATGATTGTACTTCAAAATATTTAGTACTTGTAGTTAGCATTCAACCAGAGTGAATATTTCTTTTTCATGTGGATATTTTTAAAATCAAAGCAATAATTAATGTGTTTGAAAATCTTAGTAGTTGTTCTATTGAATATTTACTAGTTTATGCCCTATATTTCATTTTATAATTGTCTTCCTGAAATTTTCTAAAGTGCATGCTGATGAAGCCTAATTATAGTTTAAGACAAATAAGAGAACTCAAAACATAAAGGTTGTTTGCATTTTGGCTATTATCTTCTGTAGTTTGTATTGTGACTTTTGATTACCACAGAACACAGTAATAGGGTCAAAGCCAGACATGTTGCCCTGAGTATATACTTGAAAGCTAGGATTCCAATACTTGTTTTTTTAAAAGCGGATTTCGTGTATTTATGGCCTCTCTGTTTTTCATAAATCCTGTGTTTATTGATATTCATAATCTTCTACTGGGAGTCAGTTGCAACTAAGTAAGCATGTTTCAGAGCAACTGTGTATCTGAACGGTATCTTGACTGGAGGAGAGAATGGTTTTAGTTCTAATTTTTGTGAAATGTCTCAACAAAAAACATGTCATTTAGAAATTTTGTCATTTCTTTTTCTGAATTAATTATATTAAAGCATTTTTTAAAATGTTGATAGTTTTCAAATCCATAGACAAATTGTGGATGAACATGCATGCCTTTTATATGTTATCTGTTCTCTTTCTTTTTCTTTCCCCTCCTTCCTTCCTCTTTTCATTTTGCCAGATTATTTGGAAGTTGGTTGCAGGAATCATGACACTAAGACCTTAAATACTTTAACATGCCCCAAGAATAAGGACATCCTCCTACATGTTCATAGCTCCATTATATTTTCTCAACTCTTGAGCATTAATTTAGTGGCATCTGATATATGTTCCATATTCAAGTTTCCCCAAATTATCCTCCAAAGTTCCTTTACAGCTGCTTGTTTTTCATCCAGGATCCAGTCAAAGCTTATTGTATTTGGTTATTGTGTCTCTTTTGACTCCCTCAATCTAGGACAGTCACACTACCTCCTTTGTTCTTAATGATGCTGAAATCTTTGTAGTGTCTGTGTCAGTTGTCTGCAGGATCACCCACATTCTGATTCATCTGTTTTTTGATAATTAGATTTGGATCAAACATTTCCAGGAAGAGCACAGTGATATTTGTAATCTCCCATTACATCACATCAGTATGCACATAATGTCAGGCCATCCTGATAATGACTACTTGGTGAGAGTGGTGGCTGTTGGGTCTTCATAGACACATTTCCCCTTTGGTGTGATACTTTGAAAACATTTGAACATCTTGTTTCTCCAAAATATTCACCAGTGATTTTAATACTCATTAGTGATCGTTGTTTGCATCAATTATTTCTTTGGTTTTCACAATTATAATTTTTCTTATTTTATTAATTAATGTCATTCTTCTATAAAGATCTTTTCTCTTTCCCCCTCTTCTCCTTTATTATGAGGTATTATAATAAACGGATGTTTAAAAATTCACTGTATTATAATCCATCATTGTCATAATTCCTTTTTAATTGAATATAGCATATATACAAAAGTGTATAATATAAACTATTAGTCATTTATTGATTAATACATAATGATCATTGTTTGTTTTAAAAATGTAGAGGACACAGTTTATATTTTATGTATGATTTGTATCATTCAGCATGCTTTTTTTTCGGACTAAGTATTTTGCATTTAGTCACTTTAATTGCTATGTAGATTTCAATGTGTAAATCTATCACAATTTATCCATTCTACTTTTGATAGGTATATTTTTCAAGTTTGTTTCAGGTTTTTGAATAATGAGTAAAGTTTACTGTGTATATCTTTTGGGATTGGTAGTTGGGCATAAGTTTGCTTATGGGGAAAGGATTTTGGCAGTATTAACTAGTGATTTTTTTTAAAGATGTATTTTATTTATTATGCATACAAGAACTGAGGTATAGGCCAGCGGTGCGGGAGGTGAGAGGATTCACTAGAGACAGAGTGGGTAGCAGAACAGGTGGACCTACTAAAATAAGCTGCTGAGGGGAGCAGTGGGCAAGACTGGAGAGGTCTGCTGCCCATGTGGGTTAGCTTCCTGGCTGGGGAATGAACTCATGCCACAGTTGCTGGTGATAGGTTGATTGTACTGAAACTTTAACCCCCGTGCCACCAGGGAGACCCCCGTAACTCGTGATTTCTTTACCTAGGCAAAACCAGGGGTGGTATATGCAGCTGCCTGAATCTTCTCTAAACCTCATAAAATATTGAGTATAGTTTTGATTTTAATCATCTTAGTGTTAATGTATCATTCACTATCATAGTGTATATCACTTATTATAAGGCAGCCTTGCTTACATAATCCAATAAAGGAATACTCTTTAGTTTTTCTACTTGAAAAATATAAATTTCTATATTTATTGGATAGAAAATTTGTATCAACTCATGTAAATATACCTGAGTATAATCACATACAAAATTTCCTTTTGGGTTGTGGAATTTTGGTTAGCAAGCTTAGCCTTTATTATATCTGTGACCTTAGGAGATCTTATAAATTTTGTATCTCATATAACTAAATGAAGGGGAATTGTTTATTTAAATACCCATTTGCATAGGTTGGAACTCACTGAAAACTGTGGGACTTGTAGTCATCTATTCAAAGATACCTAGGCATTACTGGAAACTGAATTTAAAAACCATATAAAAGCTTTTGTGTGTTAGAAAGATGCAGTGAAAACCATGGTAGCAAAGCAAAAATAAACTTTTATTCATATTTTTAGATGTGATCACCAATTTTTACATACGTTTTGTCTTTTCAGTAGTGGCTACGGAGGAAGTAGTTACCGCAGAATCTGTGGATGGTGCAATTCAGCAAGTAGTTAGTTCAGGAGGTCAGCAAGTCATCACAATAGTTACAGATGGAATTCAGCTTGGAAATTTGCACTCCATTCCAACCAGCGGAATAGGTCAGCCCATCATTGTGACCATGCCAGATGGACAGCAAGGTTGGTAGAAGACATTTATATAAAGCTTGTGTCTACTTCTATATCTCAAGAAATTGTGATGTTTCTCAAGGCATTTATTTTTGCCTGCATTATATTTTATAGTCTTGGTGCAATTGATTTTAATTGCCTAATTTTATTTGCCTGTACTAATATTAAAATTAGCATACTTTTCCTGAGTATTTACTAGGTGGATAGGGGAATTAGTCCTTAATATTCTTTTTGGAAAGTGAACTTCAATAATTCAAAATCAGCATAGGACATTAACTTCCTAGTGTTATGGGACAGGGTGTGGGGGCACCCCAAAACTCCAGACCTGCCTGTTCTAAATAGGTTCTGCCATCCGCCACATTAAGACAAAACATACTCTAGTGTGTATGACATTTAATGGAATGGAACTTTAATACAATTAGTGTGCAACAAAGACAAGACAAAGAATACAGTTTCCAAATCAAGCACCCAAAGTTACCATTCCTCTTGTGGGTAAATGCCCAGCCAAACAGGGTGGCCACTGAGGCCTGATAGCCTGCCACAAGTCTAAAGCCTCTTCTGGTGGAGACCCATAGAGAAGGGTCAGAAACAGCAAGACAACTCTGGGAGGAGAAGAGCAAAATCAAAATCAAGATAAAAGCTGCCATTGTTAACCTCCCCATGGGTCTCTCACCTACATCTATTTTAACCAGCCCAGGACCAAAAAGCAAGTGCAGCTTCTTCACATGTCTCTCTGATCCATGTGCCTCCTCCAGATTGCCTTCTTGCTCCCCATCCTCTCTCTTTCCTTCCTCCTTCAGTCTCCTCTCCAGCTTCTCCTCCTCCCTGCTCAATTCCACCCTTCCTTGGGTGGGTCAGGGAACCTGGAACCTTCCCTTTTCCTGAAGACCATCTTGTTACACTAGGTCATTCAATGCGATTTACACATTGCATGAATTTTTAAAAATATGTAATAAGCTACGTTGAACGAAGTTGGACATAGGATTCCCGGTAGGAATATAATAGCTACTTTTGCAGTTTGGTTGATAACATTCCCATGTATTTCCTCTTGGAAATCACAGAGAATAATAAGATGGCTGAAACAAAAGCGCAGCAACATTTTCAGTGAAACTAAAAGGCTAAGAAAATTGTAAAATTCATATTTTAAGTATTTATTTATTTATACAAGCACTGGGCACAGTCAGAAGCGGGGAGGGTGAGAGGATTCACCAGAGACGGAGTGGGGAGCAGAACAGGCAGACTGACAAAACACACTGCTGAGGGAAGCAGCGGGCGCAGCAGGAGAGGTCTGTCGCGCCATGTGGGACCCTCGCCGGCGGCCGGGGATCGAACTGGCACCGCAGAGGCCGTGGGCAGCCTTGCAGCCCAGTGCTCAACTGCTGCGCCACCAGGGGAGGCCTGATTCATATTTTAAAAGCTGCCAAAAACATCTACCATCCTTACAGCAATGGCAAGAGCACCCTATGGAAACCCACAGTGGTGCATCAAGAAAAGAAAAGGGGTTTAATTCACAAATCATCAGTAAATATAAAGTCCCAGAAAGACAAGTCTCAGTCTGAGTAGGAAGTGTTATACCCAGGGCTAAGGTAGAATTGGGCATGAAGACTGGAGGGAAAAAGAAGGGCAGAAAATTCCTCTTTGAACAAGCATAGCCCTGCTCCATGTCTAGCTGGAAAAAGTGTGCATGCACATCACCTTTTAGAAAATGACTAGGATTACAGAGACCTATGGCTCGTCGAGGCTCGTAAGGGAATTAGGGAAGGGAAGGGCTAAAGGTAGAAATTCTCCTCAATCAAGTGTGGTTTAAAGTGACAGGAAATATGACACATTAATAGAAAGACCAGGTCTCAAGAAAAGAGCTTGTTGCTGTTGCAGTGAAGGGAACCATGGCTTGGGAAACCTAGGAGGCATTTCTTTCCTATTCTGCAGAAATGTGCTGATAGCTATTCCAGGACTTAGATCAGACCAAGGTACTTCCACAAAGCTTTACAAATTTTAAAGAGCTAATTCTACTTTTATGAAAAAGAAGAAAACTTACAAAATGTTTGTATTAAAACAGATAAAACATTGTTTCTAAAACCTGACATTATATATTTAGACTAATCTTATTGATGAACAAATGGTAAGAAACCCATGTTTTGCAATGAAAGGCTCAATATCATAAAGTTCTCAAATTTTTCTAATTTTTAAATGTAATGTGAAAAAAAGACTGTATTGGTTTGCTAGGGCTGCCCTAGCAAAATTCCACAAACTGGGCGACTTAACAGAAATTTCTCTCTCACAGTACTGGATGTTTGATGTCCAAGATCAAGGTGTTGGCAAGTTTGATTTCTTGAGGGCTTTCGCCTTGGCTTGCAGAGATGACTGTCTTTTTGCTGTCTCCTCACATGCTCTTCCCTTATTCTGTTTGTGTTGTCTGTGTCCTGATCTCCTGTTAATAAGGACAACAGTAGTATTTGATAGGGGCCCACCCAAATGACCTCATCTTACCTCTTTCAATGACTCCAAATTCAGCCAAATTCTGAGGTACCGTGGGTTAGGACTTCCATATTTTCTTTTTGAGGAGAACATGAGATTGAACCCATAACAAAGACCAATAGGTCTTTTCTTGGAATTAGTCAAAAAGATTCTGGTGTTTATGTTAATGGTGGGAGGAAGGAGAAAGAAGGGAAAGAAGAGCAATGGGAAGCTACTGAAAAATAAATAAACCTTTAAAGCCTCCATACTTAAAAAATGTGAAACTAAGATGAATATATAGACTACACAGACTGTAGAATGAAACAGATAAAAAACATCTCACTTCTTTCATGAGTTAATTTGTAAATGTAATAATATATGACTTAGAAGAAAATACTTTGTCAAATATTTCTAATATATTAAAGTTCATTGTGCTAAATGAATATTAGTTTTACTGTCTCATTTTCTGTGTGTATTTATAAATGACACTAAAAGAGTTTTTAATGTTTTAACAAAAAACCTTAGAGGCTATGAAACAGTTGTAATTTTTCCCACTGATTATTAAGATTGCTTTGCATGGTTTCAGCATGCACAGTCATTTTTCTGGTCCTGCACTATTGTGCAAAGCAAGACAACAACTTTCTCTCTATATATTTATAGTTATGTAAGGAAATACCAAAAATTAAGACAAAGCCCAACAACCCCAAACTAAAACAAGCAAAGTTTGTCAACAAACATTGTTCATGGTGGTGTATAGCCACAGTGGAATGTTATGCAGCTAAATCAAAGGAAGTTTTCTATGAGCGGTAATCCTGGATATAGGGAGTGAAAAAGTATATGCAGAATGATGTATCTATTGTATGTATGTTTCAATGTATATTTTGTATGTATGCACTTTTATGTGTTTGTTTTTACACAAATTAACACAAGAACAATACACAAGAAACTAATAAAAATAGCTTAGCAAAGGTAAAGTGATACCTCTCAGGATATGCTTGTTAAATAGTTTTGATTTAGACCATATGAGTGAATATATTACCTATAAAAATGACTTTTAAATTAGTAGGAACTTTAAAATTAGTAGCTTTAAAAGCAAGAAGAAGGCAAATATAGATATCCTCATAATAAAAAGAAAATAAATGTTTTGAAATTATTGTTTCAGAATGTATTTATTTTAGGTGACTTAAATCTACAGTGTCAAAATGTTTTGTATCTGCTAAACCTACCAGAAAATAAAATGTATGTTTTTTTCATTTTAGTATTAACAGTACCAGCAACAGACATTGCTGAAGAAACTGTTATAAGTGAAGAACCACCAGCTAAGAGACAATGTATCGAAATAATTGAGAACAGGGTGGAGTCGGCAGAAATAGAAGTAAGGAGTCTTTTGCCCGGTGTGTTTTGCTGCAGTCATCCAAAATAAATTCAATTTACTTTTCTTTATATTTTTGTCTTTTATATTTATTACTGACAATGTTGTTTTGATACAGAATGAAAGTAAATAGTTTTATTTTGTCTATTTTTTTTTTTGCCTTATACATTTAGCAAGCCCTCAATAAATAAATATTGAATGAATGAATGAATGAATGAATGAGTGAAGAATTTGTTTGTAAAAAGTCTGTCATTATGGTAACATTGGAATGTCTTTGGTTGTTGCTCTCCATCCTTATTTTCTATTAAACTTACATCATTCTCAAAAGTCACTAAAGGGAGTTTTTTTTTTTTTTTTTCTTTCAAAGATGAAGTGCAAATGCCTTTTGGGGGCTGGACGATACTCTTAAAGAAGGTTGATTTTTGTTACCTGGGTTAATTTTTAAAACGTGGTGGATAATTCTTATTTCACTATTAAATTCTTTATGGAAATTAAGTTAAATTAATTTAGCTGTTGGTAGGATTCAACTTTTCAATTTTCCCCCCCCTCAACTGAATCTGTAAGTATAAACTAGCTTGTAAGTGTAACTAAGCCATAGTTATCTCAGGTTTTTTTCTCATATGCCTGGAAATAAAATCATATCCCCCCAAGTTTGATACTAACTTATATCAATTGAAAACAATACTATTTTTAAATAACTTTGAAAGAGCAAGTGCAGTGTAAAGAATATTGGACTTGAAATTGAAATTGAGACTAACAAATTGAAACTGAGAATAACAATATCTCCATTCAGGGTTTTTAATGAGAATTGAACAAGTTAGAATACTCGCTACATACATATTCATAACATTGATATATGTGAATAGTAAATGTGAGTGAATATTTAGGAAATTTTTTCTTGCGGTTTATGGTATCATAGAAAAGAGGGTTTTTTTTTAAAGTCAATAAAAAGAAAACAATTCTGACTAAAGACAATTAAAAGATGCCCTTGCCCAAGTTAATTTAAATATTAGACTGGCTTATCTTTGGCTTTAATCCAAATAATATAGTATTGTGTTGAGGAGAATTGAATGATGGTTTAAGTAGAAAGTTTAATAAAATTATGGCTTTAGTTCTTGAGGATGAGCTGTTTTCTTCAAAACTTCAAAGTAACTTCAGAACATTGAAATACTTAGAAACTACCAATTTATTCCACTGAATAATATCTGAATAAAATTTAATCATCTTTTTATTACCCTTTTCTGATATGTCAGATCTTATTTTCTGGCATGGAAGTGAAAACTGTCATTTTTTTTTTCTAAATTTTTATTAAACATGCTCAGTTGAACAAGCTATATTTTAAGCAATGTGTAGCCTGTACTTTTATTTACCTAATGGCCAGTGTGAGTTGCTATTTTTCCTCAGAGGTTAGCTTGCTTTCTCTGTGCTCTTTCAGAACCCAAGATGAATAATTGCAAATAACAGGAAAGTATGAAATGAGTTATATAAATTAACCAGAATGAAGAAGTTAGAACTTTAAGGAGATGGAGTTTTAGTTTGTTAAAAAGGAGAGTGTTTTTTGTTTTGTTTTTAGTAATTAGAGCTTTCTGGTAACGGAAATCTTCTTTTCCATCACTGGAAATGTGCAAACCAAGGTTGTATGACCTCACTTATTCCAGAGAAGCCTTGAAGCAAGGAATGAGTAGAGATGGTATAGGTGGGCAGGGCATGTAGAATGAAGAGATAACCTCAAATGTTTTCATGTAACCAGGTAATCTTTTGAATTTATTTTCTTAGGTTGTCTTGTAGACAATAGAGTTGTCTTGGAGTCAGATTTTTATACTTGTCTTTAAATGGAAGTTTAGTGACAGCTTGGACATTAACCTGAGGACTTTCTCTAAAGCAGTGGTTCTCATCTGGGGCAATTTTGACTCCAGTGGACATTTTGCAGTTATCACATTTTAGTTGTCACAACTAGGGGCATACCACTGACATTTAGTGGGTAGAGCCTGGTATGCTCCTAAACATCCTATAATGCAAAGGACAGACCCCCCCACCCCCCAAGCCTTGTCTATTCCAAAAATATCAATGCCAAGATTGAGAAATCTGCTCTAAAGGAATTAGAAAAGTACTTCTTTTTACAGAATCTAACACGTTTGAGTTTTCTCTGTGTGTGGTTTTTTTTTTTTTTAATTTTAATGATTAGGAATATGGGTTGGAACCACATTTAGGTTTGAATTATAATTTACTGGTCATGTGATCCTGATCAAGTTATTTAACCTTTCACACCTTGGCTTTCTCATCTGCAAAAAGCAGAAAATTATAGCACCTACATTAAGATGATATTGTAGGCTTAAAATGAGAATGCATCTGAAGAACGAGTATATAGACAGGCATATAGTAAAAAGCTCAGTAGATAAATATAAAATTTATATGAGGTATGGTAGAAGATAATTCACTGTTATAAATTTTTGCTGTATGATAAAGTAAAATATAAATTTAAATATTATATATTTAAAATGATAAACTTCTAAGAAATAAACTTCTAAGAAATAATTGTTACTAACTAAAGCAGAATTCAAGAATCATGTTTGAAAATAAAAAAGCAAACTCAAGTCTTCCCTTATGCAATTGTTCCATTGCCTAATATAATGTATTACTCAGGTTTGGAGTAGTAGTGTAAGACAAATATCTCCTTTATTACTGCCAAATCTTGATTATCATCAGAATTTTTTTTTTCTTAGAGCTCTTCAGTGTTAAGATCTGTGAAGTAAAAAATTCTTTAGTATTACATCTTAGCAAACTAAAGTATGTTTATTTAAAAATGTCAAAATCAAAATCCTTTTATTGTAGTTTTATTGCAAAAGGGCAAAACCATGGGAGTGGTATTTCTTTTTAAATAAATATATCAGCTTTCTAATATTGCACTGTATATGAGTGAGATAAACAAATTATTGTTTGCATGAAGGAACAGTGTGGCATTTAATACATGCTCAGTAAGCATTTGACAACTTTTGAAAAAAGGTCTCTTTACATAAAATAAGTGATATTTTCCACTTTTAAAGATTTTTTATTTGATTTTAAAGGTGAGAGGGAAAAATCATTCTTTCCCCAAATACCTATATTCCTGAGAAAAATGAAAACACACACTCTTTAAAAATATAGTATTAACTATACTTTCATTCTGAAGGATTTAAATATATTCAGAGAAGTACATGTGATGTTTTTCTTTAAGATTTTGCAGGTTTAGTTAAGAAATGAACTGTAAAATTAGTCTCTTATTTGGCATAATGGCAGGTGGGAGCTCTGTTTTCCATTCATATTGGGGTGCATTGTACTAATTGAAATGAAAATATGCTGTAAGGAAAATAGGATTAAGTTGTATTCCTTTTTAGAGTGTTTACCTCAGTTTGCTTCCATCTTGTGAAGTAATTGTGAATCCTTTGTTGGTTCTAAATTTGAATAAATAGCTAATACCAGAAGATACCTTAGAGTTAATCTTTTCCAATACGTCTGGCCAAATCAGGACAAGTTTTTCTCTATATTCAAAACTTTGACTACCAAAGGATCTTGAACACACAAAAGTTTAAAACATTTCTGCAGGGCTATGAGTGGTCCAGAGGTGCTCTCTAGTCCTGGGGAAGCAAAACCCAACCCTCCCCTCTTCCATTGGTGTTCTCACAGTCTTGTCAGGGGACTGGTGTCAACTCTTTAAATGAGATTTGCCTGTTGGATGTCCTCACTTGTTCCTATTCTGTCACCTTACCTGGAGTAAGTAGGGCTTGGGGTTTACTTAAATTGGAACAAGGGGCACACCTTTCTTCTGTATTTTATGTAATTGCAAGATTTGGAGACTGCTTGTTTAATCAGTCACTTCCACATCTGGTAGACCCATACAAAAACTAAGTGAAGTGTTGGATTTAGCTTCATTCCCAGTGTGGAGGAGGGATTGGGGTTACAGGAAGGTAGGAGTATTATATTTGCTTCCTCTGTGGACCAAATGAATAGTGAAGGGGAGGGATCCTTTTGATGTTCACAAGGGACAAGGGTCAAATACCCTCATGCTATCCTCTTCCCCAGCAGGCTGCTGACACCTCACCTTCAGTTCCCTCTGGTCAAGTGTGTTGTCCAGTGTGAGCCTGGACTTCCTTGTGGCTAGTAGGCCTCCATCAGCCTCCACCCCACTAAGAGGTCCTGGACCTCTGTAATGAGGTTGTGCTTTGTTGTCCATGTACTTAGAGGTATGGGAAAGGACTTTTTGAAATGTTTACCCTTGTTTTTCGTAAGGTAACTAAATTGGGTTGCAGTGAAGAGATGGAGAAAGAATATTGTTTTCGTTGTACTAGATTTGTGTTTCAGCTCAATATGTTGAGGAATCTAATATATATGTGTGTGTATTATAGCAGTATAATGTAGTGAATCGTTATTAGAGAAATTATTTTACTGGGTTTTAAAATTGTTTCATTTAGGAAATACTAGTTTAGATCAGCTCTGTTTTAGAGGGGAGGAATCTTGCTATGATGAAGGAAGATTGTTGTTTAAAGCAGGATTGTTGTAATATTAGAACCTCATAAATTCTACTTTTTACTATGTTCATGGGAAAACTAAAACCATCTCTGAACATCATTATTCTCATCTGTAAAATGGACATCCTATTTATTGTAGAAACTTGTTATTAGAAGTCACCCTGTTTAGTCATATATTGGGTATTCAATAAATGTTTTGTAGTTCTTACCTTTAGATTAAAACGTCACACAGATGTGAAGAGATGGTTGTGTATTTCCCCCTTCAAGCTCTTCATTAAATTTTGTAGTATGGTTTCATTATGTTCATCCTTTTTCTAATTATGAAATTATTCATATCCTGGTGTGATACACAAAATTAGAGATTTTATTAGTGAATTGTTGAAAAGGTAACATTTCTAGGAAATATCAATAGTGGTTGTTTTAACTGCCACCTTATTTTAAAGGATGTGTACTTATGTGTGTTCATGTATTTGTGCAAAAATTGAAAAAAATTTTTTTTTTAAATTAGGAGAGAGAAGCTCTTCAGAAACAGCTGGATGAAGCAAATCGAGAAGCACAAAAATATCGACAGCAGCTTCTAAAAAAAGAACAGGAGGCAGAGGCCTACAGACAGAAATTAGAAGCTATGACTCGTCTTCAGACTAATAAAGAAGCTGTTTAATCAAAATGAACATGTAGTTTGAGTTTACTTTTGGTCAAGAAAGAATACAATCTTGAACTGTACACAGTAAGGTACAGTCATGGGAAGACAGGATAAGAGAAGAGACGGATTGATAATTGGACTTAAGCCATGAGCTCTGAATTCTTGTAACATAAAACTACTTTAGAAGTTGTGAAATGTATTTAAAACTGAATACTGTAAATAGTTTTTGTTTTTTTACAGTTCCAAATGAGTTGATAAAGATTGTCGAAGAGATCCAAAAACATAATAAGCCACTGTTTTTGTGAATTCTTTTTGATTTTAGTCAGAACCTTAATTTCTCAGAAACAGAACAGTTTTAAGGGTGATCGTTGATTAGACCAAATGTTGTGTAATAATTATGTGGTGGACTGATGCTGGAATTATTCCTGTAGGTATAAGCTTCTACATGAAGAGAAGATTTCTCCCAGGAAATCTTTGTACAGCTTTAAGTTGTCTCAGATTCTCTGAAAACATTTTTTAGAAAGCGAATTTTTATATTTGTTCAATTTCAGCTATACCCAAGTAGATTTACATGTATATGAAGCAACTATTTTTTAAACTTTCTTTTTTGTACATATTCTGCATGTTTTATAATTTCAAAATGCATCACTTGCGTAGGTATTTTTCCCACAAAGATGATGAAAGTTACAAGGAAAAAAAATAACCCTTTTATTCCATAGGTCTTTGAAACTAAGTAAGCTGGCAACTGGTTTTACTGGGATGACAATGTTCTTCGAAGGAGCAGCTTACAAGAAACTTGAATTTGCAAACTGCAAAGTTTATGCTTTTTAAAAAATTTCGTAGTGGGGATGTGAAATTGTATTCTGTGCCTTCCATCATGATTTCCACATGAAAGCACTTTAAGGCACGGATTTTAAGGTAATGTTTTTGGAAAACTCAATGCATATGGGTTTCTGAAATATTTCATGGACGCATTTCCCCCCCAGGAAATTACTCCAATTGAAAAAAAATTGCTTTTGTATGTAGAGCAAGAACTTTTTGTATTATAGTGATGCGATAGATATGTCTCACAACTTACTTTTCCCTGTGAAAGCTGTATGTCTGTGCTGTGACTTGGCGCTCATCACAATATTGTTGAATTCCACAATGTATGGACATTAAATGCTGACATATTGTTCATTCTTTTTTGTAAAACATAACTTCAAGCCCTTTTTTTTCCTTGCTTTATTTTTTGTTTTACTGCTTTATGAAAATGTTTAACCCTAAGATTCCTTTAGATGCCTATACTGTATAAAGAAGCAATTACCCTTAAAACTGTACTCTGGCCTACTTTTCTATTTTACAATTAAATATCTTTTCCACATATGTTCAGTGTAGACCTCTATTTTGACCACGTTTTATTCACACATTAAAAATTTTGTTCTGTGTGTTAGAGCTATATTCCATCATGGAGATATATAATTTGTACACTGTGTCTTCAAAGTCTTTGAGGTAATTCCTTGGAAATTTGTTAGTTCCCTCACCGGAATTATTAGGGTAGTTGTTAATGTAATAAAGGATCTAAACTATCAGACTGATAGTTGCTATCTAGGAGCTCTTATAAAGGTTTTAGGGCAGAGTTAACCATGTGCACATGTGGAGATATGAAATAGTACTCCCAAAATCACATAGTTACATAAACATTTGACCAATCAATAATATTTGAAGAAAAAAAGGATAAGAAAAAACATATTTTTTGTTTTTCCACTAAATTTTACATATATTTTAAATTACCTAAAACTGTAGATTTTATATATTTTAAATACCTTGGAGCTACTTTTTCTATGTTTTTGATTGTATCAGTGCTTTTATGGATTTTTCCTTATGGGCAAAATACTCTGACTTTGGAGTGTTGTAACAGAGAAAGGCCAGTATGTTCAGAGTGTAACTAGTGTTTTTGCTTCCCAACCTGGTTAGCCCTGAAGATTTTTTTTTAGAGAAAAAGTTTACCGAGGAGAAAAAGAACATAAATAAAGTGGGACTCCCAGGCCATGAAACCAGGCCAGGGAGGGGCAAGGAAGCCCAGCCCTGAAGAATCTTTAAACACAGCTGGAGATAAATTTCTGAAGTTAATGCCTTTAATTTCTAGTCTCCCGATTTAGTAGACTTTACCCCATGCAAGAAAAAATTTTGATCAGTCTGTTTGTTGTATTGGACTTGTGTAATTCTTCTATCATCTACACATGACTATACTATGAAATCAATACTTTGACAAGAATTTAAAACTTCAAATAGATTTTTTTTCTTACGTTTAGTTTTCAGTTGGACTGAAGAAGCTTTTCATTATAATCATTCTCAATGGTATTCTGAACAGAAGATTAAAAGTACTAACAGAATAATATAAAAGCGCTCAGACTTCCACACCCAGTGTATTTCCACTCCATAACGATTGACTTGTAGTTAAAGATCATCTGGTTGCCACATTAATGTCTACTTATTTCTAGCTATGTTGAATGAATACCTAAAGCAGCCAATTTCTCAACTAGGGTTCTGCTAGAGAAGCCCCAGCTCCCTAGATGTTAGGCCTAATGAACTCATTGTTTGGTAATGAATGGTTTCTTTCTTATGCACCTGGAATAGTACTGGTTAAGTACTATTTAGACATTGAGCTCATTAGATATATCTTGATTACCAGAATTACTCATTGAGATTTGACACCTGCCTGTGTCCAGTCATGGAATTCTAGGATTGCAAATTCCAGGTTGGATCTATGATGCTTTCAGAAAATCTCACCTGACGAATCTTATCTAGTGGGACTATATTTCTCAACATTTTCATTTGTTATTTATTTGTATCCTAAGTACTTATGAAAAAGGCTTGTAAGGTCATTTGTTTTCTTTGGTTTTGGAAATTTTTTTCTTAAGTCATGACAGAGTAGTTATTACTCTGCCAATGGCTGCTTTATGTTTCTATGTTGGAGGAGGGTTGGAAGTTGGAGTTTTTCTGTGACTCATAAAGACAAAGGAGTAAATGTGAAATGCCATGTAATTTGAATTATACTTGTTTATGACATAAAAAGACCCATATACAAATGTTTTTCTAAAACATTGTTCATGAAAATCTATGACAACATATGATCATTTATGATGTTATTTATTGAAATTTGAAGAAACCCTTGCTTATAACAGGAATTAATGAGTTGACAGGTATATTCCTGGATGCTCTACGCTCATGTAACTTTTTTCCTTCATTACCCCATATGAAATTTCTCCCTGATAAGATACATAAAATTTATTTGTGCTAATTCCTGGAAAACCTTAAGAATTGACCCAAAATATGTCAAGAAGAAAAACCTTTTCAGGGGCCTCCCAGGTGGCACAGTGGTTGAGCGCTGGGTTGCGAAGCTGCCCACAGCCTCTGCAGCGCCGGTTCGATCCCCGGCTGCTCCCCAGCCACCGGAGGAGGAGGGTCCCCCATGGCGTGCAGACCTCTCCTGCCGCCCGCTGCTCCCCTCAGCAGTGTACTTCGGTCCTTCTGCCTGCTCTGCTCCCCGCTCTGGCTTTGGTGAATTCTCTCACCCTCCCGCGCTGCTGACTGTACCCAGTGCTTGTATAAATAAATAAATAAATCTTTAAAAAAAAAAAAAAAGAAAAGAAAAACCTTTTCAGATACAATAAAACAATTATAGGGAACCTTAATATCCATGTGGATGGGTTCCCAACGCATTGGCTTAAATAGCAAATAGGAAAAAAAACCATTTCTATTCCCCTAGCTTCTATTGAATAAATAACTCCTCCATCATGCAGGTCAACTTAGGAATGAACTAACAGAATTGTTATTTCATTGAGTAATATTTACTGTACTGGACTTCATTATAGATAGCTACCGTGTTGTAGTTTGAGTGATGTTTGCTATTTGCTTTCTCTGTGCTAGCTGAGAAGAGCTCAGTGCACATGGAATCATTTTGACGTAAGTTCCCTCAAATTTCTCAGTGTAATCTCAGATGGAAAACAGTATCATCACTGGAAATATGCTTCTGGTTTCAAATCCAAAATTTTGATACCAATCTGTGTACGACTTAAACTATTTCCAAAGAGACATTAAGGAGAGCCTTCAAATTTTTGATCATTGTGATAAGTTGAAGTCCTTTAAAAATTTTCACTATCTAA
Organism: Talpa occidentalis; assembly: GCF_014898055.3. Lineage (NCBI taxonomy): Eukaryota > Metazoa > Chordata > Mammalia > Eulipotyphla > Talpidae > Talpa > Talpa occidentalis. The sequence continues at coordinate 18,189,953 of NW_023601104.1, read as the reverse complement.
TGATAATCAAATATTGAAGATAATTTGGGTAAGGTTCTTAGGGGCTCTTCATTTTTAGATATATACTGTAACTCCTCCCAAAACTATTTTCTTCCTGGAAAAATTTTGGCATCATATCTGTGATTGTATCTACTATGTTTGCCCGGCCAGGGAGCTAACCCACATGGTTCAGCAGGCCTCTCCTGCCTTACCCGCTGCTCCCCTCAGCAGTGTATTTCAGTAGATCTGCCTGTTCTGCTTCCCATTCTGTGAATCCTCTCACCCCCTGCACCTCTGGCCTACACCCTAGTTCTATGCATGAATAAATAAATCTTTAATAATTGCTTACTCAGTTGCTCATTTAAATATCTTAGATCTTGGACCTCCCTGGTGGCACAGGGGTTAAAATCTCAGTGCTTTCAAGCTATCACTAGCCACTGCCACATGAGGCATGAATTTGATCCCAGGCCAGGGAGCTGACCCACATGGTACAGCAGACCTTGCCTGTCTCACCAGCTGCTCCCCAGCAGTGTGTTTCAGTAGATCTGCCTGTTCTGCTCCCCACTCTGTCTCTAGTGAATCCTCTTACCCCCCAACCTCTGGTTTACATCTCAGTTCTTGTATGCATAAATAAATATATAAAAAAAGGATGTTAAATAGCTTAGATATCATGCACAGATTATATATTTTTTACATATATTGCTATTTAATATTATATTTAAATATATAGTTCTATACAACGGATTTCCAATCTTTACTGTTTGATTACATGGATTGTAATTTTGAATTTTATAGATTTTATTTAAACATCTTGACGGTTAGAAAATAATTTTTTTTGTGTGTGTGTGGCAGGTAAAGCATTCATTTCTGTATTACTATTTTTCCTAATTACTTAAGACTTATCATCCTTATAATTCTCTGTTATCTCAAGTTTAAATTGCATTCACTTGTTTTCCAATAGAAAGACATCATATATTAAGAAAGATCATTCTTCAGTGAGTCTTTTTATTTATTTATTTTTTTAATAGAGGCATGTTTTTATTTATTTGTTTGTTTGTTTGTTTGTTTTTGTTTATACAAGCACTGGGGACAGTCAGAAGCGCGGGAGGGTGAGAGAATTCACCAGAGCCAGAGCGGGGAGCAGAGCAGGCAGAAGGACCGAAGTACACTGCTAAGGGGAGCAGTGGGCGGCAGGAGAGGTCTGCGCGCCATGTGGGACCCTCCTCTGGTGGCCGGGGAGCAGACGGGGATCGAACCGGCGTTGCAGAGGCCACGGGCAGCTTCGCAACCTAGCGCTCAACTGCTGCGCCACGGGGGAGGCCCTTCAGTGAGTCTTTTTAAAAAAAATTCTTGGTCTGCCAAATACTTCTGCCCAGTATCAGAAACTCTTATCATCAAACACTAGCATATTATTGTGTTTACTATCTTTTAAAGGTACAATTCAGTACTAACTGGTTTTTTTCTTTTTTTTTTTTAAAGATTATTTATGCATATAAGAGCTGGGGTACAGGCCAGAGATGCAGGGGTGAGAGGATTCGCCAGAGACAAAGCGGGGAACAGAGCAGGCAGACTGATGAAATACACTGCTGAGGGGAGCAGTGGGTGAGACAGGAGAGGTCTGCTTCGCCATCTGGGTTTCTCTCTGGCTAGAGGGGGATCGAACTCATGCTGTAGAGGCTGGGGATTGCTTCATAGTGCGGTGCTTAACCCCTTGTGCCACCAGGGAGGCCCTGGTTTTGTTGTCTTAATGAAAATTTCAAAACAGATAGTCCCTGCACCTACCACCTAGATTTAACACATCTTAAAGCTTACCTTCTTTGCTTAAATATTTTTTGTTTTAAACGTTTTTTCTTAAGAATCAGTGTTATAGGGCCTCCCCGGTGGCGCAGCGGTTGAGCGCTGGGTTGCGAAGCTGCCCGCGGCCTCTGCGGCACCGGTTCGATCCCCGGCTGCTCCCCGGCCACTGGAGGAGGGTCCCACATGGCGCGCAGACCTCTCCTGCCGCCCGCTGCTCCCCTCAGCAGTGTACTTCGGTCCTTCTGCCTGCTCTGCTCCCCGCTCTGGCTCTGGTGAATTCTCTCACCCTCCCGCGCTTCTGACTGTACCCAGTGCATGTATAAACAAAACAAACAAACAAACAAACAAATTAATAAATAAAAAAAATGCCTCTAAAAAATAAAAAAAAAAAAAATGAAAAAAAAAAAAAAGAATCAGTGTTATAGATGTAGTTGAATGAAGTCCATTTGTTTACCTCCCTCTCCCCAAGAAGAACACTGCTATTCTGAAGTTGAGTAAAAACATTTTCTTACTTATACTACACGCTGAATTTTAAAAATATGCATGGTAGTTTTGTGTGGATCTTAAACTTTTTAAGGCTATCACTATATGCATATCATTTTGCATATTTGTTTTTTTTTCAATTCATCAGTATTTTAGACCCTTATTCATGTTGATATTTGAATATCTAATTTATTTTTAATTATATAAAATTGCACAACATACCATAATTTGTTTATCCTTTATGTAGAGATATGTCACTTCCAACTTTTTGCTATTATAAGTAGTACTGTAATGAACACCCTCGTATGTTATCTGTGCACACACGTGCTAGGTTTCCCTAGAAAATGGAATGGTTAGGTCTAGGGTAGTAAGTCTTAACAAATATTGTCAAATTGCTTTCTAAAATGGCTGTGAATAGAGATGGGAATTTTCATTTCCCTCTATCTCACCAACACCTGATATTGTCAACTGTGATGTTTGCCAATCCACATTAGTAATTGCCCTGATTATTTTCCCTTTCCTATTACTAGTGAAGTTGAATATTTTTTTCCATCTTGTTTTTTGTCTGTGTTTATTCTTCTGTGACTTGCCAGTTCAAGGCCATTTTAATGGGTAGGGTTTATTTTTGTTGTTGTTTTGTTGAAGTTTAATATATTTCTGAAACTAATTTTTCACTGGTGGTATGACTGATTTATTTTCAATCTATTGCTATTATAAGCGGTGTTATAGTTATATACTTGTTATTTCACATGGATAAGGATATCCTTAAGTGGCATAATTGGGTCAAAAGGCAGGTACGGTTTTGGTAGATATTTGCAGAATGTCCTGCTATCACCTTTGTATGAATGTTCCAGTTTTCCTATAGCTTTGTCCACAGAGTGAATATCAATCTGGAATTTTGTAAAAATTGTTAAAATAAATAGAAGACGCAAAGAAATGGGGAGATATTCCCCTGCTCATGGATTTTAAGAATAACATTGTTAAAATGGTCATCTTACCGAAAGAAGTATACAGATTCAATGTCATCCCTATCAAAGTTTTAATGATATTCTTCAAAGAAGTAGACAAACCTTACAGAAATTCATATGGAGCCACAAAAGACCCCAAACAGCCAAAGCAATCCTGACAAAAAAGAGGAAGAATGCTAATATTACCTATGAGACTTTAAATTATGCTACAAACTATAGTAATCAAACTAGTATGGTACTGGGACAAAAACATACAGACCAGTGAAAGCCCAGAAATACACGCACACTTATATAGACAGTTAAACTACAACAAAGGAGCCAAGGGCATGCAGAGAGAAAGGAGAGTTTCTTCAATAAATAGTTTTGAGGGACTCCCTGGTGGTGCAAGGGGTTAAAAGGCAACCTATGAAGCAATCCGCAGCCTCTGCAGCACAAGTTCGATCCCCGGCCAGGGAGCTAACTCACATGCCACAGCAGACCTCTCCTGGCTCGCCTGCCGCTCCCCTCAGCAGTGTATTTCAGTTGGTCTGCATGTTCTGTTCCCTACTCTGTCTCTGGTGAACCCTCTCACCTCCTGCACCACCTTTTTTAAATCTTAAAAAAAAATAGTTTTGAGAAAATTGTACAGCCATATACTAAGAATGAAACTAGACTACTATCTCACATAAAACATATGCAAAAAAGTAACTCAAAATGGACAAAAGACTTGAATGTAAGACTGGAATATAAAATACTCACATAGGTAAAACACTCCATGACATAGACTTCAATGATGTTTTTGTGCATTCATCTCCAACAGCTAGAAAAACAAAAGAGAATATAAGAAATTGGGACTATAACAAATGCAAAAGCTTCTGCACAATGAAAGAAACTTATCACGAAAACAAAAAGATACTCTGTTTGGGAGAAAATATTTGCATGTTATACATCTGACAAGGGGCTGATATCCAAAATCTACAAAGAACTTATACAACGGAACAAATAGTAAACAACCTAATCAAAAAATGACAAGAGCAAATAGCACTTCACCAAAGAATACATAAAAGAAGACCAAAAAGCACATGAAAAAATTCTCATCATCACTTGTCATTAGGGAAATTCAAAGTGAAACTGTAACGAGATACCAGTCTCACTTGTGAGAAGTGGCCCATCTGAATAAACCCAGAAACCACAAGTGAGGGCAAGAATGTGGAGAAAAAGGAACATTCATACGCTTTGGGTGGAAATGTACATTGGTCTAGCCCATAGGGAAAAGGGAATGGAATTTCTCAAAATATTAAAAATAGAGCTACCGTAAAATCCAGCAATTCTGCTTCTGGGTATCTACCTAAAGAATGCAAAAACAGGGCCTCTCCTGGTGGCGCAGCGCCAGTTCGATCTCCAGCCACTAGCGAGGGTCCCACATGGCACGCAGACCTCTCCTGTCTCCCCCGCTGCTCCCCTCAGCAGTGTATTTCATTGGTCTGCCTGTTCTGTTCCCTGCTCTGGCTCTGGTGAATTCTCTCATCCTCCCGCGCTTCTGACTGTACCCAGTGCTTGTATAAATAAATAAATAAATCTTTAAAAAAAAAATAAAGTCTATGGGTGCCTTCATGTGGGTATGGTGTGGAAGCACACACCTGAAGGGTGTGATCCTCCACCTCTAAATCATATGCAGCATTGTAAATTAATGTTGCCTCAACTTAAAAAAATGGTTCCGTGTAGATTTGTATTTATTTTCTCAATTAAGGGTTTTTATTTTTTTCCTTTTGGCTAATTTCTCTAATTATTCTTTGCCTGTTTTTTCCAACTGGGTGCTGCTGGTCTTCTTGACTTTGTGCTATGAGTTGCAAATACTTTTTCTCAGTTATTATCTTTTGATTTTTCTTGTGGGTTTAAAAAAAAATGGTTGAACTTATGGTTTCCGGCTTTTGAGTCACAGTTAAATACTGTTCACTCTGAGGTTGGAAAGGAAAGCTAAAGCAAGACATAATTTTCATCTTTTTTAAACTGCTTTACTAAGACATAAAAATGTCTCACTTTATATAATTTTATGAATTTGTATGTACCCCTGTGAAACTATTGCCTCGATTATAGTGATGATTTCATATAATGTTATAATTTATTTTAAAAATTTAGACCTTTGGTTAAAAAAATTATCCAAGTATATAATGTGAGAAATAGATCCAACTTATTTTTTCAGGTGGATCCCTCTTGTTCTATCACAGTTTATTAAATTGTTCATTTTCCCCCTCTGATCTAAGATGCCATCTTCATTATATACTAACTTCGTGTATGTACTGAATTTGTCATTGTTTTACTTATGAAGATATATTTTATTATCTTCTTGATAGGAACAGAAACTTCTCGATACTTTTACAGAGTTTTCCTCATAGTTTTCTTATTTTTATTCATGAACTGTAAAGATAACTACTGAATTCAAAAAAAGACACCCAAAAAAGCATGTTGGGATTGTGTTAAATTTCTTGGTTAACTTTGGAAAAATGATATCTTTGGGACATTGAATCTTACTCTCTGAGAATATGGTATATCTTTCCCCTTATGTAGGTGTTCTTTTGTGTTGTTTGGTAGCAAATTAAAAGAAAGCTATGCTTATACTCAAGGGAATAATAGTCCAGGTTAAAAAAAATTTGGTAAGAAATTAAAAAAAAAGAACCAAATGAAAATTATACCACTGAAAAAAACCCCTGATATTAGAAAAAGCAATAAATAGGTTTATTATCATATTAGACATATATGAAGAAACAACTCAAAGATTAGTTGGAAAAAATTCTAAACTGAAATTCAGGCAAGAAGATGTAAAATAAAGGAAAATGTGTATTAGATATAATTTATATAATATGTAATATATAAAATTCATTGTTATGTAATTATACAGACATGTATGGTATATATTATACATATGAGATAAGGTAAAAATTTAACATAGGCATAACTGGAGTTGCAGAAAAACAGAAGAGATAATAAAGCAGAAGCAACACTTGAAGAGAAAACACTGATACTTTTCCCCGTTAAAGTGTCTAACTTTTATTTAGTACTTTATGTGCTGGGTGAATATCAGCAATTATCCCTTGGCTATTACAACTTTCCCATAGCCTGCTCCTGTGAAAAATTTGTGCTATTGGCAATATCACTGGAGTCCAAATCCACTAGGTCATTTTTTTTTTTTTAATTGAAGATCTTATGTTTCTAGGGCATTCTTTTTTTTAGAAAAAAATCAATAGCTTTTTTGGGATGTGATTCTCATACCAAAACAAACAAAACAAACAAACAAAGTATGCACTCAATGCTTTTAGCCTATTTATAGGCTAAAAGTTATACAATCATCACAAAAATCAATTTTTATTCTTTTTACTTGTTTTCTCATCTCTCTACAGCAATATAGTATATATCCTGCAAGAGGAAGTAGTTGCTTATCATTTCTTTCCCAATAGTATTATATAACAATAAAAATAACCCACCACATTAGATGACTACTGTTACTGAATACAGCATGACCAGAGGGAGCATCTCTCTAAGTGCCTGTTCCTTCCTCCCTTGGCTGAGAGAGAAGCAGTGATAGAATAATACTAATTTGTGCTACTCTTTCTGCAAATACTTGGCTTTGTCCTGGGCAACTGAGCTGGAAGCTTTGTCCAGGCAGGCTGGGCTCTATTGTCTAATTCAGAGACAAAAAGAATTGAGAGCTCTTGACCGTACACACCCGGAGGCTGCCTGCAGGCTTGGGTTGCTAAGTGCACTGTTTAACTTAGAAGTGCCTATTTTCCTGGATCTCTTGACCAGCCAACGTTGCCGCAAGGACTGGGGGACTATAGGTGGAGTAAATTACGCCCACTGGAAGGGCCTTTGAAGGGCGGAGCTAAAGTCAAAGAAAGGAGAACCCTTTAAATAAAGAGCCTCAGGACTGCAGCTTCCACCTCCGAGGGGTCCTCGGGTAGTCTCCATCTGTGCGAAGGAGCCTCAGGCCTGGAAGATGATGGAGCCGGAGGAGTACAGACAGAGAGGTGAGTGATGGGCACCCCTCCTGTCCCTATGGCCTCTCCTGCAGGAAGTACTGCTGATGGGTGACCCTTAGATTTGGGGGTGTCAATCAACTGGAGGTTGAGATTGCCTTCTGAGAAATTTTTCCTGAGAAAGGAGTGTGAGATGAGAGTTTAAAACTTTTCTCCATTTTTTCATTCTTCTTCTCATACACTCACTCTTACATACATCCGCTGGGCCATGTTGCTTTCAACTTTCCACAAGAGAGAAGATTTGGATTCCTGAGCCACTAAATGGGGAAAAGGGAATTATTTGCATTCTGAATTAGAAATAAACGTTCCTAAAGTGTTGCATAGTTACTGCACTTTTTTCCTTAATATTCATGTGTGAGTCTCTTAGTGGGATTCTTTCATTTAGTTAGTCAGTCCATAAACCTTCAGGGAGCACCTACTCTGTATCAACCTTGTGTGACGAGCAAAACTAAATGTTATTCTGTTTTCAGGCATGGCTCTCTCCTAAGAGAGGAAATAGATATTTGCCTGCAATGTCTCATAAAGTTTTATGTCTTCAGCCACTATTAGGTCAGATTGCTTAATTTTTTTTATTTTGCTACAAGGTGTTGTCCCATATTAAAATCTGCGTTTTCCTCTGCACAGATAATGCACTAGGTGGTTATCAGTCTACACTTTAGTGTGTGTTAGCCTTTCCAGCTGAGGGCTGGTTCTTGAGGACATTTAGCCTGTGAGCAAGACACAAATAAACTTCATGCTATTCTAGACAAGTGGAGGGCCAGGTCCCATGCTCTCAGAGTCCCGCTGGGTACCCTTGGCTGGCCTTGGGGAGGGGTGGCGGGGAGCAAAAAAGAGAAGGGTGCTGATTCGCTCATTGTCTCCTTCAGTTTTGCCCTGGGGCTAGTCCTCCTTACAAGGATTTTGCCTGAGTTGGTGCAGAGGGAAGAAATGCAGTTCTTTATTTTATTTGTGCAGCTAATAACCTAATGAGCAGTAATGAAGGATTAGAGTTATTGAGAGAGAAGAGAGGGACATACACAATGCCACAGACAAAAATGGGAGAAAGAAGTGAGAAAAGGGAAGAGAGAGAGAGAGAGAGAGAGAGAGAGAGAGAGAGTGTGTGTGTGTGTGTATATGTGTGTGAAGGGGCGGGAGGGAGGGAGGAGCACTCAGAGCAGGAGCTAGAGGCTATGAAGATTGAGACTCTCCTGGAGAAATGAAAGGAAGGAAAAAGAAATTGGCAGTGACTTCAGAGTATTAGACTGCTATTTTTCTTTTTTATTCATTTATTTGATGCTCATTCTTTTGAGCATCAAAAAATGTTGTAGACACTGAAGCAGGGAGGGAGATTTCCTTGATTACAGGCTGGAGCATGTTCTTTTTAAATAGCCTACACCTTGAAGTGTAGTCACCATAGCCCAAGTGCAGGTGCTTAGCCTGGGCCTGTGGTTGTACTTTGGGGATTTCATGAAACTCAGAAATTATGCTCAATAGTGTGTGTGTAAGCCGACAATTTACATCAGATCCTTCCCCCCCCCCAATTTCATGGATTTGCCAATCATTCATATAACTATGTAATGTGAGGAGTACAGCTTCACCCTTTAACTTGCACACATGCCTCATTCACTCTTTACCGCTTCACCTAAGCTCCAGGGCCAATACGCTGTCACCCTCTGTCCCTCTGTTATACCTCTTCCCTCCCTCCCCTCCCCTCTGGGAACCAGAGTATTGTTCACAGAGTCTAAGGATGTCTTTTATTGTGTTTTTCCAGTTTTTTTTTTTTTTAAGATTTATTTATATAAGCACTGGGTACAGTCAGAAGCGCGGGAGGGTGAGAGAATTCACCAGAGCCAGAGCGGGGAGCAGAGCAGGCAGAAGGACCGAAGTACACTGCTGAGGGGAGCAGCGGGCGGCAGGAGAGGTCTGCGCGCCATGTGGGACCCTCCTCCAGTGGCTGGGGAGCAGCCGGGGATCGAACCGGCGGTACAGAGGCTGCGGGCAGCTTCGCAACCCAGCGCTCAACCGCTGCGCCACCGGGGAGGCCCGCCAGTTTGTTTTCTTTTCTTTTCTTTTCTTTTTTCAGTTTGTTTTCTTTGGTTATTTATATTCTGCAAATGAGCAAAAACTTCTGCTAACTTGCACTTTCTAAATCAGATTCTTATAGAGCTCCATGGGTCTAAAAAAGGTGAGGAGTTTATTGGTTTGGTGAACAATTAGATTTTTCCATCTTTTATCAGAACCTGGTCTGCAGTTTGCCTGCTGTGCTGACAGAGTGTAGGGAGAGCATATGCTTGTGTGAATGTGTGTGGACGTGTGTGTGAACAATTTTCGGACAGAAATCATTATGGAGTTTCTACTGAATGTGCAAGGTAATGAATTATTAGACCTGGTGTTTTGAGAAAAGAAAGGCAGGAAAGACAAGATGGATCTGGATAAAGGAAGGGGTAAGTGAAGAAAAGGGCACTGAAGTTTTATATTTGGAGATTTTCTCTGTCGCTTACTTTGCATTCTTGTACTCCCTCCATCACTTGTTACTCATTTTTCAAATTCTGAAAACAAGGCCTATGCTGGGGATGACAGTCACACCCCATCTCAGTCGATGAATCCATTTCTTAGACCAAATCTTTCTGCCTCCACACCAGGGGGACGGGTCAGGGGATGTGAGTCTGTTTTCTCTGCCTTCCTTGTAGGGAAGGAGATGGTGGATTACATCTGCCAGTACCTGAGTACAGTGCGGGAGCGGCGGGTGACCCCCGATGTGCAGCCCGGCTACCTGCGATCCCAGCTCCCTGAGAGCGCCCCCGAGGACCCTGACAGCTGGGACAGCATCTTTGGGGACATTGAACGAATCATCATGCCTGGGGTGAGACAGTGCCCACAAGGGTGATTCTAGATTCTGGGGCATATCAGGGTGGGTGCTAGGCCTGAAGAAAGGCTGAGCATGACGGTTCAGGCACTCAGCCAACATCCACGCCTGTCTTCTGGGCACTTGGAGGGCCAGGACTTTGACTAAAATTGGGTTTCTGATGCAGGTGTTCTGTAGTGTTGGGAGCTAGAGGGAATAAGGGCCACATCCCAGGTCCTGGTCAGACAGAAGTGCGGAAATCTAATGGGATGAGGTGGGAAGGGAAAATCAGGTCTGAGGGGAAAGAACAGCTGTGGAGAGCAAGATGGAGAGAGGAGACTGGAAGATAGTCCCTGACACCCCAGTTGGCAGAACCTACAAAATTTTGAGTTATGCCAAGGGAAGGAGGAACACCAAGAACATAACCCCCTGCAGCCCCAGGAGAGAGCTGAGTGAGCTCCTCCTGGTCAGCCTCTTCCTTTCTTCTCCGTGGGTTAGACATCATGTCCTTCCTGACCAAGGAGAGGTGTTTTGATTGAGCTGCTTTTCGAGAGTAGGAAAGTTTTTTTTTTTTTTAAAAAAAAAGATTTATTTTATTTATGCATATAAGAGCTGGGGTACAGGCCAGAGGTGCAGGGGTGAGAGGATTTACTAGAGACAGAGTGGGGAGCAGAACAGGCAGATTGACTGAAATACACTGCTGAGGGGGGAGCAGGGGGTGAGATAGGAGAGGTCTGCTGCACCATGTGGGTTAGCTCCCTGCCTGGGAATTGAACTCATGCTGTCATGCTGCAGTGGCTGGCAACAGCTTGATAGTGCTGAGACTTAACCCCTTGCACCACTAGGGAGCCCCGGGAAAAGACTTTTCCTGAATCACCTTATACTTCCACTGAGGGATGGGGTGTGGTGGCTGAGGGGTTGGGCACAGCCTGGTGATATCCAGGGGCCAGGGAACATGCAGAAGCTGGTTCATACACAGGGCTTGAGCTGGCGCTGCCACCGTGGGCTGTGACAGCATCCTGGCCACCAGGGTAGAGGAGCTATGTGGTACTCATGCTAAAAGCGCACCTGTCCTCCCCACAGAGGGCCTGTCCCTCAAGAGCTCGATGCCACAGTCTGCCAGTGCTAGCTCACGATAGCCTAGTTCATTTAATCCTGCAGTGACTCTATAGCTTAACAGTCAGAAACTGAGACTCAGAGGTTAATTGTCTTCCCATAGTCACAGAATTTGTGCCAGGCAAATCTAGAACTTTAACCTAGGCCAGTGTTACTCCAAAGACTGACTTTTTCTCCTATACTGTTACTTCGGTTGTGAGTGACAGAGTGTCCTGGACTGAGCCTGGCACCCCTCCCCCTTCACCTGCACCCCAAACACCAACTATTCTCATTTTCCCGAATTGCATACAATCAGCAGCTCTTCCTAAGGGCAGTTTCGGATTTGTTTCCATCATCCGCCAAAGAACTTTGGACTTGGAAGTCACAGATATATGCCTGGAGGCAGGGGTGAAAAATTATTCAAACTCAGAAAGTAATGGTGAGTTTGTACAAAGCCAGATACTCATCTCTCTCTGACCACTTAACCTATTTCACAAGGATCTTTTGAAAATTTCCATATCATTAAAATATTAGAAGGCGAGCTCCTGATAAGATTATCTCATGGATTTCATTCTGTAAAATGTTAATCGGATTAACTGTAAATTGGTAGTGAGGCAAAGCAACTGTCAGAAGAAGCGGAAATAAGCTGATTCCTTTGATTGAAAGAAATTCCAACAGTTGCTGGGGGTGTGGTGAGAAAAGTTCATTTCTGGAATCAGAGGTCTGTCTGCTGTGATAAGGGTTCCTCTGGCTTCTCTTAGCTTTTTTATCTTACAAGAACAGACAATTGGCTTTTGATAACTCTGGAGGTGGAAATCCTTCTTGGGGGGTTTCCAAAATACTGTTGCTAAACACACTGATCTCCAAGGCCTGATCTTTCATCTCATCTTCCAGGATGCTCTGGCTTCTGTGAGTTGGCCTGAGGGCCGTTGGCCCTTTGCTTTCTCAGTTGGGTTACAACTCATTGAAAACTGGATTACATTTTTCCCTCCTGCCACCAAATAGACACAAAGAGAAGAAAATCTGTCCTGCTCCAGTTCCAACCCCTGTTAGGAAAACCTCACGTACCCTTCAGGAGGGAGTGGAGCAGCACGGGGAATGAGGGTAGGGGGTGTGGGAGTGAGGGGTGTGTGTGTGTGTGCTGGGGAGGCGGGTTGCCATCCCCCTTGGGTGCTTGGGCTCTAGAGTCAGACATCCCTGGGTGTCTGTCTCAGCGCTGTCTTCTGTCCCTCCCAGGTATGTGTGATTGCAGGGTGCTGCCTCTTGTTGATAACCCCAGTTCTCATCTGCACAATAGGGATAATGGTAGAACCTATCTGCAGGGGTTCTGTGAGAGTGAAGTAAGATAAGGCATGAAAAGCGGGTGATATTGTTGTTATCTGCAATGCCTGGTGAAAATCGGAGGAAGAGGTCTGATTGTCTAATAGTTAGTTTTAGATATGTTATATGTAAATCACCATGTGATTAGCTTACCAAATAATATTAATATTTTATATTTTACATTTTTTGTACCCAGGCTGATTCACACAACAACCCTAGAAACAATGATTTATGTTGAGAAACTGAGATAGAGAGAGATGTAGAGGAAAGTTCTGGTTGTAGAGCTCTGGACTGGACATAAAATTTGAGACCCTTTTTAAGAATATAAAATTAGGGCTTCCCTGGTGGTGCAAGGGGTTAAATCTCAGCACTCTGAAACTATGGGCAGCCACTGCAGCACAAGTTCGATCCCCAACCAGGGAGTTGACCCACATGGCGCAGCAGATTTCTCCTGTCTCACTCATTGCTCCCCTCAGCAGTGTGTCAGTAGATCTGCCTGTTCTGCTCCCTACTCTCTATGGTGAATCCTCTCACCCCCACCCACACTTCTGGCCTACACCCCAGCTCTTGTATATAGAAATAAATTAAATAATCTTTTAAAAAAAGAATATAAAATTAAGAATGGATCTCAAAAGGCATCCATGTAAACATAGGACCTTGGAGCTTAATTTCATTAGCTTCAGGATAATTCTACAAGGTCACACAGGTGGCTGGGGCAGAGGGAAGGCTGGTACCTGTGCCCTTGGGCTTAAATCTTATCCTCCTCCTACCAGACATGCTGTTCAAACATTGTTCTTCTCTTGAAGGATTAATGGAGTTCGTGCACGATAATAACTCAATGATACACTAAGATATTGTCTGCTGAGTTCTCAGGAGGGTGGACATCGAGAATGACAATGTTCAGTGGGATAGGGCAGGAATCAAAGGGGACTGGAGAATATGCATATTTAGTAACTTTATGAGAATTCACAGGCTTTGAGGGCCATGTGTGTATGAGAAGTGCCTTCTGTCAGGGGATATTGCATTGCTCAGATGCATGAACTCAGAAATGTAGAGGGCGTGTTTGTCGAGCAGTGAGAAGATGCCAGACTAGACAATCAGTGAGGCTGATGAGCCACTGAAGAGGCTTCAGAGACCAGTTATAGGGCAGCCGCCCTCCCGGCCCACCTCTTCCTCTGTCTGGCTTCATCTGAGTGTGGGCTCAGGAGTTAGCCTGGAGGTCCCCTATCCTTTTCTCTCCTTTCTCCACCCCTGCTGTGAAGCTAAGGACAGCTTTTTTTTTTTTTTTTTTTTTAGTTTGCATTATGGTTTACTCTTGGAGTTGTATATATATATATATATTTAAGATTTATGTATTTATACAAGAACTGGGGGTACAGTTAGAGGTGTGGGAGGATGAGAGAATTCACCAGAGACAGAGCAGGGAGCAGAACAGGCAGAAGGATCAACGACACTGCTGAGGGGAGCAGCGGGCAAGGCAGGAGAGGTCTGCTGCGCCATGTGGGTATCTCCTTGACTGTCCGGGAGTCGAACCCGTACTGCAGAGGCTGCAGACAGCTTCACAGTGCAGTGCTCAACCTGCTATGCCACCAGGGAGGCCCTGGAGTTGTATATTCTATGGGTTTCCACAAATGTACAATGACATTACTCATCATCATAGTATAATACAAAGTATTTTCACTTCTCTAAAAGTCCTCTGTGCTTCATGTATTCACCCCTTTTCCACATTCTCCCTAACTTCTGGCAACTGCTGATCTTTTAACTGTCTCCATGTCATCTAGTTGAAATCACAGAGTACATAGTCTTCTCAGATTGACTTCTTTCACTTTAGCAGTATGGATTTAAGGTTCCAGTCCATACCTTTCCTAATTTGATAGCTCATTTCTTTCTAGTTCTGAATAATATGCTATTGTCTGGATGTAGTAGAGCTTATTTATCCATCACCTATTGAAGGACGTCATGGTTGGTTTCAACTTTGAGCCCATTTACATCCACCTGACCCTCTGCAGGAGCTGCGACCCTCTGTGTGCCTGCAGAGGTTGGCACTCCACCAAACAAAAGCTGCTTTTTGCGAGAAATTAGATGAGGCAAGCAATCTATTCTTTTGGAAGCTCACAGTCCCTTCCTTTCATGACTAGGCAGGAGCAGTATAGGAGACACACATCAGAGACTAATATGAACACTGCTCAAAACCCACAACCCCAGTTGCTATAACAGTTTTCATTTTGCATATTCCCTTCAATCTTTGCATATGTGCCCATATTCCATGCACTAGCTTAGAATATGGGAAATGGAGCAAGAACATCAAACAATGTCTTATTTTCACAGAGTTGTGTCATTTATTTTGTTGTCTTAAAAGTTGGCCAGGGAGGGTCTCTGGAGCAGGAAAGCCTCCTGGTGCCAGCTGTATGCATGTTCTGCTTCCAGGTGGTACATTGGCAGAGTCCCCACATGCACGCCTACTACCCAGCTCTTACCTCTTGGCCGTCACTGCTGGGAGATATGCTGGCTGATGCCATCAACTGCCTGGGATTCACCTGGGTGAGTAGCAATGTCTATATCTGTAGCTAGTAGATGGTGGTGACACCCTGGGCCAGATGTATTTTGTTCTGGCCTTTGTAATGGTTCTAAGTTAAATATGAGCAATGGATCCATTCTTGGAGCTTCGGTTTTATATAAATCATCTCATCTTATCCTTTAACCCTATGGAGTCATCAGTATTGCCCCATTTTGTAAGTAAAGAAGTTTATGTCCTCAGGATCGCACAGCTCATAGAGACAGAGATAAGATTTGGATAGAGATCTGGTTATTGCTACAGTTTGTGACCCTTACTGCACACTAGGTGCCTGTGGGTACCAATTTCCCTTGTGCTCTCATCTTTAAGGGGTTAGGAACATGACTTACGATGTTCCTTAATAAATCCTTAAGCAAACAGCTTTAGGCTTCCTAGGATATCTTTATATATTTTTTTAAAGATTTATTTATTTATGCATACAAGAACTAGGCTACAGGCCAGAGGTGTGTGTGGGGGGATAGTGAGAGGATTCATCAGAGACAGAGTGGGGAGCAGAACAGGCAGATCTACTGAAATCCACTGCTGAGGGGAGCAGCGGGTGAGACAGGAGAGGTCTGCTGCGCCATGTGGGCAGCTCCCTGGCCAGGGATCGAACTTGTGCTGCAGTGACTGTGGACAGCTTCATAGGTTGCGTCTTAACCCCTTGCACCACCAGGGAGGCCCGATATCTTTATATTTTAAACCTGAATTATTATGTGGTATGTAAGGGGAGGGCTGGGGAAAGGATGGAGTGTTACTATCTTTTTTTTAGAAAAGAATGCCTTTCCCCTGGCCTTTAGAATGCTTCTGAACTGGGTATTTTAGGGACTTGAGGAGCCAAATTGAGGAATCATTTCTAATCATTTCTGTTTCTTCGTAGAGCCTTGGTGTTATAGGAATCCCACTTTATTGAGGGTGGGATAAATCTAGAGTCCACATTTCTACTCATTTGCTTGGTAGAAGGTGGGGCACAGGGCCTGACACAGACTTCTTGAAGGAGAAGATAAATTAGGTTCCCACTGGTTTCCAGAGGTCAAGGAAGCCAGCGTGGCAACAGATGTGTTGGGGCCATCTTGGTGTCCTGGGATTGTCCCAATGATGGTCTTTCTCTCTTTCAGGCTTCCAGTCCTGTGTGTACAGAGCTGGAAATGAATGTTATGGATTGGCTGGCAAAAATGCTGGGACTCCCTGAGCACTTCCTGCACTACCACCCTGGCAGCCAGGGGGGTGGTGTATTACAGGTACCTCCATCGACAAAGCCCCTCCCACCCCCACCATAACATGGGGACTAAGTAGTGAAAGAGAAGCCAAACCTTTGCCTGGGCAATTTTCTTGTTGACCATAGAGATTCCCCCATGTCACTCATCTCCATCACGGCCATTACCATGCCATGACCCGGATGCTATCCTGATTGACACCACCACCATCGCGACTAGCGCTTCTGCCTTCCCTACTGCCACTGTTTACTCTTACTTTGCTTATTTTTTTTAAAGGTTTATTTATTTATGCATACAAGAACCAGGGTACAGGCCAGAGGTGTGGGGGATGAGAGAGATAGAGGGTGGAGCAGAACAGGCAGACTGACTGAAATACACTGCTGAGGGGAGCAGCAGATGAGACAGGAGAGGTCTGCTGCGCCATGTGGGTAACTCCCTAGCTGTGTAGCGAACTCATGCTGCAGAAGCTGAGGATAGCTTCATAGTGCGGTGCTTAACCCCTTGCACCACCAAGGAGGCCCCTTCACATGTTTCTTTTTATGCCAAGAGGAATGCAGCATAATGGGCTTCTATAGACTGTGCCCATTGCTGGGTGCTTTTGCATCTATAAACTCTTGTCATCATGAGCACTTGGTTCTGAGAACTTTGAGAACTCCCACATTCTTGGATTCTACTGTGATCTATAATTTTCCTGCTTTCATATTTTATAAGGTAGGGATAACAATCATTTCCCTCAATGTGTGAAAATGAGGATTTAATGACTTCTATTAAATAAAAATAACTACATTGCCCCAAGATGAGAAAGACAGAAAGTTTGCTAGCCCACATGCTAGCTAGCTAAGAGACTTTCACTCCAGTCATGCAACAAGATTAAAATCTGAACCTTGCAGGAAAGACCGATTACTGCATAGGTTGTTAGCAAATAGTTACCACTTAAGATAGTATGTCTGGGAGCGCATACCAAATGTCTGTGAGGCATGATTTTCATCTAATTATCTCACTGAGAAGCCGATATGTGAAAATAGTGCCATTTCCAACTTTGGGGATAGAGTCACTGAAGCTCAGAGAGGTTAAAATCTTGCCCCATGTCACACAGCTTACCAGTGTAAAAATGAGGATTTAAGCCCGGGTCTGTCTACATCCAAACCATGATTTTCCCTGTGTTCATCAAACATGTGGACTCAGTTTATCCTTAACCTTTCTGAGTGTCACTATTCTCGTGCAGACAAGAATTACAAGTATCTCAGAGAGGTTTTATAAGGAGCAATGGGATGGGAGACAGTATTTTATATGAATTGCTGTACAGATGTTGTTGTTATTATTATTATCATCCTGCTGGCTTCCTTGCTGTGGAATCATTTCCAACCACTGAATATCTTGTGGGATGTGATCCATACCACTCCCTATGACACTCTCTAATAGGTTTTTATAGTGGGGCCTATCAGTTGGAGGTTACCTGGCAGTTTTGAGAAGCAAAGACACCAAAGACTGAATGAATGAATGATGAGAAACCATGGAGATTCTTGTTGTTGGTTGAGGTGACCCCCAGGTTTTTTATAACCGGGACAGAACAAACTTCTACCCACCCCTCTCTTAGATAATTTATACTGCTGCTCTGGGAGACCATTGAAGGAATGAGCTCCATTATGTATATGGAAGAGTCTTCCAGGTGGGCAATATCAGCCTAGGGTCAGGAAAGCCACCGGTATCACGACTGAGGACAAAGTCACCAGCCTTTCCTATATCCCCGTTGAAAGAAATGCCATTTTCACACCTAGTAAATTGAGAGTGCTGGGCCTCCCTGGTAGTGCAGTGGGTTGAGTGCAGTGCTGTGAAGCTGTCTGCAGCCTCTGCAATGCAGTTTCGATTCCTGGCTGGCCAGGGAGCTACCCACATGGCGCGGCAGACCTCCCCTGTCTCACCCGCTTCTCCCCTCAACAGTGTATTTCAGTCCTTCTGCCTGGTCTGCTCCTGCTCTGTCTCTGGTGAATTCTCTCACCCTCCCACGCCTCTGCCTGTACCCCAGTGCTTGTATAAATAAATAAATCTTTAAAAAAAAATAAATTTGAGAGTGCTTCCTTTTTTTTAATTTTTAAAAAATACTTATTTATTTATTATACAAGCACTGGGTACAGTCAGAAGAACGGGAGGGTGAGAGAATTCACCAGAGCAGAGCGGGGAGCAGAGCAGGCAGAAGGACCGAAGTACACTGCTGAGGGGAGCAGCGGGCAGCAGGAGAGGTCTCCGTGCCATGTGGGACCCGGGGATCGAACTGGCGTTGCAGAGGCTGCGGGAAGCTTCGCAGCCCAGCGCTCAACAGCTGCACCACCGGGGAGGCCCGAGAGTGCTTCCTTTTAAGCATGTTTTACATGGGGAGCAAATATCTATTGGGTTATCGGAAAAGTCATGCCATTTTTTCCCCTATGTTTTCTACACAAAAATGCATCACGACTTCTGAGAACCCAATATAAGCAAACTTGTATCTAGCAGGGATGAACATTCTCTTTTTGATCTTTGTGGTCTCTCTAATGTTAGTAACAGGTGAAAGTTTGCATTCATTCCTTCCACGGAAAATTAGAGGTGGAAGGCATGCAGTGGAAGGCATGCTGTGTGGTAAATGGAGAATGGGGAGCAGGCGTGTGAGTTGGGGTGGAAGGACAGCTCCGCAGGCTGAGTGCTTCCTTAGGAACAGCTGTTGAACACACATGAACACACACACATCTATGAAGATGGTGGTGGTGGTGGGGATTTAGCAAGAGATGAAAAGGAGAGGCTGCCACAAGGAATCCTTCTTCCACTACAGAGCACAGTCAGCGAGTCCACCTTGATTGCCTTGCTGGCAGCAAGGAAGAACAAAATCCTGGAAATGAAAACATCTGAGCCTGGGGCGGATGAATCCTCCCTGAACGCCCGGCTCATCGCCTATGCCTCTGACCAGGTGAGTTGCCCAACACAGGCCACACTGGCAGGTCTGTGCTTGTCTTTTGGAACCTTAGACCTTGAGTCATTTTCTTCTAGACATGAGCACGCCGGGGTTCTGGGCAGCTTGGGCCTTAAAGAAGGTTGTCTCCAGGAACTGCAGGACATTTGAAGACGAATGTCAAATGTTGTTTGATTCCCTTTGTCATTAGTTTCCGGGGAGTGCTCCCTGCAGGATGACTCTGCTAAAGGTGTCCATGGTCCTTCTAGGCTCATTCCTCTGTGGAAAAGGCTGGTTTGATTTCTCTGGTGAAAATGAAATTTCTGCCTGTGGATGACAACTTCTCACTCCGAGGGGAAGTCCTTCAGAAAGCCATCCAGGAGGACAAGGAGCGGGGCTTGGTGCCTGTTTTTGTAAGTCAGAATGCTTTCTGAGTTTAGCATGATGGAACCTGGTGGTGAGGAAGAGATTTTAGCTGAATTCAGGTAAGGAACATGCTGCAACTAAAACAAAGGATTTCAAATATGTTTTATAAATTATAAGTCTCTGTTTATTGGTATGTAGGAAGTAAATTTGTGGATCATGACCAATTTTTAAAAAAAGAATAGAATGGAAATTATTAGGGTGCATTCCTGTAGCCAGAATAGGCGTTGTTCGTTGAAACTTTTATTTCAAATACATGTGTATAAACATACTAGTTATGTAAAATGTATTCCTTACCATGGGTCATGATGAAATACAGGTGAATACAGTGTCCTAGTGGGATGGGTGGAGTAGATAATATCTGTGATGAAATAGTTTTTCAGCTCAAATGTCTCACATGAACCCATACCCCACCCCCCAATCCCGCCCTGTCCCGCCCTTAACTGCTTTATTTTCTTCTAGGTCTGTGCAACACTTGGGACCACTGGGGTCTGTGCATTTGACTGCCTGTCGGAGCTGGGTCCCATCTGTAAGTGTCCATCCTGATCAGCTAGGAACACAAGTAATGAGTCGAAAAATGTTCCCTGGAGTAAGAAACTGAACCTGCTCTGTGGAATGATGTTATCTCTCCTTGATCAATGCAGAGTGTGGGAAGATCCACCCAAGGTCACAAGTGAATTTTCCCAGGCAGACACAGCACTGCTTTCCCGGCCGTGTGATCAAGGGGCTAGCGCTGCTCCCCTTGCAGCCCGTCTTTAGGAGGCAACAGTGGGAGAGCCTCAGAGTTGCTCATCCCCTCATTTATGTCCATATCTACTTAAAGCAGCTCTATCCAAAACACAGGTGAATGAGGCATAGAGAAACATTTCCTAGTATAGGCCGAGAAAAGAAGAACAGTAGGGTAGGAAAAACTACAGTAGGAGAGAATGGCAGAGAAGAAACCCAAATGTGTGTATGTTTGTGTGTGTTCAACAGCTGTTCCTAAGGAAGCACTCAGCCTGCGGAGCTGTCCCTCCACCCCAACTCACACACTTACTCCCCGTTCTCCATTTACCACCCAGCATGCCTTCCTGGGACATCTCCTCCTTGAGGATGTCTTATATGTATCATAAAGATGTATCATACATGTATCAGATATATCATACATGTATAGATGTATTATCATTGCTCTCTGGGCCAGTAGGATGTTGGTTTCTGTGCCACAAAATTATAGGTTGAGGCCAAGAGGGTGTCACATCTCTGACTAGTGAGACAAAAAGGCCAGGGTGAGGTTTTGCAGACTTTCTCCTTAAGAGGAGACGGTGCCATTCAGCCTCAGTCTCCCCCACCCCCACAATACATGCCTTCCTCTCATCCCCCAGGCTCTGACATCTCATTTAGCCAAAACAGGTCATCCATTCCCTGTTCTTCTCTTGCTGCCCACTGGCCAGCTTAGCCTGTCAAGAGGTGCCTTTTAGTTGACCAGTACAACACCCCCTCCTCCCTCCAGACCCACATCTCAATCTGGTGACGTTTGGCTCCTTAGGTGCCCAAGAGGGGGTTTGGCTCCACATCGATGCTGCCTATGCAGGCACTGCCTTCCTGTGCCCTGAGTTCCGGGGGTTTCTGAAGGGCATCGAGTATGCTGATTCCTTCACCTTTAATCCTTCCAAGTGGATGATGGTGCACTTTGACTGTACTGGGTTTTGGTGAGTGTGGCAGCCAAGCATGTGGGAAAGCCTTGCTCTCCTGCAGAGGCCTTAGTCACTAATACCCATTTGGAAACCCACAGGGTGAAGGACAAGTACAAGCTGCAGCAGACCTTCAACGTGAACCCCATCTACCTCAGGCATGCCAACTCGGGTGCGGCCACTGACTTCATGGTGAGTGACCAGGAATGGGCAGCCTGGCGGCCTCTGAGATGAAAAGTGACTGAGTCTCGACTCTTGAGGAGTCTCCTGTATGTCAGTTCCCCTCAGACAGTGGCACACTGAGCCCATCCCATGATATCGCCACTATATACCTTTGATTTCAAGTATCTAGATAGAACTGTATAGAGACACTACAGCAAGCTGCTAAAAATCTTAGAAAATGAGATCAACTTTTGAGGCAGACACATGTTTCTTGAATGTTTGTGGTAATTTTTTGTTCCCTGAAATGTCTTCCCAACCACAATTGGACTGGTTCTCTTTTGCCTCCATCCTGGATAATCTATTTTGCTTACTCAGCAGCAGGGTAGTGGGGAGAAAGGGGCTGAAATTGCTGTCAGCTTTTGTCCCTGCCGAGCAGCACAGGGGCCCTTCCTGAGGTTCTGAATGCTGCCAAGCCTTGCTGGTCTCCTCAGCTACTTGCATCCTTGTCTCTCAAAACTGCCCATATGCCTCACCTGTACCATCTAAGGAAACAAGGTCCTTAAATTTATTCCTCAATTGAAAGATGAGCCCTTCCTATAATTATAGGGAAGACGTGGATGTTGGGCATGGAAGACATGGATATTGCATTTAACGACCCCCTGAGAGGCAGTGGAGCAGATGAGCTTGGTTGGGAATTCCATACCAGCCACAGGCCTTTGGGAAGCTGGCTGGACCCCTTTGAACCTTGGCTCCCTCATCTGTAAAATGGGAACAGTTTGCACTGGCTTCAGAAGGGTTTGTGAGGATGAAATGGGAACATCCCTGTAGATGACTTAGCACAATACTTGGGAACAGGCAAACGCTCAATAAATGGTGGATGTAATATCCCTAAAAGTTCTTCTGTCAAGCTGCAGAGATTGGCTGTCACAAAGCCATCAAGCACACAGGTGCTGAAGCCAGATCCTTCATCTGTTCACTTCTAAGGCCTTGGGAAAAAGACTTAAAGTGTTCTAGGTCTCCTCATCTATATAATGGGTGATTATGACAATACTTGTTTCTTAGGCTTGCTGTGAGGATTAAGTGACTTAATCTAGTGAGACACAGAGCAGTGATTGTGAGCCATGTGACTTGTCTACTTGGCCAACTGAGGTGTCTTGCCCTTTCAGATCTAAAACAATAACTCCATCTCTTGATTATATTGCTACTCTACAGCCGATACTTCCTTTAGACTTCTGAAGATTTTCGATTGGAATTGCAGGCAGTAAGAGGTTGAAAAAGTAGCATTTTGATGCTTTCATCTCTGCTGCCCTCCCTGGTAGGTTTTCAGTAATTTTTTTAAATAAAAAGAAAAAAAAAATCCATAGTAGTCCAGAGAACAGATATCATTAGGGTGAACTCCAGGTTACTTTTCTGAGTGTTAAATGATGCCCATGCACCTATAAGTGGATTTGGATCACTGTACCTTAAGATCATTATTTTATCTTTGTCCATTTTGAATTTCATGTCACTTTTATTTTCTCCCTATTTACAATAATAGAGCAAGTTCTCCCCGTGGCTCACTCCTATCAGTCTGGAGATTTTATGGTGTTTTCTCTCCGCCAGACAACTTATAAAAATATTAAGTTTTCCCCAGCACTGGTCTAGGGGAACCTTCCTATTTATATTTCCATATCCAGAAGGTGCTGGTTTATTCTGCTCCTTCCTTCACCTCTAATCCTACGGATTTAATTTTCAAGTCTCTATGAAATTTGGAAAACTGAAGCTGCTCTCTGTTGTGATCCTGGGGGTTTTCAGTGCTGCTCTGACCTTTGGCCCAAGCTATTTTGCACTCAGGTGGCTGCAGTTTTAAAGAGAAGCCTAACTATGTTTGAGATGAGCCAGAAATAAAGCAGCACCTTAAGAGAAAAGGCTTAGGGACCAAATCCTCAGGGCTTCGGGCTAGATTCTGTGACACCAGGGAGCTTCCTCTCCTCCACACTAGTGGAGGGGGCAAAGTCTTACCCCTAACTGGACAGGACCTGCAAATCCTGGGCAGGACACACCGGAGGCATAGGAATACCTTGAGTTAAAGAAGAGCCATGTCACCCTGTCCAAATCCCCTCATTTCCAACAGAAAAGATCAGCTAGAGCCACCCTGTGGGCCCATGGGGAATAGTTTTGGAATAGTGACAAGAGGGACAACTGGGGATACAGGCGGAGTATGAAGAAATCAAAATGAAAATCATCTCTGCCACTCCTTTTAAATTTGCTGATGAAATAAAGTAGCTGGTTGGCCATAACCATCAGGAAAAGTGTTTTTAGAGAAGGCCCCTATTATCTATTCATTATTCTCTCGGGGGTTGATGCTTTTTCCATGTTAGAGGGATTTTCGTGTCATGTCCAGGCTTAATGCCCTCTGCTGGTAAGTGAAAATCCCCAAGCTGGTCCTCAGCACTGCAGAGTTTTACTTGGAAACCAAAAGCTTAGTACTTGGTGGGGGAGAAATATAAACAGAGGGGGAATGTCCCAACTGTTCCTGGGTCAGGAAAAATAGGGTGAAGGATGAAAGTGTTTATGTTTTTGAGGATTTGGCAATCCTGTGGATAAGAGGTAAATATTTTTTTTTTTTTTTAACTCAACAGAATTGTGGTAGAACCTTTCTGATTTGAGGAAGAGGTCATTAGAAACCACATTACGCATCAGAATTACTACATGTGTTCCCCAAGCCCTTTGTTCTGTTTTCACATCTGAGAAATCAATTTGAAATTTGTTTGAAATTTTTCAGATTAAGAGTGCTTCAACCTTGAACTTGGCGACCAGGAACAAAGGGTTGATTTTAGAGTTACTGGATTATGAAATGTAGATGCACATTTGAAATCTGAAGTGACATTTGGAGTGACATTTCCTGAGGCACAGGGATATCACAGGAAAGATTCAGGAAAGACAGGGGGATCGAAAAATGATCATCCCAGTTCTAGAAGGAATACCATTGTGATTTGTAGCCCACATTTTCCCCATCTTAATAGCCAGCACTTACCCACAACCTCCTGTGAAGCTTTTGTCCCTGGGTGGTGCTATTTTTCCCCTTCTTGTGAAGGCCAGTGAGGTGTTGCTGCCCAAGGCCACGGCCTGTATGTGGCAGGGCAGGAGGAGACAGCCAAGTCTGAGAAGCTCCAGGGTCAGATCTCTTGACAGACAAATGGTGGGGAGGAATAGAAATAGAACCTAATTTTTGCCATTCAAGGAACTTAGGTTCTTTTTAGAGAAAGTACGGTATTGTCTGTCCCTTTCTTGAATTTCAGCCGGGCATGGAATATTTAAAGTGGCACTTAAAGCCCAGTGTCTTTTCCTGGGTTCAGGGTCATGCAGTTGCTTTCCACTTGCCCTAGTCTTGGACAAGAGCCCATTGGCCACCTTCACCTGTGATTTGGTCACATGATGGGGTATCTTGCCTTGGCTTCTCTTTAGCAGCAGCTTTGGGAGTCATGGTGACACCGCCCATCCCTGGAGAGCTGTGCAGGCAGCGGGGGGTGAAGTTCAGGAGTGCGGGAGGGAGCCAGGGTGCCCTGGTCTCTAACCATGAACACTGTGTTCCTTTGTTCTAGCACTGGCAGATCCCCCTGAGTCGGCGGTTTCGTTCTATTAAACTTTGGTTCGTGATTCGGTCCTTTGGAGTAAAGAATCTTCAAGCACACATCAGACATGTACGTGATTGTGGCTGAGCCCGGCTTGCTGTGTGTCCTGGGAGCAGGAGGGCTGGCCTCTGCTTTGCAGACCTGCCCAGGGGATCTGCAGCCTATGGCTCAGCTGTCAGGGCTTGTTTTCTGCTCCTGGGACATGATTATTCAGGGTGTGGACCTCTCTGTTAGCTACAGGAAGACTGAACGGAACATGACACTGAGGGCTCTCTGGTGTCTTTGCCCCTGCCTGAGGGTCTCCCCATTCATTTTTCTATCATTGGTCACTGGGGAGTGAAGGCCTCACAGCCTGGTTGGCAGAGAGAGCAAGAGAAAGTAAATCAAATGACAGTATGTGTGGCTAAGCCAGTATCATATCTTCTTTAGAATTACCCAGATTTCACTGGTGACTAAAAATTTGAGTCACCATGATGATCATGTCTGAAATATGGCTCCTCTCACTTAGACAGACAGACCTTCCAAATCTGGAACAAACAATGCCGCTTTGTGCCACTAGATATTTACTGAAAAGCCTATTTTGTACTATTTATTTTAGCTCAATTTAACAACAGAATTATGGTTCTCAGAGAGGAACCCAGAAGCAGATGAGGCTGGCATAGTCTGCCTGTCTCTTTCTTCATGGAAGGGGTGGGACTTAACTAAGAACTTTGTCCAGCAGTATTTCTCGCATTTCTATAAGAGCCCGTGTAGAAGACAAAGTCAGGGCTCAGAGCAGCAGGGTAAATCCAAAGACCCTGCCCTTTTTCACTGTGTTGGTCTTTGCTCCTCCACCTTTCCTCTGAGGAATTCCTTTATTAAACTAACACAGCACAAATGAAATGGTTGAAGCGGTGACTATGACCGGTTTACCGTGGGTAGTTTTGCATTGATTCTCAACATCAAGCTGTTTATTAACTGGACTTTACCAATGAGTGGTTTACGTGTGTTCTCTCTAGATCCTCAGACTCTAGAATGGAGAGCTGTGACTGGGGAATGAGGCGGTAGAGATTACAGATCATCTGGAAATCTCTTGTGCTTACAATTTAGGACTAGATATTCAATGTGCAGGTGCCTGCCACCTTCCCCAATGCTGCCTTTTGCAAGTCACACCCCAATTGCAACCAACTCCCCAGTTGCCGACATTAGATCCATGTTCCTGGGCTTGACTTTCCAGGACCCAATTATTAGCTTCTGTTTTAGCTCAGGGTTTTCACAGACCCATTCAAATTCCATCCTTAGTTTACTGCCTCTGCACTTCCACCTGTGCATTCCCCTCCTGGATTGCCCTCTTTCCTCCACATGCTGTCAATGGGTGACATTCCACTTCTCCCAGAAGCTTCCCTGGCCATTCCGTCTGTCCTGGTCTCGCTTCCCTGGCATTCCTAGGGTCATGTGTTCAAAACAGCTCCAGAGTCTATCAGGGTCCAATAGCAAGAGATGGAAGTAAAATGAAGTTGGTTTGATGTGAGTCAATTCTATTTTTTCAGTTTGACCGTGATCATTATTATTATCCTCATAGTGCCTTAAATCAAAACACAATTGGAGGGTTTGATTAGATTCTCACAACAGCGCTTGGGGCTAATCACCCTTATCAGTCCCATTCTATGGATGGAGCTCAGAGATGGTATTTGCCCTGCTCACATGTGGAAGGCTTCCTTTCTTCACAGTTCTGGGCTATTTTTGACTAGCTGAACTCTTGAAGGTTATATAAAACCAAGTTTTGTATCTTTCTGTTATAGAGCAGTGCTCTAGAGAATAGGATCTGGGGTAGACTTTTTAGTAATTTGGTGACCTTGGAAAAATTACTTAACCTTTCTGTGGTTGTGCCTTCTTAATTCATAAGATGGGAAAATAACGACACCTCTCTCAAAAATTCATAGTGACAATTAAATGAGATGATATATACGAAACCCTTTCTCAGCATAGGACCTGCCAATGGACTCAATGATTATTTCCCCTTCCCTCCTGTTCCCCTTCTCCCTCTCCTTATATTTCTTTTCCTCTTTCATCCTTTCTTCTTCTAATGACAATAAGTCATTAGAATCATCATCATCATCATCATCATCATCTCCTATCACCTACAATAGGAATTGGCAAATTTTTTCTGTAAAAGGAGATAGTAACACTTTTTGATATTAGATGGTCATAGTCTCTGTCACAACTATTCAACTTTATCATTATAAAACCAAAACTACCATAGACAGTAGGTAAACACATAGCTGTGTTCCAAAGTACTTTATTTACAAAAAACAGATGGTGGTTTGGGGAAGGTGGAGCGGCTGCATTTGGCCTAAGGGATGTCACTTGCCTTCCCTGCCCCAGAGTGGGTCAGGTCACTAGTAGTAACACTGCTTTCAGCTCCCATAAATGTGGTTTTATGGTGGCAGAGGTGCAGTCTCTACTGTTCCTTCTCTCCCCCTCCCCAGTTTCTGTCTTCTTGCAAACAGCATGTCCTGTAGATGCAGCAGAGCATGCTGGGAAGACACCTGCATTCTGCCACTTGTACCTTGGGGAGGTCACTTTCCCTTCCCAACAAAAATGATGTCTGAGTCTCCTTCCATGCTCAAAGTGTCATTTGCACTCTCTACACCTCACCTGATTCTGCCTTTTTTTTTTTTTTATCCCAATGTGAATTCAGATTTACTGGGAAAATTTTTTAAAAATATTTTATTTTATATAATTCTTACATCTTTGCACAATGTATGCATTTTCATTTTGGTTATATCCCCCATACAATTGCACCCTCCCCCCTTATTTTGACTCTAGTTCTTCCTCTCCCCGCCCCTCCCTAATCTCCCCCCTTGTCTTTATGGTACTCATGCAGATTTAAGAAAAATTTGCTCAGAAAGATACCAAAGTTGGCAGGATAGTCATGTGGAAATAGCCCTGGAGGGAAGGAGATACAGGGCAAAGTCTTGACAAAATTAGAAAATAAATTGCAAAGCTATAAAACAGCCTGAAGAATTTAGAAGACTGCTTCTCTGCAAAAAAGACAGGAGTCTTGAATGCAAGAAAGGTTCTTGGGGCAGTGATTGCAAACAGTTTTTTCATTTATTTATTTATTTTGGAGAAAGTTTTTTTTTTTTTTTTTCTAAAGATTTATTTATTTATGTATACAAGAACTGGAATACAGGCCAGAGATATGGAAGCGGGGGGGGGGGGGTGAGAGGATGCACCAGAGACAGAGTGGGGAGCAGAACATGCAGACGGACTGAAATACACTGCTGAGGGAAGCAGCAGGCGAGACAGGAGAGGCCTGCTGCCCCATGTGGGTATCTCCTTGGCCGGGGATCAAACTTGTGCTGCAGTGGCTGCTGAATAGCTTCATAAGTTGCATCTTAAACCCGTGAGCCACCAGGGAGGCCCTTTTTGGCAACAGTTTTAAATCGACAATGCAGTGGAGTGAGAAAGGGTGAGTTTTGTAGCAACCTCCTTCATCGAGGTCAGAGATGAGATGAGCTAAACACTTTGAATTCTCTTGAACTAGACTAGCAGGTCTGACAACTGGCTGATAGTGATTTCTTAGCAAATATTTTACTGAGAGTCTTCTGGACGGTTGGAGATATTTTTAAAAATGAGGGCCCAGCCCTGTCTTTGTTTAATTAATTACTCTAGGTAGAATAAGATAAAAAATTCAAGAAGATGGCAAACTTCGGTGAAAGATTTATTAATCTAATAATTTATCTAATGGTACAAAGTTAAGATCTCATTACGGTAAAATATATATAACAAAATTTACCGCTTTAATTTTAATTGTATAAATTCAGTGGCACTAATTATGCTCCCAATGTGTGCAACTATCCCTACTATTTCTAGAACTTTTTCCATCATCCCAAGCAGAAAGTCTGTATCCAGGAAATAGTATAAAGCCTTCCTCGTAATGCAGCTGGCGGTGATATGAAAAAATATGTTCTCTGTGGAATGTCCAAGAAAAGGGGATGAAAGGGCATTTGAGGTGTAAGATATGAAGAGTTTTGAGAGAGAATAGAAAGATGTCAGCTTAGGATGCGATAGCCAACAGGGTACCTTTATGTGCAGTAGAAATAGGGTCCTCCGGGCATTTGCAAACCCATTGGAGGCACCTGGCTAAGAACCCAGAGCCTGCACTAGCTTTTGCCTCTCGCTCAACCCCCAGCCAGTCAGGACCTGGGAAGGCAGGATCTGAAGCCAGATCACCTTGATTGTAAAGTACGTGGCTTCTGGTTCTGGGGGTGACTGGAAAGTGGGCCCTCAGACATGAGTTCTCAAGGTGAATCTGATGTAACAGGAAATAGGGAGCCATTAGAACTTTTCCAGCCTGGAATATGAGCAGAATCAAATGGAGAAGAAAATCAGGCAGAAGTCACTCCAGGTCTTCAGGACTCTGGTTCAAGGATTTTTGTAGTCGATTATTAATTAATGTCAGTTATTAATTTCAGTTCTCTATTTTCAATTCTAGGGTACTGAAATGGCTAAATATTTTGAATCTCTGGTCAGAAATGACCCTTTCTTTGAAATTCCTGCCAAGAGGCACCTTGGCCTTGTGGTTTTTCGCCTGAAGGTAATACCATCTCCCATGGTTTGTGAATGATGCTAGTGGGTTGTCAGTCTTTCAGAACTATAAATACTGGCCTCCTGGGTATGTGTACAAGGGATGTGATGCAGATTTCGCTTCTCTTTGTCCTTCAAACAGGGTCCTAATTGCCTCACAGAAAGTGTGTTAAAGGAAATGGCTAAAACGGGCCGCCTCTTCCTCATTCCGGCTACTGTCCAGGACAAACTCATCATCCGTTTCACAGTGACATCCCAGTTCACCACCAGGGATGACATTCTGAGAGACTGGAAACTCATTCAAGATGCAGCAACTCTCATCCTAAGTCAGCATTGTACTTCCCAACCTAGCCCTCAGGTTGGGAACCTCATCCCTCAAACATGGGGCCCCAGATCCATGGCCAATGGAATGTCCCTTGAATCTGTCAATGAGGCAGGCGATGACCCAACCCAGGCCAGGAAGATCATCAAACAACCTCAGCGTATGGGAGCCAGTCCTGTGAGAAGGGAAGACAGTGGCCATCTTGAAACCCTGCTGGACCCACTTGATGACTGCTTTTCTGAGGAGGCCCCAGATGTCACCAAGCACAAGTTGTCCTCCTTCCTGTTCAATTATTTGTCTGTGCAGAATAAGAAGAAGGCAGTGCGTTCCCTTAGTTGCAATAGTGTTCCTGTGAGTGCTCAGAAGCCGCTGCCCACAGATGTGAAGAATGGAGCCTCCTCCCGGATCAGAATCTTCTCTAGGTTTCCAGAAGACATGATGCTGCTGAAGAAAAGTGCCTTCAAAAAGCTAATCAAGTTCTACAGCGTCCCCAGCTTTCCCGAATGCAGCTCTCACTGTGGGCTCCAGCTGCCCTGCTGTCCTCTGCAGGCCATGGTTTAGACCAGGGGTTTCCACCAGAACCTGCAATGTGTTTCAGGGAGTCTGTGACCCCTCACACTTATATGCCAGATCTATGTGCTTATGTGCATGTGCATTTTTCTTGGAAGAGAGTCCGTAATTTTTGTCAGGATGCAATTGGAGAGTTTAAAATAGCATTCTTGAGAAGGTTCCAGCAGGTTGGTCAGAAAGAAAAGGCCCATGGTGGTGGACTGACAGGCAGCTTCTGTGATTTAGCTTGTGACATGAATTATATTGCAGTAATAAATTGTGCTTTTCTCTGAACAAAAAAAAAAACTCCTATCTCGTGTGACTTAATACCACCAAACACATTGATTAATCGTTGTATGTTCTGGCGCCTAAATGAATGTACTTATACTAGAGATTTCAACTGAAAAATGAGTTTAAAGGAGCCCTTGGAGTGAAGAAGGCAGGCTGCTTGAGTTAGGCACTATGAATTACAGTGCACAAGTCAGGACACTAGGGCCCCAGGTCACATAGCTTAAAAGTGGTCAAACTGAGGTCTCCTTCTTTTCAAAAGACCATGGGGTTCTCACAGAGCCATACTGTTCAAGGTTGCATTTGATCAGAAGCCGCTCGTGGGTCTTTCAGTACATTTTCAAGTTTCCTCTCTAGGTTTGAAACTTGTGCAGTTTCCATTTTTTCCTGAGCCCTATAGTGAAGCTCAAAGGCAATTTACCTATGATAATTCATAGACCAAAACATCATTTTCTCAGATGGCACTTTTGTTTCAGATGGCACTTTTACAGAGAGTGGCTCTGAACTTTGGTTATATTAACAGTGTCAAAGGTAAACAGGAATGGGACCTAGTTAAAGTGGTAAATTTTAATTAATAATATACTACTGCAAAAGGGAGAAGAGCCAGGAATAATTTTCAACTTTGATCTGTATGGAGATCACTGGGCATTTTATTTTTTAAATTTTTAAAAAGATTTATTTACACAGGAACTGGGGTATAGGTCAGAGGTGCAGAAGGGTAAGAGGATTCACCAGAAACAGAGTGGGGAGTAGAACAGGCAGACGGACCGAAAACACTGCTGACGGGAGCAGTGGGAGAGGTGGGAGAGGCCTGCTACACCATATGGGAATCTCCCTGGCCAGCTGGGAACCGAACCCACGCTGCAGAGGCTGGGGACAGCTTCACAGTGCTGCGCTCAACCTGTTCTGCCACCAGGGAGGTCCTCATTGGGCATTTTAAAAAGAGAATGAGGGAGTAGGGAGGGGCAGATGGGGGCTCAACAGGCTCAGGGAACGAAACACAAAAGCAGGGAGAGGGCATTGGTATTGGTCCATGTGAAAACCATCTGGGCTTGCCAACTGCAGCTTGTGGAGGTTACAGCCCTACCTTCCCACAGAGACTGGAAGATGCGTGACTGGAACAAACAGCCAATTCTTTGGTAGCCTTGAGTTTTTGCTGGTGAACTTTAAGCGGGGGCTGGGGTCATCCTAGGTTTGCACCCATGAGCTGTTAAAACTAAGTTCTTGTTCATGTCTTTATAGGGCAAAGTTCAGGCGTGGATGACAAGAGGGCTCAGAGAAGTCTGGCGAGGATTTAGTCAAGGAGAGAATCTTTGTCAAGAACTTAAATCTTCATGTTGCCTCTTGTCCCATGACCGTATTCCTGAACTTTGCTGCATCCTGAAATACCGAGTCAAAAAAATACTAATGCCTGGCTCCCATTCCCAGAAATCTTGATCTAATTGGTATGGGATGGGCATGGGCTTTGGGATTTTTGACAGTTTCCTAAGCTCCCCAAGTGCAACAATGTTTGGGGACTTTTGCTCTAGAGCTGCTTGCTATTCTAAAAAGGGGTGTGTGGGCCAGCAGCATTGGAGTCCCCAGGTGCTTCAAATGCACATGAAAGCTTGAAAAGTACTGCTCTGGGCTGGTGGTTCTCAAGCCAAGCCGTGTTGGCGCATCCAAGAGGATGGATGAAAGCAGATTGCTGGGCTCTGAGTCAGTAGGTAAGACCATGACTTTGCATGTTTGGGGCCTCCCTGGTGACCTAGGGGTTAAGTCTCAGTGCTATCATTGCTATGGCCTGAGTTCCCTCCCTGGCCAAAGAGCTACCCACATGGCACAGCAGACCTCTCCTGTCTCGCCCCCTGCTCTCCTAGGCAGTGTATTTCAGTAAATCTGCCTGTTCTGCTCCCCACTCTCTCTCTGGTGAATCCTCTCACCCTCTGTACCTCTGGCCTATACTCTAGTTCTGTGCAAAAAAAAAAAAAAAAAAAAAGACTGCATGTTTGACAAGCTCCCAGCTGATGCAGACACTACTGGGCTGGGACTACATTCTGGAAACCACAAGTCTATAAAGATGCTGTTTTTCCCTGTAACATGGAAGCTACAAGCTATGTGACTTCAGACAAGTCTCTCACCTCCCTGGCTCTAATTCCCCCCCGCCCATCCAGAAATAAAGAGGTGTTTTGCAACCATCCCAGCTGGGTAGATTCACTGTCAGTTCAGGCAGCTTAAAAGAGAACTTGGAACCCTCGGCATCATCCCCACAGTTGTTTTTTGTTTTTTTTTTTGATTTGTTTTTTTTGAAAGCCTTGCCTGCCTTCTTTAGCATCCTTCAGTGCCTAACAATTGCGTGGGACTTGCCAACCATGACACCAGCTTTTTTGCCTTATCTAAATTGGCCTTATGATGCCTCACTGGCTTGGTGGCAGCAGAGAGCGCGGTGGAAGGGCTACGAGAGGACAAGTGACTACAGAGAGGCAGGGCCACCAGATGACACTAGAGAGAGCCCAAAGAGAAAGAGTAAAGATTCTTTGGGGGCTGGGAGTTCTGCCAGACTTCGGGACTCCAGAACCCAGGCCCCCTGCCTGCTCTGCGCCTGGTTGTTGGCACTGCAAAAGGTTTGACTAGACATTTTCTAGGATTGCTTGAGTTTTGCTATAGCCAATAACATGTGTGTAGAATAGACATGCACTGTTAATTGACTTGAATTTTCAAGTACTGCTCTATGCTGGGTTTTCCTGGGACCTGCACTTTTACTCCCTTGTTTTTTGCAACTATCCCAAGCTGGGTAGGTTCACCATTGGTTCTGGTGATTTGAAAGAGAATTTTGGAGTTCTTGGCATCATTTTCACAGGTTTTAATGGTCAGCAGGGAAAGTGGGAGGTTGAGGAAGCCATCAGGCTGGGAGGGAGAGTTTCTCAGTTTCCAAGTGGATAGTGTAAAATGTGAGTTAAAGTTGGTCAAGTTCCAGTAGGCTCTGGTTATGGAATACTAATATTCTGGCTAAGGTTTTAAGTGATGACCTCTTATTCCCAAAAACACCCCTTGTGTCATAGAATCATGTCACTGCTTTAACAAAACCTCTGTTTATAGCTGGATTCACTATAGTAAGTTTCCAAGTAACACAATTGCACAATGTGATACTCTCAAAAGCAAAATTTGTGTTATCTCCTATCAGCTGGGTTCAGATTCTCACTGGGAGATCATTAAAGCAAAGGCAGAGATACTTCCCAAGTGCTGCCTTACAGGCAATAATTGCTCTAAATCATAGGAAAAGACACAGGGGTAGCCAGGGTTTTTCTTAGGCATCTGCAAGTCCCTTATGCATATGAAGTGCTCAGGCAACGTGTTGGGAGTAATGAGTGGGGAAGAAGTTCCAGTCATGAGTCCTCTTTAGAGTCACCTGAAAGAGTGGATAAGTTTGGAAAATATTTCTAGTGCTGTGTCAAGGGTGGGATTGGAGTCCCCTCTCACCATGTCATTGAGTACCCCTGTGTGAATCCTGGTGATCATGAGTTTGCAACCTTTGATACAGCTGAAAGCTATTTATTGAATATTTTTCAATAGAGAGAGTTTTGCCAATAAGGCTCTTTCAAAGACTGTGCATGGAATTCCCACCTGCTGCATGGTGCTGTTTGTAGGCAGCGGCCAGGATGTTAACAGGTGAGGGTAGCTGGCTTTACATGGGAGCAGGATTTCCACTGGGGTGTTCATTCCTGACTGGCTCCTCTCCCAACTCTGCCATTTTTAAAAACCTAGAATACCATTATTATTATGAGTGGGGACACCTGTGAAAAGTTATCAACGAGGCTGTCAGACTCAGGGTTTGCTTTTTGAATAAAATCAAAAAAGAGACAATGACATCTTATATGTTGGCGTTCATCTATTTTATTATATATTAAAAAAAAATAACACCTTCCCCTAACAAGCTTAGTTTGCAAGTACAAAGAGTAGATGCAAATTGAAAAATAATTATCTCTAAATGTTTTCACTTGTAAAGGTTCAGATGTAATTTTAAAAAGTCTCCCCTTATTGGTATGCATAAAAAATTGCACCTCACAATCTTCAATCAAATTAAACTTGGATTATATCAAGTGGCTGTACTAGGTCCATTCAGTTTCTTTCTGCAAATATTATGAGTGGTTCTCCTAGGGATATTCAGAGTTTCAGAGTTTTATCATTTATGGCATTGTAAATGTCCTCAGTCATAGGCACATACGTTTTTTCTTTGTTATCCAAGAAATACAAGGCATCTTTGATGACCGCAGGATTAAAACCTTCTTCCACGAGGGTCACTTTGCGGTGTTTAAAAGTTCCGGTGACCTCAATGACATCCTGAAAAACATCAAACAATCCATATTGTGCAGTGTTTTGCAAACAGATTAGGTAGGGTGTAGGGCAAGTGGTAAGGGTGGGGTGGTGGAGGGGGGCAGGTCACCTTTGGCATCCCCGGCTCATTTGAAAGCTATGAAAGTGAGGTGTTTTTTTTGTTTTTTTTTTTTAATAATACTGATCCATCATGCTTTCAGAACCTCAACCCTTTGTGGCATCAAGTATTACTGGAATATTATGAACAATGGTGGGGTGATGCTGGGATGATCTACACAGACCACTATTGTATTACAGTTTGTCTGTTAGACTGAAGATTTGTTTCTTCAATTAATAGGTGATGGTTTGAGGCTATTTCAATGTTCATGTCTCTCAACCATCTCACTGTCAAGCAAATATCAGTGCTTTATGAACATCAACAGAAAGAGCTCTACGATCTCAGAAATATCTGGTACCCATATCCTTCCTTTCTTAAGTCTTCAAGTACAGAATAATGGAGCTTAAAGCCCAAAAGTGATGGTGTTAAATTAACTAAGGGGTTAATGTTTGAGAAGGACAAATCTCCATCCCTCTAGTGGTGGTAGTTAAGCCTTTGGTAGTTCCAACTAATTATGCCCAATTAAAATTCATAATGTAGAAAGGTATAGGGCTGCAGTGGATTTTTCCATTCCTTAAAACTGGAAACAATGGGCAGTCGGAGCGTTTCTATTGTAAGCATCTGTTATACATCACCACAGACTCTAAACTATTTCCTAGTACTGTTATTAAATGAACTGTTTTGTCATTTTAGGAAGAAGGTGATTAAGATCTGGTTTCTGCTATTTCTGCTTTCTTGGTTGAGCTTCCTGGAAAGGGTAGTGAAAACTTGGCGAATGTACCACTTGCCATGGTAGAAGGGGAATTGTTCTTTAAGAGACAGGGGACTACTTTAAGAGGGAGGGTCATTGAGAACAAGAGATATCACCTGTATTCTTAGAAACTGGGGTCTTGCATAAGTGGGCAGGTAATCGGCAATGTGCGTATAGAGTTTCTTTCCATCAAATTCATGGTCTTCCTTTATCTTAATAGAGGCCATGCCTATTCGACCCTCATGACCTAGAAATAAAGTGAGAGAAAATCAGATGTGCTGTAGTTATTATTTTTTTTTAATGATACTTTGCTAGTGTAAAGAACAGTGGACTTAGAGATATTACGGCATGGGTTTCTTTTGTATAGCTGGCATTTGTATTTCAAATATATGTTGAAGTGACTGTAACAACAAAATGAATATACCAACAATACAACAACAGTTTTATGCTGATCGAATCTTACATGTCATATCCTATACTAAGTATGTTTTATGGACTATCTCATTTAACCCTCACAGCAACCTTACAAAGAGGTATAAATGTTATTTTCATTTTAAAGGTGAAGAAATTGAGGCTTAAAGACATTAAGAGACTTGTTCAAATTCACATAGCAAATACTAGACAGGTTCAGAAACTGAATGAAGGCAGACTGGCTCCAGATCCTGTACTTATACATTAAGTCCTCACTTAACATTGTGGCTGAGATTCTTTTATTCTCATTTCTGTTACAACAAAATGACATTGAATGAAAGGATGTCATTTGAGGGTCTGCTGTAACTATCTTCCATCTTAGCAGCTTAGATGAAAACAACTGAGTGGGAAATAGAATCCACGGCTAAAGTAATTTTCTTTTCTTTTTGATTCCAGCGAAAAGCCCTTTGTCTGCTGTCAAGAATAATCGAGCCCAGGTTGTTCTTTAGGTTGCAGTATGATGTCTGTTGCACTTCCAGGTACAAACACCACCTTTGAGACTTACTGATTTAATCAAGGTTCTTAATAGCTTCACTTCTCTGCATTTCAGAGAAGCTGCGGGACAGCAGGTGAGGGTAAAGTGCAAGGACCTGCCGTTTTATGCCCTCCTGTTGATGCCCCTTAGTCCCAAGAGGTTGTGCTCTCCAGAGAAAACAGATCCTAACAACTCTTTCTTCCCCATCACACAGGGCCGAAAAGCGGAGAGGTGTTCATAACAATTACCATTGTTTTCTTGTAAGGACAGTGGTAATTAGGTATTAATATCTTCTACCTGCTCCAGCAGACCCTGCGGGAGTGCAGGTCCCCTTCCCTGAACTACTTAGCTGTAATCAGAGATGGAGAAGGAGCTGTCCTCGTCACCTGGGCCCCAGCTTTGGAAATTTCTCCCTTGGTGATTGTGTGTTTACCTATGGGTCTAAGGAAGGCAGAAAACGAAAACAAAGGAAGAACGTCCTCATCTGATTTGCCTTTCATCAAAGGAGGGAGGCAGCAGGATGCTGGAACCTCTTTCTCTAGGGGTCTCGGGTAGCTGTCTGAAAGGCACCTGTCTCAGGAATCTCAAATTTCTTCAATAAGCTCCTTTCAGAATTAAGGCAGAGGCTGATGTAACAAATCTTTAGTCTCCACTGGCACCTGGCTTCTTGCTGTGGCAGAAGCAATACCCAAGTGAGAGGCGAATGGACCTCAGACCTCTTCTTCAACTGCTAAAGGGTGGTTGGGGTTAGTTCAGGTTCCAAAACAAAGTATTAATAGTTCTGTGAGTATAATAGTCCCTAGAGCTGTGCCGTGCAATATGGTCACCACAGGACACACGTAGCTACTAAACCTGATTATAATTAAATAAATGATGGCTATTGGATACCATGCTGGACTATGCACAAACAGAACCTCTGTAGGGAAAATGGAGTCAGGGTAGGGTAAGTGAAAAATTATCAGGCTTTTCC
Source organism: Talpa occidentalis (assembly GCF_014898055.3). Taxonomy (NCBI): domain Eukaryota; kingdom Metazoa; phylum Chordata; class Mammalia; order Eulipotyphla; family Talpidae; genus Talpa; species Talpa occidentalis. Next base: position 18,152,105 of record NW_023601104.1, on the reverse strand, counting down.
GCCCTCCGCCATTAGCATTAATGATGGATCCCTGCGGTCCTACATGCATGCCTGATGGTGGGCACCTGGAGTAGGGTGTGGGCATGGTAAGTGGGTACACCTGGGCTGAGACTGGGCTTGTAAGGGTGGCATCATGGGGATGCCAGCAGAAAGAAGGGAATGAGAGAGGAAAGAGAACAGCAGTGGTGGAAGCAGCAGAGAAGCAGAGACCACGAGAGAATGCCAGAGACCCCAGAAGGAGTGAAGACTTGCCGGGGACCAGGAGGCCTGCCAGCCTCCTGCCCCCCCCGGTACCCCTGCCTGCCATGTACCTGGTAGAAGCTCAATAAAAGCCTGAAAAGTCACCGAGGGATCTAGGACTCTCGAGTCCTGGATCATAAAGAACCTGCACTGTTTCTTCCTGCCACTACAGTCAGGTTTTTTTTTTTTTTTTTTTTTCATTCCCATTGCCAGCCTCTACGGCCATCACCTGCAGTTTTGCTTTCCTCCCAGGTTTCATTGCCCACACATGATATCGTGTTGGTGCAAAAAGCACTTGGGAGCGGGAACTTGGGGCACACAAGGACACCATGGCAGAGAGGTGTTCACTATGGGAGGTGCTCATAAGAGGACCCAGAGAAAGAGCATGGAGATCTTGGCACTGGGAGGCTTGATTGCTGCCAACTTCAGACCAGCCTCCTGCCCCCCTGCCTTCCTCATGCCAATCTCCCTGCTGCCTGCCCACTGGTGTGCCGGTACCTGTTTCAGTGCTTCAGCACTAAAGGCCTGTCAAATCTCTTGAATGCTCCAAGTTCCTTTATCTGTGTGTCCGAATCCATAATGAAACTGTGTGCTAGGCCTCTTCTCCGCTTTCCCACACTACAACCTCTTTATTGTTGCAGAAAGTTCTATTGAGCATTGCAAGTTCTATGGAGTGGTTGGGCAGTTCTGATGTGACAGCTAGAAAAACTCAACTCCCTTTGATGCCCAAACCTAGAAGTTTCTCCTGGTCTAAAGCTGAGAGCTGTGAAGGCCTTTACTCAGCCCTTGCTGAATCAGGGTGAACCAATTCCTGACTGTAGGCAGACCTGTCACATTTCAAGGCTGGCATGGGGCTATTCTCTGTGTAAGAGGCCAGTCAATAGCTGGCGTGGCACCGTGAATGACAGAATCTGAAAGCTGGGGGAGACTTTAGAGTCTCAAATCTCTAGAGTTCATCTTGTCTTTCACTACTGCACGAGTTCTCACAGGATCCCTAGTGGCTACCAAGGCTCTTTACAGGCCCTAGTTGTTGGGAAACTGCCTGCCATTGGAGGCAGCTCATTCAATGGTTGGTCCCTCCGGTAAAATGAGAGTTCTCAGGCGAAAATTTGCTTCCTGGTCAATTCAATCCACTGGTTTGCATTTGGTGCACTAGTACACCACCTGCTCCTGGTTCTACCTGCCTGTTTTCTAATCATTTAAAAATCAATAGCCTCCTTTTCTTTGTTCTTTGCAGTGGCTCCCAGGTCTTACTGATGGTTACACTTGCTCGTGAATTAAAAAGACATGAAGTTTCTGAGTCTGAAACCCCATAAGTTCTGATCCATTAGATCTGGGCTTTAAAGTGTTCAGGATGAAAGGCCAGATTTTTGGAATCATGAGGCATCAGTACTTTCCAGGGTTTAGTTTTTTGTTTTTTTAAATTGTGGACACAGCTGCATAAAGTTCATAATTTTAGCCATTTTAACGTATACAATTCAGTGGCATTTAGTGTTTCACAATGTTATGTAACCATCTCGTTACGTAACCGTCAAGAAACTACTTCTTGAAATTTTTCATCACCCCCAAAGCAGATTCCAGTGTTTTTAAGAGTCACTGGAGGGCTTGTTAAAACACAGCTCTCTGCATCCCACCCCAGAGAGTCTGATTAGGTGTGGGTGGGTCTAAGAAACTGACTTTTAATAAAGTGTGTGATGTCATTGCCACTGGCCAGGGACTCCACTTTAAGGAGAGTGTGGTTAGCTCCATCCAGCTCATCCCCAGATCCTCTCACCTTCTCACCCACATTCTTCTGTGTTGTTGCCCTTTTAAAATTTGGCACTTACAAATGCACACAGCATCCAGGTGGGTCCTGTGAGAGTCTAGCACATGGTACCTTCAGCAATGACCCTTGTGTTAATGCAGCCTGAGTCTAACGTGAGAAGCATTTTGAGCCCCCCACTGTCCGACCCCAGATGTGGCATGTGATGACACTTCCCAACGGGTCACTATCACAGAATGGGAGATGAAGAGGCAACAGAGAGTCTCAGCTATTCTTTAAAAAAATAAAAAGAGCATGAGGTCATGAGGACTGTCACAGTTCAGGAATAAGGGACTTTTTTGGATTTCCATGTTGAATATGGTGCGAGTCCTAGTAACTGAGAGCTGGGTTATTTCAACAGTGATTTGGAGTTATTAACCCTCCGTGATCTCTAATTAAAATGATTTCTTCTCATAACAATCTTCATGTGTACCTTTGTGTTTGGTGTTTCTGCAATGAAAGTGAGTTGGTTCTTTTGACCATCTGCTCTGCTGGTATTATCCCTAATTTTAGTGTCTGGAACCAGGATGCAGTCAAACTGCAGCACTCCCCTCTTGCCTGGCACCACCAAGTGCTTGGAGGCACTCTATGTGATGATTTCAAAACTCAGTGGGATGCTCTGGGGTCAGGGATCTGCTTTCACAGAAAAGTCTGAAGAAAATAAGCTTCACATTTTTTTCTGCGACTAACTTCACTTGCTCTTTTTTTGTGCTTTCAAGTTCAAAGGCTAAGACGCCATTTCCCAGCTATTAACCAGTGACACATCTTTTCTCAAGATGTGCCAATCCTAGTATGGGACCCCGTACCTTGGAGAGATCTGGCTTGCCAGTGAACCTAAGAACAGCTGGTGAGCCGAGCTACAGAGATGTACTTGCATGGCCGATTCAGATGTACTTGCATGGCCGATTTACAGTAGAACATAAACTCCCAGGTGATTGAAAGAGTTGTTTGAGTCTCCACATGGTGGGGGAAAGAGATGGTAAACTTTGCCCTGTGGTTAAAATTAAATTCAGTTACTGTAAGAGTCTAGGCCTAGATTTATAACATCGTGTGCATACCTGGCACAGGTACTCCATAAACATTCACTTCTTGGACAAAATCAACCAGTCCTAGTATGTCTGCCACTTCAGTAGTGGCCACATTTTCTCCTTTCCACCTGGAAGAAAAGACAGCATTAGCAGAGGTTGCTGGGCCTCTGGCCTGGGCTCAATGACAGAAATTAGGTGTCATCTTCAGATCTCTATGGAGTGGCTGTACTCATTTTCCTGTCTTGACCTCCAAGCTCCCGAGCTTAGTCATGGGAGAGGTGTTCTGCTTGAGGAATAAAAAACAAAGACATAGGACTAAATGATAAATTGTGAAATTTCAACCTTATTGTGTGAAACATGATGATGATGATGCTATTCTCATATAAAAATACAGGTTTGGTCTAAGAAAGGCACTGGAAATAAAAGTAATAAATCTCAATTACTTTTTGCTGTGCTTAGGTAGGCCTCTTACTTTTCACATTCACTAACTTCAGTTGCTATTTAATTCATTTAGTGAATTTCTATTTAATAGAATTTCAAAGTCTCATGGCCATAAGAAAACTTTTAATAGAAGGAAAAATATCATACTTTTTATCAGCAGGGAAATGAGAATGTTATTTTTCACTTAACAGAGTTAAAATTTGTCTTAAGTTTAAAGCTTTATTAGATCTTCCAGAATTATTATTCAAGGAATATGAAGTTGACATAAAATAATGAAATGGATCTGGAGTCACAGAGTGTTAGACATGAAGGATATCCTGATGATCCTGGAGACACCCTTTTCATAGGTGAAGGAACTAAGATCTAGAACGGTTACCTGTCTTAATAACACAGCTTGTCAGGTAAAGAGGCTGGTCTGGGGACTTAGTTCTTTTCATTCATATACATGCTCCCTTCTACTACAGTCTACATTTGCTATTTCTCCTTCATCCATACATGCAAAAAGTAGTCATATGTGCTGCCTGCTGTGCTAGGTGCTGGGGGTGAATAAGACTGGCCTCAGGTAGTTTACACAGGAAGACAGCTGATTCAACAAAAGTGTCACAAGGCTGGAGGATCATGCTACTGTTGGGAATTAATTTCATTGACTCTAAACTTCAATGTGCTGACCTGGGGTTCTCTGGGAATCTGCCTGGTAGGGAAATTGTAGAATGGGAGAGAGGAGCCGTGGGACTTGGAGATTTCATTTCCTTTTCAAAGAAGTCTGTATTATTTTGAATTGGATTTTATCTGAAGAAAAGCCCTATGATTAGAAAGAGTGTGAAAATTCCTGGTGGTCCTAAGAGTGACCGGTAATAACTGAGGATAAACAAGAACTGGATGGACTTAGCTACTTAGGTTCCAAAAATCAGACACAAGTTTTCTGTCTTATTTTTATCTGGTGGTGTTCAACTAAGTTAACTTTGTACTACAGATTGACAGCTCATGTATTTTGCTCCTTATTTTCTGGGAATACAGGGGGTTGCACTGAGACACTAAAGATATAAAAGGTAATGGAGCACCATAACCAAAATAGAATGCAATTCCATTCAAGAGTAAGCCATACTATGCATGTGTCTGTTTTGGCTCAATAATTCTCAGAAACCCACCGGAATGTATCTCCAACTCTGTCGTGGAAATAGATGAAATTGTCATGGTCAATCATTAAGAGATCTCCACTGTTGAAATAGATGTCTCCTTTTTCAAAGACATCTCTCAGTTTTTTCTTCTCTGTCTGAGTCTTTCCTCCAGCATAGCCAGCAAATGGTGTAAGTCGTGTGATTTTGCAAATCAGGAGTCCAACTTCACCTAAGAGAGAGGAAAGTGAATTGTTATTTTATGTGTTAGCAGCAGGCAAATTTTATTATTAACCTTCTCTTGAAACTACTGCCATGCAACTCCTTGGCAACCAGTTGGCCTCAGGAAATGCCATTTTTCCTGCACATGCACATGCATATCCATAATTATACACATGCACACAAACACACTGTATATTAGTCTGTAGGGTCACACATTTCTTTTAATGCTAATCTCTTACTGAATAATATGCACACAGATAAATGCATAGTAGTTTAAGCTTAAAGGTAAAGATTTTAAAAATTAATTATAGTTCTACAACCCCAATTATATATCCCTGCCCACAAAATGCTTACCTAATAATTAAGAAGTTGTTAAGCTAGATTTAAAACTATAACTATGTTACATGTAGTGGTTAATTGGCACCCTTTGGAATTTGAGGCTACTTAAGCAAACTTTTTTTTTTTTCACTCTGATTTTACCATGTGTTCATTTTAGCAATAACATGTTAGTTCTTAAAAGTCACTTGGTTTTGTGTTGGCAGGAATGTAGAGAAAAAGAACCCTTGCAAATTGCTGGTGGGAATGTAGACTGGTCCAGCCTCTATGGAAAACAGTATGGAGTTGTCTCAGAATGTTAAAACTAGATCTACCATATGACCCAGCAATTCCACTCATAGGTATTTACCCAAACAATGCAAAAACACTAATTTGAAGAGATATATGCATTTCTATGTTCATCAAAGTTCTGTTTACAATAGGCAAGTTATAGACCTAAGTGCCTAAGGACAGATGAGTGGATCAAGAAGATGTGGTGCAGATACACAATGGACTACTACTCAGTTATAAAAAAACAGATGAATTTTTGACATTTGCAACAACATGGATGGAACTGGAGAGGATAATGCCAAATAAAATAAATCGAAAGGAGAAAGACAAATACTGGATGGTTTCACTTATACGTGGAATATAGAGAAAACAAAGGGTCTGACAAAGCAAAGCAGTAACAAACCCTTGACATCTGACCACAAAACTGAGGCAACAAGAAGGGGAAGCTGGTAGGCATGAAGGAGGGAAGGGAGGGGTGCCCAGTAGAGTGTGACGGAGGATTATCGGGGCTTTGGTGGTAGGCAAGGCATGGAAATATACATCTGTAGGGATTTTTAACCTATAACCATTAAAACACATATAATGACATAAACCAACTTTAGCTCAGTTAAAAAAAAAAAAAAGTGACTTGGTCAAGGTGTGAAGAGGCACAGATTAATCGAACAAAAGGCTACTTTACCTTTGGAAACTTTGATGCAGTATCCATTTCCATCTCTGACAGGCTCATCTTTTTCCACATCATACTTAATCAGTGCATAAGCTATGACTTTCTAGCAAAATAAAAGATATCATATGAGTACAAATTCTTTCACATTTTTTTCTATATTTTGGGATAGCATACATAAAGTACGCAGAGTGCACACATTTTCAGTGAGCTGGATGAATTTTATAACTCTATAAACCCATGTATTTACCAACCAGATCAAAATACAAAACACTTTCAATACCTTAGGAAGTTTCTCCTGCTTCTTTCTGTCAAGTTAACTGATATTCTGACATTATTTTTAAACTTTAAAATAGCGAAGTAAACACATGCCTTTCTTCACTTAATATAATGTTTGTAATATTCATCCATCGTTCATGTTGGTGTTTGTTTCAGTGGTTGACTTTTTTATTGCCATGTAATTTCTCTTGTATGACTATACCCCATTTATCTATTCTCCTGCTAATGGACATTGGATTATTTATAGTTTTAAATTTTAAAGACAAAGCTGCTATGAATATTCTTCTATATGTATTTTGGTGGACATATCATAAGTGGCCTTTATAAATCTTGTATAACCATCAAGAAGATGTGGTGGAGTATACACATAATGGGATACTACTCAGTGATTAAAAAAAGATAAATTCGTGCCATTTGCAGCAACATGGATGGAGATGGAAGGAGTTATACTAAGTGAAATAAGCCAGAAGGAGAAAGCTAAATGCCAAATGATGTCACTTATGTGTGGGATATAGAAAAAACAAAGGGTCAAAGACAAATTTTAAAATTAACCCTTGAAAACTGACCAAAAGGTATCCTTTTGAATTCAAATTTTTATTTTCATGATTAATTTTAAATAGCCACATGTAGAAGCAGCTACCATACAGGACTGCCTAGGAGTGGAGGACAGTGCAGCAGACGTTTGGTTGTCATTGTCAGGGAGGATCGTTGGATTCCAAAATGCCTTGAGATCAAGTCAGAATACGAGGAATAGAATGGTAATAATCACTGCAGCCAACAATTATACAAAGTTCTCATATGACAGGCTAGATACTGAAGGACTTTTTCATAAGTTACTTGATTTAATCCTTTCAGCACCCTTTTCTCTTATTAACACTGATTTTGGGTCAGGCAAAGGGCTCTGAAATTTCTCTTTTTATTTCTGCTTACAGGCGATGATGCTGAGGCTTAAGGAACATAAAATGACTTGCCCAAGGTCACACAGGTGGTATGTGATGATGTTAGAGCTTGATCTCTAGAGGCAGATCGCTTATGCACAGATACTCTCCTTTCTCCTCTGCAAGTCCACCCCTGGGGATGCAGTTGCCTGGGAGCTCTAGTGTGGCTATTTCATGGCCAGCAGATGGGCTGCACAGAGGTATAAAGACAGTAGCAATTGCTCAAGCCAGGAGGTTCAGCATTCACTGAATATTCCCAGGAGTTTTCAGAATAGGTGATCATCTAGAGTGACCACTTGAGCCCAAAAAACAAAAAGTTTGTCTGGGGACCCCAGGCAATAAAATGACTGTGGGAAAAGAGACTGCTATAAGAGCTGGTTTAAAATTAAGAAGTGTCTGTCTCATTGAGCTATTAGGGGAACATAAATGTTTACAAGATCCTAGAACTGGGATTGATCACAGTTCTCATGAAGGCCTAAATGATGGCTCTTTTTTTTTTTTTTTTAAAGATTTATGTATTTTATGCATATAAGAACTGGAGTACAGGTCAGAAGTGTGGGGAGTAAGAGGATTCACCAGAGACAGAGTTGGGCACAGAACAGGTGGATTGACCGAAATACACTGCTGAGGGGAGCTGCGGGTGAGTCAGGAGAGGTCTGCTGCACCATGTGGGTATCTCCCTGATTGGGGATCGAACTTGTGATGCAGTGTCTGTGTACAGCTTCATAGGTTGTATCTTAACTCCTTGCACAACCAGGGAGGTCCTAGATGGTGGTTCTTAACCTTGGTTGCAGAGCTTGCTTTTAAGAAACACTGATGCCTGGGCCCCATCCAGAACAACAGAATTCAAAATTCAGTGGGTGGGGCCCTGTACCTGTATATACATAAGAAGTTCCTGGGGTGATTGTGATGCACCATGATGAAAAGGAAATTGCACATTTTGCAGTATGTGGTCAACTGAGGCACTGCTAACCTCAGATGTTTTACAATATACAAGAATGAATGGCACCAGGGAGACTTTCCATAAATTGCAGATTGTAAAGGCATAAAAAGTTGTTATGAATAGAAATTAAAATTTTAAAATTAGATGACCCTGTCCCTTTGAGATCATTGTCAAAGAGAATGAGCCAAGCCTCTCAGTGATATGGATGGGCCATAGCTTAGATATTGCATGAAACTCTGATATTAACCTCATCATGACATAGCTTTTAAGAAATCACTTTATTTTGAAAACTGGCTATGTATTCTCTTATTTTTCCATGTACTTACTCTCTGTAGGTAGTTTACTCTTCCAACAGCACCGATTTTTCTTGTATAATTCAAAAAGCCAATGTTGCCTTCAGTCGCAGCATAGAACTCATAAATGTGAATGTCCCCAAATCTCTTGATGAATTCTCTCCAGACATCTCCTCGCAAGCCATTTCCTATTGCAAGTCTCACTTTATGATCACGATCATTTGGTTTCTGTGACAGGAGGGGAAGCAGACCAAATTGAAATATCTCTGGAGCCTGTACTTACATAGCAATAATTGTCTTTAAATGTCTTCATATTCATGTTCGTGACAAATTCAGTTTTGGCCTCCCCAACACATCCTTTGCCTCTGCCCCACTATGAGTTAACAATCTGAACTCTGATTTAATAACCCCAAAACTTAGATTTTCCCATTTCAATTTTTAAGAGATAAAGTGAAACAATACGACAAAACTAAGTGATGTGAATTTTTAATTGATACACAATCTGAAGCTAGAATAATGTGTCAATTGTTTTCTTGATGGGGTTGGTGAATTGCCAGAAAGGAGGGGACACAAGGCAAAGATCAGGCAGAGACTGATATAATCTGAAGCAATGATTTTAACTTGACAATGAAGAAGACAACAGAGTACCCTCAAAGGAGAGAGAATCCTTTGCCATAGAGCCATTGAAGAGCATAGAGTTAGTGACTAAGGAAATTAGGAAATAGGTAGTCAGTGAGGAACAGGGTGCCCCAAGCGCCCAGCCCAGGTGTCCCCAGACCACTTATCAATATGAATAAGGTACCATAGGTTGGAGGGTGTCCTCCAAGTCCAGGAACCCTATGTCCATTTAATAATCGTTTGGCGTCAAGGTGTTCTCCAACCCAATTAAAAATGGAATGTTCTGAACACCAACACAGTAACACAATGCTAAAGCAAAGGACCAAAGCTGGTTCTGGGAAGACAGGCCAGGTAATGTGGGAAACTCAGTGGGTCTCAGTAACCTCGGAGACTCCACAGGCCCCAGCAAGAGACACAACTCAGAGATACCCAGCGGCCAAACCCCTGCTCCTTGTCCATTATTCCCCTATAAACACCTACTTCTTGCCCCCTCAATAGCTACCCTCTCAGGATCCCTCTCTTCTCAGAGAGCTTTCCTGTCCTTCCTCTTACTTATCCATAAATCTCTTGCTTTGCTGCTTAACTCTAGTCCTGACACTGAATTCTTTCCTCACGGGACAAGACTGAGAGTCTCTGTGGGCCCTCCAGGCCCCTGGCTGATTCATCAGGGCCTGAGGGCACTGGAGAGAAGACTCTCCATCATGCCTTCATTTAACAGACAGATGCAGAGGTCACAAGACCAGTTAGTGCTGAACCAAGACAATGAAACTGTCCCGAAAGGATACGAAGGGGAAGAGAGGAGGAAGCTGACTTCCTCTTGTCTCAGGTGGCCTGGAAGGAATATGCTTTGCTATAAATAAAAATCACAAAGGAAAGCTGTTTGGAGTATAAGAACTGAAAGGAGAGCTTGAATCAGCAAGGGGTGGGGTTGAGATATGGTTGCTTTCCATGCAACCAAAATCATTTATGAGGCTCCTACAAATAGGTCCAAGCCTATGATGATTTTATTGAAACTTTATATTACTAAGGCAATTACGTCCTCCAGGAGATCAAAGCCAGTGGGAGAGACAGGTAAATAAATAAAACTTCAGCTTGCAAATTGAGTAACTCTATGACTTTTAGCAGAAAACAATGGAATGGGGTAAACGTGCCAGGTAACTAGAGCTCTTCCTCTTACATCAAATATTAATTTCTTTAACAGTAATTTGCTCAAAAGAGCACATTCTAAAGCGCATTTTCTACATTATTTCCTACACTGCTAAATCACTGTGAAATGATTTTTTAAAAAAAGATTTATTTATATATACAAGAACTAGGATACAGGCCAGGAGTGTGGGGGGTGAGAGGATTCACCAGAGACAGAGTGAGGAACAAAACAGGCAGACTGACTGAAATACACTGCTGAGGTGAGCAGCAGGCAAGACAGGAGAGGTCTGCTGCGCCATGTGGATTTCTCCCTGGCTGGGGATCGAACTTGTGCTGCAGTTCGATAGCTGTGGATAGCTTCATAGGTTGCATCTTAACCCCCTGTGCCACAAGGGAGGCCCTGTGAAATGATTTTGAATAACAGTTCCTCTTGAAAAGAATTGTCAAAGGGAGAGGTTGGCAGTTCTTTGATAAGGGGGAGGGCCCTTGGGCAAAAAACCCAACCAAAACAAACCCTGAACTGGTTTCCAAGCAGAAGGAGCCAAGGGCTGGGGAATGGGGTGGAGAATAGCCTATGCATTTCATTTTAAAGTAGCTCCTTAGGGGCCTCCCCTGGTGGCGCAGCGGTTGAGCGCTGGGCTGTGAGGCTGCCCGCAGCCTCGGCAGCACCAGCTTGTTCCCAGGTGAGGGTTCCCCCCCCCCCCAAAAAAAAAAGTAGCTCCTTGGTCAAACTTTTGGTGACGAAGCTTATTCAGGAGACCCAGCCCAAGAGGTGTTCAGATACTGGCCACTGGTAAAAAGTGGGCCCCTTAAGTCAGCTTTCTGAGGAGGAAATGTGGAGAGAAACACCAGGGGCTTCGTGCCAGTGTTCCTAACCTGGGCATTCGGGAAAGTTCTGAAACTTCTGAACCTGCAGGAACCTAGGTGTTCTGATGGAGTGAAAATGTATTCTCTTAATCAGCTCCCTAGTCCATAGGTCACAAAACTCTTCCCTGTCCTAATTACCAAGTTCTTAGAAGTAAGGAGACCATCTGTCCGATGTACCAGAGCCAGTCCCTGTTTATGCCTGTTGTGCTGACGTACTGACTAATGACACTCTTTTCACTTTCACAGGTCTTGTTTGGAGAATGAATTGTAGGGTCACCCTGACCATTAGGTATGGTTCTCTTTGGTTAGGACAGTCAGTTTTTCAGAGACACACCCCCACCCCCAACCCCACTGTTGTCCCTCACTGCTACTCTGATATTAAAACACCACATATATTTGAAGACTATTTTTTTTTTGGATGTGCTTACCTCAATGAACTATGTATACAATGTCACATACAGTGAGGAAACTGGCTTAATATCTTTCTCATCTCATTAGCACAAGCTCTTGATGTGATTTCAGTATTTGTAATATGAGGGTAGTCATTAAAGCTACTTCATGAAAATGTTAAGAACATTAGATCAGTTAATGTATGTAATATATATATAAAGTCTTAGAACAATGTCTGGTTTGATCTGAGAAGATTACAAAGGAATTAATAAATAAGTAATAAATGAATAAATTAAACAAATAAATAACCGGGCCTCCCTGGTGGCACAAGGGGTTAAGCACCACACTATGAAGCAATCTGTAGCCTCTGTAGCACGAGTTCTATCCCCAGCTGGCCAGGGAACAAACCCACATGGCAAAGCAGACCTCTCCCACCTTACCCACTGCTCCCCTCAGCAGTGTATTTTAGTGGATCTGCCTGTTCTGTTCCCCACTCTGTCTCTGGTGAATCCTCTCACACACACACTCCTTCCCCCGCATCTCTGGCCTGTACCCCAGCTCTCGTATGCATAAATAAATAAATCTTAAAAAAAAAATAACCATTTGACCTTGGGCTTATTTGCTCTCAGGCTTCCACGAGGAGCTCAAAGTAGCTTTCAATGTGTTAACCTGAGACCTTCCTTATTCTATTTGAAGCCCAGCATAATTTCTATGTCTAATGGGAGGTAAACATCTCTCTGTTTTGTTGGGTTGCAAACTCTTTTGAGGTCAACTATATGTCATCCACGGTGCCCAGATCTGTGCTTTGCATATAGTACAATCGCTCCAATGAAAGAAGAAATCAACCTCCTCCAGGAATCCTTCAACTGCCTGTTCAACAGTTAATGACAGGACACTGGGACAAGGGCAGGGCTTAGGGATCAGGAGACTGCAGGCCCTGGCTGTGGGAAGCAGGCCAGCCTCACAGGTGCAGCTGTCACCTGCGGGTGGCAGGTAGTTGGGCTCATAGTCACAATACCATGGGCTCAGTTTTCATTATAAACCGAGGGATCTTATTACCCAGCACAAAGGATTAAGGTGCTAGGGTGGAAATATTTGTGGCCACAAAATGGGAGATCCCACCTGTTGCTTCTGAGTTGCCTGGTTCTCACCTAAGCTTTTGCTCCCCCCTGGCTGAGAGTATGACATGAGTATGACTTGAGTTTTTCTTTCAACTAAGAGAAAGTGTTATCTTATCACTAAAGATATTTATCAGAGGGACTGTATTTTAGCTTAGTGGCCACCTGCTCATTTTTCTTTATCAAGAATCAAACCCTCTATTTCCTCTCTCTAACATGCAGTAGGCAAGCACACCAGGGGACCTAAATTCACACTGGGATTTAACGGCTTAGGAAGAGCAAGAGGTCAGGGTACCCAGGGAAGAATGTGGGGCACCAGGTAGAGTAAGCAGAAAGGTGTTATTGAGGGCTTTACCATGTGTCAGGCATTTGACCCGTATTGTCTTACTTAAGTTTCTAAAGAATCCTACCAAATGATGAAATGGAATCAAATATTTGCCTTATGTTACAATGGAGGAAATGGAATGGAGCCTTGAGAAGCTGAAAACAATTTGCCCCAGATCACAGGGGTAGCAATGTAGTTGCTCCAAGATCCAAATCCAGATGAAGGTGACTTCAGAGAGTGCTTTTTTTTCTTAATTAAAAGGAAAAAAGACAGGGCCTCTCCGATGGCACAGCAGTTGAGCGCTGGGCTGCGAAACTGCCCACAGCCTCTGAAGCGCCGGTTCAATCCCTGGCCACTGGCAAGGGTCCCACATGGCACGCAGACCTCTCCTGCTGCCCGCTGCTCCCCTCAGCAGTGTACTTCGTCAGTCTGCCTGTTCTCTTCCCCGCTCTGGCTCTGGTGAATTCTCTCACCCTCCCACGCTTCTGACTGTACCCAGTGCTTGTACAAATAAATAAATCTTAAAAAAAAAAAAGGAAAAAAGACATAGTTTAAGAATCAAGTCGTACTGGAAAGACTTTCAAATGGAAAATGCTGTTCATTTCACTGATATCCTCATCCTTCCTGTTTAGTGTACCGACCACAGGCATGTTTAACTCTTCTAGTAGTTGGTTCTTACCCCTGCATTTCTAAATTAAATGCATATAATGTTATCTGTTGACTCATCAGTTTAAGACGGCATTCATTTCCTCGTGCTAGATGAGGATTAAGCCCTATCCCAGTCTTTCTCATTTTTCCACTCACAGTTTTGGCTTAATTAACATTTAGTGCTCACATTATTGAGTTCATGATACACCACTGAGAAAGCAAGCAATCTACTATGAACACATCCTTCCCCTTGGATTGTCATCCTGTCCATTTGCTTTGCTTTCTTTTTTTAAAGATTTATTTATTTATACAAGAGCTGGGGTACAGGCCAGAGGTGTGGGGGGGTGAGAGGATTCACCAGAGACAGAGTGGGGAGCAGAACAGGCAGACTGACTGAAGTACACTGCTGAGGGGAGCAGCGGGTGAGACAGGAGAGGTCTGCCATGCCATGTGGGTATCTCCGCGGCCAGCCGGGATTGAACTCGCACTGCAGAGGCTGCGGACAGCTTCACAGGGCGTCACTCAACTGCTTGTGCCACCAGGCGAGGCCCCTGCTTTGTTTTCTCAGTTTCTATTTGCAAGTCTTTCCTCATCCTCCAGTCTCCTTTTTTCCCATGATGCTTCTTTTTGTCATTTTGCTCCAATGTGGACTAATTGCTCCTTAGTCCTGTGGATACCCTCCCTTTGCTTCTCTTTCCTGGATCCTGTCTTCCTCTATTTTCACTCAGTTTGAACAGAATGTTTCCTGTAGAAACTTCCTAAAAGAGGGAGTATATGAAGTAATGTTTCATCAAGATTTTGAATGTCTGAGAACATTCTCTGTTGCACACTTGACTGATAATTTGGTTGAATATGTAATTCTTGTAAGCAGTAATTTTTATTTAGAATTTGAAGTCACTGCTCCTTTATCTTTCAGCTTGTTTTGTTTTGTTGGCAAGTTAAATGTTATCCTTAGATAGCTTCACTCCTTTCCTCTCCCATGCCCATGTCTTCCACTCCCTCTCCTCTCTCCTTTTTAAAATTTATTTAACGTCGGGCCTCCCCGGTGGCTCAGCGGTTGAGCGCTGGGTTGCGAAGCTGCCCGCAGCCTCTGCAGCGCCGGTTCGATCCCCGGCTGCTCCCCGGCCACCAGAGGAGGGTCCCGCATGGCGCGCAGACCTCTCCTGCCGCCCGCTGCTCCCCTCAGCAGTGTACTTCGGTCCTTCTGCCTGCTCTGCTCCCCGCTCTGGCTCTGGTGAATTCTCTCGCCCTCCCGCGCTTCTGAGTGTACCCAGTGCTTGTATAAATAAGTAAATAAATCTTTAAAAAATATATAAATAAAATTTATTTAATGTCATTATGGTATAGTTCCCTCTCTTTTGGTACTATAATTTTTTCTTTGACAATTTCTTCCTCTCCATTCTCTAGTCTCTTCTCCTGATTACTTTTAATTGGCTATCAAAACTCTTGGATCAGCCCTTTAATTTTCTTATTTTGTCTCCCTCATGTCCATCACTTCATCTTTTCTTCAACTTTCTGTAAGAATTCTCAACTTCATCTTTCAAACTTTCCATGAATTAAAAACAAAAGTCATATTCTTATTTTTCAGGCCTTACTCTGCTTTTAGAATAGTACATTATTCTTGTTTTATGTATTTATCTTCTCTAATATCTCTGAGGATAGTCATTATAAGTTTTTGGAGGTTTTTCCTCCTGCTCTTTGAATTGATGCTGTTTCTTCTTCTCTCTCTCTCTCTCTCTTTTAAAAAAAGATTTATTTATTTATGCTTACAAGAACTGTGGTATAGGCCAGACGTGGGGGGAGGTGGGAGGATTCACCAGAGACAGAGTGGGGAGCAGAACAGGCAGACTGACTGAAATACACTGCTGAGGGGAGCAGTGGGTGAGACAGGAGAGGTCTGCTGTGCCATGTGGGTAGCTCCCTGGCCAGGGATCGAACTCATGCTGCAGAGGCTGTGGACAGCTTCACAGAGTTGTGCTTAACCCCTTGTGCCACCAGGGAGGCCCCTTTTCTTCTACTCTTTTGATGCTCTTTTCTTTCTTTTTTTTTTTTTAAAGATTTATTTATTTATTTATTTATACAAGCACTGGGTACAGTCAGATGCGCGGGAGGGTGAGAGAATTCACCAGAGCCAGAGCAGGGAGCAGAGCAGGCAGAAGGACTGAAGTACACTGCTGAGGGGAGCAGCGAGCGGCAGCAGAGGTCTGCGCGCCATGTGGGACCCTCCTCCGGTGGCTGGGGAGCAGCCGGGGATCGAACCGGTGCTGCAGAAGCTGCAGGCAGCTTTGCAACCCAGCGCTCAACCACTGCGCCACTGGGGAGGCCCTGATGCTCTTTTCTTTTGGGGTTCTCCTCATGTATCAGGTGATCCTTGAGGTCTGTTCATATTTAGGAGTAAGACCATGCAAAGACATTTGAGCAGCTTTGTGTGATGGGGAGGAGCCACCAGATGGACTGTACTGCCTGGTTATGGGGCAGTGAGCCAATATCCAGTTTCTTCTGGGAAAGTTTAGTTTTCCCTAAGAATTACCTTCCTTTAGTCTCTCGTCTACAAGCATAAACTGGCCACTGGAGTTCTGGAAACTGTTCAGGGGAAGGGAGCTGGGGCCTTTTGAGTCAATAAGCAGTTACTCAGTCTCTACATTTAGTGCCTCATCCCTGCCCTCCTCTGTTCTTGGGATGCTTGCATTCAAAGCTTTTCTAGTTACCCAGAGAATAAACCTCCTTTCTCCTACAGGGCTAGAAAAGAGAGTAGCAGGTGGAGGTGCTTCTTCACAGGTCTCTAAAATCCTATTGTGAAGACTGACACCTCATCCCATCTTCAGTGCTTCCAATTTCTTAGATTTTAGGAAGTCAGTTGACTTCCTTCTTGCTGGCACCTGCTTCTTAATGTTCTCCCCTCTCAGTCCTGCTAGGTCAGTGACCTTCATCTTTTGGCTGTCTGTACTACATAGTTCCTGGTCTCTTAATTTTAAGATGTTGGAGCTTGGTGTCTTTCTCTTGCCCTTGCTTTTGGAGGACTTCCAAGAGATGAAAAGGCAGAAGGTAGAGAACATCTTAGAAAAATTCCCAAATCCATGTTATAAACAACGAACAAGTCATACTTCTGCCTGGTGCCCTGAGGAGAAAAGCAAGCAGCACGCATAGGAAGGAAAGAGTAAGGCTCAATCTCTACTTTACACAGAAGAAACCTCTCTTCCTTTAGTGTCTCTCCCACATCACTCTTTCACAGAAAACCCTTTAGTGGTGCTTTGTCACACTTACACTAAAGTCTCAGCAAAGTAAAGCCCTCGCCCCCAGCCCGGGCTCCTGCCACACTGCTTGCTTGGAATCTATTAAAAAATCAAGGTTATAGAGGACACATTAATGGTTGCTAGAAGTGGGGAAGTGGGAGAAAGAGTGAATGAGGCCAACAGAAACAAACTTTCGGTTATAAAATAAGTCATGGGGATATAATGTACAGCGTGTTGACAATGGTTAATAATATTACGTTGCATATTTGAAAGTTGCTAAGAGAGCAAATCTTAAAAGTTCTGACCACAAGAAGAAAATGTTCTAATTATGTATGGGGACAGAAGGTAACTAGATTTATTGTGGTGATCACTTTGCAATATATACAAATATTGAATCATTATGTTGTATACCTGAAACAAATATAATGTTATATTTCAAGCATACTTACATAAAAATATAAAGAGAGAAAGGTAAAAAGACAGCGGATGATGATGATGATAATAATAATAATACTAATAACAACAATAATAATATTAAAAGCAACTGTCTTAGTAAATCCACTCTACGACAGGTTTGGTGCCACACACTTTATCCTGCCTAATAGTCATAGTCTAAACTGAAAACTGGTATGCTGAAAAAGATGAAGACTAGCATGAGCCAAAGGACATGAATTCCCATTCTATATATTTCAACAAGATGATGAAAAATGGGGAGAGTTACCTGGGGTAAGGTGCATAAATACCGAAGCAATTCACCAATATACTGAATGACAGTGACGTTATATTTTCTACAGTCATCCCAAAACTGGCTGGCTGAAAATTTGGTCCGTAAAGCAAGAGTAGCACCTATAGAAAAGTGTACAAACAGTGTGTTAATAAGGAAATACTATAACCCCCCCGCCTGCCATTACATTTGTTATTTTTGAAAAGTATACTTTAAATATGAATTAAGTTCACAAACAACTGTTTGAGCACCAATTACATTCAATGCAAAAAAAATGAATAAGACATGGTTTTGTCCTATAGGAGCTTCCAATCTGGTGAGGAATTAGAAATAAGTCTTTCTAATAAAAGTCAGCATGTAGTAAGTAAGAGGTTCAAATGAGGTTCTAAGGGAATGTAAGTATGAGTGTGTGTGTATGTGTGTGTGTGTGCAGGGAGATTAATTTTGCTTGGGACAAGGAATGAAGGGGTCTAGGGTTAGTGGTACTAATTTTATGTTACTCTTTCTTATGAGCACATTTGAATATGGATTAATCTCAAACACCTTGTTCAACAAAAAAGCTTACCAGCCATGATACATCCATGTACGCCAATCAAAAGTGCAGCACTGTGGTACAAGGGTAGAGCGGTGTAGATTACGTCATCCTTCTTAATCCCACTTGAAAGAGCAATGCCAGTTGCATACCATATACGATGATGATTGATCATTGCAGCTTTCGGGAGACCTTTGCAAAGATACCAGAGAAGGCAAGAGTGAGCCAAGACTGGTCATTCACAAACACGGAACCTGGAAGAGAGATCTCCCTTAGGAAGACTCATAATTGCTGCTCAGAGAACACACTGGGGAAGGCCATGATCAGGCCAGGAGTCGGCAAGTTTTTTCTGTAAAGTAAAACTAGACAGTAAGTATTTTAGGGTATGCAGGGTCATATGGTCTTTGTTGCAACCACTCAGCTCCGTTATTGCAACTTAAAGCTGCCAAACGCATAAAGGGATGAACATGTCTGTGTTCCAGTAAAACTTTACTTACACAAACATATGGGGGAGTGGTTTGTATTTGGTCCACAGTTCATGGTTTGCTGACCCTGAGTTCAAGCAGTTAGTAAGCTGAAGACAAAGAAATGAACATCTATTGAATTTCTGCTCTATGCCTATGACCTTGCGAGGTATTTTCAAAATTTCATTTAATTCTCATAATTAATAAGTAGATTTATATTTTCCAATCTGCAGATGAGACTGAGATTCAGGGACATCAGATTGCTTACCACCTTCCTTTATGACCCTTTTCAAGAATTTATGTACTGGGCTTCCCTGGTGGCGCAGCGGTTGAGCACTGGGTTGCGAAGTTGCCCGCAGCCTCTGCAGCGCCGGTTCGATCCCCAGCTGCTCCCCGGCCACCAGAGGAGGGTCCCACATGGCGCGCAGACCTCTCCTGCCGCCCGCTGCTCCCCTCAGCAGTGTACTTCAGTCCTTCTGCCTGCTCTGCTCCCTGCTCTGGCTCTGGTGAATTCTCTCACCCTCCCGCGCTTCTGACTGTACCCAGTGCATGTATAAACAAATAAATAAATCTTAAAAAAAAGAAAAAAAGAATTTATGTACTGTTCTAGAATTTCCTTATATAAATACAAGCAAATATGAACATTTGCTCGTATGTTCTTGCCCTTTTCCCCATTTAAAAAATATGCACTTCCTCTGCCTGTTCCACTTAACCATGTATCATGGAGACCTGTCTCTATAAATACACACATTCCATATTTGTACATAGATATGTCCCTTAATTATTCATTCTTTTATTCTCTCTCAGCTGCATCCAATTCTTTGTATTGACACTATTTTGCATATTCAAATGACACTGCAGTGAATAATCTGGTCCACATTCACTGTGACTGATGCTATAACTGTTGGATAAATTTGCTAAAGTGAGATTGCTGGGTCAAAAGATAAAATCTGTCATTTTGACAGATAGGGCACATTGCCGGCTATAAGGGTTGACCATTCATTTTCTCCTTGGAAATACATGAGTGTATTGGATTCCTCATAGCCTTGCCAAAGTGTGATCTCAAATGCTGGGATTTCTGTCAATGTGAAAGGTAAAATACGATTATCTCAGTGTAGTTTTAGTACACTAGGCTAAAAAATTTGCCTTTTTTTAAATTGTAACTTATATGAATTTTTTGTAAGCCTATTAAAGTCTATGATTACTTTGTTTCCCACAGCAGGTCAGTTTAGTTGGAGAAAGCAAAAAGTCCTTCTACAGGACTGGAATTACAGTTTAAGACTGGAGTGTATAAAACCGCTTTGTGAAGAGGAAGGTAGATATCCACAGACTCACATCCTTTTATACCTGGTGGCCCATTTAGCTAGGTATTAGTAGCAATTTGTTTTAAGTCAAGGTAGTATGGCTAGTAGGTTACTGTTATTGCAAATGCTATTCAAAACTCATTTTGTTTGATAGTGGGCCAGTGACACTGTTTTAGTGTTAATGCCGCTTTCTATACTAATATTAAGAAATAGAGGAAAGCATGGGCCTCCCCGGTGGCGCAGCGGTTGAACGCTGGGTTGCAAAGCTGCCTGCAGCTTCTGCAGCACCGGTTCGATCCCCGGCTGCTTC
The DNA here is from genome assembly GCF_014898055.3 of Talpa occidentalis. Taxonomy (NCBI): domain Eukaryota; kingdom Metazoa; phylum Chordata; class Mammalia; order Eulipotyphla; family Talpidae; genus Talpa; species Talpa occidentalis. Next base: position 18,131,856 of record NW_023601104.1, on the reverse strand, counting down.
CCGGCCACCAGAGGAGGGTCCCACATGGCGCGCAGACCTCTCCTGCCGCCCGCTGCTCCCCTCAGCAGTGTACTTCGGTCCTTCTGCCTGCTCTGCACCCCACTCTGGCTCTGGTGAATTCTCTCACCGTCCCGCTCTTCTGACTGTACCCAGTGCATGTATAAATAAATAAATAAATCTTAAAAAAAAATATTTAAAAAAAAAAAAAGAAATAGAGGAAAGCAGCAACAAATTAGCGATATTCATTGTGGGGAAGAATCATATGGACAGCAGAAGCTCTGAATCATTTTTAAAAAAGAAATGCATATCTTTGGTTGTTTTGAAGTACTTTTAGAGACTTTGCTGTAAGAGTTTGTATTAATTAAAAAATAAGACTATTTAGGGCCTCCCCTGTGGCGCAGCGGTTGGGCGCTGGGTTGCAAAGCTGCCCGCAGCCTCTGCAGCGCCAGTTCGATCCCCGGCTGCTCCCCGGCCACCGGAGGAGGGTCCCACCTGGCACGCAGACCTCTCCTGCCGCCCGCTGCTCCTTTCAGCAGTGTACTTCGGTCCTTCTGCCTGACCTGCTCCCTGCTCTAGCTCTGGTGAATTCTCTCACCCTCCCATGCTTCTGACTGTACCCAGTGCTTATATAAATAAATAAATAAATAAATCTTAAAAAAAAAAAAAGACTATTTGGTAACTATTATACGAATTTGTACTAATGACTGCCTTTGAGCAACAGTGAAAACATTTTGTTCTCCAATTGCTTAACTAAGTTATTTGAATTAATGTTTACAAGAATTACTTAGCAAATATTTTACTCAGAGATAAGGAGAAAAGTAAAATGAATGTCAATGAAACTCTTTTCTAATTAAATAAAATTCTGCATTATGGGATTAAATTAAGGAGAGTTCATTCTCCTTTTCTCCCTAAAATGAGTTTTCCCTTTGACTGCCCAAGCCAGCTTTGTGAAGAGTTTCCATCATTGCCTATTAAGAATTGAGACTAGAACTCTCTGTCACAAACCAGAAGATCATTTTATCTTACTTGTTTCCCAAATTAAATGTAAAAAAATTACAATTTAATTTTTCCATTTCATTAAGAAATGAGGATAAAAGTTGCATATATTAAGGTAGTGTCTGCATGCAGTGCAAATACTTGGTTAACTATGTCATCCTACTGTTTTGTGTGTGTGGCAATAAATAACTTGACAAATTAAAAAAAAAAGTAACAGGTACAATGCTTTGGGCACCAACTTTAATATGTCATTCCCAGTCTTTCTTCCTCATTTAGTTGAAGAAAATATTTAGTAAAAGTGACTATATGAAAGGAAGTAAAAATTCAAGGTTAAATGCTGTCTGGGGCTTGGGGGATTGGAGGGGTGCTGAGGGCCTGTTGAGGTGAAGGAGTGAGTACCTACAGGCTGATGTTGAGACAAAAGGCTCAAAGGAAACTTTAGCCATTTCTATAGTGTTTGATTATTTTACAAGGAGAATGCATACATCTATTACCTGTTTAAACGAAATTAAAAATTTAGCACGAAAGATAAAAGATTCACATTTTCAATTTTCCAATGTTAATAATAATAATCAGCATGGGGTTTCCTGTCCTTTTAAATATGTTGCTCAGGACACAGAAACATCAATTCCAAAGAGCACCTGCACCCCTATGTTTATAGCAGCACTATTTACAATAGCTAAGCTTTGGAAACAACCCAAATGCCCAAAAATAGATGACTGGATCAAGAAGATGTGGTACATATATACCATGGAATATTACTCAGCATTCAAAAAAGATAAACACATGCAATTTGCAGCAACATGGATGGCGCTGGAAGGGATCATGCTCAGTGAAATAAGCCAGAAAGAAAAAGAAAAATACCGGATGGTCTCACTCATAGCAGGAATCTAGAAAACTTAAATAAGGGACCAGGAAAAAGAATAACTATAAGAAAGAAAGTATCAAAATCAACAAACAACTATGAACCAGAGACACTCTACGGGGGTGTTGGAGGCGAGGAAAAGGGTGCTTGGGGTCAAAATAAGGGGGTTGTAATTGCATGGGGAATATAAAAATAAAATTAAAATAAAGAATAAAAAAAATAAAATTCTGCCTCTGTGATTCAAAAAAAATAAATATATTGCTCAGATTTCTTTCTTTTTTTTTAAGATTTATTTATTTATTTATACAAGTACTGGGTACAGTCAGAAGCGTGGGGGGGGGGGGTGGCGGTGAGAGAATTCACCAGAGCCAGAGCGGAGAACAGAACAGGCAGACAGACGAAATACACTGCTGAGGGGAGCAGCGGGCGTGGCAGGAGAGGTCTGTCGCGCCATGTGGGACCCTTGCCGGTGGCCAGGGATGGAACTGGCACTGCAGAGGCTGTGGGCAGCTTCGCAGCCCAGCGCTCAACCACTGTACCACCAGGGGAGGCCCCTATTGCTCAGATTTCATGTTGTTATGTTTCAGTACCATTTTCCCTGGCAAACACTAACTGTTAAGTACATTAAACAGGAGGTGCTACAGCAAAAGGTTGGTTGTAGGAGTTGTGGATCATCTTGGAAAGTTCTTAACTGCTCTGTCAGTTTCTGAATTTGAAGAATAGGAATAAGCTTAATACCCAATGTAAGGGTCATGGGAGAATTACACAAAAAAATTTCACGATGTCCCTAGTTCATTATACTCTTACTATTGCCTGCTTTATAGAGCAGAGCTCCCATAACACCTGTTAATTGGCAGAGTTCTTTCTAGTGGCTAAAAAAATAATGGTGCAGCTTAGAGTTGAAGGCATCCAAGCTGAAATGCTGCGTTTGAGGCCCTGACCTACAGCCATCTTGAACTCACAGAACCAAGCAACTTCAGGTCAGTGTGGCATGGGAAGATAGTGGTCAAAACAATTATATCCTTATTACTATTCTGTAGTCTTCTCTAGTGTTCCATTTAGAATTAGCTATATACCATTTACCCAAAGGACACAGAAACAGTAATTCCAAAGGGCACCTGCACCCCTATGTTTATAGCAGCACTATTTACAATAGCCAAGCTTTGGAAACAACTCAAATGTCCAAAAATAGATGACTGGATCAAGAAGATGTGGTACATATACCATGGAATATTACTCAGCAATCAAAAAAGATAAACACATGCAGTTTGCAGCAACATGGATGGTGCTGGAAGGGATCATGCTCAGCAAAATAAGTCAGAAAGAAAAAGAAAAATACCAGATGGTCTCACTCATAGCAGGAATCTAGAAAACCTAAATAAGAGACCAGGAAAAAGACTAATCAATACAAAGTAAAAATCAAAATCAACAAGCAACTATAAACCAGAGACACACTACAGAGTGGGGAGGGAGGGGCGGGGAAAGGAAGGACTAGAGTCAAAATAAGGGGGGAAGGTGCAATAGTATGGGGAGTATAACCAAAATGAAAATGCATACATTGTGCAAAGATGAAAAGAGATGTAAGAATTATATAAAATAAAATATTTAAATAAAAAAAAAAGAATTAGCTATATACCATTCATAGATTCTGGAGATAATATAACCAAAATACAACAACCATTAAAAAAAATCCAACCTCTTCAGTTTCAAATTTAATCCACCATCATAAACATCTTTGTTGGTTCTTGGTTAACCTCTTTAGCTGTTCTGTATTCCAGCTAGGGGAACTATGTGTAGCTTGGAGAAACCCAAATGCGATCATATACTATGAAATAAGATCAGTTCCCACAGGAAAAGAGCTAAATCCCCTGAAGCATTAGTTATCTGATAAGTTTTGCCAAAGAAAGAACATTTGAAAACCTAACCCCCAACATTTAACTCCTTAAGGATAGGTCCATTTCCTTGAGAAACCGCTCTTGAATTTTACCTGTGGTCCCAGAAGTATAAATGTAGATGGCAGGCGTAGAAAAAGTGACTTCAGACCTCCACGACGCTGGGATTGGTTCAGTTGACACTTCATCCACTTTGTCCAGGAAAGTGCCGACCCCATCCGTGTTAGAGGTCCTGCTCATGTAATAGACGGCCACGTCATCTTTTTTCAGGGTTGGGAGCACCTCTTCAATAGCTGCTTGTAGATCTTAATTTCACAAGAAAAGAAAAACAAGAAACTAAATTAGTCCAGTCACAGTTCTATTAGTGCAATGAGCTTTGCAGTGATTGTGTTTTTACTAATTCTTGTTAAAATGTGTAGACATGAAAAGTGAGACTTAGAATTATGCCTTTCAAAGATGGAAATGGCCATATTTGAATATGTCACAAGGGCCTCCCTGGTGGTTAAGATGCAATATGAAGCTGTTCGCAGCCTCTGCAGCACGAGTTCGATCCCTGGCTGGCCAGGGAGCAACCCGCACCTCTGATCTGTATCCCAGCTCTTGTATGCATAAATAAATAAATCTTTAAAAAAAAAAGAAAATGTCTAAGATTCTAACATTTGAGGGAGAGTTGGGCTTTGATGGTTTCATAAGCAGCACATTGTTGTCTGAAATTTGTACTTCAGAAGGCAAGTGCAAACAAAATGGAGGACATATGGGTGAAAAACCAAGATTTTTTTTTAAAGATTTATTTATGCATATAAGACCTGGGGTATAGGCCAGAGGTGCTGGGGTGGGGTGTGAGAGGATTCACCAGAGACAGAGTAGGGGAGCAGAACAGATGGCTCTACTGAAACACACTACTGAGGGGAGCAGGGGGCAAGACAGTAGAGGTCTGCTGTGCCATGTGGGTCACCAACCTGGCTGGGGATTGAACTTGTGCTGTAGTGGCAGTGGAGAGCTTCAGAGTGCTGAGACTTAACCCCTTGTGCCACCAGGGAGGCCCCAACCAAGATTATACAAGTGTGTAACTTACATGCATATCTGACGTCCATCTCAGAATACTCCAGAAACGAATTTAATTTTTCCAACTATGTGCCCCACAGGACCAGTGACAGCAAAGGGAAAACTTGAAGGAAGTAGAAGAGAAATGAAAAGAAGTGGGGGGGGCATGCTAACTCACAAAGATGACTGAAGTCAACTTTAAGTGTTTTTATTTACAAATCAGTAACAAGTAGCTCTACTCAGAAGGTTCAGCTGATCTCAAGAAGTTCCAAACTTTACAAACACATTTATTTCCTGGTCTAAGAAAAGGGGTGATTAGCATGGTTTTCAAACTGTGGGTCACAGTACAGTACTGGATTGTTAAAATAATTTTATTTTATTTCATTATTATTATTATTTTTAAAGATTTATTTTTTTTATTTCTTATTATTTTTTTTTTTTTTATACAACCACTGGGTACAGTCAGAAGCGCGGGAGGGTGAGAGAACTCACCAGAGCCAGAGCGGGGAGCAGAGCAGGCAGAAGGACCGAAGTACACTGCTGAGGGGAGCAGCGGGCGGCAGGAGAGGTCTGCGCGCCATGTGGGGCCCTCCTCCGGTGGCCGGGGAGCAGCCGGGGATTGAACCGGCGCTGCAGAGGCTGCGGGCAGCCTCGCAACCCAGCGCTCTACCGCTGCGCCACCGGGGAGGCCCGTTAAAATCATTTTAAAGAAGTATTTTTTAAAATTAAAATAGACTGAAACAGAAAATTTCAGAGCACATCACACATGGTGAGAATAAGTATTATTCTTTAAAAAGTTTATCTTCATTTATGTGGTGTATGGGTACTGGGTCACATACAAATGTATTTTTTACTATGGGTATTTTTTACTAAGGTAAAAAGTTGTGTGTGTGTGTGTGTGTGTGTGTGTGTGTGAGACCCTTGCCGGCGGCCAGGGAACGAACCGGAGCTGCAAGAGGCTACAGGCAGCCTCGCAGCCAAGCGCTCAACCGCTGCACCACCAGGGGAGGCCCCAAGGTAAAAAAAGTTTTAAAGGCACTGATCTAATGTGTAAACCACATTTCATCTTTGCCACTTGGACGTTTAGATCCTTAAACTATGAGAAGAGATGGACTTTAAGCTTATTTTTCTTGAATTGTGATAACTGAAGTGAATATATTTAAAATAGGAAGATGACTCATTATCCCAGGGAATTACCTTGGGGAGGTTATACATGATTCACCTATTATGCTTTGCTTTTCAGGTGTTCGTGTATGATGTCTCCATCAAGAGAAGACATATCATCTGCAGAAATGCATTAAAATTAAAAAAAAAATTAACAAAAGGGCTCATGCATGTGATAAAAATAAACAAAACAGTACAAAAGGGCTTGTAAGGAAAAATCAAGCTCTTACCCTGTACCTTGTCAAAACTAACCCTGCTGCCTAGAGGCAAGGACTTTCAATTTTTTAAGTGATTTCTTGTAGCAACCACCTCTCTATCAGCAAATAAAAATGTCCTTTTCTGGCTATTTCTAGACCTATCAACTTTGATCCCCACCCCCATTTTACTCCTGTCCACGCCCAGAAGTTATTGTTTTCACTTTACATTGTCTACCTTAATCGTATTTACATTTATTTCTGAGACCATAGTTCTGTCTTCCCAGCTTTGTTTATGGGTTGGCTCTAGAAACTGGAAACCACTAATCAGAAGTGACAAATTTATGCATTGTAGAGCTCAGTAACACACTAAATCATATTTCCTTTCTTTTTTTTTTTTTCTTCAAAGATTTATTTATTTATTTATACAAGCACTGGGTACAGTCAGAAGTGCGGGAGGGTGAGAGAATTCACCAGAGCCAGAGCAGGGAGCAGAGCAGGCAGAAGGACCGAAGGACACTGCTGAGGGGAGCAGCGGGTGGCAGGAGAGGTCTGCGCGCCATTTGGGACCCTCCTCTGGTGGCTGGGGAGCAGCCGGGGATCGAACCAGCGCTGCAGAGGCTGCGGGCAGCTTTGCAACCCAGCGCTCAACCGCTGCGCCACCACGGAGGCCCCATATTTCCTCTCTTGAACAGCTTTCTCCTGGCATTGAATATGACTATCACTCTAGTATATTATTTGTCTCAATTCTTTTTTCACCCATCTATCAGAGATCAGTTTCTCTCCTTTATGGCCCAGAAACCTCTGTTCTCAGTGTTTTCATTGGTTGCTCTCGAGTCCTTCAACACACTAAGAGGATTAAAAAATATAGGTATAAAAATCTGTGTGGAAACATCTCTTCTTTTACTATTGTCTCAGCTCAGGTCCTCATTATTTACTTCTTAGATTATCACAATAGCCCCTCCTGACCAGTCTCTTTGGTTTTAGTGTCTCTCTGTTTGCAATTTGTCAGTTACATTACTGCCTAACTTCTTGCTACTGCGCTGTTTAAAATCCTTCTGTAGCTGCTCAGCCCTTTTGATGGAATCCACTTTCTCTTTTTTTTTTTTTTAAGATTTATTTATTTATTTATACAAGCACTGGGTACAGTCAGAAGCGTGGGAGGGTGAGAGAATTCACCAGAGCCAGAGCGGAGAGTAGAACAGGGAGACTGACAAGGTACACTGCTGAGGGGAGCAGCGGGGGGCAGGAGAGGTCTGCGCGCCATGTGGGACCCTCCTGCCACCGGGGAGGCCCCGAATCCACTCTCTTAAAGCAGCATGTGAAGTCTAAGGTCACTGGTGATTCATGTAACCCCTGATGACTCTTCTGATGTAATTTGCTATTTCTTGTTCCCTTTCCTCTAATCACACTAACATGAAAACTGAATGTGCCTAAACTCTTACAACTCACTGCCTTTGTCTCGGTGGTTTCCACTGCTTGGTCACCTGGGACACCCCCAATCATCCTTTAAGACAGCTTTGCTGACACCTGTCTCTGTTGCCTTCCCATAAAGCAAAGCTAACCTCTCCACAGGAACCTACTTATCCTTCTTCATGGGGTACTCAGACAGAGGGCTACAAGATAGAACTATTTTTTTCCATCAGACACTGAAAACATTAAGATTAAGGGATTCATACTGAATCATCTTTGCATCCCCAACACTAGGTAATTGCTCAATGAATGTTTATAATGGAAAGAATCTGCAAAAGTGTTGTATTAGTCAGTGAGGAAGAGACAGAGGAATGAGCTAATGCTGTTGATTTTAAAGGATTCAGACCTCACAATACTGTGAGTTGATAAACCTCTAATAAAATATAAGGTCAAATGAAGTGTTTTCTGTGATACTGTTATGGCCACTTTTCAGAGAAACCAGAAGGCACTTAGAGAGGTGGAGAGAAAGATTTATTTGTCACACCAGTGGATCAGTGGGATAGCTCCCAAAAGTCTGGGCCCAAATAGCAGGAATGGTAAGGTTTTATACAGTTTGTACGCTGAAGTTTGTCACCCCATCTATCATAGACTTTATTGCTTGAGACGGCAGTCAAGATAGCGTGGCTACTACCACAGGAACTTTCCACTCCAGCAAGCAGCAGAATCCAAGCAGCAGACTTAGCCTTGCATGTAAGTAAGGGCCCACAGAAGTAAATTAAAAAATGACAACTACTAGGCCTCCCTGGTGGCACAGCGGTTGAGTGCTGGGTTGTGAAGCTGCCCGCAGCCTCTGCAGCACCGGTTCGATCCCTGGCCGCCTGGCGAGGGTCCCACATGGCATGAAGACCTCTCCTGCCACCCGCTGCTCCCCTCAGCAGTGTACTTCGTCAGTCTGCCTGCTCTGCTTTGCTCTCCGCTCTGGCTCTGGTGAATTCTCTCACCCTCCCGTGCTTCTGACTGTACCCGGTGCTTGTATAAATAAAAATAAAATAAAATAAAATAAAATAAAATAAAATGACAACTACTGCTACTTGTGTTTGGGAGGCAGAAGGGACAAGATTTGGCAACAATCTTGATGAGAGGAAAGTTAGAGTTCAAAGGAGATTTTAACTTTTCTGTAATTTCTAAAAAGGAAGTATACTCAGGCATTAGTCATCTATTTAAAATCAACAACAGTAATAATAAAAGTGAAAGGAAATGTACTAAGCAGGTGTCATGCTTGATGACAGGTCAAGCCACTTAGCATCACAGTTTCATGTTCCCACTTGGGCCTCTGCCGGTGTTTGTTTGGTTTATGACCCTAACTTTTCACAGGAGACCTCTCATTTGAAGGAAGTTCATTGCCTCTGCCCAACACAATTTCCCCACATGTCCTCTGGGGTGTTCGTGTAAAAGTTGTCACTTGGGTATTGACTTGAGGTGTCAATTGCTCACCAACATCTTAGGACACACTGTGGCAGCCTTTCACCCATGAAACTAAAAATGCTGATATAAAAACAGAGACTTGAAAGGAAATTCCAGATATGAATGCCACTTACCAACCATCTATTTGCTATGTAGTGTCTTTTCTAAAGTCATTATAAATGACTGGGCAGACATGTTTTTTCCTTCACACATTATTAAAAAAATTCTTATAGTAAAGTCTGTTTACTTGGCAATCAGCCAAGTCAACAAAAGCTCAACGAATTCTACTTGTTGCAGGTTGAGTTCCCTGGGACTCTGAGATGTGTGTACTCTCGGGAGGTTGAAAGGGAAGCAGAGTGGCTAGAGAGAGAACTTGAACTGTGATGCAGTCACAACAGAGGCCTCCCTCAGCTGATCCTAGGATTCCCATGGGGACTGTGGGCCTGGGATGGCCCTTAGTGTTGTCCTATGCTAAGGGAAGACTGTATCGTCATGTTCTCTCCTCAACTAGTTATTGGACGCAGGCTGGAGTGTCAGGACTTCACTTTGGGCAGCATGACTCTTTTCACACCAGGGGAAGTCCTGGAAAGGGCCTCAGGGGACAGCTGTCAAATGCTCCGGGCACCTCAGTCCTGAAACGGGTATATGGGTAGCCCCTCATAACACTGACTGAACCTCTCAATTCCTACCGATAACAGAGATGTAAAATTTTCACTTGTGTCAAATACTTTTTTAAAAAAAATTTATTTATGCATACAAGAATGGGGGTATAAGACAAAGGTGTGGGGGGTGGGGGCGCGGGTGAGAGGATTCACCAGAAAGAGGGGAGCAGAACAGGCAGATCTACTGAAATACACTGCTGAGGGGAGCAGCGGGTGAGACAGGACAGGTCCGCTGCGCCATGTAGGTAGCTCCTTGGCTGGGGATTGAACTGCAATGGCTGGTGATAGCTTGATAGCTCTGTCTTTAACTCTTGTGCCACCAGGGAGGCCCTCGAATACTTTTTATAGTAGCTTACCATACATCACTTCATATAATTTTCACATTAACCTTGCATTATAGATACCAGCAACCTGTTTTCTACAAATGACATCAGAGGCTCAGCAGTCTGTATGGAAGGTACATACAAAATGATAAACATTACATGGACTCTTGGGATTCTTACTGTCATTCAGGTTCAAGTTTTGATAAAGTAGCTTCTTTTTTTAAAATTTATTTAACTGAGGTAACATTGGTTGACAACACTGTGTGTGTGTGTGTGTGTGTGTGTGTGTGTATATATATGACTTGGGGGGATAGATTCACACTTCTTCAGATATATGTCATTCCCATCACCAAAGCACCTAGAGTTCCTTTACCATAGACCACTGGGCTCCTCCTTCTTTGTCCTCATTTGTACAAATAGGGTTAGTGGTATATCTAACTTTATTGACAAATATTTAAGTCCTCATTCTGCCTCGAGTAGCCTCAATACTATAGTCATATTTGTAGGGCTTGTTTTGTCAGTTCTTTGTTCAATTTCTTCTATATTCCATATAGGAGTTGAACCACCCAGTATTTGTCTTTTTCCTTCTAATTTATTTCACTTAGCATAATCCCTTCCAGTTCCATTCATGTTGTAAATTTCTGGGGAAGAAGGCGTCTACTTGACCTGTTCAGTGCTTCTTAACGCATGTGTCTCTCCCTTTCAAGAGAAATATGAATGATTTCTTAATCATCTTCTGGATGAAGAGCATAACTTGGAGATTCATTAAAAGAGTGAATATGAGTATTCATAGAATGGTCTGAAGGGTCTAGAGGAGATCCATCAATTCCTCATTTGTATAGGTTTAAATCGTAGGTTGAAATAGAACATCAGAGAAAACAATACACACTTGGGTGATTGAAAATTTAGCGATTGCAACACTCCCCTCCCCACTAAAATCTGTCTTGTGAAAATAAAAGAAAGACAATCAACATAGCATATGAAGCTTCTCTCACCCTTTATATTTAATTCTCTCACTTTATATTTAATTTCTGAATATACAGGCCCATTCCTAGAAAGCAGAGACAAAGGGTAGGTGGTGAGCTCAATCAGTCTTCATCACTGAAGTGGCAAGAGGCTATTGATTAAATCTGTAGCTTTTTATTTTTTTAAAGATTTATTTATTTATTTATACGAGAACTGAGTACAGTCAGAAGCACGGGAGGGTGAGAGAATTCACCAGAGTCAGAGCAGGGAACAGAACAGGCAGACTGACGAAGCACACTGCTGAGGGGAGCAGTGGGCGTGGCAGGAGAGGTCTGTCGCGCCATGTGGGACCCTACTGGTGACTGGGGATGGAACTGGCACTTCAGAGGCTGCAGGCAGCTTCGCAGCCCAGTGCTCAACCGCTGCACCACCAGGGGAGGCCCTAAATCTGTAGCTTTTTAATAGGAAAAGCAATAAATTTAGTAACTTGTTCTGCTATTGGACTATCTCACTGAATGAGTATCTGACCAAGCTAGTTGACCTTAATTTGTTTTTAAATGATATTTTCATTTATATATTTTTTACATCATTGTTCATTTTTAAACAATGTTTTCTTTCTCTGCCCCCTCAGGTGTAGTCACCACAGAATTTCCTTCACCAAGGCACCCGTGCACCATCACCTCAGTCACGTGTGCTCCTCCCTCCCTCCCTCGAATCCCTCTTCCTCCTCCTCCCCTGCAGAATGTCTCTGGTTTATAATTGTCCGTTTGTTTTTGTTTTGTATTATTATTATTTTTCCCCTCATGTCTTACTTGGTTTCCCTATATTCCTCCTATAAGTGAAACCATCTGATATTTTCTTTTTCCTTCTGACTTATTTCACTGAGCATAATTCCTTTTAGCTCCATCCACGTTGCTGCAAATGGCAAGAGTTTATCTTTTTTGATTGCTGAATAGTATTCCATTGTGTATATATGCCACATCTTCTTGATCCAGTCATCTATGTTCATTGCAGCACTATTTATAACAGGTAAAACCTGGAAACAACCCAAATGATCATAAATGTTTTTTAATAAACTTAGGGATACCAGTAACTCTGTTTGTACAAGAGAGGGCAGATGCTCAGTGAATCTGTGTTGGAGGCTACATGAAAATGAAAAAGAATGAAAAAGAATCACAAAATGAAAAAGAATCACAATGGCCTCTGAAAGAATACTGTGAAAGGGAATGTGTTTTGATCAAAACACTGGCAGTTTGGAAATACAATATTTAACTGTTGTCTAGTCTGTACCAGGCAACAACAGGATGTGTGTTAGAACACACTTCAGGGGTCTCCCTGGTGGTGCAAAGTGTTAAGCACTGCACTATGAAGCAATCCGCAGCCTCTGGAGCATGAGTTTGATCCCCGGCCCGCCAGGGAGCAACCCACATGGCGCAGTAGACCTCTCCTGACTCCCCCGCTGCTCCCCTCAGCAGTGTATTTCAGTCAATCTGCCTGTTTTGTTCCCTGCTCTGTCTCTGGTGAATCCTCTCGCCCCCTGCATCTCTGGCCTGTACCCCAGCTCTTGTATGCATAAATAAATAAATCTTAAAAAAAAAAAGAACACCCTTCAGATGGAGAGAAATGCATATTCCTCTCTACTCTCCCCAACAAAATAAATCAACCTGAGGTCTGAAAGATGTTTAATCAAGGTTAAGTTTGGCCAGGGTGATGTAAATCTTTAACAGGGAAATACATACTCATCTCACATATCTGATAATTATATAATTTCTTAAAATTATTTTTCCATTTCTCGCAGAAGTTTTTGCTTCTGTGAACTCTTCCTTTTGAAAGAGCCCTGGAATCAAAGGTAATTCCTTGTCATGAGGTTACCAGGTAATGCCAGGCCTCAGATATTTGTTATCATTTGATAGCCACAGGCAATGACATCACCTGGCTAACAACTATCTACTTCCCTATTTTTCAGACTCTGTGGGGAGGCCCTTTTCAAATTTTGGCCACTTAGACTCACAGTGCAGTACAGTCTTCAGATTGAATAACATTAGCAACTAATTTAGAGTTGTTTTTATCTCTTCAGTCCCTTCTTGATTTTAAAGTCAACGGCCTCTGAAGTTGAAGACGGAGATCAGGGTGAAGCTTTCTAGAAGCCAACAAATGCCAAAGATTGCCAGCAACTGCCATTAGCCAGCAGAGAACCAGGAAACAGATTACTCCTTCGGTTGACGGAAGGACCCAAACCTGCCAACATTTTGATCCTGGATTTTTAACCTGCAGGACTGTGAGACCGTTTCTGTTAAGCCACCCATTGTTTGTGGTACTTTATTACAGCAGCCTGAGCAAACTAATATAACCAGGTGGTAAGAAACATTCACTTAAAAATAAATAAATAGGGCCTTCCCGGTGGCGCAGCGGTTGAGTGCTGGGTTGCGAAACTGCCCACAGCTTCTGCAAAGCGGGTTCGATCCCCCGCCACTGGGAACGGGTCCCACATGGCGCGCAGACCTCTCCTGCCGCCCGCTGCTCCCCTCAGCAGTGTACTTTGTCAGTCTGCCTGTTCTGCTCTCCGCTCTGCCTCTGGTGAATTCCCTCACCCTCCCGTGCTTCTGACTGTTCCCAGTGCTTGTTTAAATAAATAAAATAAAATCTTTAAAAAAAAAAATCAGTAAAATACAATTTAAAAAAGTAAATAAATAAATAAATAAAAATAAAGTCAATGGCCTGTTAAGCTGTCCCTCCTATGTGGCAAAGTGCTAATTTGTTATTGAATGGAGGTGAATACATTAACTCATTTGATGCTTGGGTTTCTGTCCTTCACCAACCTAAGCACAGAGCCTACCCACTAAGGTCCCAGCCCATTCTGTGCTCATCACCAGATTCCTTTATGGCACTGAGACCTGGAAAGAGCACCCCTTTCCTATAGCCAGAGGAGCTAGACATCGTGACTGTTTAGGAGGATCTCTGGGAAGTAAACAAGTTTGCAGTAGGGTGAGGCTGGGGGAAATCGAGGTTACATGGATTTTCTTAAATTAGGATGCAGTTGAAATAAGCCAGATAGAAAAAGAAAAATACCGGATGGTCTCAATCATAACAGGAATCTAGAAAACCTAAATATGGACCAGAAAAAAGAATAACTATAAAAAAGAAAAAAATCAAAATCAACAAACAACTATGAACCAGAGACACTCTTTGGGGTGGGGGGAAGGAGGGATTGGGGTCAAAATTGGGGTTGCAATTGTATGGGGAATATAAAAATTAAAAAAAATTAGGATACAGTCAATTTTTTTATCTCACTTTTCAATATCTTCATGTCCAACCCAATGCCCAATGTTTTTTTTTTTAAGTATTTATTTATGCATATAAGAACTGGGGTACAGGCCAGAAGTGTGGGGGGTGAGATGATCCACCAGAGACAGAGCAGGGAACAGAAGAGGCAGATTGACTGAAATACACTGCTGAGGGAAGCAGTGGGCGAGTCAGGAGAGGTCTGCTGCGCCATGTGGGTAGCTCCCTGGCTGGGGACTGAACTCGGGTGCTGCAGTGGCTGTGGACAGCTTCATAGGTTGTGTCTTAACCCCTTGTGCCACCAGGGAGGCCGCCCAATGGTTCTTAAGATTTACAGAAGAAAACCCATTGCAACCAACCATGGTGGAACCCATTAACCTGAAAAACTTTCGTTGAATAATGACTGTGTACTAGGTATAACTAGGGAATTATTCAAAGAAACAGAATTCTAAGCCTTTGAGACAATCAAAGTGTACAGAAACAACTATTCTCACCCCTTGGGCAACCCAGAGAAACAACAGGAGGTAAATTGATAAATTTTGTTGAAAGTAGGTCTAATCTTATTTTTCACAACCTTCCAAAACCAGCTCAAAGGTAATCTGGAACATTTTATAACCTCTCTGAATCTTGGCCTTGCAACTGAGTATCTCTGACTATTATATGGCTTATAAGAGTAGTACATGCTCCTGGGAGACTTGCATGGTTATGTTGAGTCAGGCAATGCAGACCTGGCCAATGAGCTGATGAAGATCTGGGTTATTCTCCCAGTAGAAGAGCTAGTTTAGTGATGAGCTTAAAGCTAATGTAAGCAGATACAAAGCAAACTGACCAATTTGGGGTCTCGTTTGGATGCTTTATAAAATACCCTATGTTGTATGAAATTAAATATGCTTTCCTCATAATCTATGTTTGGGAAGATGCTCAGAAAACTACCAGCCCAATAAGTTGGTTTCTATCAACTACAACACTGACATGGGTTCAAATTGCAAAAGGCAATTTTTCCATGTGATTACTTATGTCATATCCTTCTATGGACAAGGATCCTAAAAGGGACTACAGAGAGAAAATCACATGCTATGGAGATGGGTACTTATGTTTGATTCAGGGAAGAATTGTGAGGTTGACTTTCTGTAAGGATAGTAAATTCTGCAGGAGTAACTAGATACTGAAGTTCCTGATAGGGTAGAATTCTTGTAAGTTTTATGATGAGTCCCCAAATTTATGACAACTAGGTCAATCCCATGATAAATGCCACTGTGCTGGTTCTTTAATACATTCCAGAATTTCACAGTTGGAACTCAAGAACTCTTACTAGGGGGCCTCCCCTGGTGGTGCAGTGATTGAGCCCTGGGCTGTGAAGCTGCCCACAGGGTCTGCAGTGCCTGTTTGATCCCCGGCCCCCAGACCTCTCCTGCTGCGTCCGCTGCTCCCCTCAGCATTGTATTCGTCAGTCTGCCTGTTCTGTTCCCCATTCTGGCTCTGGTGAATTCTCTCACCCTCCTGCACTTCTGACTGTACCCAGTGCTTGTATAAATAAATAAATAAATAAATAAATCTTAAAAAATAAAAACAAAACTCTTACTAGGCCACAAATCTTGAGGCTATAATCAAAGCACAGAATCAAACCCTGTTGAAATGTCACCCCTAAGTATTTCTAAAGCGTCTCTCCTTTATGTACATGTTCAGATAATGCAATAGAATACAAAGTGCCCTGGAAGTCAGACATAAAATTGGCATCTGCCCCAGTATTCCATTGCTAACTAGCTGCGTAACTCTACACACTTGATATCACATCTCCAGGTCTTTGTTCAACTACAAAACAAGTGGAAGCTAGACTGATGTTTTCTCAAAGCCTAGTCTTCAGATCATTTGCTTCACATTCACCTGGAAGTGGAGTGGGGTAGGCTTGTTATGAAATACACATTTCTGGACCCCACTAGAGTTCGTGTGAACTAGTGTTTTTGGGGAATGGGGAATCTATTTTTAAAAAATCAACTTCCCAGGGCCTCCCCGGTGGCGCAGAGGTTGAGCACTGGGTTGCGAAGCTTCCCGCAGCCTCTGTGGTGCCGGTTCGATCCCTGGCTCTCCCAGGCCACTGGAGGAGGGTCCCACATGGCACGCAGACCTCTCCTGCCGCCCGCTGCTCCCCTCAACAGTGTACTTCGGTCCTTCTGCCTGCTCTGCTCCCTGCTCTGGCTCTGGTGAATTCTCTCACCCTCCTGCGCTTCTGACTGTACCCAGTGCTTGTATAAATAAATAAATAAATCTTAAAAAAAAAAAATCAACTTCCCAGGTGCTTCTTATGTTTGTAAAGTTTCCTTTTTTAATTTTTTACTGAAATATCACACACTCAGTAAAGTTGGAGAACTTTAGCATTAGAATACTGCTAAGATTCACTCAACTTTAAAAGAATTCTAAGAATCAGGCCATTTGACACATAGGCACAGTCACTAAGTAGGCAACTTTGGACTCTGCTACCCCCTTTGTAGTAAGTTTCAGGTCAGAGCATAATTCCGCATGGTGTGCAATGTTCTCTCTGTGATTTGGATAAACAATGTTTTTCAAACGCGCAGCACCTTTCAAAGGTCAGTTTACTGCCTGAGAGTGCTGTAAGCCCAATGGAAAGTCGGGTTCACATTTGATCTGGATGTTCGAATTTCATTATACTCTCCATGTACATGGGCCTAACCATAATGCTCCACAACAGAAGACTGTTGTCTGGATGAGAAAGGAGATATCTGATTATATTTCTGACTGGATTATAGAACCAAATTCTATTATAGTTGTTTAAACCCAAGCTCTTATGTCAATAAAACTCCCAGTCCTTGATCTCTCTCACAGGGGGTTTGAAATACAACACAGGTAAGTAGTATTTCACTGCCTCCCTGGTACAAAGATCACTGAGCTAACAACTCCCCTCTGAATCAATGGGTAAAGTAATAGATTAAGTAATGGATTTAAAAGAATCTTCCAGTTACTATGTGAAGAACTTGTCTCTTTTCCTAGGCAACCAGAAATTATTGGGAATTTTCTATATAGGATCGACCCTTCAAATAACTTGGCTGCCTTTAAAAATGTCCCCCTGCTTTTACACTTTTATGCAATGCCTTCATTTTTTGGATTATTTATCTTATGCCACATGAAACAGGTATATAATTTGTCTGATTTCTCACAAGTGAATAGAAATCTCCTCTTTCTGTGGCCACAGGTAAACTGTTAGCTCGTTATGAAATGGAGGGTGGGGGTAAGGGGATGGGAAGCTGATGGATGACTGATCCTTTCCAGATCTACAACATCTTACAGTCATAGAGCAGATGGCAGCATAATGCAGGGAAAGAGGATGGACTCTGAAGTTGGATAGATGCAGTTTGCAACTTTATTATTTTTTTTAAAGAGGCATGTATTTTTATTTATTTATGATTTTTTTTTATTTATTTGTTTGTTTGTTTGTTTTGTTTATACATGCACTGGGTACAGTCAGAAGCGCGGGAGGGTGAGAGAATTCACCAGAGCCAGAGCGGGGAGCAGAACAGGCAGAAGGAGCGAAGTACACTGCTGAGGGGAGCAGCGGGCTGCAGGAGAGGTCTGCGCACCATGTGGGACCCTCCTCCGATGGCCAGGGAGCAGCTGGGGATCGAACAGGCGCCATAGTGGCCGCGGGCAGCTTCGCAACCCAGTGCTCAACCGCTGTGCCATCGGGGAGGCCCGCAGTTTGCAACTTTAAATCTCAGTTTCCTTAATTTTATTAGAGGGTGATGACAAGCATTCAGGATAATAAAAGCTTTCAGCATAGGGCTTGTCATAGAAGTCATTTCAAAAAGGAGTCTTCCTGGATCCCTATGCCTTCACCATGGCTTTCAGGACATGGTTAGACCTCCTCTTACTGAGACAGTGAGAAGTAAGCCCTAGTCCTTATTCAAGTGAAGAGACAAGCTTTCGAGAAGGGAAAACCAGTAGCCCTGTGAATAACAGGTGCATGGTTTCTTCCCAGCCTGGTCACTACTGCAGCGTGAAGTTACCATTTCAGAATTTGTTGGCATGTGACAGAAGTAACCGCAGAACCAAAGGTCACTACAAGGTGCAACTGGTCTCTTAAGGGCACTACAACAGGTCCCCAAAGTCTTCTCCCTGGGGGTCAGTTGGAGGTCACCTTTTCTGTGCATTGAGAATCCAGGGAGGAGAGAGCTGGAGGTACCCTTGAAGACAACCTCATTAAAGAGGAGGAAACCAAGGAACAGAGAGGGGAAGAGCCTTTCCTATGATCAAGGCGCTGAGGTGAGAACAGTCTCTCTGGAGCCACTGGAGTTCACAGTCAAGATCCTCATTTTAATGCAGATGTCAGTACTGGTTAGGGGCTCTGACTCTGGAGGTAAATAACCCTGGTAAGTTCTTCCGCCAGCTGGGGCATAAGGCTTTACCTCTGGGACCTTAGTGATCTCAGTTATAAAGGCAACTATAGGGCCTCCCTGGTGGCGCAAGGGTTAAGACGCAACCTATGAAGCTAACTGCAGCCACTGCAGCACCAGTTCAATTCCCGGCTGGCCAGGGTGCAACCCACATAGCGCAGCAGACCTCTCCTGACTCCCTGGCTGCTCCCCTCAGCAGTGCACGTCAGTCAATCTGTTTTGTTCCTCACTCTGTCTCTGGTGAATCCTCTCACCCCCCACACATCTGGCCTGTACCCCAGCTCTTGTATGCATAAATAAATAAATCTAAAAAAAAATAAAGTCAACTATAAACCTTACCTGTTAGGATTCAAAACAACACTGCATGTGCTTAATTCCGTGTCTGGCATATATCACATCAGGTAGTTTAAATATCATTAATTAGTCTCATCACCTCTCTCCTGCTATACATCCAGGTCGGATCTGAACCTCCCTCTCCAACCCCCTCCACTACTACGTGACAGGTTCTTTAAGGCCTGGAGGAGCCCACTGCCTTGGCGCTTAGGTCCTCGAACTCACCTGGCGCGACCAGTAGCACCTTCGCACCGGAGCACTGGAAGCAGTGCAGCAGGGACTTCGTGCGAATGTTGTAGTTGAGGCACGCCATGGCACAGCCCAGCTTGACAATTCCCAGCCAGAGCCACACGTAGGCGGGCTCATTGCCCATGAAGATCGCCACACAGTCTCCTTGGCGCAGGCCGAGGAGGTCGCGCAGCGCGCGGGCCACCTGGTTGCTGCGCCGGTCCACCTGCGCATAGGTGAGCGTCTCGTCGCGGAAGAGCAGAAAAGGCTTGTGCGGGGTCTGGCGCGCCTTCTCCTGGAAGACATGCAGGAAAGTGCGCACCGGCCGCCGCTGCCCATAGCTGCGTGCTCGTCGCGCCACGCCCGCCACCCGCAGAAAGTAGCGCACGTCTTGGAAGAAGTACGGACAGCAGAAGTTCACCAGCAGCGGCACGAGCAGCAGCCCCGCCACGGCCGTGTAGATGGCGGGCAACATAATAGTGGCGGGACCCCCTGTCCCTTCGAGGGCAGAGGGCGCGCTCCGGGCGTGCAGCGCGGCGGCTGGACGGGCTCCGGGCAGAGGCGGCGGGTGAGCTGCGCGGGGGCGCACGGCGAGGTTGGGGCGACCGCTAAGTGTCTGGGCGGCCCGCACCACCCCTCTCGCGCAGGTGAAGTGAGGTGTGGGCTGTAGGGGTTCCGGGCGAGACCGGCCGGCTGAGCCCGCCCTTCCCGGGGGAGCGGCCACCTGCACCCAGGCCCGCCCCTGCGGTCCTCTCCAGGCGCTTCTGCTTCTCGCGGGTCTCGCCGAGCGCCCCGCCCCAGCCTGGAGCTCCCGGGTCAGATGTGACCGCGCACTCTTGGGGGCCGAAGCACTTCACCGCATCCAGGCCACAGTTCACTTGTCAAAATGGTGATGCTAAAACGCGCTAAGCGGATATCCAGATTAGAGGAGATAATGCAGGGGTGGGCTATGGTTACCTATTGCCACCGCTAAGACTGCCCCATAGAGGCAACTTATTGTCAATGAAGTGCCTTAAATATATGAGACAGTCTTAGTTACTAGTAGGGGCTGCCCGGTGCCACTGCCAAATCGATATCCCGTCTGCCCTTCCAAGTCCCCCGGGCTTTCTACCTGTCTCTCTTTGTTTCTCAGCTTTGCTTCCCGACCCGATCCCCCGCCCAGCCCCAGCCCAATTGCTAGGAGGTCTCCCGTGGCAAGACTGAACAAAAGCGCTAGCGATGTCATCCCTGTTTACCTCAGCCCCTGGGCGGTGGGTGGGGACTGGACCCTCTGGACTCAGCCCCTGGGCGGTGGGTGGGGACAGGACCCTCTGGACTCAGTCCCTGGGCGGTGGGGGGGACAGGACACTCTGGGCTGGCCTTCCCCTGTGCCAGCTGGCCCACCTTTGGCGTGCAGCAGCACCGCCTTTCACCACATGAAATCAAGCTCTGGCGATATTTGTTTTACTATTTTTGTTTGAGATTTGTTTTAATACTTTTCTTGTTAAGTGATCCCGGTTCCCCATATGCTGAAAATTTTTAAGCATTGCCCGTCCAATTCAACACACATTTTCTAAGTGGCCTACGGAGAATAGGACAATACAGAGGAAATGAAGGAAGTGTTATTGGCATTTCTCAAAAGTAGTGTTTTTAGTGCTGCTTCTGTGGAGTAGAAGCTGCTTGCTACTGAGGGTCTAAGTAAAGCAGTATTTTACTTTCTTCTCCTGTCTTCCCCTGATCATTCATCTTATTCTTTGGTGATAGCCACCAGTAATGAGTGCTTACTCCTGCCAAACACTCTACAGGGAGTTCCCCCATATTATAGATTTCTGGAGCTGGAAGTCATCTAAAGGTCGCACTTTCTGTTCACTTACAGGAAAGGGAAGTGAGGACAGTCAGTGAGTAATGCATGCCTTTGGGACCTAGTATGTGTTCGTCCTGGCCCTCTCTTAGCACCCATATTAAGCTGCCCTCCTATTCTCTAGATTCTATGGTCTTTTTTTACTTAGCAATTAACCTTTTTTCTCTTTCACAATCTTCCCCTCCCACCCCTTCTCTTATCCCTGAGATCTGCTCAAGCAACCCTTTTTTTTTTTTTTTTTTAATCTTTTTCCCAACCCCTTGATGGCTTATCTGGCTACTATCTGGTGACTGGTTGCATCATTTCTTTTTTTTAAAGATTTATTTATAATAGCACTGGGTACAGTCAGAAGCACGGGAGGGTAAGAGAATTCACCAGAGCCAGAGCGGGGAGTAGAGCAGGCAGAAGGACTGAAGTACACTGCTGAGGGGAGCAGCGGGCGGCAGGAGAGGTCTGCGCGCCATGTGGGACCCTTGCTGGGAGCTGGGGATCGAACTGGCACTGCAGAGGCTGTGGGCAGCTTCGCAGCCCAGGGCTCAACCG
Organism: Talpa occidentalis; assembly: GCF_014898055.3. Lineage (NCBI taxonomy): Eukaryota > Metazoa > Chordata > Mammalia > Eulipotyphla > Talpidae > Talpa > Talpa occidentalis. Next base: position 18,110,241 of record NW_023601104.1, on the reverse strand, counting down.
CTGTGCCACCAGGGGAGGCCCTGGTTGCATCATTTTCCTGGGAGCAGTTGGGGGCCTTTGTTATCCCCAAGGAGAAGGCAATAGTGTGAATCAAAGTAGGGGTCAGAACAGAAACCATTCTGGTGTGCACATCTTCTTTCATGTACCTCCTGCCTTGTCCTTAAACTGATGCTCTTCAGAGTATTAGATGACCATGAACACCCATTTTCTTCTCTCTTATTCTGAAGGTTTCTTTCTTTTTTTTCCTTAAAGATTTATTTATTTATACAAGAGCTGGGTTACAGGCCAGAGATGTGGGGGGTGAAAGGATTCACCAGAGACAGAATGAGGAACAGAACAGGCAGATCGACTGAAATACACTGCTGAGGGGAGCAGCGGGCAAGTCAGGAGAGGTCTGCTGTGCCATGTGTGTAGCTCCCTGGTAGGGGATCGAACTCATCATGCAGAGGCTTAGTAGGTTGCATCTTAACCCTTGTGCCACCAGGGAGGCCCCTTGTTCTTTTTAAAACAATATTTGCTTCCCCACCCCCTCAGGTGTAGTCCCCATAGAGTTTCCTTCACCGATGCACCCGTGCACCATCACCTCAGTCCCCTGTCCTCCTCCTCCCTCCCTGATCCCTCTCCCGCCTCCTCCCCTGCAGGATGTCTCTGATTTATAATTGTATGACAAGCTGTTTTGATAAATAGATCCAACTATCGATATGATGGGCTGTCCTGATGAAACAATTCACTTATGACTGTTTTGTTCAACTCACTATAAAACAGCCAGCTAGAAATGAGATGTTAGAACAATTTCTTCAGGATGATATATTCATCATTTTCACATTGCAGGCCAGCTATCTAAATAAATGTGCTTCTTATAAATTCAATTCCTATGTCTGCTTCTTGGCTTTTGGTAGTGACAGGCAGCAGGACCTGGCATTACTGATAACATTCTGGTGACTCCATGCCCTGGTAAGTCATTCTGCTGACAGGGAATCCCGTTGGCTCCCTGAACTAGGGGGGGCTTGGGTTCTGGGCTAGCACATTCCTTAGCAGTGCTGCCAAGTGATTTCACTTAGGGACTCTCCCTATCTGGCTCCTAGGGGATACCTTTATCTTGGTTGTCACTTAATGTAGTGAGCCACTGTGCTTCCTAGTTTTTCTGGTTTCTCTAGATTTTTGTTCCTAGGCTATGGCAGATTTAGCCTCAAGCTTTTTAGGTACTCATCTTTCTGTCTGTCAGAACTGTTCTGTTTGGGAAATTTCTAGAATTGTTCTGCCTGGTATTTTTCTAGATCTGGTAATTTTCTAGAGCTGTTCTGTCTGGTATTTTTTTTTTTTTAAAGATTTATTTATTTATGCAGGCCAGATGTACGGGATTGGGGGGTTTAGGAGGGGTGAGAGGATTTACCAGAGACACAGTGGGGAACAGACCAGGCAAACTGATGGAAATACACTGCTGAGGGGAGCAGTGGGTGAGACAGGAGAGGTCTGCTGCACCATGTGGGCACCTCCCTGGCAGGGGATCGAACTCATGCTGCAGTGGCTATGGATAGCTTCATAAGTTGCGTCTTAACCCCTTGCGCCACCAGGGAGGCCTTGCCTGGTAATTTTACAGAACATTTCTGTTAAAACAAACAAACAAACAAACAAACAAACAAACAAACAAACAAACAAACTGTTAGGATGGGTGGTGTGCCCTCCATTCTGTTAACTACCCTCTGGGCGTATTTTGACAAACTGGTATAATTATGCTTATGATCCTATTGATAAGAATGATACTGTATTGCACTACTATTTGGCCTATGTATGAATTGGGTCTGGGGAAAGGTGGCCATTGAGTGGGATTCTAAATTATACTATTTTTCAGCTGGATTTATTTTGTAAAAGGACAGAAATGGGGAGAAGTTCCTATGTTAAAACTTTTAAGGCATTGCATAATCAGGATTCAGTTCTGGAAGGAGACAAACTAATGGTACAAATGGAACAGCTAGAAAGACCCTCAGGCTGCTGTGCACAGCTGGAGCCAGGAAGAGAGAGAGCAGGTGGATGCTGATGCCATCAAACTGACAGGGCTACGACTATCACCCCTTTCTTTCTGGCTGAAAAACCTACTCTCCGTGCTCTGGGTGACCATATAATACCAGGGAACATGAGGGTGAGGAAAGGTCTGGAATGGTGTCCCCCTTTCAAACCTGACAGAAAACTCATTTTGTTGGGAGTGTTGCCCAAACCCTGGTAGGGCAATTCCTGTTGAGAAAATTTGCCGTTGGAGTAGAAGAAAATGGCCAGCCATTAGGATATTATTGGGCTCAGCTCATACTATTTTCCCCCCTCAGACCTTCTAAATTGGAAACACTCTGGGATATCCTATTGAGGTGCTCCCCCACCCTCCAGGAATAGTTGGTCTGGTCACAACTATCTTTGCTACCTTCTCCTGTAATTGGGTGGATATACAGGCTCTGCTTACTATTCTCTTAACAGGAGATGGAAGGACACTGATACTGGATAAGGTTAGGAAAGAAGGTGAGAAAGTACATCAGGAAAATCCAAATGGAAATCTACTGCAGAAGGCTGCTGTCCCATACGTTGAGCCTAACTAGTACCCAAAGGAGATGGGCTATCACGTCTGGAGAGGTATCAGAAACATATCTAGAGGGCCTCAAAAAGGGGGTACTAAAACAAAAAAGCTGAAACATGGTTCAAGAAGTCCAACTGAAGCTAGTGAGGATCCATCAGCGTTTCTGGAATGGCTCTACCAAGCCTGTCAGAAACATACCGATACTGAGCCTCAGGCCCTCCATAATATCAGAATGGTAAACACGACCTACATTTCCCACAGTGGCCCTGACATACAAAATAAATAATTACAGAAGGCGGAAGGAAACCTTGGCATGAATTACTCCCAGTTGGTACGTATAGCAAAGTATCCAAAATATTGCAAAGTCACAGGGGGCCACCATCTTTCTGGAACAGGCTAAAAGGTCAGAAGCAGGGGAAAGGTAACAGCAAGGCCCTGAAGATTAACCTGTGAGTTAATCTTTTATTGCAAAGAAACTGGGCACTGGAAAGCGGAATGCCCAAAGAGAAATCAGGACTGAAAGGGAAAGAAAAAGGAGAAACTGAGAGTCATGATGACTCAAGTAGCAGGGTCCCACGAGGACAGAGGGGCCCAGAAGCTCCATAGATCAATCAACTGATCAGAGTTACCCCCCAGGAGCCTGGGGTAAAACTAACTGATGGGAGGCGGAGGAGGGGTACACACGCCACACACTGCTCACTCAGCAGTGTATTTTGGCAGATCTGCCTGTTCTGATCCTCAATCTCTCCAGTGACTCCTCTCACCTCTCCACCCCTGCACCTCTGGCTTATGCCCCAGTTCTTGTATGCATAAATAAGTAAATCTTTAAAAAAAAAAAAAAAACAAAACACATTTTCAGTGGATACAGAAACTACTTATTTAGTGCTAAATAAACCTACAATGCCGGGCCTCCCCGGTGGCGCAGCGGTTGAGCGCTGGAAGCTGCCCGCAGCCTCTGCAGCACCGGTTCGATCCCCGGCTGCTCCCCGGCCACCGGAGGAGGGTCCCACAGGGCGCGCAGACCTCTCCTGCCGCCCGCTGCTCCCCTCAGCAGTGTACTTAGTCACTCTGCCTGTTCTACTCTCCACTATGGCTCTGGTGAATTCTCTCACCTTCCCGTGCTTCTGACTGTACCCAGTGCTTGTGTAAATAAATAAATAAATCGTTTAAAAAAAAAAAAAAAACCATGGGAAAAAAGCCACACAAATATACACAAAAATATTTAATTCATGTCAAAATACAACATTATGTTAGCATAAAAAATTAAAATATTTTTGAATGTAGAAAACATCTTTTGTTTGATTTATTTTATGATAGTTTAGAAATAGGCTCCATGTTTGTCCATTTGGAACAATAGATGTAAACAATAAACATAAATTTACATTAGAAATATAAATTCAACAGTGCAATGTGAAGCTGAGCCAAATCTTGGGCTATGACATAATTTTGGTTTGTTTTAGCACTGAGATCTCAAACATGGAATTTTCCATCCTCTTATCCTTAGAGAAGACTTCTGGTCCTCACCTCTCCCATGCCCTCACGTCCATGGAGTCCACTTGCTACCTTCATCAAGATTCTAGTTCTTGGGGCCTCCCTGGTAGTGCAAGGAGTTAAGCACCGCACTATGAAGCAATCCGCAGCCTCTGCAGCACAAATTCGATCCCTGGCCGGCCAGGGAGCAACCCACATGGCACAGCAGACATCTCCTTACTCTCCCTCTGCTCCCCTCAGCAGTATACCTAGGTCAGTCTGCCTGTTCTGTTCCCCACTCTGTCTCTGGTGAGTCCTCTCACCCCCCACATCTCTGGCCTGAACCCCAGTTCTTATACGAATAAATAAATAAAACTAAAAAAAAAAAAAAAGATTTAGTTCCTGCTGGTGGGAATGTAAACTGGTCCAGCCACTATGGAAAGCTGTGTGGAGTTTCCTCAAAATGTTAAAAATGGATCTACCATATGATCCAGCAGTACCACTCCTAGGAATCTACCCAAGGACACAGAAACACTAATTCCAAAGGAAACCTGCACTCTGATGTTTATTGCAGCACTATTTACAATGGCTAAGATATGGCAACAACCTAAATGATCTAAAACAGATGAATGGATCAAGATATGCTATATCTATACAATGGAATACTACTCAGTGATCAAAAAAGATAAACTCATGCCATTTGTGTAAACATAGATGAAGCTGGAAAGGATTATACAAAGTAAAATAAATCAGAAGGAGAAAGATAATATCAGATGGTTTCACTTCTATGTGGAATATAAATAAACCGAACTACAGGTCAAGAAAAAAGACAAAACTTGCAAGCTGACCATAGATCTGAGGCATCCAGCAGGGGAGCAAGAGGGGGGATCATAAGGGATGGACGAAATGGATCATGGGTACCATGGTGGTGGGAGTACTATGGGGACACCTGCGGGAGAAATGAAATAATGTCCCAAAATTAACAACGATATTGTTATAGGACAGGGAGAGGGGCAGCCCAAACCCCGCAAACCTGCCTATTCTAAATGGGTTCTGCCATCCGCCGCATCAACACAAAACATAGGAGACTTTAATGGGAAGGAACTTTAATAAAACTAGGAAACAATACAGGTAAGGCAAAGAGTCTAGTTTCTAAATGAAGCACCCAAAGTTACCCATCCCCTCGTGGGTAAAAGTCCATCCATATGGGATTGGCCCAGAGCAAAGCCCCAAAGCCTGCTACAAGTCTAAAGCATCTTCCAGTGGGGACCCACAGAAAATGGTCACAAACAACCGGACAAGTCCGGAAGGAAAAGAGCAAAATCAACATCAAGATAAAAGCTGCCATTGTCACCTCCCCACGGGTCTCACCCACATCTGTGTCACCCAGTCCACGACCAAAAGACAAGCACAGTTTCTTCACGTGTCTCTAGGCTCCACGCGCCTCCTCCAGGTCTCCTGGCTCCATCCTGCTTCCTTCCTCAGTCTCCTCTGCAGCTTCTCCTCTTCCTGCTCAGCTCCACCCTCCCTTGGGTGGGGCAGGGAACCTCCCCCTTTCCTGGGGACCACCCTGTTACAATATGAGAAAATGAATTTAAAAAATTCTTTGAAAAAAGGAAAATTTAAAGAAAGTCATACAAGAAAAAAAGGGGTTCTATTTCCTTCACCCAGTCCAGTCCCTTTGTGGCCTATCACTTCAGTACTGCCTCCTAGACTCCTCTTTTTCTTAAACTTCTTACCCAGAGTTTCTGGTTACGGCAAAGGCTCATTCTCTCCTGTCCTATTCTGAAGCATCCAGGAAGAGTTCAGGGGTAGACATGATTAGTGGGGGTGCTTGCTCACACCTCCTGCTCTTTGCCAGGACTTCCCTGCTGCTTCAGCCCCCCACTCGTCTATCTCTGCTGTCTACGATGTCTTCAAGTGGCCCTTCAGACCTTCCCCACTGCCTTCTAAGCCTTCATTCCTAGCCTCCAGTGTTTTTTCAAAGCAGGTGTTCTCCCTCCTACTGCACAGAGATGAAGTAGCCCAGCGGGTCTCAAACTTTGCAGGCATCGGAATTACCTCAAGTGCATGTAAAATCACAACTTACTGGGCTCCTCCTCCCGAATTTCCAATTCAACAAACCTGGGATTGGGTGGGGGGGCTGGAAGGGGCAAAAGAATTCACCTTTCCAAGAAGTCACCAGACAAAAATTGGTTCAGGGATTACACCCTGAGCTACCAATTTAGTCCAGTGGTTTCCAGGCTTCTCAGCAAAGACTCAGGACTTCTGGGAACGCCTTTGCTGAGATAGGGAAGGGGCTCTGGGACATGTAGCTCCAATTAGAGGCATTCCCTGGCTATCTAGTTTACATAATGGACTACCTTGTGCACCTCACATGAAAAAGGTGTTCTCCAAACTTTTTTTTTGAGAACCTCCAGTGCATTCGAATCTATTCCTTATCCTGAATGTATAAACCCAGCACATTCTTGGCTCTTTGTTGTTCCATGCCTGTTAGTTTTACCTTCCCAAATAGAATTCAATTTCCTGGACTCTAGTCCAAGCACCTCCCTCAACCCTCATCCCCTCAAAAGTATTCCTACAGAACATAAAGAGTGTCCCTAAAACATTCCTAATCATTCCTAAACATTCCTTCTGTAAGCTGAAACAGTGAAACATAGAAGCTACTACCATTCATTTATAAGGAAATATTTTTGGGTGTCTGCAGACCCCCACAATAATGTGCCAAAACATGCCAAACAACACATGAAAACTAAACTCATACTAATTTTTGGTAGAAGTGAGAAAGACGTGATAAATGCACACCCGTCTAATACAGCTCCGGGAAGGAACTGGGTGCTGCAAGGGTGCTGCAGCTCAGTGTCTGGATGGCTGCCGCTGCACAGACCAACCCTGACATGCAGAGCATGCTGAGCATGCCCACAAGCTTGGTGTTTTTTGACTTTTGTTGTAAAACCGAGGACAGTCTTCAGATTTGTTTTGGCTGGGGAAAACAGGTACTGATGTAGGTCTTCCGTAAAAGCAAAGAGGCACCGTAGGGTAAGGTAAAAAGTAGCAGGCTTTTCTGCCCTCCTGCCATTAGGACAGATGAGGGAACCCTGTGGTCCTGAATGCATGCCTGATGGCGGGCACCTGGAGTAGGGTGTAGGGTGAATCCTATATGTAGATGGGATTCTCCTGGGCTAAGACTGGGCTTAAAAGGGCGATGTCAGGAGGACGCCAGCAGAAGCAGAGCACAGAAGCAGAACGACGGGAGAGCAAAGCAGCAGAGACCACCAGAGAATGAAGGAGAGCCCAGACAGAGTGAAGACTTGCTGGGGGCTGGGAGGCCTGCTGCTGTGTACCTGGTAAATCCCAGTAAAAGCCTGCAAAAGCCACTGAAGGCTCCTGCTTTACCTGGTCTCCTGGATTAGAAAACCTGCCCCGTCCCCATCCTGCCCCTTACAGGCACAATGTGAACTTTTTTTTTTTTTAGAATATAAAAATAGTTTATTTTTATTTAGCGACCCTATACATTGTAAACTGTGAACTTTTTAAAAAAAAGATTTATTTATGCACACAAGAGCTGGGGTATAGGCCAGAGGTGTGGGGGGTGAGAGGATTCACCAGAGACAGAGTGGGGAACAGAACAGGCAGATTGACTGAAGTACACTGCTGAGGGGAGCAGCAGGTGAGCCAGGAGAGGTCTGCCCCATCATGTGGGCTGCTCCAGGCGGGGAGGGGGGGCGGGGGGGGGGGATCGAACCCCTGCTGCTCAGAGGTTGCAGACAGCCTCACAGGCTGAGTTCTAACCCCTTGTGCCACCAGGGAGGCCCACAATGTGAACTTTTGAAAAGCGGGAGATAACTGTCATGGGAAGCGGCATGAACTGGAAGCCAGAAGGTCTGGCTGACACAGCTGCGTGAGTTAACTGATCTCCTTAAGTGTGTTGTGTTAACTTTGTAGGCCTTTGGAAGCATTGCAGGAACCATTGTAGACAAAATCGTGCAGGGTATGAAGCCTGTTGTACTAAGTGTGATGTTACTTTGTACAAATAAGAATTTCGTGTGACTGACTCATTCAGTGGATTATGGAACTGTTCATTGACAGTTGGCTGCCACAAATCAATCACGTTTCTTGAAATGTGGTTGCCGGCTCTCCTACTGAATGCCTACCATGGTGGCATTTGTTTCTAGACAGAGAGGGAAGTGGTAGAGTTGCTGCAGAGAGTGTGTCCTAAGATTTGGCCTTCTTCTGAAGAATGAAGGAGACCAGGAACAACTGGTTGTTGGTGTCAGCTGGGCACTCCCATTTTTTATTTGGCACACAGGTTGTGCTTGCTAACTACCCAATCAAGATAAAACACAACTTGAGAAAGAGGCAGAAGCGCTTGCTTTCATTGATATGGTGTTGAATTCTGAGGAATGAATCCCATGTGATGATTATTTCTTCCAGTGCCAGTATTTGTGCTTCACAAAATTTGGTTTCTACTTGTTCAGCAGCATCCTACCACACCCCGTGGTGACTCCCCCTCCTGGCCACAGCTCACTCTTCTCTGTCCTGCAGGTGTTTGTTCCTTCTTTACTCCTGATCCCCTTGGTTGGTATTTTTTTCCCTGCTTTTGTAATGTCCTCTTGTCCTATCCTTAAATGTAAGTCTCTTATGGTTGTGTCTTCAGCTTTCTTCTCTCCAGCTCTTCCTCTCCCAGAGGCCTCATCTTTTCTTATTGACGCTGAAGATGCCCAATTCTAAGCATTCAGCCCTAATCTCCTTCCTGAGCTCCAGCCCTGATTTGAAAACAATACACTGAGCACTTCCAGATGTAGTTACTTATTCAGTCATTCACTTTGTATTCATTTAGCACTTGTTGAGAATGTAGTAGGGAGAGGCAAGTAGGTCCTGTATGCATCTCAATTTCAGATAAGAGAATTGAGATTCAGGGAGGTTAACCTAAGTGCTGAAGATCACACAGAGGGAAAAAAAAGAGAATTTTTAAAGAAACAAAGGGGTAGAGAAAACCAAACCAATAACAAACCCTCGACATATGCAAAACTGAGGCAACCTGAAGGGAGTGGGGGAGAGAGGGGTGTAGTGGTACATGGGGGAGGATTACTGGGGTTCTGGTGGCAGGCAAGGTGTGAAAGCACACATTTGTAGAGGTTTGAACCTATAATCCTTGAAACAAATACAATGTTGTAAACTAAACTAAATAAATAAATGATTTTTTTAAGGGTGAAAGAAAAAAAGCTGATACAGAGCAAGTAAATTGCAGTGCAGGGACTTTAACTTAAGCTTTCTGATGCCTAATTGACACTAGTATATAAAGTACAGAGGGTTGAAATGTGCCTTGACCACCCTCTCCTTCTTACCGCTCCCCCCAAAGATATCTACATCCTGAATGTGAACTTATTTAGACAAAAAAGAAAATTTCAGATCTAATTAAGGAACTTGAGATAAGATAAACTTGCATTAGGGTGGTCCCTAAAATCAAGACAAATGTCCTTAGAAGAGAAAAGGGCAGGGAAAAGAGACACAAAAGTGAAGGAAATATGAAGATGGACGTGTACGGGGGTCCCCAGGAAAGGGGGAAGTTCCAGGTTTCCTGCCCCACCCAAGGGAGGGTGGAGCTGAGTAGGGAGGTGAAGCTGCAGAGGAGAATGGGGAAGGCAGGAAGCTGGATGGAGCCAGGAGACCGGCACATGTTGCTGAGAGACACGTGAAGAAACTACACTTGCCTTTTGGTCGTGGACTGGGTGACACAGATGTGGGTGAGAGACCTGTGGGGAGCTGACAATGGCGGTTTTCGTCTTGATTTTGATTTTGCTCTTTTCCTTCCAGACTTGTCTGGTTGTTTCTGATTCTTTTCTGAGGGTCCCCACTGGAAGCTGCTTTAGACTTGTAACAGGTTTTGGGGTCTTGCTCTTGGCCAGTCCTGCTTGGGTGGACTTTTACCCACGAGGGGACGGGTAACTTTGGGTACTTGATTTAGAAACTATATTCTTTGCCTTTCCTGTATTGTTTCCTAAATGTATTCAAGTTCCTTCCCATTAAAGTCTCATATGTTTTGTGTTGATGTGGCGGATGGCAGAACCTATTTAGAGGAGGCAGGTGTGAGGGGACTGGGCTGCCCCTCTCCCTGCCCTGTAACACGCAGAGATTGGAGTGATGTTTCTATAAGGCTAAAAGGGCCTGCGATGGATTCTATCTCAGAGCATCCAGTGGGAACCAGTCCTGTCCACATCTTGATTTTGGACTTCTGTCTTCCAGAACTATGAGAGAATAAATTTCTTTTGTTGTAACCAAAGAGTTTGTGGTGGCCCTAGGAAACTAATACGCCAAGCCACGTTGTGTTTCAAGTAGATTAGGATTCCTATTTCAAGAATGGAATGCTGAGAAAGTTCAGCAGTTGACAAAAGAGAGAGTACGATGATCTGAAGTAGTTTCTACCAATTTCCCTGGAATAGTAAGAATCTTCATGTACTAGACCTCAAGGAGGCTAAAATTGTGATATGGGAATCTGAAGTTTCCCATAAAGTCTAGGGTAATCTCGGGTTTTTTTTTTTTTAAAGATTTATTTATGCATACAAGAGCTGCATAAATTTATGCATACAGGCCAGAGATGTGGGGGGTGAGAGGATTCACCAGAGACAGAATGGGGAACAGAACAGGCAGACTGACTGAAATACACTTCTGAGGGGAGCAGCGGGCAAGACAGGAGAGGTCTGCCTCGCCATGTGGGTTGCTCCTTGGTGGGCTGGGGATTGAACTGGTGCTGCAGAGGCTGTGGATTTCTTCATAGTGCGGTGATTAACACTTGCGCCACCAGGGAGGTCCTAGGGTAATTTTGTTGACTACTGAAACTAAAACTCATTGATCATTCACTCATGGAGAGTCAGCTTTTTATCCATCAGTATTTTGACATTCCAGTCACAAATGTCACCCTCAGCTCTGTAAATCATTCCTCCCTTTGGATGCTTGGATTCTGCTCATAATATTCAAAGCTATATAAAATATGATCGGAGGAATTCCATCATTTCCCTTATTTTTTTCTGTTAATTCCCACCTATACCTTTAGGTAACCAAGCCTATTCATTCCTGGTTTATCATTCCTGCACTTCATTTTGCAAAAACAAAACAAAACATTTCCCCCCAGCTGTACTGAAATACAACTGGCATAAGACATTGTAAGCACATTTTTATTATTTAACTTTCAGCACACTACAGCACAGACTTCTCATTTCTTACCTTGCTTCTTTCCATTTATATAAAAATATTTTGATTTCAATTTTCACTACTGTGTGGTTTTGACAAATCAGTTTGGCTGAGTAGAAATGTTGTCTTGCTGGGCACCCCTCCCCCCGTATTTCAAGGAAATTCCCAGTGACTGAGCAACCATTTTCTACCCTTGATGCACCAGGGGCATCTATGATAAGGAGAGAGAAAGGGGTGGTGTCAGTGCGAGAGAGATAGGGGGAAAAACAATTGAGATTTTTTTGAACACTTAGTGAAATTCCCACTAGATGGCAGTAACACCCCAGGAATAGGGTTTCCAAGTGTTCTGGAAAAGGGATAAATCTCCCAGGAAAGTGCTATGGCGCTTGTATAACCCAGTCTCATGTACAGTGTAGAAATCTTTTAAATGGATTTACTCATTAGCTCATACCAATTTAATTTTAACATTTTTATTTCAAGTCCTATTTATCCCTCAGTAATCTAAAATATACTGAAAACAGAGGCTCTGTCCCTGAATCTCTCTATCTAAATAGATGGTCCCAAATCAGACAAAATGTTATGAACAGCATATAATAAAAATAAATTTAAGTTTCAGTAAATTACATTTTTAAACCTAAATTTAATTAGAATGTCCTTATTGAAAGTACCTTTTTATTTTTAATATAATTTCAGTTGATCCTGATTTTAAAAACAAGTGAAAAAAAAGACAAAACTGAAAAGTAAACTAAATAGCAAGAGCCATCCTAACTTAGAGTAGGAACTAGAAGCTATTTTCAGGAATTATAGAAATAACACCACCCTGATTGATTTAGCAGATGTTGCAAAATATTATTTCATACCAGTCAGGGCCTTTCCTGGCTCTGTGAGGCTGCAGAACTAAGTATCTTACATCTGAAGGCTCATTCCTGCAGCCACAAGGGTCTAGGACTAGTCTCGCTGCCCAAAGTAACATCTGATGGCTTGGGGAGAGACCTGGAAGCTGGTATCTGGTGCCATACTGCAGGATCACCCTACCCTTCATCCTTCATGCTGTTTTTTTGATACTTCTCACTTTTTTTTTTTTTTTTTTTTTTTTTAAAGATTCATCCATATATCCATACAAGTACTGGGTACAGTCAGAAGCGCAGGAGGGTGAGAGAATTCACCAGAGCGGGGAACAGAACAGACAGACCGATTAAAAACACTGCTGAGGGGAGCAGTGGGCATGGCAGGAGAGGTCTGTAGCGCCATGTGGGACCCTCGCCGGCTGCAGAAACCGGCGCTGCAGAGGCCGCGGGCAGCCCCGCAGCCCAGCGCTCGACCGCTGTGCCACTGGGGAGGCCCAACTCACTTTTTAACCTGCTCCTGAGGTCCACACATGGATGCATGACAGCTCTGGGCTGGGCTGAGACACGAGGCATCCAAATTTGAGGAGGTGACCTTACAATTCCCAAAAATGACTCTACAGAGCCAAATAGAATATTCATTATGTAACATATGTGTCCATAAATGTGATCTCACCAACTGGGACTAGTCAGGGAGGGCTTCCAGGAGTAAGTGAGCTTTGAAAAAGATGCTGCAGGAAATACTAAAATGACCTAGTAGTTGGGGAAAGGTCGATCATGAGGAAAGATGTAAAAAATATTAATCATTGCATAGCATGTCATCTTATATTACAGCACTCTTCCATGATGAAATGAAGGAAAATATGACTTAAGTGTGAATGCAAGCATTAATTGTGTTTACTAAAACTGAGAATGTCTTTCATCCTTCTTTGTCTCCTTTGTATTTCTCCCACCGTACTATACTTTCTGTACCTATTTTTTAAAATTCTACTTTTAAGATTAATTGTTTTTTTTTTTTATTTTTTTTTATTTATACAAGCACTGGGTACAGTCAGAAGCGTGGGAGGGCGAGAGAATTCACCAGAGCCAGAGCGGGGAACAGAGCAGGCAGACTGACAAAATATACTGCTGAGGGGAGCAGCAGGCGAGTCAGGAGAGGCCTGCTGCGCCATGTGGGTAGCTCCCTGCCCGGGGATCGAACTCTGTGCTGCAGTGGCTGCGGTTAGCTTCATAGGTTGCGTTTTAACCCCTTGCACCACCAGGGAGGCCCGAATGTCTTGCTTTCAATCTCCACTTTTAGAGCAAAAATTCTGGCCTTTACGGAAAATGGCATACTGATCAGACACTCAAAGGGAAGGCCCGAGTCTTCAGCTTCTCTCTCCAGGTAGATACATTTTCTCCAGGTTGATTCATTTTTAACTCCTCATTCCTATTTACAATACACAGTTAGCTCTGAAACCCATGTACTCCCTAAAAGAAGAGAATAGTAGAATAATTATGAGGCAAAGTAGAGTAAAGGCCACAGACTGTGGATCCAGATGTGTGTATTTACGTCACAGCTCTGTCACTCCCTCCCTGCATAACTACTGATTTTTCAGGGTTGCATGAAGATTAAATGTTAAAATATATGCAAGGCCCTTAAATCAATGTCTGGAAAATATCCAGTCCTCAATAAATGTTACTATTTTTATTACTGAGATTTCCTGGACATCAGCCTCTTCTTTGTCACTGCTTTAATCTGGGATAATCTTTATTATCCTTCACAGCTTCCCACCCCTTCTCTCTGTTATAGCTTCTCCTTCCACAGAACTGCCAAGATGTTCTTCTTCAAAGTGAAATATTACTATGCTGATCTTTTGCTTAAAAACTTCTATAAAAAGATAAAACAAATCCATGAGGGGTTAAAGTTGGGGTAGTAGTTACCTTTGAGGAGAGAGTGGATGACGACTGGGAAAGACATGAAGGGAGCTCTTGAGATGCCAACAGTCTTGTTTCTTGATGTTGAGTACTTTTGTGAGAACTCTAAGCTACATCTTCATGCTCTGTGATTCTTCTGTATGTGTTATACTGCAATAAAAAAATCTATTAATAAAAAACTAACACTGGAACAAGCAAGCACCTGTGTTGGCTTCCCTGTAACTGGGTGGATAGTCCCCACTTTGCTTTGGCATCAAGGACTGTCTGATGACACTTGTTCAGAGCCCACTTCCCCAGCATATAAATTGCCCATGTGTCTCACAACCTCTGCCCTACTTTTATTTCTCAGTATTCCCTAGATGTGCCAAACCACTACCCTTTTCTTTTTCACATTCAATCTGCGTCCTCTTTCCCTATCCCAACTCACATCACAGATTCATCTTTCAGGCGACAGCTCAGAAGTGACCTCCTCAAGCAGGTTTTGTGTCTTTCTCCTTCAGATGACATCAGTGCTTCTCCATGGAGCCTGTACCTTAGGATTTCCTGTGATGATGGAAATGTTCTGCATCTGTGCAATCTGATATTGAGCCACTAGCTTCATGTGGCAAGTGAGCATCAAAAACCTGACTGATATGCTGTGTCTATGATTTTTTTAATCTATTTTTTTTTTAAAGATTTATTTATTTATTTATACAAGCACTGGGTACAGTCAGAAGTGTGGCAGGGTGAGAGAATTCACCAAAGCCAGAGTGGGGAACAGAACAGACAGATTGATGAAACACACTGCTGAGGGGAGCAGCGGATGGCACGAGGGATCTGTCACGCCATGTGGGACCCTCGCTGGTGGCCCAGGGATCAAACCAGTCCTGCAGAGGCTGTGGGAAGCTTCGCAGCCCAGCACTCAACCGCTGCGCCACCAGGGGAGGCCCTAATCTTATTGACTTTTAAAAACAACTTCAAAAAGTTCACCCATTTAGTGAATTTCCATCCCTAATGTTTGTAAATTTTAGTTAATTTAGATTTAAATAGCCACATATGACTTTTTCTGTGGCAATTCTTACCATAATGTGTCTATAAATCACGTGTTTATATAAATGTGGCTTCGTAGCTTCTCAGTTCAAATCTAAAAGAAGCCCCTGGATACAGAGAGCAAGGTGAGAGACTGAAGGAAGAGGCAACAACCCTAGGTTGGAAAGTGGCAGTTTTAATAAGCAAATGGACTAACACGCAAGGCTAGTCTTAAGAGGTCACAAGACAAGTAGATCCCTGCAATCACCCACCAAATTTTTAACAGTTGATATTAAGTCCTTAACTGGCTTTAGTTATGGATAATGTGCAGATGGTCTCAGCATCACATTATCGTCTCAAGGCCGTGTGCTTTGAGGCAGCTTCTAGTGCAGGCAAGGCAAGTGCAACACACATTCCAAAGACAGGGAGGCAGTGAAAAGCCTCTGCTTGGCCTGGTCCAGCTTTCTGGTCAACCTGTGATTACAGCCTCTTCGTGAACTCTTCCAACAATATTTTTCTTTTACATAAGAACTTTCTGAGGGTAGAGATTATGTCCTTATTAATCTCTTCTAGTGAAATGTCTGCAACCTAAGAAATACACAAGAAATATTTTAAGTGAATAGTTGGATTGTATTTCCAATTATCCTATACTGAATGCCTCTGTGTATCGTTCAGCTTTTTACTTTCAAAATTCCCACTTGTCCTGCTCTTTCTGATGGGAATAAAAAGTCAGGCACTGGGATCATGATGATAAGACATGAAAAATTTTATTTTTCTTCCAAGTTTGTTATCTCTTGTTTTCCTTCTTCGTAGCAATCATCAATTAACACCCCTTAGAAGGGGAGGAATTGGTGGCCTCACCTACAGAGGCAGCAGAGCAGGAGCTATAGGAGACTGCTATCCTTGTGGCAGTTAGTCCTGGGCAGAATGGCAGGGTGTTAGAGGGCTGAACTCTCGGGGGGTTCTGGAGGCAGAGGTCAGGCAGCTTTAAGATAAAGGGAAAAGAGGAACAAAGAAGATAGACCCAGGAGTATGTGCAGGCCAAGACTGTCCTGGAACTCGCAGATATCTGACACACAGGACCTTTTATACTGGATTTCTAGAAGGAATTGTGGCTTTTTGCTCTTTTGCTTTTTATAATTATCTGAGAGAGATCAGTCCCTTTGTAGAACATTGTGAGTGCCTCCCAAAGCTGTTTGCACATTAAAATCACTTTAGGAACTTTAAATAGTATAGATTCCCCTGGGATCACCCCAGAACTACAGCATCAGAATCTATAGGACTGGGGCCCTAAATGCCTTTCTGTTTTGAAAAACTCCCTGTTGATTCTCTTGCAGCTTATTCAGGTGGCTATTTAGAAACCACAGCTCTAAACATATAAAAAAAATTTAAGTAAATAATTTCCCCAGAGAAGCAGGGTGTATTATTTCACTCTATGTATATTTTAAGTTGAAGATCTAGAGTAAATGAAATCATGTCATGACTTCAACACGTGATAAATATTGATCCACTTTGGCAAATAACATTTACTGAATAATGACATTTATAGTCCTCTTAAACCTTCCCATATGTTTTCTTATCTAATTCTCATAACTACTCTGTGAGGTAATCAGCCAAAGAATATTTAATGAGTTCCTAGCGTTGATTGGGAACAGTGCTGGGTAGGCAGGGAAGTAATTATTGCTCCCACATTACACATTAGCAAATGGACTGAAAGCGACTTGACTAAGATTCCAAGGCAAGTGTTAGAAGAGTTGAGTCAGGATCTGGAGTGACTCAACCTGGGTCATTCCACACGACACTTAGTTGCTTGGAGACTTGTGAGTTCACCCTGTACTAGTGTTGTTGTGGTTACCCTGGGAGGGTCCTCTTAGGTATTAGTAAGGGCTCCATGTAGTCCCCTTTCTTGCCCTTTTGTTCTCTTTCTGTTGTATTCAAGTTCCCATTACATGGGGAAAAAAAATCTTTCAACTTTTCCAGACAGGCTATCAGCTCATCTCATTTTCCTTCTAGACTTTTAGAATAAGTGATCTAGAACAACTGATCCAGTATCAATTTTCTCCCTTAGCCTTTATGTCTGTTTCTTCTCCTCTTCATTCCACCCAAATTACTCTAATTTATTTCATACCAGTCTTTTATTTTTAAAGATTTATTTATGCATACAAGAGCTGGGGGTATAGGCCAGAGGTGTGAGGGTGAGAGGATTCCCCAGAGACAGAGTGGGGAGCAGAACAGGCAGATTGACTGAAATACACTGCTGAGGGGAGCAGTGGGCGAGACAGGAGAGGTCTGCTGTGCCATGTGTGTAGCTCCCTGGCTGGGGATCGAACTCGTGCTTCAGTGGCTGTGGATAACCTCATAGTGCTGCGTCTCAACCCCTTGTGCCACCAGGGAGGCCCCCATATAAGTCTTCTTCACAGTTAATCAGATTAGACACTTTTGAAATCTTATTTTCTTCATATTCATTTCCCACTGCCACCCTCCTCTTGGTTTCCTAGTCCTTCCTGTGTCTATGTTGCGAGTCTTTCTTTGGTCCTTCCTTTTTCTTCCTATTCTTTCAGTTGTTTCTCCAGTCACTCCTCACATGGCGATCTAACTTGTCCCCTCCTTCTACTGTCCTCATTCAATCCCATCCCATACTCAGCCTCCAAAAAAATTCTCCTCAACTAGTAATGGTCCAATTCAAAAGGCCAAATAAACTCTTTAAGCCTGTACGAGTGAGTCTAAAATTCTTAATCTTTTTGATCTTCATTGCCTTCAACCATCTCAAGCAACTCTCTCACTCCAGTCTGACACTTTCTACCGTGTGATCATCCCAGACATGATGCCACCTCATGCAGAAGACCCTTTTTATGTCTTGTCAGGTGATGTTCTTCAGAAACGCCTTTGGAGTGGCGATAAAGCGTAGCCTTTGGCCTCAGTTGGACACTGGTTCAGGTCTTTGTTCTATCTTTATAAGGTGTTATACTGGGGAAGGTATTTCATTCTCCACTTTCTCATCTTTAAAATGAGGTTATCACCCCTTTTGCAAGTTTATGGTGAATCTCTGACAGAATTTATGTGAAATATCTAGCCCAACAACTAGCCCCTAGTAGACACAGACTAAGGCTAGTTGCTGCTAGTGCTATTGTTACTATCTTTACTGCTACCCTGCGAACCATTACCAACCAGTTCTCTTTCCTGAGTCCCTCTATGGACAAAGTTGCAATTGGTAATTATTTCTATTTGTGTTATTTTTAATACGTGTATGATTTTGCTTCATTTGTGTTTAAAAAATTGATGTTCATATTTGTGACTAAATTATATTCCCAAAGAGACTGTGTTTTAAATGCTCTTATCAAGACTTTCTTTGGCACTCAGGACAGTTTAATACATTATAGTGGGTGATTCAACATAACTTTTGCTATATTGGCAACTGTTATCACAATATGTTTATTTCTGCACTGTCTCATGTCTTGAACTTGGAGAAACTTTGAGGGTCTGTGTGCTTGGAGTCTCTCTTTACTTTAGGTTTCTGCAAACTCAGAACTGGAACTCTGTTAGCATTAACAGGGGCCAAACAAGGAGATGCCAGGATCTAGCAGTTATAGCCTGTGAGGGAACGTGGCCACATTTAGTGGGGGAGAGTGGATTTATAGGGAGGTGGGAACCAGCATGCTTCACAGGTCCAGAGATATTCAGGCACTGGACTTCAATCTCTGGAGAGGGATAGTCTGGTAAGAGCAAGGAAGAGTCTTCAAAGTTTATGTTCCAGGCAGAGACTTGCACAGGAGGCTGGGTGTGGGAAGGAGGGCACATAGTTTTCAGGGTACCTAGCAGTGGGAGGTCAGGGTTGGGGACTGAAACTTCCAACCCTCTAATCTCAAGGTGACTTCACTGGCAACCAGCCCTCATCCTTAGCCAATTACCTTAAGTCACCTCTTTAACATGACAAAAGCCACCTCTGTTGCTCAGTGTTTATAGGAAATTCCACAGGTTTAAGGAGCTCTGGCCAGGAAGTGATGACTCCAAAATATACACTTCTCATTATAAACGACAGTATGACATGTACAAAACTTACTGAGCACCAGCAATATGCGAGGCACTGCCCTAGGCCCTGGGATGGAGCAGTGAATGAGACAGTTTCAGTTTTCCTGGAGCTCAGAGTCTTTAGAAGACAGATATTCTTTTTGTTTTTTTTTTTTTTTTTTTGAGATCTGCCATAAAGTGGTTTAATTAAAAAAATTTTTAAATATTTTTATCTTTTACATCTTTGCTCATTTTTAAACAATATTTGCTTCCCCCCGCCCCCTCAGGTGTAGTCCCCATAGAGTGTCCTTCCCCAAGGCACCCGTGCACCATCACCTCAGTCCCTTGTGCTCCTCCCTCCCTCCCTCTGATCCCTCTCCCTCCTCCTCCCCTGCAGTGTGTCTCCGATTTATAATTGTCTGTTTTTTGCTTTGTTGTGTTTTGTACTGTTATTATTTTTTTATACTGATGTCTTATTGGGTTTCCCTATATTCCTCTATAAGTGAAACCATCCAATATTTTTCTTTTTCCTTCTGGCTTATTTCACTGAGCATCATTCCTTCTAGCTCCTTCCACGTTGCTGCAAATGGCATGAGTTTATCTTTTTTGATTGCTGAGTAATATTCCATTGTGTATATATGCCACATCTTCTTGATCCAGTCATCTGTTTTTGAGCATTTGGGTTGTTTCCAGGTTTTACTTATTGTAAATAGTGCTGCAATAAACATAGGGGTACAGGTGTTCTTTTGAATCAGTGTTTTTGTGTCCTTTGGGTAGAGCCCTAGTAGTGTAATTGCTGGGTCCTATGGTAGGTAACTCCATTTTTAGTAGACTGAGGAAACTCCAGACAGCTTTCCATAGTGGTTGGACCAGTTTGCACTCCCACTGTTACAGGGCAGGGAGAGGGGCAACCCAATCCCTGCAAACCTATTCTAAATGGGTTCTGCCATCTGCTGCATCAACACAAAACATATGAGACTTTAATGGGAAGGAACTTTAATACAATTTGGAAACAATACAGGAAAGGCAAAGAATCTAGTTTCTAAATCAAGCACCCAAAGTTACCCGTCCCCTCGTGGGTAAAACTCCATCCAAATGGGATTGGCCCAGAGCAAGGCTCCAAAGCCTGCCACAAGTCCAAAGCATCTTCCAGTGGGGATCCACAGAAATGGGTCAGAAACAACCAGACAAGCCCAGAAGGAAAAGAGCAAAATCAACATCAAGATAAAAGCTGCCATTGTCACCTCCCCACGGGTGTCACCCACATCTGTGTCACCCAGTCCACGACCAAAAGAGAAGCGCAGTTTCTTCACGTGTCTCTAGGCTCCATGTGCCTCCTCCAGCTCTCCTTCTGGCTCCATCCTGCTTCCTTCTTCAGTCTCTGCAGCTGCTTCTCTTCCTGCTCAGCTCCACCCTCCCTTGGGTGGGGCAGGAAACCTGGAACCTCCCTCTTTCCTGGGGACCATCCTGTTATACCACCAGCAATGTAGGAGAGTTCCTTTTTCACCACATCCTCACCAACATTTGTTGTTGCTTGTTTATTTTTGATATGTGCCATTCTCACTGGTGTAAGGTGGTATCTCAATGTGGTTTTAATTTGCATTTCCCTGATGATAAGGGATGTTGAACATTTTTTCATATGCCTGTTGGCCATTTGCATTTCCTCTTTGGAGAAATGTCTTTTGAGTTCTTCTGCCCATTTCTTGGCTGGATTGTTTATTTTGTTTTTATTGAGTCCTGTGAGTTCTTTGTATGTCGTTGTGATCAGTCCCTTATCAGTTGACTGGGGTGCAAAGATTTTTTTCCCATCGGTGGGGTGTCTCTCTGTTTTGGTTAATGTCTCTCTTGCTGTGCAGAAGATTTTCAGTTTGATGTAAAACTAGGTGTTTATCTTTTCCTTGACTTTCTTTGCTTTGGGTGATGAGTCTTTAAAGATGTTATTGGGATGTATGTCTTGTGTTTTACCTATATTTTCTGGTTTCAGGTCTTATGTCCAGTTCTTTTATCCATTTTGAGTTGATTTTTGTGTATAGTGAAAGGTAGTGGTCTAGTTTCATTTTTTTGCATGTGGTGGTCTAGTTTTCCCAGCACCATTTATTGAACAAACTGTCTGTGTTCCATTGTATATTCTTTGCTCCTTTGTCAAAGATCAGTTGTCCATATCAGTGTGGTTTTATTTGTGGGCTCTCTATTCGGTTCCATTGGTCTGTGTGTCTGTTTTTGTTCCAATACCAGTTTTAATTATTATGGCTTTGTAGTATAGCTTGAAGTTGGGAAGTGTGATACCTCTTTTCTCCTTTGTTTTCATCAGTAGGGCTTTGGCTATTAGTGTTTTTTTGTGGTTCCATATGAATTTCATCAGAATTTGTTCTATTTCTTTGAAGAATGTCATTGAGATTTTTATTGGAATAGCGTTGAATCTGTATATTGCAAAGCAGGCAGACTGACGAAATACACTGCTGCGGGGAGCAGCGGGCGGCAGGAGAGGTCTGCGCGCCATGTGGGACGCTCCTCTGGTGGCTGGGGAGCCGGGGATCGAACCGTCGCTGCAGAATCTGCGGGCAGCTTCGCAACCCAGCGCTCAACCGCTGCGCCACCGGGGAGGCCCAGTGTTTTATAATTTCTTTGTATAGGTCTTTCTCCTCTTCTGTTAGGTTTATTCCCAAGTATTTGATTTTTTTGTTTCAATTATAAAAGGGATGGTTTTCTTGATTTAGAAGACAGACATTCTTAACCAAAAAGTCTAAGTAGTTAAGTAAATAGTTACAAGTATAAAGGGAAATACCAGATGGTGTAGAAATGTATCAGCCTTGAACCTTGAGGTGAGGAAGTGGCAGAAAAGTACTAGACTGGTCTTGGGATCTTGAAGTTGGGGGTCAGCTTGAAAACCCTGTGGGTGTAGGAGGCTGTACAGGCAGCTAGGACAGTGGGAGCTGTGTTTTATAATCCTAGCTGCCTCCTCTTAGAACCCCTGTGATGTTTTCCTACTGTCTCTGTTATCTTCTCTAGCACATGCTCCCTATTTCTGCTGGTCTAGCTTTAATTTTATCTCCCCCAATAACAGAAAACATCCTGCTGTTTTATCTTCTGTTATCTCCCCCAATAACAGAACAACAGATGGATTGACTCATATACACTGCTGAGGGGAGCAGTGGGCTATACAGGAGAGGTCTGCACTCCAGGGCGCAGGATAAAATGTGATTTCTAGCAAAATACTTGATACTGTATCTAGAACATAATGGTTAGTGAAGTTACTTCCCCTGATATGTATCATCTAGGATAATTTGACTTTTCTCAAGTTCAAATTTGAGGCTTAGTAGGAAGACAGTTAATAGCCAGAACTGCCTAATAGCTGAACTATTATTTCAGTCTGATATACCAAAGTCACTCCAAGTTGTATTGACTCACCTATAGGACAGATGCATTTCATTCATTACCTTATTTATTCATGAAACTTTATAACAGCAGTTGTATCCTATTCATGTCTACCTTGATTTTGGAAAAAATGAAAGGATTTACAATGTAGACAGACTTCTTGGAAGGTGGAGGTGGTATATGAGTATATAAGAGAGCAGCAAAGGGAGAAAAGGACAAATGGAAAGTGTTCTTTTACTGTAATATTTTCTTTGTAATTTCTTTTTTAAGGTTTATTTATTTATGCATACAAGAACTGGGGTACAGGCCAGAGGTTGGGTGGGGGGTGAGAGGATTCACCAGAGACAGAGTGCGGAGAAGAACAACAGATGGATTGACTCATATACACTGCTGAGGGGAGCAGTGGGCTATACAGGAGAGGTCTGCTGTGCCATGTGGGTAGCTCCCGGGCCAGGGATCCAACTCGTGCGGCAGTGGCTGCAGATAACTTCATAGTGCTGACATTTAACACTTTGTGCCACCAGGGAGGCCCTTTCTAATTTCTCATTAAAAGTTGGGATACTTGCCGTCAATACAATTTGGTTAACTTTATAAGATACGCTTCTAATGTAATTGCTCATCCTTGGCATTCCAGGTGGGTATTGGTACATTTTAGGGTGTTCAGGTTTGGCTAACTGATGACTGAGCATATATTTTATTCAGTTATTTCTCTCTCTATGTGTTGATGTCTGTATCTGGACCAGTGATGTCTTGTCCATTGCTAACCACATACATACATATGCCACGTCTCCGATCATTTCTTAGTGCACATTCTTAGTAATGTAAGGATTATGTCCCAAGATATATACACCCAAGGCATGAGGCATACAAGGTATCCACGAGTATGAGGCTGCCTTCCTGGAAGTTATCCATCCCCTCACTAATGGTATGTGAGAGACTGTCCCAGTGTGGCTGACAGAGGCAGAAGGGTGAAAATGCAATAGTGTCTTGCTGTCAGTGGCGAGCACAATGCTAAGATGATTTATGGTGGACAGGTGGTGCTCATCGCCTTGACCAAAATATTAATAATTAATTTGAGCAGTGGAAACTTTGGGGAAAAGAATAGTAAAAGAGCAGCTGAGCAATATCTTGAAATCTTGTCATCAGATGTGCTGCAATGGAAAGATCATTAAAAAGGCAGCCAGGAGGCCTGCATTGTGGAATTTAATACATGTTAGATTCCCTCTCCTCCCCTCTCTGACTATCTTTAGTCTCTAAGATGGTGCCCCTCCCAGCCCTAATCCTGTATGTGGCTATATGGGCATGTGCGTCACTTCACGAGGGAAATGTGGTGAACCTTGCTAAGGAGGGAGCGCCAGCAGATGCCTCATGGTGAAGAATGACACAAAGTGAGACTATTCTTGTACCCCAGTGGTCAATCAGGCATTTCCTGGCAAAATGCATTGCTGCCCTCAGAGACAGTGATTCAGATCTTATCCCCAAGGGCACATTACTGAGAAGCTTCCAATAACTGGAGTAAAATACTGCCGGTAGTTAGTCAAGATGCTTGAATATCACTCAGTGATTGATCACTGAGTCACGATGTTGCATAGTCACGATGATGCTCAGCATTCTAAAGATATACTGTGCAGCCCTCTAGCCAACACTGCCCATAGCGAGAAATGCCATCTTTCTGAATGAGGCCCTCTGGAAAGTTTTGGCTAACATTAGAGACCTGTGCTTCCCCCAAAAAGTTTTTCTAGAAAAATTTACTCATCAGTCAGTAAGAGCCAGGGATGCTGGGCAATTGCGTTGGGGTAGCCCATTGACTGGCATATTTAATAGGTCCTTACTGGATGGATGAAACAGAACAAGAGAATGAAAGAGAAAATATTCGTGAGAAGAGGCACATTAAATGACTGCTAACGTTTTGTTTGATTCTGTGGGCATAACATGTCTGAGAAATCTCTTGCACAGTGTTTGATGCATAGTCAGGGCATCGATATTGTAAGTGCTCCAGTAGAGCATGAACAAAAGTGATGGTGAGGGCCTCCCCTGGTGGCGCAGGCTGTTGAGCGGCGGACTATGAAGCTGTCCGCAGCCTCTGTAGCGCTGGTTCGATCCCCGGCCGCCGGCGGGGGTCCCACATGGCGTGACAGACCTCTCCTATCTTGCCTGCTGCTCCCCTCAGCAGTGTATTTCGTCAGTCTGCCTGTTCTTTTCCCCACTCTGGCTCCGGTGAATTCTCCCACCCTCCCATGCTGCTGACTGTGCCCAGTGCTTGTATATATAAATAAATAAATAAGTCTTTAAAAAAAAAAGATGGTGATATAGAATTCAGAACCCCAAGACCATTTTTTTAAAAAAAGATTTATGTATGCATACAAGAGCTGGGGTACAGGTCAAAGGTGTGTGTGTGCGGCTAAGAGGATTCACCAGAGACAGTGTGGGGAACAGTACAGGCAGATCTACTGAAATACACTGCTGAGGGGAGCAATGGGCGAGACAGGAGAGGTCTGTGCTATGTGGGTTGCTCCCTGGACCGGGATGGAACTTGTGCTGTGGAGGCTGTGGACTGCTTCATTGTGCTTTAACCCCTTGTGCCACCGGGGGGCCCCAAGACCATTTTTTTTTATTGGTCTTTTAGGACTGAATCTCTGAGTTGAAAAGAAGTACTTTATTTCTCCTGTCCAATGGTTAATTATAAAAATAAAATAATCATTGTATACTTTCCATCTACCTAGGCATATTTTATTTTATGCAATCCTCAAAGCTTGATGAGGTAGGCACCATTATTATTATCCCCATTTTACAGATGAAGCAACCGAGACACAGACGGTAACATGTCTGATTGTATTCAGCTACATAGTGGCAGGGCTGGACTTTACTCACAGGCAAATTTACCTCCAGCGCCTCCAGCCTCACTCTCATGTACATGGCCTCTAAAGACACACGAGGTCTGTTCTTGTTCTTACTACCAAGTCACAAGGATAATTCCTCCAAATGGGACATCTGGTCACTTTCAAAGAAGAGAGAGGGGAGGAAGTGAACTCATTTCTACTCCCCAATTAGGCACTACTCGTTTAGTAAAGGAAACAATTAGGATTAAATATCTGATCATGGAAAAATCAAATGGCCCTTCCAAACCAACATTTAAGCCACATTTGCTCCAGCCTGGCTTTATCCCAGTATGGGTGGTAGACTGACTGGCCCTTTCATTTTTCTCCTGGATATTTTGACATTTTATAGACACAGAGAATGCATTTGTGAAGTGCCCATAATTTGAAGTTTCTGTGTAGCACTCCTCTCATCGTCTTTGCCATGATAAACATGCCCGGATAGCAAGTTCACAGAAGGTTGTGAGCTTTGAAGTCTTTGAGAAATCTGAAAATTATATGAAGATGTTTTATATATAATCATTACGGAGAGCAAGCCAACGTCTCCCGGAGTGCCAGACACACGGCCCCTATAAATCCTCCGCTAAGAGCAGAAAGTGGTGGTCCTGTTTACTTAAACTCCAGGATGGAATGGGCATGGTTAGCATCACAGTAATCCACACGACCAGGAGACCCAACGGGAATTGCTGCTACTTGTTGGGTGTGTTTAAAGGTCATGCTTACATCAATAGTTCAGAAGAAGAAAGTCTCTACCTCAAGCTTGGATTAAATAACACAGCTTCACTTTTCAATGAAATGTATATGAGAGAATTATTAAATGTCATAAAACTCTAGAGTTTAATCTTGGGAAGATAAAGGTTTATCAGTGAGAATTTGTGCTCTTTTAGAGGCACTTTGAAGTTACATCTGTGTTCCCTTAACTGCACTGAAAGTTTCCCAGTCAGATATCAGAAGGAACCAGGGAATTTCTCTTTAAGTGGTGCGCTGCTCCAATGACATCAGTTTTCAGTTAGTTTTATGTATGCCAGGTTTTAGTTATGATGACCGATGAGTGGGAAGAAGACTCCGATTCCTTGCTCTGCAGAAAGCAGCTGATTATTGTGCTGCTAGGTAAAGTGATGCGTGGAATTCTTAAATGTCGATTTTCTGTCAGTTTGCTCCATTACATTTTTATAAACCTACCCAAGTCGTGAGCAGATAATTTTAAATTTGAAAGAAAGTCTGAAAGTGTAGATAGACATGCACTGAAAAAGCCACCCAAAGCAATCTTGATGGAAAGGCGTGATATGTCAGATGATTTGGGTGTATCTTAAGAAATCTTCACAAACCACATTGAAAATGATTCGGGGAAATAGTTAAAATGAAAGGTTCTCTGAAGTGTGACACCACTGAGTGGTGGGGGAGTGATTAAAGACAATGCAATATGGAGACACTAGTCAGATAGAGGATAAAATCCAAGTGATCTTGATCAATTTAGGAGTTGAGAATTTGTCACACTAAATGTTTAATGTAGATTAAACTGGAAGTTTGGAAATGAAGGATGCATCACTACTTTATCTCAAAAAGAGAAGATAGCTTTCACATTTCAATTATATAAGACCAAAGAGTGAGAACTTAAAGACTTTAAAATTTTCTTTAAGTATAGATTTTGAGGATCATCTTTTTTTCCTTCTAGAAAGCCCACCTGAATACTTAGATATCCTGAAGGCTCTATTTAATCACTTGTCTTACCACTGGGAGAATTAAAAAAAAAATAACATCACCCTCATTTCTGATGAATCACAGAGTGACTGTTGGGTTTGAAATTTCCGCTTCTAACTATTTGGTGATGAGGCTGATACATAGAGCTCAAATAGTTGGACAAGAACGTGTTTTCCCTTGTCTCTACCAAGTTTCGTCCATGGCACTGACATTCTCCTAGCCAGGAAGACTCAGACTTGGCCTCATTCTTGACCTTCTCTTCTACTTTCCCTTCTTGTTGCCAAGAGTTATTGATTCTATCTTTTCAATACTTCTTGGATCTGTCATTGTCATGTCATTGCCATTGTCATTGCCTTAATTTAGACTACCATTACCACTTGCCCATATAGTGGTAAGAGGCTAATTCTAACCCTAATATATGTTTTTCTTTCTTGTTTCCTATTTTTCTTTCCATACACTCCATTTGCCAGACAGACTTAGGTATTTGATGATCATTGTTCTTTTTCAACTTCCCTGACTTTGTCTCTGCTGTTCTCTCTACCTGAATTGCTTTCACTGCTTGTTGGTGAGTGTACAAATCATATCAACCCTTCAAGGCAGTTAAGGCTTTGGGCTTTTCAAAGTTTACCTGACCTTGAGCCTCTTCTCTTGCTTTTTTTTTTTTTTTCCATTGCAACTTTCTCTCTACCTTTATAAGGGCACTGATTACTGCATAATTTGTCATCATAATACATGGTATGTTCTACTTCTACTAAACTTAACTCTGTCTTGTAAGGATTCCTGTCTAATCAATCTTCATACCTCCAAGCTTAGGTGACTGATTCTATACTTTTCATTATGAAATTTGCCACTCATGAAACAGGATTCTATTATATTGTAAAGTCTGTGTCTAAATATTTCGATAAATTGCCTATTTTTACATCAGTTTCCTGGTTGCCAAACCAATTGCTGAATGATAATTATATTACAATCAGTCATAGAACTAATTATTCTTAACATTAACTATCCAAAATAACTGAAAGGAAAAGATAAATCTGGTAAGTTTGGTCTAATATAAATATTGTCAATTAAAATTTTCAGAAAAAAGTTTTGTTTCTAATGCTAAGTAAGGATATGAAAACATTCAAGAGTAATAGTAATATGATTGTATAATCTTCATTTTAATTAGATATAATTATAATTATAATTATAATTATAATTATAATCTTCATTATAATTAGATCATAATATAAATATAAATATTGTCAATATTATTCCTAATATTAGTAAGGATTTGAAGAAGAGATTATTGACATACATCAATGCTTTTAGATATCGTTGTTCACAATTAAAACATAAAGTATTGAAATGTTACTCTTTTTATTTAATTGTAATAGAGTTTATATTTCTAGTATATACATGGCAACCAAGCACATTTAGGTTCTTGGGAGTGAATAAATTCACCAGCTTCTGAATGACAGGGGGCATCATTATATAGAAAGAGAGAGCAGATAAGTTAGGCACACAGATTCTACAACTAGACTACCAAGGTTCAAATTCTAGTTCTGACACCCTATAGCTCTGTAATTTAACATTTTTGTGTCTTCAATTCTTTTTTTTTTTTAAGATTTATTTATTTATACAAGCACTGGGTACAGTCAGAAGCTTGGGAGGGTGAGAGAATTCACCAAAGTAGGGAGCAGAACAGGCAGAAGGACTGAGGTACACTGCTGAGGGGAGCAGCAGGTGGCAGGAGAGGTCTGCGTGCCATGTGGGACCCTTGCCTGGCAGCTGGGGATGGAACTGGCGCTGCAGAGGCTGTGGGCAGCCTTGCAATCCAGCGCTCAACCGCTGCACCACCGGGGAGGCCCTGTATCTTCAGTTCTTAATCTGCTGAAATACTTACCTCACAGGATTGTTGTAAGAAAGAATTGAGTATTAGGAGTTCTTACCTATCACTATTATTATGGAATGTTAGATTTGGGAGGTTGCTTAGACATTGTAGTCTGCGACTACAATGGAGTCTCATAGATGGAGAAACTGAGACCCAAAGAGGTTGGATGACTTGTATAAAATCACCCAGCTATTCAAGGCTTAAGAGATCTCATTATGGGATCTTGGGGTCTCATTCTGTGCTTAGGTCCAGTACTATTCATGGGACACCCTCAGTATTTCAGGTAAGGTCAAGTGGATGGTGGAGATTACAGCAAGACACGAGCCATGATGGGGGAAGTGCAGCATCTTATGGTAGCTCCGAGGAGCTCTAGATTTCGTAGAGATTCTCCAAAGAGGGTTGTTAGGAGAAGTGAGAAAGCAAGTAAGACCCAAAAGATGTTGTCTTAGTCCTTTCAGGTTGCTTATAGCAAATTACCATAGGTTTGTAAACAACAGAAATTTATTTCTCACAGATTAGAGGCTGGAGATCAAGGTATCACAACGGTCTAGTTCTGGTGAGGGCCTCTTCCAGGTTGTAGTCTGCTATCATCTCATTGTATCCTCAGTGCAGGAGACCAGAGAGGGAAAGCAAGCTCTCTTGTGATCTCTACCCTGATAAGCTCCTCTCATCTTAATTTTTTAAAAAGATTTATTCATGCATACAAGAACTGGGGTACAGGCCACAGACGCGGGGGTGAGAGGATTCACCAGAGACAGCGTGAGGAGCCAAACAGGTGGATTGACTGAAATACACTGCTGAGGGGAGCAGCGGGTGAGCCAAGAGAGGCCTGTTGCGCCATGTGGGTAGCTCCCTGACAGGCTTGGGATGGACCTTGTGCTGCAGAGGCTGCGGACAGCTTCATAGGTTGCTTCTTAACCCCTTGTGCCACCAGGGAGGCCCTGCTCCTCTAATCTTTTTATATATATATATATATATTTTTATGATTTATTTATTTATACAAGCACTGGGTACAGTCAGAAGCGCGGGAGGGTGAGGGAATTCACCAGAGCCAGAGTGGGGAGCAGAGCAGGCAGAAGGACCGAAGTACACTGCTGAGGGGAGCAGCGGGCAGCAGGAGACATCTGCGCGCCACGTGGGACCCTTCTCTGGTGGCCGGGGAGCAGCCGGGGATCGAACCGGTGCTGAAGAGGCTGCAGACAGCTTCGCAACCCAGCGCTCAACCGCTGCGCCACCTGGGAGGCTCTGCTCCTCTAATCTTAATTACACCCCATTACCACTCCCTACCACCATCACTGTGGGTGAGGAAAAATGGGTCTAACATGCATTCTAGAAAGACACAGACATTCAGTCCATAACAGATGTGGATGCAGGAAAGAGCATTTGGGCAGCGTGTGCAAAGGCCTGAAAATGCATGTAATGTATATAGAGAAACAAAAGGAGTCCAGTCTAGATAAAGGGCGGAGAGCTCTAATTTTCTTTATAGGCTTAGGATAATTTGTACTTTGGTGATTGGCATGGTGTGGTAACATACCTGAAGAGGAACCTCCCTGGTGGCACAAGGGTTAAGATGCAACCTATGAAGCAATCCGCAGCATGAGCTCCATACTGGCCAGCCAGGGAGCAACCCACATGGTGCAGCAGACCTCTCCTGGCTCACCCGGTGCTCCCCTCAGCAGTGTATTTCAGTCAGTCTGCCTGTTCTGCTCCCCCCTCTGTCTCTGGTGGATCCTCTCACCCCCTCACACCTCTGGCCTGTAGCCCAGTTCTTATATGCATAAATAAATAAATCTTAAAAAAAAAATACCTGAAGAGCTCTGCCCTAATCCCTAAGTCATGTACAGCATTGTACCACAATAAAAAAAAAGAAACAATTAAAAAAAAAAAAACTCTACCTAAAGTTTCTACCCTGTAATTTTAATGCTGACTTTTATTAAAATGCCCACTACATTCAATAGGTACCCCCAAATTTATGTTTACTGAGAACCTCAGAATGTGGTTTTGCAGATATAATTAAGTTAAAATGAAACTTTGCTAGATTAGGGTGGGGATTGAGTCCAGTGTTCTCATAAGAAATCCATGTGAAGACATAAAGAGACACACAGGGAAAATACCATGCGACATGGAATTAAAGAGTGGAGAAATTGCTTCTATAATCAAGGAACACCCAGAATTGTTAGCAACTATGAGAAGCTAAAAGAGAGGCATGGAAGTGATTCTCCTTCAGAAACTCCAGGAGGAACCAACCTTACCAACACCTTGACTAATTTCTAGAAAGTGTCTAGGACCATAAGAATAAATTTCTGTTGTTTGGTACTTTGAAATCTAGGAAATGTATTCTCTTGGTTTGAGTTTGATTTTTCCAGTAACAAGGAAAATCTGTTTATGTCTATAAACAGATTGCCTTCAGTGATGGCAATGAGTGCAATAGATCATATTTTATTCATAGTTCTCTAATTTTTTAAAAAAAGACTTATGCATACAAGAGCTGGGGTGCAGGCCAGAGATGCGGAGGGTGAGAGGATCCACCAGAGACAGAGTGGGGAACAGAACAGGCAGACTGACAAAACACACTGCTGAGGGGAGCAGCGGGCGAGACAGGAGAGGTCTGCTGTGCCATGTGGGCAGCTCCCTGGCCAGGGATTGAACTCATGCTGCAGTGGCTGAGGCTCGCTCTATAGTACCACGTCTTAACCTTACCTTGTGCTACCAATGAGGACCCAGTTCTCTAATTTTTAAGAAAGGACCTGTTCTCTCTTGCTAACTCATATCTGCACATCTCCTTCTCCCCTCTTCCCCATGAATAGGTAGGGAAAACACAACAAACATTCAATTAGCAACATATATAATCACAATATTTTATAGTTCAAATTAGCTTCTTCTATTATTTAGTCTTTGTTAGCACCTCTGGGTGTCCTTCTTCCCTTGATAGCATCCTCTTCCCTTTCCAAGATAGCATCTGGGACTCATTTGACTCTGTGATGTAAAGGAGGTGGGAGCCTTGCATCCATGCTGGGTCCTCTGGACTATCTCCACACAAGGAGGTATCTTCATCTTGACCTGGGCCTTGTCCTTTACCAGTCATGAGACGGCAGGAACACAGTCTCCGGTGACTGGAACCACCATATTCCTCCTCTCCTCTGCTCTCAGTCTTGTAGGATTTGATGCCGTGGTAGACAAAGGCACCCTTTAGAGTTAGTGGAAATAGGTCACTAACGCAGATTTCCGAGGTACCTTTACGTTTTTCCATATTTTTTATAATCAGCTCTCACTTGAAGCTTGGGCCCCCATGTAGGAAAACAAGGACTTTGGTGTCTGCTTTTGTTGTTCCTCTCTATTATCTGGCCTCATCCTTCTTTTCTGAGAAAATATTCGTGCCCGCTTCCATTGAAAGACAGGATACAAGATGAAAACCCTAGCTAAGGAAAAGTCTGAAAAATGCCTTCTTTACCCCAGAATGCATTGGAACCTGGGAATGTATGAGAGAAGTAGCTTCATCATTTGCTTAGTCACAGCAAATCCTGGAGACTGGAGCACACTCTATCTGAGATAGATCAGCATTAATGGGACCATGTTTAGAACGGGAATGAGATGTACCTTGTCATTGTTCAGCTGGGATGCTATTTCTCCAAATGGAGTGTTTGGTGGGGTGTGTTCCTCTCCATCAGATGTGGGATGCCTCTAGAGGGCAGGGTAATCCTGGAGCTGCTGAGGGCAGCTATGATTTTCGCCTGCCATCCTGTGCTTTCACCTCTTATATCACATCCCTGGGCAGTCTTCCAGTTTCATAGCGGAGGCGGGGGGTTTCTTACAACCTATAATTTACCATGTCTGCAGCACTTTGTCTAGAAAAGGATGCATTCAGCTTGCATTCCTTAGAGCTGGATACCCAAGGAGCAGCTGATGTCTTCAGGACTCAATTCCTGACTAACCTTTGCTTAGTCTCTGATCCACCAGGACCTAGTAATTATTTTGACTGATGTACTGAAGTACCCTCCACTCTCAGGAATTTGGGGGGATGTGTGTTTGTGACTTACTCCAGTCATTTGTGTTGGAAACCCAGGTGATGGTAGGAGGCAGCTGTTCTGAGGTGAATGGAGTGGCAGACAAGAAGAGGAGATAACCATCAGTGATATTTTCTCCTTTGCACTGTAAGCATGTGAAGCTAATAAATCCTTTCTGTTTCTCTCCTGCTCATCTCTAAGGACTCATGTTCACATGTTATCCCCAGGCTCTTCCCTGACAACTCCATATCCACATATAAATAAGTCCTGATTTTTCTCATGGTTCCATGGATATTTGGCCAGTGCGTACCTCTATTAGAGCTTGGACTATATTGTATCATAGCGACTTGTGAGCAATTCATTTCCCTTCCACTAGAAAAGTTTCTGCTAGGGCAGAGACCAAGTGTGGGCCTCTTGGGAACTATAATGATTTGCTGGAGAGCTGGCACAGAATTAAGACTTGGAACATGACCATGGATGTGTGAAATGTCCTAGTGATAGTCCTGATTAGGATTCTGAGCCTCTTTGGTCTTGGATCAGCCCCTTCCAAATGGCATAAAAGTGGGGGGGGGGGGAGTTTTCATACCTATTGATGTTTGTGCAGGTTAAAAAAGCAAAGAGATAAAGGAAGAAGTTCTTTAAAGCCAAGTGGCCCTGAGCCTTCCTTTTTTACTGGGAACCCACTAAGGAGAAAGTGAAACTGGAGTGTCAGATCCCATGTGTCTGGCTGTTTCTGCATCTTGAAGGTTCTCAACCACTAGAAAGAACCCCCAAATGGATCCAGACAGTATCCCTTCCAGATTGAATCCTTCTTTCATGTAAATACTCACTACTTTTGCAATGACTTCTTATGATATCAATC
The DNA here is from genome assembly GCF_014898055.3 of Talpa occidentalis. Classification (NCBI taxonomy): domain Eukaryota; kingdom Metazoa; phylum Chordata; class Mammalia; order Eulipotyphla; family Talpidae; genus Talpa; species Talpa occidentalis. Next base: position 18,076,548 of record NW_023601104.1, on the reverse strand, counting down.
CATAAAAGAGGCGCCTCAAAATATCTCAGAGCACTCATTATGTGCAAAGAAGACACTGTGCTAAGGGACACCATGTTTCTCTGATAGCAAGGGGTACATCAGTTTGAGAAGTGTTTTACTCCCTGGTGCCAGCAGTCCATTCCAGGATTCAATTTTGGCTGTGGTGCATTCGCCATTTGGATAAGAACTGTTAGAAAGACTTTTATAATGCAGAATGCCAATTGTCTGACTTGGGGCTAGGCTGCCTGGCTTAGACTTGGGTCAGCAAGTCCTAGAACACATGGTTCAGAATGCATTTGAAAGGGCAAGTTAAGTGAAAAATCACTTGGTATTGGTGAGTGGGATTAGATAACAACAAATTTTTGGGCCCCATTATTCTGCTTAGAGTCTGGGTGTTTGCCCTGAAAGGGATATTCAGGAGAGTCTTGAAAGAAACTACGAAATCCTGGGAGGAGCTGGTCCAGTAAGGTGAATTTTAGCCCCCAGCAATTTGGGTATCTACTTTTTGGAGATCATACCAGTTTCATCTGAAAGTAATGGTGGATTTATGTTATTTTCTCTTTGCTTTTATTTCCTGAAATTTGATAGTAGAGCAGGACATGCCTCTATTTTTAGATGTGGGTTTCAATCCAGGGTTTACTTAAAGACATGTCACCCTCCTTGAATTCTCTCTTTTGCTTTTTCTCCTTTTTGTGAGTTAGTTGAGTAATAACTAAAACTCAACTCTGAGTCTTTTTATCGAGGATGGAAAGTCCCACATAGGAAATGGCAGCACCAGCAGTAGGTCAGTTGTTTATATTGGCTAATGTAGGAAACCTACTTTGTGACATAAAAGGTTAACCAACCACCAGGAAGTAATTGGTGGGAGGCTGGGGGAGGAGGAGCTGAGTTACCTTCTCTTAATGAACTGCAGCCTAACACACCATGGAAACTGCCAGATGGTAAATGAATCTCCAAGAGGTTAGAAAACTACTTTCTTTTTAATATTAAAGACCATGAGAATATGTGTATATCAATGATTTGGTGAACACTTTTCTGAATGCGTAGTGAATAGGTTTTAATCATTCAAGAAAGAAGGGTGTGGTGGGACAGAAGCATTCTTAGTATATTTTGTCACTTACTGAAACTTATCCTAGGGCAGAGGTTTTTAAACAGTCCTCTAGGGCGCAGAGCAGGTCCTTAAATAATGTCATTTTGTTTTAAAATTGAGAGAAAAAATGGTTCCTGGTGGGGGCCATACTGTGTGGATTTTGTATGCTCTCCCCTGGTTAGCCTGGGTCTTCTCCAGATACTCTGGTTTCTTCCACACCCCTAAAATGTGCATAGTCCTTCATAGGCAGGGGTGAGTTGTCCCAGTGTGAGTGAGTGAGTGCGGGTGTGGAATGGAAGGAAATCCTGTTCAGGGTTGGGTCCTGCCTACCTGAGACACAACTACAATAAGTGGGTTGGAAAGTGAATGAATGAATGATTACAAAATATTGCTTAATATTGAAAGTATTTGGGGGTTCTTATTAAGAATTTTGGAGTTTTTTTTTTAAACCAGAAATATGTCGTGGGAACTTAATTTTTGTTTGTCAGTTAGCCAGCCTATGGACAAAGTGATTTTGTCAGATGTCGTTTCACTTGACATTGCGGTTTTCTAGAAACTAAAGATGATGTTACGTGAGGACTTACAGTGCTGAAACATCTGTGTATCTTCTGATTCATCCTTGAAACCTTTCTATTTCTTGTGCTGCTCGATGGCATACTGAAAAGATATGCTTGGGGGCTGCTGTTCTGGAGAGAAAAGAAGTCTGTAGCAAGATGGAAAGAACTTAGAACTTGGGGTCTACTTTTCTTCTGATAAAGGAAGTGTGGTAGCCAGTTGGGAAGATTGTGGAGAGAAAGCAGGGAGGACATTGACCTTTGTTGTGTGTGACTGATGCTGGGTTACATTCTTGTCTGTGGGTTACCCTTGTTCTGTCACTGCATATATAATTTACATGTACATGAATCATTTATTAGTTATTATTCACTTAATGAATCTCTCATTTGATCTTCACAAGCAGCTTAAGAAGCTAAAGTTAAAGGTGGATAAGTAATTGGCACAACATTGTATGATTTTTACCCCAGTAGTTCTCATATGCTACTGTGGTTTACCTTGTAGACGCCAGGGCTTTTCCCAGAGAGAATGTCTCATTAGTTCAAATTAAGTTCTAGTGAGTTCATAGCAGCTAGACTCAAAACTTTGTATGGAATTAGGGAATCCTATGTTTTGGGTTTCTTTGCTTTTTTTATTGTATGTGTCCAAATCATAATTTTAGACCAGAGATAACTCTTCTGTCATTCAGGCTAACATAAGGCTTGGTTTTACATTTCTGTAAGGGCAATCCTTTCTTTTATTCGAAGAAAGCAAGCAAACATTGACTAAAATTCCAGGCAATCATGAAATCTTAATTAGTTCATTTCATTGTGATTAATTGTCACAGGGTAACTGAATCTACTTTTTGGTGGTTTCTCAACAGCAGAGCCTGTAGTCTCCCCAATCCCTTTTTTTGTAGAACCCCTTCATCTGCCTGTCTGACTTCTCATAGAACACACGTGTCTATGAGCAAGAACCACATTTTATTCCTCTTTTTATGTCCCACAAAGTGTCTAGCAGAGTATCTGCATTTGTTGAATGAAAATAAGTTAAATCCATTTCTTCCATATGTAGATTTCAAACTATGGGTCATTTGCTATAGGTGCTTAATCTGTTCACTTAAAATAGTAATTCATTGTCTCTTTAGCTATCTTGGCAGTAGAGCTAGACATATGCACAGGTTCTAAGAAATAAATGATACTATTTATGCTGCTTAGAAAAACTTAAGTATAAAAATATCCATCTCTTTCTTTTGATGAAATATGTGCAGAGTTGGGAGACCTAGTAATAGGGTGAGTGAATTTGGAAAAAATTCTCTCTCTCATGCTCAGATACTTAATCAAAAGTCCTTTAATATAATTAATTTGGACAGTGGTGAGAACAAATGGAGATGATCACTGAGAAATCTCTGAAAACTCTGGACACAAGGGGCATTTGTGAAAAACAAGGCATCAAAGCAAAATAAGATCTTTCACAAACAGGGCACTTCTGTTGTTCTGACAATGTATATGCTGCCTTGGAAGATGGGAGATGAAATCCTGTTCAGGTAAATACCTAGTGTAAATACCTAGTTAAAATTTACTATTTTAACCATTGTTTAAGAGTACAGTTGAGTAGCGTTAAATACATCCACACTGCTGGGTGACCATCACCACTTTCCATTTCCAGAATTTTTTCTTCATCCCAATCTGAACCTTTGGACCCCATAAACAGTAACTTCTCTTTCTCCCTTCTCTCTTGTCCTTGGTAATCTCTATTCTTTACCTTATTAAACTAGAGTCAGACAATATATGTCCTTTTGTATCTGGCTTATTTCATTTAGCATAATGTTTTCAAGGTTCATCCATATTGTAGAATGTATTAGAATTCTGTTCCTTTTTTAAGGATGAATAAATATTCCATTGTATGTACATACCCCATTTTGTTTATCGATTTCCATCAATAGATTTGTGGGTTGTTTCCACCTTTTGGCTATCATGAATAATGTTGCTCTTAACATTTAGTATACACGTATCTGCTTGAATCCTTGCCTTCAGTTCTTTTGGGTATATACTTAGGAGTGGAAAAAAGCAGGACTTCTAAACTTTCATTTCCCCCTACATGTTTCTGGTTTATCCAGAAATATATATCTATACTGTTCATGCCCCAAGTGCTGTGATTTTGTATTCTATCGATGGATAAAGAACTTTAGGATTTTGAGGGATGGGACACATATATCTGTTGCTCTATGATTTTGAGTATATAATTCTACCATACTGTAAAATTGATTTTTATTTAAGCACCCAAAGATATATCTGAAAGACAGTATTCAATGACAACATATTTGCATTTCAAAAAGAATGAATATTTTAAAAATAAGGAATCAGAGCAAGGACTCACTTTCCTTTCTATCTCTCTCTCTGTGTCTGTCTTCTCATGAGTGCGTGATAAGAGCTTCTGTATATGGGATAAACACAAAGGAGGTGATCTGCGGTCTTACAGTAGGCATGCTAAATCCTTCTCTCCTATTCTTCTCCCATAAGAATTCCTCATTCTCTGTCTCTTAGGGAAAAAACAGTATGATTACATCAGTTCCGAGTAGTTCATATATGAATAACAAGAGCATTTTAAATTAGTTTAGGGCTTTTAGAAACATTTAACAGGAATATGTTTTGTAAGCCGAAGGAAAGACATGTTCACACTTGAAATTTCAGTGAGAATGACAAGGCACATGAACAATTTCTGGTATTGAAAACTTTTGCAATGAAAATTATAATGTACAGCTCTTTAATGTTCACTCATTCCATTCAGGGATCTGTGTGTGTGTTGGCAAAACTAATGACATGGTCCTTATACCTGGCAATCTGTAAGTCCAGCAGGGAAGACAGCAGACCTTGTAGGATAAATGCTGGTGAAGGGTTCCAAACCCAGTTTCTAGAAGTGCCATGAGGGAGGGACCAGAGATACTGGAAAGGCCAGAAAAGACTCTGGAGAGGGAGCATGTGATCCTGTCCTTTAAGGACAGGCTGGACAATGAGGTGATGAAGGAAAAGTATCCCAAAAGGAGATGTCCTGAACAAAGATTTCACAATGGGGAAGTGCAGATGATGTTTAGGACATAGAGAAGGGGTTCTGATGGACTAGGGCAGAGGATCTGGTGTGCCAATCATGGGCATGACTTTGGTATGATGGATGGAAGGCCAAGGACAAGAGGAGAACTCTGTGCTTTCTGACTTAATTTATTAGGTTATAAGGAGAATCATCCTGTGCTCTCCCATCTGTCTGTTGTTAGTGGGGGCAACAAGATGTTCCCTGTAAACCAAAACACTATCTTCTAGGAGCTGCATCGTTATTGGCTGGCATTGAAGATCATTGTGAAAATTTAAGCAGTCAGAAGTGTAAGGATCAATGAGATATTTCTCCCTGGCTCCACCAGCGCCTCCATCCCTATACATTTTTCCCAGATAACTGCTGTTAATTATTTCTTCTTGTTTACTCTTTCTGTTATCGTTTATTCAGTCAATGAATATTTGATTGCCTATTATTAACATTGGGCATACAACAATGAATAAAATTCTTGCTCACAAGAAACATAGTTTAGTGGGAAGAAACAGTAAATAACAAGAATATTAAAAACATATCTTTAATCAGGGAAATGCAAATTAAAAACACATTGAGATACCACCTTACACCAGTAAGAATGGCACATATCAAGAAAACAAGCAACAACAAATGTTGGCGAGGATGTGGTGAAAAAGGAACTCTCCTGCAATGCTGGTGGGAGTGCAGACTGGTCCAACCACTATGGAAAGCTGTCTGGAGGTTCCTCAGTCTACTAAAAATGGAGCTACCACAGGACCCGGCAATTCCACTCCTAGGGATCTACCCAAAGGACACAGAAACATTAATTCAAAAGAACACCTGTACACCTATGTTTATTGCAGCACTATTTACAATTGGTAAAACCTGGAAACAACCCAAATGCCCAAAAATAGATGACTGGATCAAGAAGATATGGTACATATACACAATGGAATGTTATTCAGCAATCAAAAAAGATAAACTCATGCCATTCACAGCAACGTGGATGGAGCTAGAAGGAATTATGCTCAGTGAAATAAGCCAGAAGGAAAAAGAAAAATATCGGATGGTTTCACTTCTAACAGGAATATAGGGGAGCCAAATAAGACATCAGTGTAAAAATAATAATAACAGGACAAAACACAACAAAGCAAAAATGGACAATTATAAATCAGAGACATCCTGCAGGGGAGGAGGAGGGAGAGGGATCAGAGGGAGGGAGGGAGGAGCACAGGGGACTGAGGTGATGGTGCATGGGTACCTTGGGGAAGGAAACTATGAGGACTACACCTGAGGGGGTGGGGGGAAGCAAATATTGTTTAAAAATGAACAGTGATGTAAAAAGTAAAAAAAATTAATTTAAAAAAAGGAAAATAAAATATTAGTTTATTAAAAAAAATCTTTACCAAATGGGATTATCCTGTACATATTCTTTTGCAAATTGCTCTTTTCATTGGACAGTACATTTTGGACAACTTCCCAGTGTGAAGAGGCCTACTTCTTTCATTGATAATAACTAATATTTAGTGAGCAGCTACTATGCTTCAGGCACTTAGTTGCAACAATCCTCTGAGCTAAGTACTGTAATTTTCACCATTTTACTGATGAGGAACTGAGGCTGAAAGAGCTTTGAGAACTTACCCAGAGTTACCTGGCCAGCCAATGGTGGAACCAGATCTGATTCCAGATGACCTTATTCTCCTCTCCAGTTCTACTTCCTCTTGATAGTTGTATAGTACTCTGCTGTATGCAAGCACCATAATTTAATTGGCCAGCCCCTTATATTTAAGTCATTTTCAGTTTTTTACAGATATGTTTGCACATGCTTGTGATCATCTGTAAGGTAAATTCTCAAGAGATGGGAAATATGCATTTCTATGTTTGATAGGCACTACTTAGTTTCCCTTTAAAAATATCTCACTAGTTGCTACTTCCTCTAACAGCATGAGAGGATGTGTTTTCCTTTATATATAAACAACTATTATATATTAGTTTCCCTTTAAAAATAGTACTGACATATACATGTGTATATATATATATATATATATATATATGGTCTTCATTCTTTTGTTTTCTCTATATATCCCATATGAGTGCTATCACATGGTATTTGTCTTTTTCTATCTGACTTATTTCACTAAGATGAGACCCTCTAGGTCTATCCATTTTGCAAACAGCAGGTTTCCATATTTTTAAATAGCTGACTAATATTGCGTGGTGTATATATATCATCTCTCCTTCAACCCAGGGAATCATCAATTTTGTTGTAGTTGCCAATATCTTAGGTAAAAAATGGTAAAGAGGCTATACTTAAATTTTTTTTTTAAAATAGAAAATCTTTTTCATTACAAATATCTATAAAAGAGATATTTGCTTTCTTGTATTAACTGTTTTGGGTCCATTTTTATCACACAAGGAAGAAATCTATCGCTCTTGGCTCAAGAAATCTAGTTTCTTGTGGCTGCGGAGCCTTGGCAGGGAAAGGCCCTTCTTTCTCTCTCATCCTGCTCTCTGTGGAAACCTGAGGGCACAGTACCAGGATGTTCCAGGAGAGTGGAGCTGACTATGCACAGGGGATCAGCTTGCGCTGGTTATAGAGACATGATTAAAATGTATTTGGTTTCAGTGCTTAACTGCAAATCTGATGCAACTTCTGGAAAATCCCTAAATGACTTTAGAAATACTTAAAATGAACCACAATTCTTTCTTTTAAAAATAGACACAAACCAAAATATTTTGTTTTCATCTAATCCCATCCTAAATCCAGAGCCTCCTCAAAATGATTCTGAGCTGGAAAATTTCGATCCATTTCCTCTTACATTTGTTCTTCAGCACCTTCAGGGTTAAATATTTGCTTACTCTGAGCTGAAATTAAGGATGTTGGCAAAGACATATCTTTGTTATGTGTGCAGAATTTTGCTTGTCTGTGCCTAGCTTCCAATCAAAAGAGAACTGAAGTCTTCTTGTAATGATAAAAAAAGGAAATAAAATATTGCTTATTTCTTCATCTCTGCGAAAACAGGTGGGAACTGCAAAGATATTTGCTTATCTCCCTCAGTTGAGTGCTGATAAAAATTTGCTAAGCAGAAATGGTAGCTAGTGACCCCTTCTGAAGTTAGCTTCCATCCTTCTGAACTCTTGGTTCCCACAGAGGAAGCCATCCTCCTGAAGTCAGCCTCTAGGGAACTTCCTTTTGTTTCTCCAAGATTAACCACTTTTATCCTGGCAGCAGCAGCAGGCAGCTATAGAAGTTACTCTTCTGAGCTCTTGGTATTTTTTTCCAAGGAGTGTTTTTTCCTTCCCCAAATGCTCACTGATAGTGAAGCTGCTGTCCTGCAACACCTTTCTCTCTCTTTTTATTTTGATGAGAGGCTGATTCTGATCTACCATCTAGAAGCATCCGGTAGTGGTAAGTGGTCAAGAGTGTTTTTCCAGGAGTTGGTCTCAGGTTTGCAAGAATGTCCCCTAGAGACTTGGTTTGTTTTCTATGTAATTACTAGAGCTTTCCGAATAGCCTCGCTTCTCTCATTAATATGATCACAGAATGGGTACCTGTTTGATCTTCCTGCACTGCTGGGAAATCTCTCTTTTGGGCCAGTGGGTTAGGTCCAGGCTAAGGTGAGTTTGTGGGGAGCATTCAGTGGTTGCTAGAACCCAGAGGTGAATTAGATCTGGGCTAGCTGGGAATTTCAATTTCTTTTTTTCCAGGTGGCTGACTTGCTGCTTTAATTTTCTGTGTGGTTGAGGTTTAGCAAATGGTCTTTATTATTCTCCTCCTATTAAAAAAACAGCTTTGTGGGGATATTGGTTTGGTTTGGGAAGTCGAACTCTTTTTTCATTTGAAATGTAAACTTTTATTGTGTCCACATCACCTAATAAATGGCCAACGGGAGTAGGGTCAATGTCCATTTCTTCTTGGCTTGTGGGTATTTGTCACTTGCTGCTGGTAATGGCTGGTGTCAGTTTATTGCAGAGGGTTTACATCTAGTGCACCTACTCAGGATATTATTTATTCTATGATTAATTTTTGCTTTAGACAGGAACAGATTGTTGTACCCACTGAGGCTGGAGGGGTTTATTTTCAGTGCTGAGATCTTTCTAAACAAAGAAATTGGTTTCCTATCTGTTTTGTTGACAGCGTGAGATCTTATGTCCCTTGTTCACAATTAGCTCTTTTGGAGAAAAAGGGCATGGGTGAGAAATATTAATTGGAGGCTGAAGGCTTATTAGGTAGCAGATGAGGAAATAGGACCACATATGGGATTACCAACACCTGTGTCCACAAAGCGTCACCTTTGCTCAGGTGCTGTTCCCTGCTAGCCTTCACCGCAACATGTAAACCCAGAGTGATTTTTAAAACCTGTAGTTATCCTTCGGTTTCATCATGTATGCCTCTTTAAAAATGAGGGGACCAAGTGGCTTTTTGTACCCCTGGAGGGTTTTTTGTGCACAGGCGGATCTTATTTTGTTCTTATGTGGTAAATTGGAAATTTTCATTTAGTAGGAGAGGACTTAACCTGTCATCTCAAAATAAATTGGAAATTGTAACTCTCCTTAAAATAAGTCTTCTTAATGAATGTATTCAAAATGCTTGTTTAGCATGTAAAACAATGAGGTGGTAAACTTTGTTTCTGGGATTTCTCATGAAAAGATGTCATAGGAAATGGGAACCTCCAAACGTTCCGCATTTGTAGCACATGCTTAAAGTCTTATTGACTTCTCAGCAATATAAAATACTTTTCAGATATTTCCAATAGAATATTAAATGTTATTGATCATTTTATTTTGGGGAACATATTCTTTCCTTCCTTTGAGGCTGTCTTTCCTTCCTTTCTCCTTTTCTTTCCTCAGTGACAGTTTCAAGGGCACCTACTCTGTGCCAGGCTTTGGGTTAGATGCTGTCACAGTAGGAAAGTGACAGCATTTCACTGCATTGCAGCTTTCCTGTCCCTTCTTTTTTTAAAGATTTATTTATTTATTTATTTATTTATTTATTTATTTATTTATACATGCACTGGGTACAGTCAGAAGCACGGGAGGGTGAGAGAATTCACCAGAGCCAGAGCGGGGAGCAGAGCAGGCAGAAGGACCGAAGTACACTGCTGAGGGGAGCAGCGGGCCGCAGGAGAGGTCTGCGCGCCATGTGGGACCCTCCTCCGGTGGCCGGGGAGCAGCCGGGGATTGAACCAGTGCTGCATCGACCGTGGGCAGCTTGGCAACCCAGAGCTCAACCGCTGTGCCACCGGGGAGGCCCATCTGTCCCTTCTTTTAAGGTTGAGTGTCGCTAGGATTCTGTCCGTGCTGTTTTATTGCCTCAGCCTCTCTCTTTGTCCTCTCCTCACTTCTCTTTAGTCTTCTTCCCAAATGAGATCATTCTTCCTCCATGATCTCAGTTCTTCCTTATATGTTGATGATTAAAAATCTATAACCCTATTTTTTCTGTTTAGTGCTAAGACTGTTTTCAGTGATCAAGAGGCATTTTAAGCCTAACATATTCAAACTAAATTTTTAAAAATATCTTTTACATCATTGTGTTCCCCTGTAAAATTCCCACCACCAGTTCACCTGTGAACACTCACCATAATCCTTTGTGCTCTTCTCTCCCCTGTTTTGATCCCTTTTCCTTCCTGTTGCTTGCAGAATGCCTCTTATTTGTGGTTGCCTGCTAGTTTATTTATTATTGTTATTTTACGCCCCCCCCATCCCTTATTTGCTTCCCCTATATTCTTCCTATAAGTGAAACCATTCAATATTTTTCTTTTTCCTTCTGGCTATTTCACTGAGCATGATTGCTTCTAGTGCTGTCCATGTTGCTGCGAATGGCATGAGTTTATCTTTTTGATTGCTGAATAGTATTCCGTTGTGTATATGTACCACATCTTCTTGATCCAGTCATCTATTTTTTGGGCATTTGGGTTGTTTCCATATCTTACCTATTTTCCCTCCCCAAATTTGCTCCTGCTCTTCTACCTTTTTCATACTTCATTGCAGTATTTATCATTTTAATGGTATCCCAATCCCCTGGTTGTCTCAAGCCAGAAACCTAGGCATCAACCCAGATTCTCCTTATTTTGCTATTCGACATATGAACCATTAAAAAACTGTCAATTCAACGCACAAACATTTCTAGAATCCAACTCCACTGACATGTTGTCTTCACTTTCCTGTATCTTTCTGTGACAGTTAGAATAACTTTCCTACAAACTGGACAAGGAGGGCAGGAGTCTAACTTTACTCTTCTATTAAGAGACCTGTTCTTCCTCAGTGCTATCTAATAGATCAAGCACAAGATCATAATTACCATAGCAATGCTCTGTGTCACTTCATTATCAAATGGGAAGAGTGATAGTCCCCACCCATAGAGTTTGATGAGGGTTACATGAGATGGTACATGTTAGGTACTTAGCACAAGACCAAGTACCCATAAATGCTAGTGATGATGATGATGACACTGAAGATGGTGATAACTTCTTTCAGAATCCATCTTGTAGCTACTTTGCCAGCCACACATCACACTACACTCTTCCACGCCCCCTGTGATCTGTTTGCGGCTACTGACACTGTTTCCTAAACATCCTCTTCCCTTTCATAATACTGGTTTTTCCCTATGCTTTTCCTTGTCCTTTTCCTTATTTCATTTCATTGATCAACTTCTTCTTTGCCTTTTAAGAGAACTCAAGTGAGAGTCACCATTTATGAGGTCTTAGTTAACTTTGCAAAGCAGTCTTGGGAACTCCCTTTCACCTGCCTCTTTTCTGCTCCTTCAAACAGCCCTGAACTTGCTACTCTGTGACCTTTCTATCATCTTCCCCAGACTGTGGGTTTTGAAGGACAGAGACATGTTCCAATGTATGCTTCTTCCCTTTACCCAGCTCAGGTTTGACATAAATCAGGCACCTGATGAGTGTTTGATGATTGAGCATCAGTAGGGATGGATCTCAAATTTGATAGGAGGTTTTCCACTTGGGAAGAGTTGAAACACATTTAAGAAAAAGAAAAATAATAATAGCTTTCCTTTCTTCACTACTAACATTGTGGTAGGAGACACTGTAAATTTCTTTACAGATGTCACCTGATTCAGTTGTCTAAATGGCCCTATGAATCCCAGAGGTTGTCCTTGTGTATAGATGGGTAAATCGGGGCTTCGAAGGGAGGGTAGCAGAGCTACTAGGGCCAACACTTCTCTCTGGCTCCAGGACTGGCTCCAGAACCAGCGTGGGAATAGGGAAGTGAGAGAGGGAAAGAAGACTATGTCTGGTAGGGCATGTTTGGGAGAATAAGGGAAGATGAGGAGACAAAGATAGAAAAAGAAAGGCAGTGAGAACAGGCTATGAAAGGAACAGAGGAGAAAGAGAAAATAGAATTGGGACACTAAGGAGGAAAGAAAAGTGAGCAGGGGCTGAACAAGAGGAAGGAGGGGAGATGTGTCTGCTTTAGAATTTTGTGACTGGGTAACAAGTGCACGCCTAATAGAATATAGACAGATTTTGGTGTCAGTGGGACAATTCACGGCACAATCAATGTGCTGCTATATGGTATCGAGAAATAGAATCATTTCTTATAGAGGCATGGTAATTAGATATAATTGTTAGGCAATTTATAAAGTTGGCTATACTAATAATCATTTCTCTCTCTTGCTTTTATACACACACACACACACACACACACACACACACACACTGATGTAAATTCTTTTCATTCCTACTTTTTCCTCCAATATCTACAATAATCTGCAAGCTCTGTGACTGATGGAAGCTGTCACAGACACCAGCTATGATTAAATGTTATCCTCACATCACACTCAAAGTTGTACACATGCAGGACAGAGGCCTGGGCTTACTCTTTATCCCTCACTGAGATTTACCTGCTACACAAGGATCTTTCTTCTTCTTCTTCTTTTTTTTTTAAAGATTTATTTATTTATTCATATAAGAGGTGGGGTATAGGCCAGAAGCATGGGAGGGTGAGAGAATTCATCAGAGACAGAGCAAGGAGCAGAACAGGCAGACAGATCGAAAACACTGCTAAGGGGAGCAGTGGGTGAGACAGGAGAGGTTTGCCTTGCCATGTGGGTTGCTCCCTGGCTGGCTGGGAACTGAACCTGTGCTGCAGAGGCTGCAGACTGCTCCACAGCACTGTGCTCAACCTGCTGTGCCACCGGGAAGGCCCAGGATCTTTCTTCTTTGGGGGTCTTGCAACTGTGTTTCAGCTCACCCAGCCCTCAGGGTCGTGGCTCCAGAGGCCCTGGGAATATTCTTGGGCTGGTAGGCAGCAAATGTGACTGCGAGGTGACTGTCCAGGCATAGGACAGCTGGCTGAGGCTCAGCTTATTGGCCTTTGGGAATCGAGGGTGAGGAGGGTGAATTGGGCTGGAGAAGGACAAGAGAAGTGTAGCAGAAGGAGCGAGGGGCTTGTTATTTAATGCTGCCTCCCAGTCTCCCATCCTCACACCCCACTGTTGCTCAAGCAGGTGGGCTTTCCAAGGTTCACCTAAGCCTGCTTGGTGCTAGCTTCTCAGGCAGCCTGTCTCATTTCTGCTCCTAGTTGGGTCAGTCCTCAGAGTAGAGGTGGGTTGGGCTGGGAAGCAAGCATCTTCTTTAGAAATATATATAGAGGTTAGGGAAATATTTAAAAGAAACTAGGAGGAGAAAAGAGAAGGAGTAGGAGGAGAAAAAAAAGGGACACATTTTTTAAAAAGGGGGCACTGTTATATAGGTTTCCTTTGCTTCCTAGAAGCAGAGTATTCCTACAAAATTGTTTACAAATTGAATTGGCATAAAATAAAGAAGACATTACATTCATTTATATGGAAGAAAATTGAGGATTCCCAGGCCCCAAAAGTAACCTACCAAATCATACCAAATAATATAACACCACATACATATAGTAAAAGCAAGAATAATATAATAAAGACACACCAACAGTGTACCCTATTTTCACTTCTTATCTTTTGTTATAAAAGCTAAAATCCCTTTCGACTTTTTTATTTTGATTGTCAAAAGCAGGTACTAATGTAGGTTTTTTGTAAGAGTGTAGTGACTTAAGGTAAACTTTCAAAAAGTGGGGGATATCTATTTGTATGTATGTATGTATCTATCTGACCTATTAACTGCTCTGGGAGTCACCTCTATTTTATTGCCTTCTAAGGTACTACACTCCCATACCATACTAACTGCATAAAGCAGTCTTTGGAAGGGCAAGTGGCCAGAGTAACATTCGATGAGAACTGAGCTGGGACTGGAATCCTGTTATTGTAAAAGTCTCTCCTGTATAGTATTGTGTCTCCAAAAGGGAAGAGAAAGCAGAGTAGGGGAAAGAGAAAGGCAAGCAGAATTGAACAGAGACTGGAGAACACAGGGGAGGGAAGGAGGTCCTCACAGTGGTCGAGGTCGCGGGGTAGATGCCTTGAAGCTGTGCATACACCTATCCACTTGGCCCACCTTGTCCCTGAGTCTTGAGAACTAGAGAGAACCTTCTACTCAAAGGAAGTAGGAGATCCCTCCAGTGGGGACAATCCATTTCTCCCCTAGGTCCTGAGATGAAGCCAGGCAGGGAGAGGCACACTGTGAGGGGAGCAGCCAAGAATCTACTTCTTAGCTTCCATTGCTCCTGGCTTTTCCCCAAGTGCCGGCTCTTCCTTTTTCCTAACTCAGTCTCCTCCAGTTCTTTTGCCTTTCTGTAACTCCAGCTCATATTTTCATTCTTTCTCTTTCCACTGCTTCTGCCCCCTCAGATTATCCCCAAGACCTTGTCAGTCCACTACAAACACGTCTCATCATCCATTCACAATTACCTCCTTTATTTTACTGCAGAATGTCTTAAAGGAGTTACACTCACTATCCTCATTTCATTCTAACGTTTGTGTAGGTGCTTTGACAGAGAGTGCTGAGAGGCTGTCTTTAAGGTAACTAATATCTAATGAGCACTTGCATCCTGTGCTCCTGTCCCCAACAGTCCACCCAGGTAGGTTCTGAAATGTACTGATCTTATTTGCTCCAGATTCTGTAATGAGTTAGTGGAAAAAGCTGGAACCAAGATCAGGCTGTTTGGCTCCAAAGGACAAACTTCCACATCCCGCTGCCCCTTGAGCAGGTCATCAGACCTTTCCCTCCTGGGGGCCTTGTGGCGAATTTGCAATGGCCAGAGTAGATTGTTGTCCTGCAAATGTTGGACCATAATTTAACAGCATACTAAAACCAGATCTATCTTTCTGGGCCATACTAATATTAGCTCAGGAGACTGATGCTATAAAATAAGAACAACACGTTATTAATTTAAAATGTGTAACACAACTGTCAGGAGGACCAGAATGTTCACTTCAGCATGCATGACTAGTGCTTTCTTTCCCTGCAGGCAGACTTCTGTGGGAGAGCAAATTATTATCACAGGTTGCTGGGTGATCATGGAATGGGTGCAGGGGGAATTAACTGTAATCATTTGCTTGTTGAGTGGCCTCACATCATTACAGGGAATCTCAAACTTAATCCTTTGCTTCAAACTTTGAATCACCTCCACCGAGGTATATACATTTTCACAGTAAGTAGAGACCTTATGGTGTCATAATTTAGACAACATGCCCTTATCTGCACACATCTACTTAAGTAGCACTTCAACATGGGTGTGGATGTCTTGTTACTGACTTTATTTTATTTATTTATTTATTTATAAATTTAATTTTGTTTTTATATTCCCCATACAATTACTGACTTTAATAGCAAGGTGTGTGAGACCAACACCTTATTTTTCCTTAATGTTCTGGAGTCTTCCATTGACTGCCATTTTCAATTACTGTCAGAATAATTCTTTTCTGTGGCCAACATTCAAATCCTGAACTTGAAATGTAAAAAAGTTTTTTCCTTCATGCAAGCATAGCTTACAGTGGTTTTTTTTAAAGTACTCATTGCATTTTAAAATGAATTAAAATACATAGAGCACTTAGCTATTATTTTGGTTTTCCTTTTCTCTCTTTTTATATTCTCTCTCTTTCTTATTAAACTCCTATATGACTTTCTGCATTATTATTATTGTTATCATCATCATTATTATTTATTAAATTCCTTTTTTTTCAGTTGAGGTAACATTGATTTATAACACCGTATATGTTTTAGGTTAACACCTCTTCAAATATATTTTACCACACCATGTACATCACTAAAATACCATTAATCCTCCTCCATAGTTTATTGACACCCCTATTCTCCCCTCTATAGACTCATTTCTGCACTCAGATTTCAAGGGTTTATTTTGTTTTGGTTTGGTCTGTTCCTTTGCTTTGTTTCTTCATATTTCACATGTGAGTGAAATTATCTGGTATTTGTCTTTCTCCTTCTGACTTGTTTAGTGTAATCCTATCCATTTTATCCATGTTGTTGCAAGTGACAATTTCATCTTTTTTTTAATAGCTGAGTAGTATTCCATTGTGTGTGTGTGTGTGTGTGTGTGTGTGTATATATATATATATATATATATATATATATATACCATATATTTATCCACTCATTTGTCATTGGACACTTAGATTGTTTCACAGCTTGCCTATTGTAAATAACGCTGCGATGAACATAGAGAGCATAGATTCCCTTTTTTCTTTTGGTTTTTAAATTTTATATATTTCTTACATCACCTTTCATTTTTGTACAATGTATGCATTTTCATCTTGATTATCGTCCCCGTAAAATTCCCACCCCCCCTGTTTTGATCCTACTCCCTTCTCCTCCCCCCCCCCACAGTGTGTCTCTGGTTTATAGTTGCTTGTTGTTTTTGATTTTCACTTTATTATAATTAGTCTTTTTCCTGATCCCTTATTTAGGTTTTCTAAATTCCTTCTATGAGTGAGACCATCCGGTATTTTTCTTTTTCTTTCTGGGTTATTTCACTGAGCATGATCCCTTCCAGCTCCATCCATGTTGCTGCAAATTACATGAGTTTAACTTTTTTGATAGCTGAGTAATATTCCATCGTGTATATGTACCACGTCTTCTTGATCCAGTCATATATTCCTTTAAATTAGAGTTTTGGTATTCTTTGGTGAGATGCCTAGGAGTGAAATTGCTGCATCATATTGTATAATAGATCTATTTTTTTAATATTTTGGAATATCTCCACACTGGTTTTCATCATCTACATTCCCACCAACAGTATTACAAGGATTCCTTTTCTCCACACCCTTGTCAACACTTGTTTCTGGCCTTTTTGATTTGGTCCATTTTCATGGAGGATGCCGGCCACCATTTTAATCCTTTGCATAAAATGAAACCAAGGGTAGGATAAGAACTATCTAGCAGCTTTCCTTTTTCCATTTCTTTGCTTTGGGGTGATTTCAAAAAAGGAAGAATTTGGGCCTCCCCGGTGGCGCAGCGGTTGAGCGCTGGGTTGCAGGGCTGCGCGCGGCCTCTGCGGCGCCGGTTCGATCCCCGGCTGCTCCCCGGCCACCAGAGGAGGGTCCCGCATGGCGCGCAGACCTCTCCTGCCGCCCGCTGCTCCCCTCAGCGGTGTACTTCGGTCCTTCTGCCTGCTCTGCTCCCCGCTCTGGCTCTGGTGAATTCTCTCGCCCTCCCACGCTTCTGACTGTACCCAGTGCATGTATAAACAAACAAACCAGCAAACAAATAAATAAAGCATGCCTCTAAAAAAAAAAAAAAAAAAAAAGGAAGAATTTATTAATGTTACTACTGTTGCCTTAACACTTATAATGGTTGAATTTAAAATTCCTGTTTCCATGTGTAAAGCTAGATCTCACTCCCGCATATCTTTTTCTCTTACCTGGCTTTGTTTACTATATTTCCTTAGAACTATACTGATCCAAAATTCAACAGATGATGACTTTTTCTTTACTCCAACATCCTTTAACGGTGGAGCCAGTGTCAACTGGAGTATTGTGGTGAGTTGATAAATGTGTAAGAATGAGAGGACTAAGTTTTACTTTCTTAAAGTTACACTAGAATATGTTACTTCACTGTGAAATCCATTAAATGTGCCTGATGGCTGCTCTGACAAGGAAAAGATTGGATTGGAGGAGGATATGAATTTGGATGTCGACTCTTAGTTTTAATTTTTCTTTATCTCTTGGAGAGTAAGACATAAGATCATTACTATGAAATAGTCCTCACAACTCTTACAGAAATATTGTTCAGTTCATACAGCTGTGATTATAATCTAATCTTGATTAATTATGTAGAGAATATTTTCTTCAGAAACAAAAATGGTTAAAAGTAAATGCTGAATATAGTCTGTATCTTTAAAATTAAAGGCTTTAAAGATATTTTGGGAGATGGTACTAGAAAACTAAAAAACAATGAAATACCTGTATGACTTCAAGGTAATTTTATATGTTTTTTTTAGATTTTATTAATTAGAAGCTTTCATAATGACAACTTGCAGAAATATCTAAAATAAGATAGGGAAGGAATTAATGGATATTTTCTCTTCAGTTACCTTTTTATTGCACAAATATATTTTGCTTCATCTTTTGTTCTGATATCTGTTAGTACTAATCCCTCAAACCTATCTAGCAAGCCAATATGGAGAAAAAAGAATAAATTGGCTATTGGCAGTCACTTATATTAACTTTCTGAGAGATTGAATGTCTTTCTCTGCTTGCCTTCCCATGGCCACCTGTCAGAGCATAAATTTCCTTTTGCCATCTTGCTGAAAGTATCATTCTATCTTTTGACTGCTCCAGGGACCCTGAGGCTGTGAAAACAGAACTGTCCCCTGAGAGTTTTCAAGCCCTAACGAGTTCAGACCTTGTTGATGAGTCTTAATCATCTGGCCAGATGGGGCCATCAGATTTAGATGTCATTGTTTCAGAATTCATTCATCCTGCTGCCATTTTGTATCATTACTACTATTTTTTGCAACAAAGATAGTCTTTCATGGATGAAAACTCTTTTTTGTCCCTGTTATTTCTCATAGAAAGATTTTATCTCAAGAAATCCTTTTGTGAATCTTCTTTTATAGCTAGAGCACTCCTTTTATCCTCCTCCACCAAGATTTGCAAATTTCCCCCTTCTTTCTCATGCCCTTCAATTTTCCTATAACATTGCTTCTAGTGCTAACCAAATACTGCTCATCCTTTGAGGTTTTCCCTAGGCTGGAGATGGAAATGCAAATGCACAGGAGGCTGAGAGAAATCAGAGGGAGGGAGTTGTCAAGAAAGCCAGGTCCGGGCCTCCCCCGTGGCGCAGGGGTTAAACATAGAGCTTTCAAGCTACTGCCAACCACTACAGCCCCTGGCAGCCAGGGAGCAACACACATGGCACAGCACACCTCTCCTGCCTTGCTGGCCGCTCTCCTCAGCAGTGTATTTCAGTAGATCCACCTGTTCTGCTCCCCACTCTCTCTGGTGAATCCTCTAATCCCCCGCACCTCTGGCCTCTATCCCAGTTCTTGTATGCATAAATAAATAAATCTTAAAAAAAAAAAGAAAGCCATGGTGGCTCAAGCTTGGGAAACTCTAAGACCTGCTAGTCCTTAGGGCTAGGGTCTGGGAAGGGGTAGTTGCTAATAGGGAGGTGACATTTATCATCTGCAAGCCCTTGCTGGATTTCTCTTAGATATTGAAGACCTCATTCATTCTTTCATTTAGCACATACTTATTGAGCACTGATATATGTGCTAGGCATGCATCTTCTAGCTTGGATTCATCTGTTTAGTAACCAATCCATAGAAAAGCAGTGGGTTCAACAAAGTGTCAGTGGCCCAGTTTGTCAGGTACACCCCAAAGGGTGTTGTGCCCTTAGCAGGTGGCAACTTCTGGAGGTGGTGGATGAGAACGCATGGGTTTGGAGTGGTGGTGCACAACAGAGAGAAATAGTCATTGTTTCAGGCCTTTTAGATTTTGAATGATTTGCAGTAAAGTAGTGGGTTTTGATGAACTTCCCCTGCATTTTCCTTTCTTGTAACAATGCAGCGATAAGCTCTGTTCTTCCCTCTTCTGGTCTCCATATGACCGACCAACTTCTTCTTTATGTATGTTCACTGCATCCTGCTACACCACTTCTTTGAGCAGAAAGGAAACAAGTCACTTCTCTTTTTAACCAAAAGAGCATGCATCAGTAAGTACGTCTGTATGCCCAGTTGTGTGCAAAGATGCCTGAGCTCACTTTCATGATCTGTTGGGTACTAAATGTTTGAAATAATTTTTTACTTCTTATGTATTCATTCTAAATTTTTGATGAATTAAATTACCATATGAAGGAAATTAGATCACATGAAGGAAAAAGTGAAAGATAATGATGATTTTATTCTCGCTTTTTGGGTAATCTATCTGGAGAAGAAACATAAGAATATATTGAGGAAAAAAATTGAATTGCATTTTTTTCTTTAGAATCCAGCCAGTAACTTCCTCTCACATAAAGCTCCTGCAGTTTAGCAATGGTTCCCAGACCTGGCTGTGGGAAGGAATCACCTATGGCATTTGACACAAAAAACAGATGCTGGAGCTTTACCCCTGAGATATTCTAATTTACGGTATTTGGGATACATTAGAAAATTGGACTAAATTTTAGTGCCAAATTAAATGGGACATTTGTGTTTATCTTAAGTAGTTCCAGATAGCTTCTGTAATATAAGCACATCATTTTTGTATAGAAATAGTGTTTTTTTAAAGGTTCAATTTGTATAAAGTTTTATTTTTTATTGAGGTAATGTTGATTTAGATCACAGTGTCAGTCTTAGAGGTATAGGTTTACACCTCTGTAGGTGGGTGTTATTTCACCACACCCACCATCAAAGCTCCAGTAATCCTCCATTAGACACCCCGTCTCTTTGCTCCCAACCCATCACATCCCTGTTTTGGTAGCTTTAGTCATAGTCTGACATGCTCTCCACTCTCCTGTTTTTATCTCTCCCCCTCCCCCCTGAACTCTCCCCTGCTGGATGTCTCAGATCTGTGATCAGCTTTCAAGGTTTGTCTCTGACCTTTTGTTTGGTTTCTCTGCAGTTCACACATGAATGAAACCATCCAGAATTTATCTTTCTCCTTTTCACTTATTTTGCTTAGTATAATCCCTTCCAGCTCCATCCATGATGCCACAAATAGCTTGAGTTTATCTTTTTTGATAGCTGAATAGTATTCCACTGTGTACATATACACACTACATCTTCTTGATTCATTCATCTGTTTGGGGGCATTTGAATGGTTTTGGTATCTTGGCTGTTGGAAATAGTGCTGCAGTAAAAATAGGAGTGCAGGGTTCCTTTCAAATTAGTGTTTTTGGGGGCCTCCCTTGGTGGTGCAGTGGTTGAGCGCTGGGCTGCAAAGCTGCCCGCAGCCTCTGCAACACCAGTTCCATTCCCAGCCACTGGCAAGGGTCCCACATGGTGCGCAGACCTCTCCTGATGTGCCCGCTGCTCCCCACAGCAATGTATTTCGTCAGTCTGCTTGTTCTGTTCCCTGCTCTGGCTCTGTGAATTCTCTCACCCTCCCACGCTTCTGACTGTACCCAGCGCTTGTATAAATATATCTTAAAAAAATTAAAAAAAAACAACAAATTAGTGTTTTTTTGTGTTCTTTAGAGGGCCATCTGAAGGTTCCTCAAAACACTAGAAATGCATCTGCCACATGACCCAGCTATTTCCCTCTTAACAATCTGCTGACTTAATACAAAAACACTAACTTGATAGAATTATTCTTATTTGGTTAGATTTAAGTGTGACAAATTAAATCTGTTATTCTTTATTATGTCAATGACTGACAAAACAAAACTAAAACGAGGGAAACTTATGGTTAATGAACAATTTCCAAATGCTAATGGGCAATTTTCCCCTTTTCTTATGTAGGCCAACTGTTGATGCCTAGTGAAAAATTATCAGGTGCAATAATGTTCTGCAGTAAAAAGAGATCCCTTGGTAAGTACTAAATTCTTCAGATGACGCAAAGAAATACACTTTTTAATCATTTTATTTTACAGAGGTGTAATTTATATTCAAAAGTTATATCTCAACTTGGATAAGCTTAGGCAATTAATTGGATAACCTGTGTAAATACCACCCCCCAAATAAGATAAAGGAAGTTTCTACCATCCCAGAAAGTTCCCTTTTCCCTGTTTCATTCATACTCTCTGTAGTCCACAGAACAATCTTCCAATTTCTATCAGGTTAGTTTTGTTTGTTTTTAAAAATTAATATAAATGAAACCATTCAGCATCTGTCTTTGCTTTTTTGCTCAGCATGAAAATTTTTTTGTTTTTGTACATTTAATTTATTTATTGAGGGCCTCTGTGGTGGTGCAGTGCATTGAGTGTGCCCGGTGGAGCTGTCCACAGCCTCTGCAGCTCAGGTTCTATCCCCGGCTGGCTAGGAAGATATCCACATGGCGCGGCAGACCTCTCCAGTCTCACCCGCTGCTCCCCTCAGCAGTGTATTTCAGTCGGTCTGCTGGTTCTGCTTCTCACTCTGTCTCTGGTGAATCCTCTCACCCCCCACACCTCTGGCTTACACCCCAGCTCTTGTATGCACAAATAATCTTTAAAAAAATTTTTTTAAAATATTATTTATTGATGTAATGCTGGTTTACAGCATTGTTTATGATTTAGAGGTATAACAAAGTTTTTTTGATATGCATCCATATGGTTGAATATAGCAATAGTTCATTTTTTCTTTTTAAAATTTTTCATCAATTTTATTTATTTGCCAATAGTTTACATAAGTATGCAATTTTGGGAGTATAAGTTGACATCTCCAATATGTGCACAAGCTTCACTCACTGCCAAAGCGCTAGGCCCAATGTCCTATCAAATTCCCTCCCTTACTCACAACACTTTTCCCCACCCTATTCCCTCTCGTAAACATTATTTTTCATAGACTCTGCATAATTTGTGTTGTGTTTTGCTAGTTTGTTTTCTCTGGTTATTTGTATACCACAAATGAGTGAAACCATAGAGTAACTGTTGTTCACTTTCTGATTTGTTTCACTTAGCATAATCACCTCAAGATCCATCCATTTTATCTCAAAAGATACTAGTTCATCTTTTTAAATAGTTGAGTAGCATTCCATTGAGTATAAATTCCACAATTTCTTGATCTCCTTTTTCAGTTTGATATAGTCCCATTCATTTATTTTTGCCTTTATTTCCCTTGCCATTGGAGTTGTGCCTCCAAGAACATCTCGGTGGTTGATGTGCAGGAGTGTATCACCTAAGTTTTCCTTTATGTATTTTATGGTTTCAGGTCTTATATTCAAGTTTTAAATCCATTTTAAATTAATTTTGTGTAGGTAGTTAAGTAAGGTTCTAGTTTCTATTTTTTGCTTGTGGCTACCCAAATTTCCCAGTATCATTTTTCAAAGAGGCTTTCCTTTCTCCATTGCATGATTGTGGTTCTTTTGAAAAAGGAAAAAATGATAAAACTCATTCTAGACTTTTTAGACTGGCATTGGGAACTTGATAGTATTGACCCAGAGGGCATAATTAATGGCCTGTGGGTGGAAACCATACTGAGCTAGATTTTAGCTCATTGTGAGGTTGAGTGTTGCAATGAATAAGTGTCCAACAAGGGAGCAGACTGCACCATGAAATAATTACCCACTACAATAGGTTAACCACCTGTCAGAGATGTTATTAGGAGGAAGGAAAGGCATTAGATACACTCTAATGCAGCTTTTAGCCTTTAAATAAAGTCCATGGCCAAAAGCAAAGAAAATAGCAATAATAAGTCAAAAATTTATTTCTTGAAGGAAAAACTACATAATAAACTGACCTTGAATAACTAGAGAAAAGGAGCTCAGTACTCTCTGGTTTGGGTGCTTCTTAAAAAAAAAAGCACCTTGAATATTATTAATACTGTTCAGCTAGATCAGTTACTTGCCCTTCCACCCCCAAAGTATGCTTCCTGCCATCTTGAATCAAAATTATATAGTGCTCTACAAGAAAATTCTTTATTGTTGTACAAATACCACTTTGAGCAGTGCTATTACAGTAAAAAGAACTTGTGTACATTCTTTAACATGTACTAGGATGTTCATATAATTATCTACATAGGTTCTTTTCTTTTATGAGGTAACATTAGCTTACAACAGTGTCTATGATTTAGAGATATAGCATCACAACTTCTCAGATTCGTGTCACCACACCCATCACCAAGGCACATGGTTCTCCATCATAATCCATCGTTCCATTTGCATAATCCATAATCCATTACATTTTGATAACCATCTGTTCTTTTACCTTCAAGAATTTGTATATTTAGTTTCTTGTATCTTTAATTTTCTCTATTACTTGTTTGAATTCTCTGGTCCCTTCACTTTCTCTCTCCCCCTTTTGGTGTACTTGTTTCCTTATGTTTACTTTCCAAATGAAGTTAGATCTAGAAGTGTGCCTTCATTTTTTTTCTCCCTTCTTATGTCTTTCTTTTCCACCTGAGTCCTTTGTGCATTTTGATCTTCAAGGTCACTAATTCAGTCATCCATTTGGCCCAGCGTGCTTCCATGGCTTTCTCCATAATTTAAAAAATTTCCTCTATTGATCTTTTGGCATCCTCCAACACCCTTATTGTTTAAATATTTAGTTTCTAATTTCTAGTCATTAATTATATTCCTCATGCTATTTATCCCCTCCCCGTCATTTCTTTCTATTTCTTTGTCATGGCAATTATTCTCTGTCTTGTAGGAAGGTAAGATCTTCCACATATTTTGTGGTTCGGTTCTGGAGAATTGTTCCATCCTTGTGATGTCATATTGTCTTGAGGTCTCAACTTATCATGTATTGTGTTGTGGTTTTTTTTTTTTTTCCCTGTGCATTTTTCTGTTTTATATCCTCTCTTCAGGCACTCTAAACTCTCAGATAGTATCAAATTGAGAGGGTCAGGGGTAGTCCAAGAGAGTACACTGGGGTGAGGGAGGGTTCCAGCCCTTACTTCCTACACTGGCCACCAGCTAGCAGGATGCCCTTTGTCCACAGTCTGTGGTCACTGTGGTTACTCAGAGTTTCTGACTACACAGTCTGGGTGCCTGCACAGAGGCCTCTCAGTAGGGAGATGTAGGTTGCTTCTTTGCCTTTTGAAGCTCATCCAGGTACCCCCTGAAGATAAATCTATGGCTCCCAGCAATATCCCCCCCTGGGCCGGCAGTCTCCCACTATGCAGGGATGTGCAGGATCAGGGAAGCAAGTGCCAGAGATCATGGTAGTACCAGTTCTGTTCCTCTGCCAACTTCCCAAAAGGGGTACAAAAAACACACTCTCTAGGCTGTGTTGATGTTGATCGTGGTTATTTTCTGTTTCTATTTGTGCACTCTGTGCTCAGCCTGGAGGTCATGTGGGGCAAGTGGTGGGTGGAAAACCAGGTTTTCCAAAGTCTATTGTCCAGGAGGCCCTGGCAGTATGGCAATGAACAAAATGCCTGGAGCAAAAATCCTGGACTCTCCCACAGAGCAGGGATGCACAGGTGGGGAAACTATCACTAGAGATCATGCCAGTTCCAAGTCTACACTTCTGTGCCCAAAGTGGGCACGGAAAAGCCACTCGTCAGATTGTGTTCACTGTGGCTACTTGCAGTTCCTGACTGTGCTCTATGGGTGCAGGTTCAGAGGCTGTGGGGTGGGGGGGAAGGGTTGGTTGATTTTCCTGCCTCCCTATGACAGGCACAGACAACCTGGGAGCCCAGAGTTTGCCTCGGGGGTAGACAAGTGGTTCCTCCCAACACTGAAACTAGTCACTGGCTGCCTGGTTGTGCAAGTTGAGCAAGTTATGCTCTCTCTGAGGAGTATGCATTCTCCATCCAGGGCTGGAGCCTCAGGAGAACCCAGGGGCACTTGGTGAAGAAGGGCACTATCTCTTTAGGTAAACTGGCACCAATTCTGACATACCGTTTCGCTGTCTTTCCTACCTTTTCTAATGGTTTCTGTCTCTCTGTCTCTCCTTCTTGCTGAGACACCAGTCCTCATGTCCCCAGCTCTGCTCCAGTTGTGACTGTTTCCTCCCTAGGCTAAATATTTTGACCACATAGCTGGTTCTGTATTCCACTTGGCCACATGATTTGCTGGTCTGACTTTTTGTGTTACTATCATTTGTATCATTAGGATCAGCAATGAAGCATCTTTAGGTTATTTCAGTTCCTAAAGATCTGGTTAGAGGCTAGAAAGCTTTTTGTTTTAATTTCAATTAATTAATTAAATAATGAATTTTTAAAGATTTATTTATTTATACAAGCACTGGGTACAGTCAGAAGTGTGGGAGGGTGAGAGAATTCACCAGAGCCAGAGCGGGGAGCAGAGCAAGCAGAAGGACCAAAGTACATTGCTGAGGTCTGCGCACCATGTGGGACCCTCCTCCTGTGGCCGGGGAGCAGCCTGGGATCGAACCGGCGCTGTAGAGGCTGCGGGCAGCTTCGCAACCCAGCGCTCAACCACTGCGCCACCGGGGAGGCCCTTAATTTATCTTTTTTATTTCCTTGCAGTGTTGTAGTCCCCATAGTTCTCCTACCACCATATCACCGGTAAACCATCACCATTATTCCCTTGTGTTCTCCCCTCCCCTGTTTTAACTCTTCCCCTTCCCTTGCTATTTGCCTCAGATCTATGATTAGCTTGTTAGTTTTATCTTTTTCTTGACCTTTTGTTTGGTTTTTCTATATTCTACATAAAAATGACACCACCCAATATTTAACTTTTTCCTTCTGACCTATTTCGCTTAGCATAATCCCTTCCAACTCCATCCATGTTGCCACAAATGGCATGAGTTTGTCTTTTTTTTGATTGCTGAGTAGTATTTCATCGTGTATATATACCATGGCTTTTTGATCCATTAATCTATTTTGGAGCATTTGGGTTGTGGAATGAATATTTTTTGATCCTAAAATATCAAAAAATGAATAGTTTTTGATCCTAAAATAACAGAAAATGAATATTTTTTGATCCTAAAATGTTCATTTATTCACTCACTCAATAGACACTTTTGAACCCCTACAGTATGCCAAGTAGTACCCACATTCCTTGACTTCAAGTAGCTTTTTTTTTTTTAAATATATTTAAAGGGCAGGCTTATTAGGGAAGGGACAAACAGTTAAAGACACTTGCATAGACACAAGCGGGCATGAAGAGCTGTCCCCCAGAAGGGACAGGTTTGCTGAGAGAGGCCTGCATAGTTACAGGCAGGCGGTCTTGACAGGTCATGGGCAGGCAGGAAGCTGCTGCCCTGCAGAGGGACAGAGTTGGTGAAAACAGGCACCTGCATAGTCACAGGTGGGCAGTGCTGCTCAAGTAGCTTTTTTATGTTTCAATATAACACGTGTCCTCACACAACTGTTAGGTTTAGAGTAGAAAAGATAACTTAAAAAGTTTATTTAACATCTCTACAGGTGGTATATTTTCCAGAGGAGCATAGACTCACTACCTTCATATTGACCTGGGGTTGTGAGAGGAAAATATGCAGAGTGATATTTCATCTCAACAAATAATTAATAGCTGCAACATTTAATAAAGGAGCATTTGCATTTGTGTAAACCTTCAGAACATCCCTGGAAGCTTGGGCCACTGATGATATATATGTTGTGGGCAAACAATAATTTTCTCCCAGATATGTTTCATTATTTTTCTCCATGTTATAAATCTCACATTCATCAAAATGTGAAAAATTCCAGTTAATTGACTTAAATACTTACAACATTATGATTACTGGCTATTTTCTGTTTGTAATTGACTCTTTCTGTGTTGCTTAGATGAGAGGCCCAAAGATGATTTTTGTCCTTTTCTGCAAAGAAATCAGGAGGAGTATTGTTCATGTATAAAATACCTAATTCAGATTTCATGTTGTTTGGTAATATGGGAAGTGAAAGAAGTAGATAATTACAGGCTTTCTTTAAACTAGCTCAAGCTGTTCTTGATTCTAAGATGGGGGTTGTGGAGCCAGCACAAATTACTTCACAGGAAAGTCTTTAGTATATTGATGGGGTTTGGGGTGGGAAGAATTAGACCAGGATCACATTGGGTCTCTCACGGGTGCTTTGCGAGACTTTTCTCCAAAAAATATTAAAAAATATATTTTTCCATTGTATGGGTAGAAAGACAAATATAATCCAGCTTGGATCCATTATTGTGTATCCATTATTATTCATTTTTTTTTTCCAATTTTAAAATAAATGAAAATTAAAACATTTTTGTATTCTCCTAAAAGTATTGTAGGCTCTAGGTACTGCATCTACTGTGCCTACCAATGAAGCAGTGCTTTGGTTGAAGTTTATATACTTGTTTCTCAGACATTTTTTTGACCATATATTATTTGGCAGGTACTGGTTTGGTCCTGTAACAGGGTTGGTGATAAAAAGATAAATAAGATACAGAACCCATCCTTGCAGGTGCCATACTAATGTATATAAAAGTAAATGTATGTATATTAATAGATACGTTAGAGAGTGTTATTTCTCCTTGAGTTTATCCCTCATGGTATAACAACAAATCCAAAAGCTGTTTCTCAAGTAGTTTGCAGTTACTTATATGAAGGAATTAATTTTTGTTTGAATTTGCTTTTTGTCTACTACAGTAATTTGTAAAACTGGATCTGCTCTTTTCAAAACCATCTATTTGCTTAATACTAGTAAGTGAGGTTATTATAATGAAGTGTCAATTGGTATTGGTGGACCAGCAACATTCTTAAGATAGTGCTGGTTCCAAAAAGCTTTCTTGTAACTTTCAGGTTAGTATTTCCTAATGAATTCCCTTCTACGTTTTAATTGCTTTTTGGTGTCCAAGTGGTGAGAACTTGGGAGATTTTCTTTGGTTCCAGTTTGAGATAAGGGAGAAATGCTTAATTCCTTTTATTTCACTATACTAAAATTCTGTGCAAAAAGATGATAGAAATTGTTCCAGAGATTCTAAATCCTTGCAGTTTGTCATAAATATTGCAGGACATAAATCTCCCATTGATAGTTTCCTCAGCTTTTATAACTAGGAGAGAGGGAGTAGTATATATATATATATATATATATATATATATATATATAATCCATATAATTTTTAGCTTGTTATTTATCATTCCTTTAATTTTGGGGGTGGTTTTTCTTTTTTTAAAATAATGAGGTAATGTTGCTTTACAGCACTGTATATATTTTAGGACTACAGGTTCACACTTCTTTAATATATATTACTATACCATGCCCATTACCAAGGTAACACTACCCGCCACACAGTCTATTGTACCCCCTCCACATGTTGCTCCTGCTCCCCACTCTGGTAACCTCAGTTCTGCATATGCATTGTAAAGTTTGTTTTGGTTTGGCTTTGTCTATTCCTTTGTTTTGTTTATATAAATATAAATAAATATATTTATATGCAACTTGTTGTGCCCAAGGTCAGCAGACTCCACGAGCATAGCCTCCAAGAACCCAAAGACAGCTGATGCAAACACAAAAGGGAGTTTATTTCAGACTCGAGTCCGGGTTCAAGGCACCTACCAACGCAATGGCAGATACCGAGAGCCCCGAACAAAGGAAGCAGGGGTCTTTTAATAAGGTTAAATTATGCTGGCAGTTACTCATTGGCTACAAGGATGAGTTCTCCAACTTTGCCAGGCTATCATTCTAAGCTGACTGGCCAGGCCAAGATGCAGCTCCAACCTGCAGCTCCAATTACAGCAAGTTCACCCTCATTGGTGACCAGAGAGTAAGGGTGGAGTGAGGGTCCAAACTATCTCTGGAATGCAGTCTTTTCCTGGGACAGCAAGACCTGCAAGACCTGAAATTCTAAAATGGCAGTTACACACAAAATGACAAAGCAATGGCTAAGAATACTTATGCTTGGTTCCACACAACTAATTTAAATATATCAAAACATGATATGTTTTGATAATAAATTGTCCTTTATGTTAACTAGAATGTAATGTCCTTATAAAGTTCACTTTCTGTTCTGGCTTTTGGAATCAAACGTAATACCTATTCTATTGTCTACATTAAATACCATCAAATGTTCAAAAATTTGCCTCATATCGGTTCTCTTAAAAAAAAAATACTGAAGAGAGTTTTATACTCCCCCCCCCAAAAAAAACCAGACACAATAGAAGTTGCAAATGTAAGGTATGGAAAATACTTCATGGGAAGTCTGCCTCTGGCAGCAAACTGAGGACAGCGGGTTAATGGGGCGGATTTGTAAAGGTCAAGCAGGACCCTGAAGGCCATTTTCATGTTTTTTATTAACTTTTTTTAACTTATGCACACAAGAACTGGGGCATAAGCCAGAGGTGTGTGTGTGTATTGGGGGGGGGGTGGTTTAGAGGATTCACCAGAGACAGAGTGGGGAACAGAACAGGCAGATCTACAGAAATACACTGCTGAGGGGAGCAGAGGGTGAGACAGGAGGTCTGCTGTGCCATGTGACTTGCTCCCTGGCCTGCTGGAGGCTGGAATCAAACACACGCTGCAGTGGCTGCTGATAGCTTGATAGAGCTGTCTTTAACCCCTGCACCACCAGGGAGGCCCCTAACATTTTTTTTTAATCCCCCTCACCATTCCTTACATCACCCTTGACCCTTCCTCCACCCCTCCTCCCACTTAACCTCAGAAACCTTACTTCATTTATTAATGACTGCTAAATTTTATAAGTATTCTACTTTGTTGAATCATCTGCTATGTAAAGGTCCAATATTTGTCTTTGTCATCCTGACTTACATCACTACACATAATTTCTTTTCAACTCCTTCCATTTTTGCTGTAAATGGCAACATTTTGTCTTTCCTTATGGCTGAGTAGTCTAATTGGTGCTATAGGTTACTCTTTTTTTTTTCTTTTTCTGTTCTTGTAATTAGCTTTTAGCAATTTTATTATAATGTTTCTTGGGTGGTATTAATTTATTTGAAAGTCTTCTGGCCTCTTGGATCAGGATGTCTTGTTTCCCATATTGAGATAGTTCTCAGTAATGATGTCTTCAAATAAAATTTCTATGCCTTTCTCTTTCTGGGACCCTCACAATATGATGTTCTTTTCCCTTAGGTTATCCCAAAGAACTCTTACACCGTTTTAATTTTTTAATTCTTTTTCCCTCTGTTCTATTTGTGTGTTTTCTGACATTATGCTTTCAAGCTCGCTATTTTCCACTGCTTGCCTTTGTCTACTCTTTAGGCCCTTGTGATTTTTAATTTGGTTATACTATTTTTCAGATTAGTTTAGTTGTGGAAGTCTTATATTTTCTCAATCCTTATTGTGTTCCTATTTATCTATTGTTTTTCTTAATTTTGCAAACAAGGTTATAACTTTTACCTTAAACTCCTTAAACTGCTTCTGGCATATTCCACAGTTCTGTTGGATTGAGACTTCTCTCAGGGATTTTCTTTTGTTCTAGCATCTGTAATATGTTCTTCTGTGTCTTCATTTTTAGATTGTATGAGTCACAACAGTTTTTTTATTAGTGAACTGTCTTTACACCTGTAAGGGTTGGCACGCACAGTGCAGGATCTCTATGATCCAAGCAGATGGGTCAAGGAGAGTCCTGGAGCCCTCGGTGGCTTTGCAGGCTTTTATTGAACTTTACCAGGTACTTGGCAGGCGGGGGTGCCAGGGGGCCAGAATCTGGCAGGCCTCCCAGCCCCCGGGGAGTCCTCACTGTTTCTGGGCTCTCTGGTGTTCTCTCGGGTATCCCGGCTGTCTCTGCTTCTCTGCTGCTTCCACTGCTGCTACTGCGCTCTTCTGCTGGTTCCGTCCTCGAGACACTGCCCTCATAAGCCCAGTCTCAGCCCAGGTGTACCCACCTAAGCATGCCCACACCCTACTCCAGGTGCCCGCCATCAGGCATGCATGTAGGACCGCAGGGATCCATCATTAATGCTAATGGAAGGAGGGCGGAAAAGCCTGATAAATTTTCACTTACCCCACCACACCCCACCTACAAAAAGCTGGGTATAATCCAAAGTTTTTTTTTAATCCAGGATCTTTAGGTGTCTATTATTTCTCAGACTGCTGCCTTTGTACCTGTATAGGCAACCTGGGCACTGGTACTGGCAAGGCCTAATAGAAAGGAACTGGGTAGCAGGGTACCAAAAAGTCATCTCCAGTGAGCATCAATGTTCAAGCTTCTTACTGTGCCATCGATGTATGGAGGACATTGACAGTGACCTCCCTTAAATCCCCTGTAGGGTAAGTGAATTAATCAGGCTTGTTATGCCAGTAGCCTCTATGGCTGTCACCTGCGGCCTTGATTGTGTTGCTGCAGAGGGCGCTTGGGAGTGTGGGTACAGGGCACACGTGCCTGATTGTGGACACCTAGAGTATGGGCAGGGGCTTTGGTGAGTGTGCACCCCTGAGCCTAGAGGCTGGGAATATAACGATGGTTGCCAGAGAACTAGTGGTGTGACTCCAGAAGAGGTGGGATATCTCATTTTCATCCTTTCTTTGCAGGTTTGTTTTGACCATTTGAGGTTTTTTGTTTATCTATACAAATTGTAGGATTGTTCTATTTCTGTATAGAATGTTACTGGGATTTTAGCAGGGATTACAATGAAGCTATATATTGCTTTAGGCTTTTGACAATACTGATTCTTCCATGAGCAGAGAATGCCTTTCCATTTCTTTGTGTCTTCTTCAATTTCTTTCAACAGTATTTTATAGTTGTCAGAATACAGGTCTTTCACTTTCTGGGTAAAATATATTCCTAGGTATTTTATCCTTTTTGATGTGATTTTTAAATGACTTTGTATTTGTCATTTCTCGTTCTGTTAGCTCATTGTTTGCTTATAGAAGTACAACAGATTTTTGCATATTGATTTTGTAGCCTGCAAGTTTATTATTTTTAGCAAGTTTTTTTTGGTGGACTGTTTATAGTTTCTATATATATAGCATATCAGCCACACATAGGACAGTTTTACTACTTCCTTTCCAATCTAGATAACTTATTTCTTTTCTTGCCTAATTTCTCTGATTAGGACTTCTAATATTATGTTAAATAATAGTGTTCATGAAAGAAAGCATCCTTGTTTTCTTCTTGGTCTTAGAGGAAAAGTGTTTAGTTTTTCCTCATTGAACTGAATGTTAACTATGGGTTTGTCATATATGACCTATATTATCTCTAGGTATATTCCTTCTATTGCATTTTATTGCATTTTTTAAAAAAATCATAAAATTAAAAAAATCATAAATGAATGCTAAATCTTATCAAATTATTTTTTTCTGTACCATTGAAATGGTCCACAATTTGTATATTTCATTTTGTTGGTTTTATGAATTACATTGATGTGTTTGCATATGTTGACCCATTTTTGCATCCCTGGAATATATCCCACTTTTTAATGTGTTGTTTAATTTAGTTTGCTAATATATTTTTTTAAGATTTATTTATTTATGCATACAAGAACAGGGGTTCTTGGTGCCTGCGTCACCAAGAGAGGCCCTAGTTTGCTAATGTCTTTTTGAGAACTTTTGTGTCTATGTTCATTAGAGATAATGGTCTATAGTCTTACTGTACTGTGCTTGTCTGGTTTTGGTATTAGCATTATTCTGACTCCATGAAAGAAGTAAGGAATTGTTTCCTCATTCTTGATTTTTTGGAAGAGTTTGAGAAGGATGCATATTTGATCTTTCTTGATTGGTAGTCACCACTGATACCATCTGGTCCTAGACTTCCGTTTTTTTGTGAGGTTCTTGATTACTATTTCATTTTCTTTACTTGTGATAAGTCTGTTCAGATTTTCTTATTATTCATAACTCAGTATTGGGAGCTTGTATGATCAAGGAATTTATCCATCTAGTTTGTCCAATTTGTTGGCCTATAGATGTTCAAAGTAATTCTTATCCTTTATGTTTCCATAGTATCTATCATATTTTCTCCTTTCATTATTTTGTTTGATTTGAATCTTTCACCTTTTTTTCTTCCTTAATGCCATCTAGTCTATTTAATCATTTAAAACTCATGTTTCCTTACTTATTTTTGGTTTGGAGGATTTATCCCTTGATGTAAGTGGGGGTTTAAAGTCTCCTATCATTATGTTGCTGTCAATTTTTTCCTTAGATGTGTTTATATATATATATAAACTTATATATATATATATATATATATAGACCTATACATATAGGTACTTCTAAATAGGAGATATATGTATCCATATATATATGATTGTGATAGCTTTTCCTGATGGCTTGACTCCTTTCATTGTTATACTCATTATTGTGTTTGTTACTGTTTTTGTTCTAAATTCAATTTTTTTAATAATAAATTTTATTTTTATATTCCCCATACAATTGCAACCCCCCCATTCTGACCCCAATCCCTCTCCTCCCACCCCCCACCCCCCAAAGAGTGTCTCTGGTTCATAGTTTTTTGTTGATTTTGATTTTCACTTTCTTATAGTTATTCATTTTCCTGGTCCCTTATTTAAGTTTTCTAGATTCCTGCTATGAGTGAGACCATCCGGTATTTTTCTTTTTCTTTCTGGCTTATTTCGCTGAGCATGATCCCTTCTGGCGCCATCCATGTTGCTGCAAATTGCATGTGTTTATCTTTTTTGAATGCTGAGTAATATTCCATGGTATATATGTACCACATCTTCTTGATCCAGTCATCTATTTTTGGGCATTTGGGCTGTTTCCAAAGCTTAGCTATTGTAAACAGTGCTGCTATAAACATAGGGGTGCAGGTGCTCTTTGGAATTGATGTTTCTGTGTCCTTTGGGTAAATACCTAGGAGTGGAATTGCTGGATCATGTGGAAGCTCTATGTTTAGTAGGTCAAGAAATCTCCACACAGCTCTCCATAGTGGTTGGACCAGTTTGCACTCCCACCAACAGTGCAGAAGAGTTCCTTTTTCTCCACACCCTCGCCAACATTTGTTGTTGCTAGTTTTTTTAATATGTGCCATTCTCACTGGTGTAAGATGGTATCTCATGGTAGTTTTGATTTGCATTTCCCTGATTACAAGTGATGTTGAACATTTTTTCATATGCCTGTTGGCCATTTGCATTTCCTCTTCAGAGAAGTTTCTTTTTAGCTCTTCTGCCCATTTTTTGACTGGATTATTTTCTTTGTTGTAGTTGAGTCTCATTCAATTTTGCCTGATGGGAATATACCAGTACAACCTTTCTTTTCAACTTGATTTGTGTGGAATATTTTTCCATCCCATCAGTTTGAGTCTGTGAATGTCCTTATCCCTTAAGTGAGTATCATCTAGGTAGCATATAGTTGGAAGTGTATGCATGTACTAAATTGATAACCACTTACATTAGAACACATCTAAAATGTGTATTTTTATCCCTACCATGTTTTAAACTTATGCTGTGTCATTTTCATCCTTAAGTTATATAAATTGCTGGACTAGTTGTAGATTTAGTTAATTTTACTACTTCATCCTTTAATCTTTGCTCTATGTAGGTGGTTGGTTTACTATATTTATTGTAAGCATATCTTTTAAAGTGAGATTTTCCTCTTTTTATGTTTTTTAGAGTCTTTTCAGTTTAGATGAGTCCTCTGTCTCCAGTGAGTAGAGTTTTCCACATGGATTTGTCCTTAGGATCTGATTTGTCCTTGGGATCTGTGTTGTTACTGGCCAGGTGATGAGAGGTTGCCAAGTCTCCAACCCCAGATTATTGCTTGCTTCCCAGGCCAGTGCTGTAAAGATGGTGATTAGTTTTCTTTCAGTGGGCCAGGTGTTGTTCAGACCAGTGTTAATGTTTTGGGCCTCAGGGCAAATAAATCTCTTCATGGGTCTGTAAAGGACTGCTTCTTAGAGTATACTTTTTCCTTGGCTTTACTGTGCTCACTTGCCCCTGGCCTTCAATGCAGGGATTACTTACTATGTTTGACCATAGGTTTGGGGTCCAGGTGTTAGGGCACAGTCCTTTCCCCCACTCCCCAGAGAAAAGTGCTGTGGACCTTAGAGATCTCTTCCTGATTGTGCCTCACGGCTCCTGAGATGGGCTGTCTTCCTTGGTAGGAGCTCCTCTCTGCCTGGGTGCTACATTTTTATCCTTTATTGTATAAACTCTTTTCATCTGGACTTCAAGTCTGCTTCTATGGAGATTAATCCATATATAACTGTAGATTCACTATGATTATGTCAGGAGGTAAGCACAAGTTTTCACAATTCTGGTCGTGTCATGCACGCATTAGATCTCTTAAGTTTTGTATTATCCAAATGCTTCATAAACACTAATAAAGTGAGGCTCTTTTTTTTTTATAGTCTTTTCCCACTTGATCTAATATTCTACTAGAAGGAACAGTTGTGGGGAAACTGGAGATGTCTTCTTGTAAAGGCTATATTTCTCTCATTCTCAGGTAGCAGAGTGCCTCTCTCTCAAATTCCTTTTCTTTTCAGTAAATGACTGCAGCTCGGTTTAGATAGCACCACACTCTGTAGCTTGTATAAGCAGCCATAGAAGTTCCCTTCATCACTATTTTTGGGTGAGTTAGTGATGCCTTTTGACTGCCCATCTGGACTGGCCTTACTTCTTCTCTGTTTTCCCATGGCTCCCTGGGCCTCTCCTCTGCTTCCTTGTTGTGCGGGTATTTGTAGGCATGTCTACCCTTTGAAGCGATCACTGTCTTATTTGTTTTTCTTTCACTGCCTAGAATAGAGCCTTGCTCAAAGGGGCTCAATAAATATTTCTGGAATAAATCACTTTGTCTTGATTCCAGTAAATTTTATTTGCCACATGGATTCATGATCTGAGACACGGAAACCAATATGTACTAAAGAAACTCAATTTATAGCTCCATGCATACAAGAGACCTCCTCAGATTTCCTTCTCATGTCTCTTTTTTACCTGGGCTTCTTTCCTCTCACTTTGTGACAGGTGGCTTGCTTTCCCCGGGATGACTGGACTGTATCTCTCAGTAGAAAATTAAATATCCTCCAGCTTCTTTGAGATTCTTGTGATCTTTAGGGGTAGCTCCTGATTTCTATTCTTTTTAAATGGGGATGTGATGAAAAGTTGTAATTATTTTCCATCTTTATAGAATGCATTGTGATCCTGGCTCAGTCCACAAAAATGTAATTTTTTGCTATAGTTAATCAAATTATAAAATAATGTAGCTAGATGAACCACAGTCTAGATTGGGCACATAGGCGAAAGCTTTAAAAGAATGCAGTGAGTTTTGAACAGAGGTTTGGGAGATTATTCTCATCAAGAACAAAGTTAACCAAAAGCTCCAAGAAGAGAGGGCAGACAAGTTATTCAGAAGAACTTCAGGGTGAAACAGAGAGAAGCTGGGAAGTGAAATGACAGGATCACAGAGCCACGAGGTTCATTGTGCAGGAACGTGTGATCTGAAGAACATCCTGGTGAATACCTTCAGTGGTCTCTTTCCCTGTTCCTTCACCTCTGGACCCAGGCACACAACAGTTTGCAGTTTCCAATTATTTCTGTACAGTAACATTGACCATCTTCTTATACCCGGAATCTTGTCTAAGCTTCTTAAAAAAGGAAGACAGCTTGGTATTTGAATTATGACTCTTCTGCCTAATCTTGCTACATATTTATTTTCCTTACTTGTGAAGTGGAACTCATAACAGTATGCACCAAATAGGATTATTTTGAAAATGAATGAAATAATGTTCACAAACACTTCCTATAAGATTTAACTTTTAATAAGTGCTCAATAAATGTTAGCTGTTATTACTATCATTACATGACAGTATGTTTAAATCTATAGTCATGAATTACACAAATAGCATGTTGAGGGCATATATGAAGATTTTATCAATTTTACTTGTCTCTTGCATAATATAAATCATACATGTGCTACAAGTAGAATGAATTGGTAAAATTCCTTACATTTCTTTGTGAAGCGATATAGTAGGCATCTCAAAATGACAAACATAAGTATATTCATGGAGGAATAAAGCTCACAATAAATCAAATTTTCCAAATATCTGGAGTTGATGAGCAAATTGACTCAGCCAAGAGGAAAACAAACTCAAAGTCCTTCAGTATTTGTTTGAGTCCCCTAACTCTGCTTCCAAGCTCTTTTGTGAGGATAAGAATAAAACAAAATGTGGGAAGATTTTTTTTTTTTTGCCTCAGTTCTCTTTAGTTTGCTGCTTAAATGTCAATAAGTCCCAGCAGCTGTGGGTCACCATTGGGTTTCAATAGGAAACCCCTATTTGGGACACATATTTTTCAATTGTATCAGAATGTGTTCTTGGAGTCAAATCAGAAAATCTTGGAGGCTGGGGAACTCTTTTCTTTAAAACTTTCCCCACTCATTGTTCTTTCCTCATGTCTTTAATGAATTGCTTTGGCTCCCAACCACACAGACCAGATTGTGAAGAATGAAAGAAAATTAAGAAAGGAAAAAGCTTAAGTTATTGATTTGGCTTGAAGGAATTTTTCTGAGATTTCTGACCCAACCCAAAAAGCCAACAACAATCCCAAACCCCAAATGACACTCCATGTTTGGAGACAAGCTTCAGCGTCTGGAGTGGGACCAACCTTGGTTAGGAAATATTAGTTGATGCCATCAGGGTTTTATAAGGAGACCCCCAAATCCCTGTGGTGCTTCATCATTTCATGATTTGGGGGATCTAAAGCCAATTGCCTTAAGACTGTCTATTAAAC
This sequence comes from Talpa occidentalis, assembly GCF_014898055.3. Taxonomy (NCBI): domain Eukaryota; kingdom Metazoa; phylum Chordata; class Mammalia; order Eulipotyphla; family Talpidae; genus Talpa; species Talpa occidentalis. The sequence continues at coordinate 18,038,406 of NW_023601104.1, read as the reverse complement.
CACATTCAGTAAAGGACAATGCTGTGGAGTTAATGGAAGAAAGATAGTTATGTTTATTAATTAGGTGCTTAGTTTCTCTGATCACTCACAGATCCAATGGACGCCTCTTAAATCTTCCTTTTACTCTTGGTCATTTTATCAGAGCTGCTGCATTCATTAACCAGTCTTAAATACTAAGGTATTATGAATTCTTTGGGAAAACTAATAAAAATATATAAATGACCTGTCTTCTCTTGCCTACTGGAAGTGGAAGCTGGATAAAGTATAATTTATTATATTATGAGAGAGAAGAGCCCACATTAGGAGTTGGGTGTTGCCTTTGAAGAGCTGGAGTAGAATCAATGGGAACTTGCCAATTTCCAATTAGAAAATATTCAGAAAATTATTTCAAACTCTCTTGAGAAATAATATAAGCAACTTTAAGACTGACTTGCCAAGCTTAGGGGATTTCCTTTCTTCACCCCTTATTTGCCATTTTTTCCAATTTTCCAGTAAGTGCTGGTATTTTTCTGTTGCAAAGTGCTTTCTATACATTTAGTGATGGCAATGGTATTATTTTACTGCTGAACCAAAGATAAGGAAAGGTCATGAGTTAAAATGTGCTCATACAAGTAGATGATGGAAAATATCAGGCCTCTTACTTCAAGACTCAGAGCTCTTCATCTTAGATGAGGGCCCTGTCATCAAATGTGATTTTTATGGCTCAAGAAAGTCTTGCTAACAGGGGTATAACATCTTGGTTGCACTTAAAAATTCCCAGCAGAGTAGTGTTATGTCCCTTGCACCTTTTAAATTTGTAACTTAGTGATTTGATAACACTTTTTTATGTTACAGGGGTATTTTCTCCTTTCAGATGGAAAGACAAACATATACACATACATAAATGAATATGGTTTTATTATCTGAAACCAGGAGTGCCTTAAACAAACCATCAGCCCTATCAGATAATTATTTTGGGGAGGTAAATGGTAGTCGACAGGTCAATTATCCTGAAACGATAGTTACTTTGTTGGTAAATATTTCCCAACATTTATCTGATTTACAAATGACCATTTCATAAAATAAAAACATGTCCCCATTTATTTATCTTGGGTAGTGTGACAGGTAGCACATGACTCAAAGATAAGCATTCTATGAGGGCTTCACTGGTATTTTATTTGATTGAAGCAAACATCAATTATATTGGCCTTTATGAGTTTTGAGCAGGGAAAGCCATTTCCATGATCCTGTATGGAGTAGGACTTTGAAGCTCAATTACTCAATTATTTTTTTATCTTCTGGAGTGGATTCAAAACAAGTTTCTATGACAATGCTGCTCTGCAAATGGCTATTCTCTTGGCTCACTGAAATGATGAAGGATGGTTTCCTGTGCAGGCCCACATCTTTGTTGGGCTCCTCAGCTGTCACAGAAGAATGCTAACACTGTTAACCAATCCATCTTCTAGTTAGCACCACAGTACAGCAGCTCTCCAAGTATTTTCCAGGAAGTTTAATCTGAATCTCACAGTCATTTAGTATTTAACACAAGTGGAGTTGAGAGAAATAATAATTAGGACAACTGTGTGAAGAACATGTAGTTCATTTAATTTTTAAAACATCCTAATACACATTCCTGAGTTTAATGAGCTCAGCAGAGACCGAGGACGGAGACCCTATCATTGGGCCCTCTGCCTTGTATTTGGGATGCTGTCTCTAGGCTCAGAAGAGCTCATTTTGTGTGCTTTACATCAAGCAATGTCTTTTTATGAGGATTTCTCAAAAAAGATTATTGTTTGAGCCAAGAACTAATGCATAATTATGTTTGCTGAGAAATTGTCCTATTTTTACCTTACAGATTGTGAAATAAAGAACACTAGATGAGCCCTTCCTTTTTCTGTAGAATTTGTGGCCCCGTTGGAACACAAGGGAGAACACTATCTTCTTGGAACAGGCGTGTGTCATGTCAGGCATTTTTATTTTCATTGTTGACTCGTTGATCATCATCCTTGCTTCCACACCAGTTCTTCTATTCACTTTTAAAATTCAAACCAGTGCTTCTTCTGTTGTATTTTCTTGAGTAGTTGTTTTGGAGATAGTCTTGAAGGTAAACATGTCTGATTATTTGATTGATTATTTGGCTGGGTGTAGAATTCTAAGTTTAAAGATTTTTTCTCCTTAAAACTGGAAAGCTTCACTCCAATGCCTTCTCTCATCCTGTTGCTGATGAGAAATTTCATGTGTTTCTCATTCTTTTGTTTTTGAGACTAACCAATACTTTTTTCCTCTGGAAGTTTTTAATGTTTTCCCCTTGTCTTTGGAGCTCAATGTTTTATGAAGATCTGTGGATCCATTTTCACTGAGCCTGATTGGTACTTGGTGACCCTTTCACTTTGAAGAATTATGTCTTACTCTGGTACAGGGAATTTTCCTTTGTTGTTTATTTCCTCCTGTTCATTGTCTGTGCTTCCTTCTCCTAACTTTTCTTTTCCATATTTCCCTCCTGTTAGTCATTTTGATATATATTTTAAGATATTCTTCAGTCTTATTTCCATTCTGCCCATCTCCCTGTACAATTAGTCCATTACATGTTTTCAATCTCCAGGGTATTTTTCTTAGTCTCTTGCTTTCTTTGTTCCTACCAGATTTCTCTTGTTTCATAGATGCCAAGTCTTCATGGTACACATTAGAATTTAAATGGAAAAAAAAAACCCTCTATTGCACCTGTTTTCAACATTATTTCTCCTCTTTGGATCCTTCTTTTTGGTGCTATTGGTTTTTCTCAAAAGTCTGGTGACTTATGTTTGTTAGTTTTTATTTACAAATGAAGGACTAGATGGATTGGTGTAGTGGCAGAGGTCTTTTTCCTGCCAGGCCTTTTCTTTAAGTAGGATGACTGGTGATGTAGGCAGCCCACAGAAAGTTTTTTCTGTGTGTTGTAAGTCTGTTCTGGCTGCTATCACAGAATACCATTGACTGGGTGGCTTGTAAACAACAGATAAAACTCACATTCTGGGGACTGGGAAGTCCAAGATCAAAGGGTGGGCAGATTTGGTGTCTGGTGAGGTACTGCTTCCTGGTTCATAGATGGTATGAACCATTTTCTTGCTGTATCCTCACGTCAGGGAAGGGGCAAGGGAGTTCTCTGGGACCTCTTTTCTATGAGTACAACTCCCACTCAGGAGGAGTCCATCCTTATGGTCCAGTCACCTTGGAATGCCCCCTGGATACCATCACATTGGGGATGAATTTTGGAGGAACACACACTGTCCATCTATATTGCTGTGGATTAGAGTCAGGAAAGCTGGAAAACTCCATAACTGCCTCAGTAAATCTTGGTTTCTTAGGACCTGAGTCTGCCATAGCTGATGAAGAGGCTCAGAGCTGCATCTCTCTTAGGTCAGAACACCCGCCTTGGTTTCCTGCCCAGGGATGTTTCCTACTCTCTTTGGTGGACAAGGCAGGGCAATGTGGGAAGGCCTTTTTGGCTTGATTATTATTTAATTATTCTGGTGATGCTTCCACACTTAGACACAGGTAATTTATCTTCCAATTCAGGACACTTTTGAGAGTGAAAGGAGACCCAATTTATTGATTTGTGAAGATAAAGCACATAAACTAGGGCTGTTACTCTAATTATAACACATTTTCAATTTTTATATTTAGTGACTGAATTTGGACCTTTTCTGGGTGTAATGGCAGGATGGGCCACTGAGCAGGTTTTCTAATCCAGCTGACGGGTAAAGAAGAGTCCTGGCGCCCTCGGCGGCTTTTCTCAGGCTTATATTGATCTTTCACATGTAGTGTAGCAACCAGGTACATGGCAGGCAGGGGTGCTGCGGGGCCAGGATGCAGGAGGGCCTCCAAGCCCCCAGCAAGTCTTCCCTCTTAGCTTTTCTCTCCCCCCTTCTCTCTCCTGCTTCTTTCTCCTGCCTCTGCTTTTCCTTCTGCTTCTCTTGGTGACTATATCTATACTCCTCCCATGGCCCACAGAAGTAAACAAGACAGTTTGCAGCAATGTAACAACTGCAGGTGCCCCATCAGTCAGGGCAATCCTAATGGCGGGAGGGCAGAAAAGCCTGAAAACCATTTACCCTACACTGGGGTTGCATTGGGAAGAATATTCTTCTTTTTTTGGGTCAAATTGATACCATCTGATTTCTATTTTATTTTCTGGTCTTTTAAATTTATGAAAATCTACTAGGCCCTGTTCTTATTTTTTTTTTATTTTATATATTTTTTACATCATTTTTCATTTTTGCACAACGTATGCATTTCCATCTTGGTTATATTCCCCATGCAATTCCCACCCCCCTTATTTTGACCCTAATCCCTCCTCTCCTTCCCCCCGCCCCAGTAGTGTGTCGATGGTTTATAGTTGCTCGTTGATTTTGATTTTACTATAAATTGGCCCCATTCTTGTTTTCCAGCACTTTACATTTTTATTCTTTCTTAAATACTCCTGTCATTTCAGTAGGACCTGAGGGAAAAGTAGATAGAAGGACATTCTCAGTTTGCTATCTTGAACTGGAAACTCTTCTACCCCACTTTAAATGTATGCTTAAGTGTTATAGACTTACTATGATTACACACACACACACACACACACACATCCTTGTGTTTCATTTTACTATTTTGAAATCAGACAAATTCAATGATAACAATTGTGTAGGAGTGTGCTTTCACTGGTGAATTGTAAATCCCTTGGTGAGTACTTCCCTTCACTGTTCTCACATCTGGAAAATCCCATGATGCCTATGAAATATTGGGCATTAAGTTGTTGAACCTCTGAGCAATTCTCAATGGAAGCTGTTTACGGGGGATTTGTTTTCAGCGTCCTCTTCTTGTAGAATGTGACTCATTGCCAAGAAGGCTTTATATTCCCTCATGCACTGTCACAGCACATGGAAGATAGTCAATACCTGCAAAGGTAATTCAGGCTTAACATAGTCGTGTTAAAGGCAGAAAACTATAGAGATTTAGAAGCAAAGCGAGAATTTTGCAGAACTTAGTAAAAGCTTGGAAAATCTTCTGCCTGCATGAATCCACAAAGATGCAGTTCATAAAGACAACAATTGTGGAATGTAGGGAAGCAAAAATTAAGATTTAACAATGAGCACTTAGAAGCAAAAAGAGAACATTCTGGTTATAACAGCGTCTCATGGAAAAGAGCAATGAGGACATCCAGAAGAGGATCTAAACTTTGCTGGTGCAGAAATACTCTTTGGCTATTTTGGGAAAAGGTCCTTAGTCCTTGGGGAGGGTGGTTTCAGGGAGATGCTGGGTAAGAGTCAAGATTCTGGTGGAGTGAGTAAAATTTGGTACAGAATTATAGAATACTGCTCTTGAATGTGCTTCATATACATGTGAAATCTAAAAATAATCGTTGTCTAAATGTATACAATTTAAAGAATGTTAATATAAAAATCACCCTATTTGTAATATACAAATTAGCAAACCACTTTGACTTACAGCTAAAGTTAATCTATAAATTCCATGCAACATGCCGGTGGGCCAGGCTAAGCTTTGCTATAAGGAAGAGAGCCATCCATGCCCACCCTCCCAATAATATCCATTTTTTAAAAAGATGTATTTTTATTTATACAAGAACTGAGGTACTGGCCAGAGGCATGGGAGGGTGAGAGGATTCACCAGAGACAGAGCGGGGAGCAGAACAGTCAGAAGATCTGAAAGCACTGCTGAGGGGAGCAACAGGAGAGACAGGAGAGGTCTGCCGAGCCATGTGGGAATCTCCCTGGCCGGCCGGGAATTGAACCTGTGCTGCAGAGGCTGCGGACAGCTTCACAGCGCTGCACTCAACCCGCTGCACCACCAGGGAGGCCCTCCATTATTTTATTTTATTTTATTTTTTTTGTCAGCAGCTTTACTCTGCCTGGGTTAAGATAGGGATGTATAAGTAAATTATTCAGGTTTTTATATTTTTAAGTTCCCACAAACCTTCAAATGCCATTTTGGCACTGATATTTTTGCTTTTTTTGGAGAAGAGCAAGAAAGAGAGGATTTTGCTTTATAACTAAGGTTTAAATATTTCTTTCTACAGTACAGAGATTCCTTAAAAATTTGAAAATAGATTGACCATGTGATGCAGCAATTTTACTCCTAGGCATTTATCTGAAGAATATTAAAACACTAATTCAAAAAGGTATTTGCACCCTTTTGTTCATAGACTCTTTACTCACAAGAGCCAAGGTGTTGAAACAACCTAAATATTCATTGACGGATGAATGGCTAAAAAAGTTGTGTTATACACATGCAATTTGCAGCAACATGGATGGCGCTGGAAGGGATCATGCTCAGCGAAATAAGCCAAAAAGAAAAAGAAAAATACCGGATGGTCTCACTCATAGCAGGAATCTAGAAAACTTAAATAAGGGATCAGGAAAATGAATAACTATAAGAAAGTGAAAATCAAAATCAACAAAAAACTATGAACCAGAGACAATTTTTGGGGGGTGGGGGCCGGGAGGGGAGGGATTGGGGTCAGAATGGGGCATGTGCAGTTGTATGGGGGAATATAAAAATAAAATTTATTATTTAATTAAAGAAAAAAAAAAGTTGTGTTATAGACACTCAATGAAATACTATTCGGCTCTTGAAAAAAAGATGAAATCTTGTTTTTTTTTGTTACAACATGGATGGAACTTAAAGGGATTATGCGAATCAAAATATCAGTAACCGAAAGACATGCTGGATGATTTTATTCATGTGGAATATAAATAAAGCAAACAATCTAACAAAACTCAAGAAAAATCAACTCTTAGACCCTGAGAACAAAATATGATGGCTACTAGAGGGAATGGAAAAGGGAACTGGGGGGAATGGATAGCTGAATTCAATTTGATAGTGTGAATGATACTAGACTTTTCATGGTGGTTATGGTATATTTATATATATATATATATATATATATATATATACACACACACACACACACACACACACATTTTGTGGCATGAAGCTGTAATCCTAAAATCTTGTATTTTAAAATTTGGAACACTTCATGAATTTGTGTGTTATCCTTGTTCATTTTCTCTGTATCATTCAGTTTTTACTATGCATGCAGCCAAAACAAGCACCTCCCCTAACATATCGAATTGTAAACCAATACGATTTTTTCAAAGTCATCTCTTTTAGGGATGGTTGATTGAGAGGTTGCTTCCTGGTGGGTTCTGGATTTCAGAGTCATACATGTTAGGGGCAAGCCCACTTAGTGTCATCAGCTGTAGACAGCAATCCAATGTTGTTTTAATGAGCAATTAGGTGAGCTAGTCTGGAAAACAGGCACAGTAACAGGAATAAGACTTTATTAAATGGATAAGAAGGAAACCATGTAGGTGGATATTTAAATAAAGACACTCTACAGATGGTGGAAACTCACCATGACCAAAGACTGGTTGTTATTTGTAGGGAGCAGTTCTTACAGGTGAACCTATGTGCCTCCAACTCACTTTCCACCTCCTAGTCTATTCTGGTATAGAGCCTATCTTCTTTTTTTGCCATCTGTCACCTTTATAGGGAGAGAACTGTGGGATTAAGGGAATCATAGAAGAGATGGTTAAGTCCACGAGAATCCAACTTTGACATATGGTGGTCCTTCTTTTCAAAGCTTTCATTATTCCAACCTTAATTTTTGTCAATTTGAGATTCAATAAACATGGAACTTGCTATCTTAATTACAAAAAGTGCTCTGTTGGTGTTTCTGAAGCATTGTTTTTCCTTGCTTTTGGCAAATTTTCTTGCTCTCTGAAAATCTGTGGTTTGTTGTCCTTTTATTTTGTTATTTGTACTGGTGTTTGCCTTTGCTTCCAGAAGCAATTTAATTTTTGGTTACTTCCAGCTAAGGGCAGGTCTTGGTACCCTGATGATGTGGATTTATTCTCAATATGTCTGGGTTGTTTAGAACTATCATCTTTGACTCTGTGGCCATAAAGACAGTGGTCTCTCTGGCTACCTCATTCTGCTTTTGTTTAAGATATGCTATATTTTGTAACTTTTCTGAAAAGTCTTTTTTTTCAGGTTGGCATTTGCTTTTAAGCAGTTCCTTCCCTGTTAGGATCTAAGTAACTAACTTAATTAGTTTATCTTAGTAACACATCTATGATGTTGCTTTCCTCAGTTTTAGTTACCCTTCTTTAATTGTGATCTGAAAATACTACGTACAATAAAATGAGAGTGTAACTGATTGAGAGATCATATTTGCATAAACTTTATTACAGTTATTACTATGATTGTTTTATTATTAGTTTTGTTGTTAATCTCTTATTATGCCTAATTTATATATTTTATAATAGCATGTATAGGAAAAAACATAGTTTATATGTGATTTGATATGATTGGCAGTTTCAGGCATTCAATGGGTATCCTTAAATGCATCTCCTGTGGATGAGGGAGGACAATTGTACTTAAGTGAAGAGAAAGGGTCTTTGTGAAACTAAAGGGATGTAGAAATTGGAGACACATAATGTTCTGCTTTATGACTGGCATTTGACAATGAAAAACATTTCAGCTTTCCATTTTGGAACTTTCCAACACTTGTTCCAACATTTAGGCTGGAAAAAACCAATGCCCTTCAAAGTTCAAAGGAAAGAATTCTTGCAACCTTGACAACAATCAAAGTAGACTACATGATGTTAGTTTAATGAGTTATATGTTTCTTTGGGTTGAAAATTTAATTTCATACCTGATTTCTCTTCTCTTTAGAAGTGGAGAGGATAGTGAAAGCCAATGACCGTGAATATAACGAAAAGTTCCAGTATGCGGTAAGTAAAGCAAGCACGCACAACACATACATGCTTGGGTAGGTCTTACTGTGAGGACAGTGGGAGTCATGTTTTATAGGACTTTATCACTTCTCTAAAAACTTTCTTTGTTGGCCAATTTTAAAAACAAACAAACAAACAAATAAATAAATTTCCCAAATTATGTTTATTGAGGTAATGGAGGTTTACATCTTTGTAACTGCTCTGCGGATTATAGGTTCAAACCTCTACAGATGTATACTTTTCCACCCTGCCCACCACCAGTGCCCCACAATCCTCCTCCATGTTCCATCCCCACCACACTATCCTCCCCCAGCTTGTTCCCTCAATTTTGCAATTAGATGTTAAGAGTTTGTTATTGGTTTGGTTTTGACTGATCCTTTATTATGTTTCTCTATATTGCACATGTAAGTGAGACCATCCTGTATTTGTCTTTCTCCTGCTGACTTATTTCACTTTGCATTATCCTCTCTAGTTCCATCCATGTTGTCCCAAGTGGCAGGAGTTCATCCTTTTTTATAGCAGAGTAGTATTCCATTGTGTATGATATATATTCCATTGTGTATTTTTTGGGAAAGATTTATTTATTTATGCATACAAGAGCTGGGGCATAGGTCAGAAGTGTGGGGGGTGAGAGGATCCATCAGAGACAGAGCGGGGAACAGAACAGGCAGACTGACTGAAATATACTGCTGAGGGGAGCAGTGGGCGAGACAGGAGAGGTTTGTCTTGCCATGTGGGTTTCTCCCTGGCTGGCCGGGGATCGAACTCGTGCTGCAGAGGCTGTGGATTGCTTCATAGTGCGGTGCCCAACCCCTTATGCCACCAGGGAGGCCCTCCATTGTGTATTGACATATACATATTATAGCTATACCTATATACACCATGTGCATGTTTTTATGTATGTGCATATGAACTTACTTTTCCCTAATCCACTCTTGTGTCCTTGGCCACTAAGATGTTTCTCTTATTTAGCTATTGTAAATAGGACTGAAGTGAATATAGGAGTACATATATACCTTCAAAGGAGTGTTTTTATGTTCTACCTAGGAGTCAAATTAGCAATTTGGTAGATACATTTTTAATATTTTGAGAAACCTCCATACTGTTTACTATAGGGAATGGATCAGTCTATACTCCCACTAAGGGTGTATTAGAGTTTTTCTCCTCCACATCCTTGTGTTGGCCAATTTTAATAGCAACGTGCCATTTGTTTTTGTAATATATATTTTAATAATGTTTCTACACTTATTTCTCTGAACTAAGAATGGTTCATATTTTTATTGGTATGGGAAAAAGACAAAATATTTTCTTCCTCGAGGATTAATGCTTAGTTCACACTGGTGCCCATTTGGGCACTAGAATACATAGTGATAATATAAAAATGGGCTTCTACGGTGATGCTTGGTGTAGAAGTGGTGATAGTAGTGGTAGTGTTAGTTACAAAGTTCAAATTTGTACTGAACTACTTTTTGAACAGGATTTTATTTGAGTGTGTATGGAATGGCTAGTACTATTCTGGAAACTTGGGATTCACTGGTGAACAACTTGATGAATTATATGATGGATCCTCATAACAATCTCTTTATCTTTTTATGGCTCAATCTAAGTTGCTACATGGAGCCTTTTATAGTTCTTAGAAATTAGAATTAATTTTGTATTTGACATGTGGCTTGTAAGATATTTTATAAGGTTGAATTTACCGTAAGTTTAATGAAGGAAAGTCTGAATTCAAAGAGATGCTTGGTGATTATTAAGGCATAAAATGTGGGCAAACTTTGGCAGTGTCCCTCCAGATACTGGCCAGATGAGAGAGGATTTTGGAAAAGAGATCATTTTATTGTTTGGTCCCAATTGACATGTCTTTCCCATATATGGAGATGGGTGAATTGAGCTATTGTATTTTTGATAACAGTATGTATACTATTAAATATTCAATATATGTAGCTGACAACTCCTCTTTTTCATACTGTGCTAATCACATAATTTGATGTTCAATATAACTTTTCCTGTAGAGAGTCAGTATGTTATCTCTATGACAGATTTCCCAATGTAAAAATAATATGTTTGCATGTTGTTTTTATTCCTCAAGCTCGTAAATTTGGTAATAGTAAGCCTGTCTTTCAGAGAAGGAATCCCTCTCAGGAGGTTGATGAGCTTGCTTTTTAGCCTGAGAGAGGGAGGATTGTAATTCCCGTGGTGATTATGCCACTCTGTGTGGCCTCCTGATATCTAGTCATTTAACCCTCTGCCCAATACCGTTTTTTGACTTGATGACTCTATTCATTCTGTTCTTTAGCTACAGAGGGCGATCCTTGAAAGCCTTGAGCAACAGCCCCCAAATCAGGAGAGTAGACATGTTAAGACCTTGGGGAAAAATCGGAAATAGGTAATCTACTGTGGAGTAATTATGCATCTCAGTACTTGGCTGTCTTGCTTGTTTTCCAACATATAAAAGTATTGCCATTCTTTAAGTAGTAACGCTTTACAGGAGTAAAGTCTGCATTTTGTGAGATGTTAAAGTCTTTTCTATTTATAGTTATTTTTATTTAATTTATGAATCATTTCAAACTTATAGATATGTTAATTGGCTATGAGTGCTTCAGATCTACGATTCCTTTTAAAGTAAAAACACGATATAGTAACATAGATATTTTCTGTTGAATCTGAATGATAGCGAACAAAAATACACAGATGTGTTGCTGCTGTTATGGTTTCTGTCCTCACAATGACAAGGCAGTAGGACAGTATTCCATAGTCTCAGCAGACCCAACAAGATCATGCAGTCTCTGAGTTAAAACGTCCAAGAAAAAACAAAACCCATTATAGCTGGGCCAAAGCAATAATGACAAAAGTTGAGAAAGGGGACAGCTCTCCTCCCAAGACTGCCTGTCTGTGTCTATGCATGTCTCTCTCTTTTCTTCGTTCTTCTTTTCCTAGTAAATACACCCTTTAAAAATGTTAAAAATTAAAGAGCTGAAATAGGAAGACAGTAGCTCAGAGAGGGGCACAGTTTTCCCAGGTCTAATGGGCACCTGGCTCAGAGGGAGGGACACTGGCAGGCCCTCCTAGAAAGCAAGCATGGGTTCCCACTAAGCCCTATGGTGGCGTCCTGATGCCGGAATGACTGATAGGATGCAGGTCACATAGTGAGCTGTGGGACACTCTCAGTCTGTTCAGCTACAGATTTCATAGAGTTGTTGCAAGAATTGAAGTAGAAAAATATACAATGATTCTATGGAGCTAGTCTAAGTAGATGGGATTTGACTCTATCTGACTTAAGACTTTTTAACCACTTCCTGTTTGAAATGTCTTTTGAAGAAGGGGAGAAGTCTGGGGCCTTTTGCTCAGTCTTGCCTCATTTTAAAGGACATAACTCCAAATGGCAATGGATTCAAAAAGACCCCAGAGAGAATGTTTAAAATAGAAAAAGCCATATTCCCTTCTAAATGCTGGAAAAGAAATGGAAATAAACTATAACGTATGAAAATCATGAAAGAAGAAATGGTAAAGGTCCCTGAAATGTAGTGGGAAGAGTATTTGGGGATAAGGTAGACCATAGTTTGAATCCTTTTTCTCTCCTTTATTTGCTAGTTTATGATCTTGATTTATTTATTTCTCTGAGCAGCAGTTATTTTACCTGTGAAGTGAGGAATTTTCCTCATAGGCTTATATGCTAAAGGGTTATTGAGATAATTTATGTAAAATATTTGGTACTAAGACTTGTCAATATAGACACTATGTGTCACGTACTTTGCTAAACATTTTATGTGGATTTTTCTCTTAACCCACACATGAATATTGGCAAGTATTATCATAAAATTTTAGATTCCTTGTAAAGCTCTGTTTAAAATAAGGTATCAGTGATAATAATGTTAAGAAGATACTGGGAAATTGGCAAAAGTGATAAACTTTTGCATAGGTATCATGCCAAAGAATGAGCAAATCTCTGATATTAAAGATGTGGAAATTGCTGACAACTAGGCAGATGATGCAATAGTAGAAAAAATAAATGTACCTAAAACAAGAAGGCTAACAGTATAAGTGATTTTGACACTAGCAACCCCTCTACCATCTGCTCCTCCAAATAATTCATATGGAAATGATAATTCAATGAGTTACTTAATCGAATGCCTATTCTTTGCAAAGCATTTGATGAATTCAGGACATTTTCCTGAAAAATTCAGTATCGATATTGACAGATATATGGTTAATGGTGATAATAAAAACAATACTTTTTTTTTTTTACAATATAAATAACAGCTTACATGTGTATAGTGTTTCCCATGTGAAAGGCATGGTTCTAAACATACTAACATATTAAACTTATTTAATTTTGCAAAAGTTTTATGAAGAGCGTATTTTTATTAACTCACTATTATATATGAGGACACTGAGGTAGAGAGATCTCATTTAAGATTCCCATCCCTGTAGCTGTGAGTCCCTAGTATGTACCAGGTGCTTTGCACATATTGCTAATCTTCCACAAAATCCAATGAGATGAAGTGGGACTCCATTTAGTGACTTGTCTAAGGTCACACAGCTGACAGGTGGCAAAGATGAAATTCTAATTCAATCTGTTTTTCCCATGATACCTTGCTGTTCTTTTGACCAATCTTGAAAAACAAACCACGAACAAACAGGTCAACAAACAAAATCACTCCCCCTGACACCCCAGCACCCCTTTCTCTAGTATACATACTGGTTAAGTTTTTGTACTCTGGAGACAAAGACAGATACAGGATGTGTAAGGTTTTTCCAAATGTGAGGTTAAGAATGGCCTTAAATCTTACCATTAGCATTTGTTGATGAGGAATTGGAAGAAAAATTTATACTGAGTTCATCTAAAAGGTTCAGTTTCCACAAGCACTAAGCCTGGACAAGCAAACTTTTCTCTTTGAAGGCGAAGGAAGCTATTTCAATATATAGAGAGCCTTGGGCCTCCCCAGTGGCGCAGCAGTTGAGCGCTGGGTTGCGAAGCTGCCCGCAGCCTCTGCAGCGCTGGTTCAATCCCTGGCTTCTCCCCTGCTACCAGAGGAGGGTCCCGCATGATGTGCAGACCTCTCCTGCCACCCGCTGCTCCCCTCAGCAGTGTACTTCGGTCCCTCTGCCTGCTCTGCTCCCCGCTCTGGCTCTGGCGAATTCTCTCACCCTCCTGCGCTTCTGACTGTACCCAGTGCTTGTATGTATCAATCAATCAATCAATCAATCAATCAATCAATCAATCAATCAATCTTTAAGAAAAAATATATCGAGAGAGCCTTAATTAACAAACCCGGAAATTTCAACCCATATTACTAAGACATAGTACAGGTTTAGGGAAAATAATCAAATGTACTTTCAAGAAATAAAGGTTTTAGAGCATAAACAAAAGGTAAGTTAATGATTCTAAGTGAAATTAATTGGTGCATTAGAAATGATTCTGTGAAAAGGGAAAGATGGAAAGATAAAATTACAAGTTGCATTTCAGAATGCCAAGATGTGTGAAGCAAAGCGGAGCTGGGGAGAGGAAGGGAGTGTGATCCAAGGGCTGGAATTATTATCCTCATTAGAAAGGAGTTCGAAGTTTTCTGGTTAATAATAGGAATGAATAATAGAAATAATGAAAACTTATATTAAAAATTTGAAATTGGTAGAACAATTGTAAGAGCAAGCCAAACAATGAGGCTCATTATAAAAGGAGATCAAAGTGAATGATAGAAGTAGTAAAAACAGTTGTAGTTGTATTAAAATGTGTTGATGGAAACATCTGAAAAAGCATTAGATTAATTATAGCTATTTCTGACTTAATTTAAAAATGAATAAATGATATGCAGAAACTGATTTTTGCTGGTTCTTTTTTGTTTCTCACATAGACGTAGGCATTCTCTTCATTTGATTCTCTTGAACTTGAACACAATTTGAGAATGGACATTAACTCATTGAGTGATAAGAAAGTTATCCTGCCTAAAAGGACAGAAACTTCAGTCCTGCTGAATACTTAATAACTTTTATTTGAATGTATTTCGTGCACAAAGGTAGATGGGAAGTTGCTAAAGATAGATGTAAAGGACTTTTTTTTTCCTGAACCGAATTATTGATCCTATTCAGGTCATGCACAGGCTATATAAATTGGTGAATGTTTAACCAAATTGTTTTGCTTGCTTATGAAGAAAGAATTCATCTAAAAATTACATTCTAACTTGGTAAAAAATAAAGTGGTAATCAGAGGGACTAAGGGGAGTGAAGTGGAATGGACAGGGAAGGGAGGTGAGACCAGATTGTTAAAAACACAGAGTTTGGATGTAAGGTAATAAGTTCTCAGAGCTAAGAAGTCATAGAGTGTGAAGGATTTAATTGCCCTCCAGATTAAATAGACTCGGTATCCAAATGGAGATGCCAGGTTAAGGCTGAGACCTGTAGATTAGGAATCTCAATTGGAAGGAGGTATCTATAGGTAAAAGGAAGATGGAATTTGTTAAGGAATCATGACTGAACTGTGGGGTGTGTGGGGAGGTATGGAAACTTGGATAGGTAGAGAGGGGAAGGAGGCCATCCAAGAAGATCAAGGATGGGGAATAAGACCGATAATAGTCCAGAAAAGGAAACAGTAGGCAGTTAGCCTTTTGTAAATACTGAGGTCATGAGGTTAAGAACTAAGGAAGTACATTTTTTAAGCCAGAAGGAGCAGCTGGAGTACTTGAAGAAAGCAATTTTAATATTCTAAAAGTTGGGGTAGGAAAGTCAGAAGATAGGGGAAAAATCTACAAGAAAGTAGGGAGTGGGGTATAAGCCCACTGTTTGCAATAAAAAGGAAAGAAATAGTATAAAAACTTTCAGGTTTGATGAAATTAAGTGAAGCATTTTGAATCAATCAAACGTGTTGACTTTCAAATACATAAAGTCCATGGTAAGGTAAAACTATTAAGTATTTTCTTCAGTAGAACCTTGGACTATCAGCATGTTGGGACATGTTCTAGTCCTGCTTTAACTCCCAGCCTGATGGGAAGTTTGGATTTCTCTTTTTATTTCATGAGCAGCATAGCTGTGCCACCACTGTTCCGTAGATCCTCACTAATAGGCCTGATGACCAGAGCAATTTATACACCAATGAAGAGTACAGATGATGACAATTCATGTGACAAATTTAAATTAGTCATGGAAAGTGCTAGTAACTTGCATTTGTTATGGGTTTCTGGTTGTTGGTTGTTGCATTTTTTTGTATTCGGGCATTACCATAGCAACAGTGGCTTTTTGGCAAACTTTGAAAATGCCTTCTGTTTTGTGTGCTATTGTTATGTGTATATTGTTCTATATGACAAAAGTTTTTGTATTTCTTTTATAAATAATTAACTTATGATAGAAAGGATACTTTTTGGACTTCTTTCAAATTAATTTTCTTTCTGGATTCAAGAGTTTTAAAAGTATAAGCATTTTATCTTTTTAACATCTGATTTATTTAAGGGGTGTTATTCTTTGGCTAAGCATTTCTCTGATTCCTTGTTTCCTTAATTTGTTTGGTCTGTGTTAGTCTTTTATTTTAGCCTCTGTATTCCTATTCTTAGATGTTCTAAAATGGCACTTTAAGGTAATTAGAGAATCCAGTTAAACTCTAAACTTCTGAAGTATTTGTTTGCTGTTTGTGTTTTCCAACCTTGAGGTATTTTTTGTATCCTCATAAACTATCAATAGTTCCATTCCATCTGCTTTGTGAAGTAATTTCAAGTAAAGCCATACATTTTTAGTTTACTTATTTAATTTTCCTTTCTTTATTTCAATGATAGTTTTCCAAGCAATATGTAATTGGAATTAGAGAGCTAAAAATAAGTTAATTTTGATATTCAAATTTGGGGGCTTTATTATAATCTGCCTATAGTGGGATAAATTTAAGCTAAGACTGAAAAATGAAAATATGGAGCAGGAAGAGAAGTAACTTCCTGTGTGGAAAGAGAACTATAAATGCAGTTTCCTTTGTTGGTGAACAGTTTATAAAAGTAATCCATAAATCAGTCATGTGGATCAAATTGGGTAAGATCAGTAACACTTGAGAGGTTAACGGGTAAACCGCCAAGCCCAACGGTCCCTAAGTGGTTTTTAATCTTGTCTTGTAATTTTTGTTATGGATCAAATAGTTTGGTTCTGTCAATCATGTTGTTAAAAGATGGTCACTGTCATATTTTATACTTTGTAGTTAAAAGATTCATGTTAAAATCATTCATGTTAACCTTTTAGTCTCAAATTCATGTCCAGTCTATGAAACCAGTGTTCAGATTACTCATATTTTATATCTGAGCTTTTATGAAGTTTTTTTAATTGATATATTTAGGCATTAAATTGATATATTTAGGCATTACTATAAGTATCTTCAAAAGATGGATCAGGAAGAAAAGTAACTTCGCGTGTGGAGAGAGCAGTATAAATGCTGTTTCCTTTGTTGGTGAATGGTTTATGAAAATAATCCATAAATATTGAAATTTGAGGTTACTTTGAAAATGATCCTAGGGATTGATTAGGGGCCTTATATGTATGTGTGTGGATGTATAAATGCATATGTGTTGTATGAACATGTGCCTATTGGTAACGTTGTAGTTGTTAGGATGTGTATTCACTGTTGTAAGACTGTTTTGGCTGGAAAGAGACTTTTCTGTAAGGAATTAAACAGGACAGCAATCAGATTCTTTTATCTAGATCAGTGATCTATATCTCAAGCTGTTGATTCCTTTGTCTTGACTTTTCTAGCAGTCCTAATGGTTCTGGATTTCATGAGTGTTTCTTGGTCATCGAGCTTGCTGTGAATGAAAGTTTATCTTTACAATTGTGGTTGTCCAGGTGCCTTCTGATCTGCTGCAGATGGTGACACCATCTGTAGTCCAAGAGTACAGGTAAGAAGAGTTGTTCTCTGCAAATAGAAAAGCCTGACTTACTTTGCTGGTACTGTAAGGAAGTTAGCTTAAGTTCATTATAGAACCTCAGTGTGGAATTATCCTTTCACGCTATTCTGTCCAATTCTCTCTACAACATTCTCAGTGATCACATATCTTGCCTGTGTGTAAAACCCTGCAATAGAGGGTACTCACCACCTTCCAAAATGGTCTTTTCTGTCTTTGGATAGTTTTGATTATTAAATGGTTTTTCCATCAGTTTAACCAAATTGATTTTTTCCTGCTTTATTATCTATTGGTTTAGCTTTATTCAGAAGCCAAACCAGAGAAAATGCATCTCCTCTTTCACATGACAATGCTTCTGGCATTTGTATTTCAAATTTCAAATTTGGGTTCAGTGAGTAGACTAATCCCCAGGACATCACCTGTCATTCTCTTTCTTTTCAAACTGCTTCAGTTTTTCTAGTTTCTTAAAGTGTTGCTCCAAAGTCTATTTTATCTATTGATCAACTTGAATTAGAAGAATTATTAAAAAAATTAAAGATGAATTAAGAATGTACTAGTTTTTTGGTGATTGTTGACTCCTATTAATCTCATATTCATCTTCCTTTCCCCACCCCCTGCCTTGTTTCTCACCTTCCCCCACCCCCCCTTTCTCTCTGAAAACCACAGATCTATGGTCAGCTTTCAAGGGTTGGTTTTTAAGTTTGTGTGTCTGACTCTTTGGTTTTTATATTCCACTTATAAGAGGCACCATCTGGTATTTATCTCTCTTCTGCCTTATTTTCATCTCTCTTTAATTATTCACCATAAGGACTATGTCACTTTTTTTTGCATCTTGTTTGTCATAGAACTTGCCACATAACAGACACTCAGTCATTCAACTGTTCTTTTCATTATTGTCTCATATGCAAACTTACCGATGTCTTCTACATCATTACTGTCGTCTAAGCCAATGGGTCAAATTAATCACAAGCTCTGGGGGTGGAGTCCAGGCATTTGTATATGCTCCCAGGTAATTCAAGCAACCAAGATTAGGAATCAGTGATGTAAGTTATTAACAAAAATATTGAGTACAATTCAGTTGAGGACGGAGCCATGTGCCTTATCACTAGAGGTTTGCAGGTTGCTCTTGGGACAGTAATCACTATGTCTCATTGACTTAACAAGTTTCCAATTTCTTTAACTGTCCTGGTCACCAACCCTATTTTTGCTTAAATTTAAGTTTGGTATTTTATTGCTTTCTATCTTAAGAAGAAAGTCTTTTTTAAAAGAAAAATCTATTATGGTTCAGGTTTAGGTGACTTTTATAAAGCATGGAAGAAATAATTGAATTTTGAAGATTCCTTTTCAAGTCATGTTTCTATGATTCTTGCAAACCACTTCTCATCTTGTGATATTTTAAACACTCTTACAGGCCGCATGCCAGAAAAACACCATTGTTATAAGCAAGACATTTGCGAGGTTAGAAGAACAAATGGGCTGAACTTCTTTATTATGTTTTGCAGAGAAATATTGTTCATACTTTTCTAGGTGAGAAAATTAGACTAGAATCAAAAAATTTCCTGGGATCGCTTCTCAGCCTTTTGGCTAAGATCAAGTGCAGTAAAAAATTTCCTAGGACATCTGAGGTGTGCTAGGACTATGACTCTGGTTTACCTACAACATAATTTTTATCTTTTTCAGTTGTCACTCTTCCTTACTGAGGGTGCAGTCAAATCACTTCACTGGAAAGGACTTTTGTGGAAAGAAACTATCTAAAATGGGCTTAATATCCTTTCTTGTTGTGAATATAAGCAATGACTGTTTTGGAAAAAGTGTCCCCAAAGGCCTTCGGCCACATACAATAATGAGACGTCTAGATTTCACCTCTTTCATTCCTTTCAAATCCCTTTCCTATTTGTAGCATCACTGGTGACCTTCAGCCAGAGGACACAGCACAGTTTCTATTTCCATAAAATCCCTCCTGATTCTGTTCTGCCAAACCCACTAGCCTGTCTGGCTTCTTCCTCCCGAAAACCAACACACTTGCTTAGAGGTCAGGATGAACTTCATTTTCTGAGCCTTTACTCAGATGGAGCAATCAGAAGAAGGAATGTGGCAGAGGAATGTGCTGGAGAGAAAGAATATGAAGGACATGGGACAAGATGGCTGAGAAGTTGCAGACTTGGCAGCCAGGAACCATTCATTCATTCATTAGTGTAATGGGAGAGGATCTGGTTTGCCTGGTTGCAAGGAAGTTTTGTACACTCACTATTATTCCTAGTTGATTTCCCCAGTGATACTCCAATAGATCATTAACTATTAAGTAAATAAATCTCACTGTAACCCTTGCCCTGAAGTCCAATATAGCGGTTTCCCAAATAATGCCATTTTATTCACTGTTGTTTTGTTATAATGTTGATGAGAACAAAACTAAACAAAACTGATTCCTGGCTGGGGACACTGTATTGAATTTGCAATTTCTCTTCAAGTCTGTGTGGGCTTTCTCCAGTGTCTTCCCCCATTCCAAAGATGTGCACACTAGGTTAATTTGGAGTGTGTGTCTGTGCCCGCCCATGTGCATCTTGCAACTCAAGGGTGCCCTTTTCATAGTTGGTTGCAAGCTTGACCCCTGAGTAGCCAGGATAGGCTAGGCCACCTGATCCCTGAACTTGAATAAGTGGGTTTTATTTTATTTTATTTTTTTAAAGATTTATTTATACATACAAGAGCCGGGGTTCAGGCCAGAGATGTGGGGGGTGGGAGGATCCACCAGAGACAGAGTGGGGAACAGAACAGGCAGACTGACTTTAATACACTGCTGAGGGGAGCAGCGGGTGAGCCAGAAGAGGTCTGCTGCACCATGTGGGCAGCTCCCTGGCCGGGAATCAAACTCGTGCTTCAGTGGCTGCAGATTGCTTCATAAGTTGCGTCTTAACCCCTTGTGCCACCTGGGAGTCCCAATAAATGGGTTTTAAATGACTGAACAAATGAACACTAATTATTGTTTCATACTAGAAGTGTTTGGAATCTTTATTAGGAAGTTTGGTAATCTTTTTTGATCAAAGTATGCCATACGACTTTAACTCCTGTTTATGTCAATTAGCCTATGGTCAAATTAGTTTCATTATATGTTGCTTTGCTTAATGTAGCTATTTCCAAAAGCCTATGCTCATGTTAAGTACTTACTAAATGTGGTATTGTGAGAAGCAGCTGCGTTGCTAATTAGTTCAGCGATGTGAAGTCTCTGTCCTAGTTAGTTGTGATGAAAACTCACTTTTGAAACCACTGCAGCTCTTGCTCTGCTTGGCACTCCCCTGAGCTTCTTGACTCACTATGTTGTTGTGCCAGCGTCTACGGAAGACCACTGTCTGTTTTTATGTATGTCATTAGGGGGCTCCATTGCCAGCACCATGAAGCAAGCTTAAGGTAGTCTTTGTTTTAACTCAGACCATCCTAGGCAAAACCTCTAAATTTAGTGAAAATTCATTAAATCCTTTGCATACGATGAGATCACAAAAAATAGAGGAATGACCTACAGTTTATTTAGAAATTATAATTATCATGTTTAAATGCTAGAAGATACTTTTGAAGTTTCTCTTTCCCCATGTCAATGCAGAGAATTTTCCATCGCAGTTTCCCTAATCTTCCCTGTCAACATTTCTACTTCCAAACAAAATCACTCCACAAACAGAAAACACAAAGTCAGGTGGTGGTGTGGGTTTGTATAAATTTAGATTTATAGTCCAACCCTGGGTGAGAAGGGTTGGGGCCAGGAAAAGCTAGGAATGTTGTAGGATACCTCTGTGAGGTGTTCATGGGTCCTATGACCCTAACACCCTGCAGAAGATGCATGTACCCCCCATTTGATCCCCAGAATTCTGCAGAAAATTGCAGTTATCCCAGAGCTGGAGTTATTTGTGTAGCACCCTAGTGTAAGAGGTAGTGTCTGAAGAAGGATTAGACTATTTATAGTGTCTTATTATAACCCCTAGCCCTGTGGGAAATTCTTTATGGTGCCTTTCCTTGTTAACTGGACTTTTCCATTGTGCCTTTGTTATTGTCATAAATGCTGAGGTCCTGCCTGAATTTGGCCCAGTTCCCAGACTGCACAGCAGTGTGAACATGGTCTAATTTCTAGTCCTAATAAACAAAGGAGCTGATATCCACAAAGTTGTGCAAAGACGTCCTTGTAATTCAGGAAGTGGGCTGAGCAGGTCAGTCCCAAGACCTCTGAGCCTAGCTCTGGAATGAGGTGGGTCAAGGGGTCAATGCAGAGGGCCTGCTCCCCAGAAGATAAGTGATCTATAAAGAGCAGGCATAGCAGAGCTTTGGGAAAGCAGAACAGGAGGCAAACAAATCTTTAGGGATGCCCTATGAAAACCCCTCTGAAATAACAACCTTCGATTTCTTTTCCCTTTTGTATGCCTGTCTTTTGTTTAACATGTTTTCCTGGAGAAGGCATGTACTATTTTTTCTCTATATAGAATTTCAAGAGTATTTTCAGCCTTTTTCAGATGTTACAGAAGAAAAGTTAACCACTTATTTGGAACTATTTAAAAGTCTTTATATGTTATATGCATCTAAATACCCTGGGGGAAAAATTAGTTTGATTAAATTAATCTCCGAGGGAAATTAAATTTGTTCCCCTGGTGCTTGTCCAAAATTGGTTCTTTGTAGATAATTACTATTCATAGGACATTTACTAGCTCTAGAACAGTCTTTCACACACTGGAACACTAAACTGAGGCCTGAGGGTAGAAAAGAAGCCAAGGTTTATGAAACTGTCAGGCAGATTTGCTTTGAGGGGATGCTGAGGCCTAAACGTTTGCCTAACTGCTGTCTGTTTCTGAGGCCTAGATGGGAAATAAAGTTCCCTGGACAAGCCCAGCATGCTCACCTAAATCAGAAGGATTGAAAGTGACTGCGTCTCTTAGCTGATTGAACTAATGTGTGCCCTTCACTGTACTGAGTTTAGAGACCTTCCTTTCTTTACCATCTGAACAGTAGTCCATAAGGATCAGTGAGTTCATTTATCAAGAGGGAGCCCAGAGACTTCTTGATTTTGACTCATTTCCCAGGAAACACTTAACAATTTGGGAGATAGATTGTACAAAACATAGTCGTTAAGGGCAATCCTTGCATCTGCTGTAAACCTCAGTCTCCTTATAAGCTGAAATAGGAACAGCTCATTGGATTTTTGAAGATGACCTGAGCTGATGTATGTACCAGGCTCGGTACAGTGGTTGGCGTGTGTAAGGACACAATCCTTATTAGCTGGAGTCATTTTGTGGAGACTCCGTTTGATACTCACATGTTCTCCATTCTGTGTCCAAGTCTAATGGGCCACACTCATTTCCTTTGGCCATAATAATGTTTAGTCCAGCAGTCTTCAGGGTTTTTGAGTCCATTCCTTAGTATAATAAAGAAAGCTTCCTAGTATATGTACACTTATTTTAAATATATGTATACACATGTATCAATCTATATGCATATAAACTGTATATTAAAGACAATCCATGCATTAAACATTAGGGATGTTAACTTAAATTTTTTCAATTTTTTTGCATCATTGTTCATTTTTAAACAATATTTGCTTCCTCCCTCTCCCTCCAGGTGTAGCCCCCATATAATTTCCTTCACCTATGCACCCGTACGCCATCACCTCATCCCCTGTGCTTCTCTCTAGGCCCTACCTCTGATCCCTCTCCGTCCTCTTCCCCTGCAGGATGTCTCTGATTTATAGTTGTCTGTTTTCGTTTTTGTGTTTTTTAACTTAAAATTTATTTTCTTTATTCACCTATTTTTAAATAACATTTAAAATTTTTATATTTAAAAAATTAAAATTTTAAATAATATTTTGCAAAGGTCTTACTTTTTTCTGATTGTCCAAAGACCTGTTTTGGGCATCCCCTGGGCCACAGGAGCCCCAGCAGCATCTCAGGTAGCGTAATCTTAAGGTTGCATTAACTTGAGGTCAAACAAGTTAATTTTTAAGGGAGTATTGACTATCTAAATGCTACTGCTTGTTATTGCATGTTTTCTTCATACCATGATTGCCTTCTCAAATCATGTCATTAATCCACAAGTTTGTTGTTTGCTCATTCCTGCTTCTCTCCAACTAACGGGCAGACTTGCTCTAGGAAGGTAAGGGCTTTGTTGACTCGCTTCTGTAGCCCTGGATCAATGCCACAGTGCCTCACAGAGAAGATGAGTGAATGGATTAACACAGGGCGATGTCCTCTGCTCTTTCCCTCCACACAAATATTTTTGTTTAACAGTCCCCCAGGCACAGGGGACTGTTATGATGATGGTGGTGGTGGTGATTGCAGTCAACATTGCTGGATAGTTCTCTGTTAAGCCTCTTCTGGGTTGAAGAGTGCCATAGAGGAACCCTACCACCTCTCCATTGCTGCCAACCCTGAATGCTGTGGACTCCACACTGGGCAACTTTTGACTAATACTGAGTAGTTGCGGTTCCGCATGGTGTCAGTGAGGCGCCAGAAACCCAATTTCCAAGCCCTTTTTGCTCCATACACGCATTCTTCTGGGATCTTTGCATAAACATGGGTGTTTCACATATTTCCTGAGTGGCGTAAATGCCTTTAGCCCACTTCCTTTTTAATGCAACTGATCTGTGGACACAGCCTCTTTTTGTTTTTTATTTTATTTTATGGTTTAGAGGTAATCTCTCCCTTAGGAGTCAGGACTGTTTCTCTCTCCAAAATCCAGATTATACCACAACAGTACTCTGCCTTCTCTTGTCACAAGACAACTAGATTCTCCTCTTTAGCCCCTCCACCCCCTCCAAGACCCTGACAGTTCCTTCTTAAAGCTGCCTTGATGTAGAAATGTTTCATCAAGTGTGGGAAGATTTTTTGATAGTGTTGAAACTGTGATACTCATTGCGAAAGCTCCTGGGGTTTGGCCTGTGGGGTTCACAGATGCAGACAGTGTCCCCGACAACCACCAAATGCATTTAGGCTAAGCCTTCTGGGAGTCATTCTTTAAAGTAAATATAGAGGTTAAAGTAAACTATCATATTAAAAACATATACTACTCATTCTGATATTAATGATATTATACTGTTTTGTTCAGAATAAAAGAAAAATCAACTCAGTGGACTTAGACAATAAAATAAATGTATAGATCATATACCTGAAAAGTCAGGAGATAGGACTAGTCTCAGGAGAGCTTGGTCTAGTTTCTTTCTCTGCATTTCTTTTTTCTTTTTTTAAGATTTATTTATGCATACTAGAACTGGGGTGTAAGCCAGAGATGGGGGGGTGTGTGTGAGAGGATTCACCAGAGAGAGCGGGGAGCAGAACAGACAGATCCACTGAAATACACTGCTGAGGGGAGCAGGGGGCAAGGCAGGAGAGGTCTGCTGTGCCATGTATGTTGCTCCCTGGCCAGGGATCTAACTCATGCTATTGAGGCTGGCAGTAGCTTGAGAGCACTGTCTTTAACCCATGCACGACCAGGGAGGCCTTCTGCATTTCTTGACCCTGCAGGAGTTTAGAGTTTATTCTTGGCCTCCTCCTCACTCAAGGTCCCAAGATGCTGTCAGTGACTCCTAGGTCTATTTGCTTCCAGGTGAAATCTGGTAAAGAGGAAGAAAGTCCACATATCCAGCAAATTCCCAGAATTGATATAAGTCATGTGCTAATCCCTGAACTCAAAATTTTAATTAGAAGAAAGGGGATGTAATGGGCTTAGGCTAATCTGGGCCTGAGCCTGGAGTTATGGATGGCAGTTGAATCCATCCAGACCACAGGACTAAGACATTTACAGCACCGTTCACTGAGGGCAAGGGAAATAGCATACAATGTCTGTTACACTTGGCATGAAAACAGGACTGAATTTGGAGCACTGACAGTGGTTTCTGATATTAATTTTTTTGTTGTTCATATCTCACATTCTCCAAATATCAGGGTTGGTTTCCACATCTGGTTGGAGTAGCCAGTGGTGATATCGGGGGTAGTGTTTCTGGCTTCTTGCCTTTTGGACACATGGTGGCTCTTTCTGGTCAGTGAGTTGGGAGCATTTGGATTGAAGCATAATCTGTGGATGTAAGACTGTTCAGAGCTCTCTCTCTCCCTCAGTTACTGTAGTTGGAAGCACTTGACATGGTGGCTGGTTTGCTGTGCATAGCCATGATGAACAGAGTCTTCTTGTTGGGCCATATTGAACAAGGAGTATGAGCAAGAAATAAACTATTATTATGTTGAGCTATGAAATATTCTGGAGTTGCTTGATACTATGACAAACCCAGTTTATCCTGCCCAGTGCATTGGATTTCCTAAATCCGCTTGGATTATTTGGGGGTGGCTTGGAACAATCCTATATTTGTTCATTTCTTTCAATTTAGAAAAAATACTTCCACGTCTTTGGTCTCATCTTTTCTCCAAAGTAGTCCATAAATATATGGATGAGAAATATTATTCACTCCATTTTGCCTGTGGAAGAATTGAGGCACACTTTCCAAATGCTTTGTTTACTCATTTAGCAATATTTGTTGTTTTCTATTTGCTTTGTTTTATTAAGCAATATGGTTGCACAACAAAATCTCATTATAAAAATAATTTTTCTGATTTTATTAATATTTTATTTGGTGGCCCACCTCTAAAGAATGTCATTTTGTACTTTATTCTTTCCCTGCACCAAGTAGTCAATGTCGAAAGTGTAAAGGACTTTGGCCAAAGCTGCCTGCGTTAAACTAAGGAAGTGGCTTCTATATTATTTGTTTGCCGTGAACTATGTCCTGGGCTAAAAGAATCATTCTTGAGGGGGATTTAGGGGAAGCCAAGGGCACTGTAATCATACATCAGGCAATAGATCATCAGAGTTCCTGCCCGGGGGGGTTGGCACAAGAGGAAATAGATGCACAACACTTCCTTTGGTAAGAAAGTAGCAGCAGTTGATTTTGATTTTTACTTTATTTTAATTAGTCTTTTTCCTGGCCCCTTATTTAGGTTTTCTAAAAAATGATGTAAAAAGATATAAAATAAAAAAAAAAAGAAAAAGAAAGTAGCAGCAGGCTAGAAATGCAGAGTGGAGGAGAGAGTAAGGGCTGATTGCACTGAAAGCAGAATAGACGTTCACTTTGCACTGTTTTGAGGAAGCGCAGTGCTGGGGAGGGTATGCTCTGGAACCAGAGTGCCTGGTTTCAAATTGTGGTTCCATCACTTACCAGTGGTGTCGTAAAATGAGCTATGACATACCAAGTTCTCAAAACAGGATACATAATCAAAGTTTGATAAGTATTAGTCATTTTTATTGTTATCACCATTATTGTTCATTGTTATCCTTTCTGCTACCACCCTGGTCCATGCCACCATCCTCTCGCACCTGGACTTATTAAAAGACCTCCTCATTGGTCTTCTCACATCTATTGTTAAGTGATCTGCTATTTGTTCTCTACCCAGCACATAGGGTAATCCTTTAAAACTAGAATCTCATCAAGATTACTTAAAATCTTTCAATAATTCCCTCTTCACTTATGATTTTAGTCTTTATGGTAAAAACTAAAATGGGATAGATTCCAAGGAATTTTTCTGTAGCCTGAGTTTATGCTGACCTTTGCAGTTCAGCCTCATTGTCTTTCTTTTGAGAGCCCCAAGTGTGCCAACGTTTGCCCACCCCACCTGACTCTTGTAGTAATATATTTTTGAGGATCAGTGCTTTTTCCTTATCCTAACATTGCCCTCCAGGTGAAAGGGTCTCACCTGGGGTGACCATTCTTTCTCTACTCCTTTACTCATGCTGCCCATAGGAGGTGGAGCTATTTATGTATGTGTCAGTGAATATTTGGGCCTCCTCAACTTGTTTCTTGGGGGACCTTCCTGCAGGGAATGGTGACCCCCTAGGAACAGGCTCTTTCCCACTACGTGTCTGAACTGTTAATAACTGTTAGTAAGCCTGCCCCATCATGGGCCTGTTAACTGGCACAACTGGCTAACAAACTAAAGCTGTGACTTCCACTTGGTTTCTATCAGCTCCAGGTGCTACTTTCATCTTCTTTCCTCTTTCTTCCTCCCTTCTTCCCCTGGCTTCTCAAACTCTTCTTTTTTCACTGCATTGGGGTTATTCTCATGTTCCATGCTGGAAATCTAGTGTCAAGAGGATAGTGGCAAATATCTTCGGTGTTGTGTTATGGAATGTGTTGTACAAGAATCTGACTGGAAACCAATAGAATGACTCAATGAAATGGTTGAATATTAACATGCCTGATAGAAGGTCTTACCAATACTCACATTCTTGAACCTTGGCTGGTTGGGGGCGGAGGGGGTGGTGGTGGTGGTGGCAGTGGAAACATTTTTTCCTTTTGATTGAAAAACAAAGGAAGGTAAATGGGCCGAGAGATTGTCCAGAAGGGGGAGCCCTTGTTCCTTGTTTCCAATCATTTGTGTTTCCATAATTGTGAGGGTTCACATTGTCTGTGACTGTTAACAACAGAGCCCAAAGAACAAACACAAGCATTTCTATATGTCACGTTAAGCAAATAGGCATTATTTGGTACAGTCCTCATTTGGCATTAGTTATCATTTGGCCCCACACAAGTGGTACTTCACCTATGTGGAATTTGATTTTGTATGAGAGTTTTGTTTTTTTTTTAAAGATTTTATTTATGCATACAAGAGCTGGGGTACAGAGATGCGATGGGGCGGGGAGAGGATTCACCAGAGACAGAGTGGGGAACAGAACAGGCAGGCTGATGAAATACACTGCTGAGGGGAGAAGCGGGCAAGACAGGAGAGGTCTGCTTTGCCTTGTGGGTTGCTCTCCCTGGCTGGCCAGCAATCGAACTTGTGCTGCAGAGGCTGTGGATTGCTTCATAGTGTGGTGATTAACCCCTTGTGCCACCAGGGAGGCCCCTGTATGAGAGATTCTTGCATTTTTTTTTTTTTAAAGATTTATTTATTTATTTATACAAGCACTGGGTACAGTCAGAAGTGCGGGAGGGTGAGAGAATTCACCAGAGCCAGAGCAGGGAGCAGAGCAGGCAGAAGGACCGAAGTACACTGCTGAGGGGAGCAGCGGGCGGCAGGAGAGGTCTGTGCGCCATGTGGGACCCTCCTCCGGTGGCGGAGGAGCAGCCGGGGATCGAACCGGCGCTGCAGAGGCTGTGGGCAGCTTCGCAACCCAGCGCTCAGCTGCTGCGCCGCCGGGAGGCCCTCTTGTGATGTTGCTTTGAAAGTCCCGACACATGTTTTATCCCATTTTGGTTTTAACCTAGGCGGAAAAGATAAAACAGAATTAGGAATATGTGATTGCTTTATTTAACTGCTTTTTGTTCTTAGCTTTCTCTCACTTTTTCTCCAAGTTGCTTCTTAAGAAAAATGTGTTGTGACCTCACTGCTCACAGTCTTTCTTCCTATCCCAGATCTTGAATAGATAAATTGTTGTGGAAGTTCTCAGCATCAGCTGCAGAGCGGTTCCAGCACACAGTTAGGTATAGTACCTCAAACCACCTGATCTGGAAATGCTTTTCCTGATATCTCTCTTCCTTTCCCAATGATTGTTGGGAAATGTCAAAAATGACCACTTCACAGATGGCTATTTTTTTCATAACTGGTGTGGTGATTACTAGGAGCTAGTGTAGTTTCACTTACAACAAGTCACACCAACTAACCCTCAGTTTTAAAATATTAGTGAATGGAAATTTCCTGGCCATGTTGATTATGAATTTCAACAAGACCTGACACTCCAAATTTCTCATGCTACCTTTGTGTGAAAGATAAAGTTAAGCTTCATAAGAGTGTAGTTATGTGGATTTACATATTTAATATGATTTATATAAACACCAGAAAAAGGTGTAAACATTAACCTGTGGTGAGGGCTCTAGTAGTTTGCTCTAGTTTTATCTCTTTAATTAAAAAAATAAGGTCTGGCTCTGTCCTTTTAGTGTATTTGCTAAAGACTTTGGAAGAATATAATAAAAGGCATGTATTTGAAATTTTATAACACAAAACTGGTAGGAATATTTAATATTTTAGAATAGCATATTCAAAATTAATTTTTTAAAAATTTAGTCTGGTGTAATAGGCATATATGAAAGATCTTACAAGTCAATATTAAAAAAAATCAGTTATAAATGTTTAGGAAGGAGACACTGAATTGAATAGTAATATAAGAAAAAATGATCTATGGATTTTCAGTTAATCAAGACTCAATATAAAAATGTTTTACAATTGGAGTCTCCCTGGTGGCGCAAGGGGATAAGCACAGCACTATGAAGCTATCCACAGCCTCTGCAGCACGAGTTCAGTCATCCCCAGCTGGCCAAGGAGCTACCCACAAGGTGCAGCAGACCTCTCCTGTTTCACCTGCTGCTCCCCTCAGCAGTGTATTTCAGTCAGTCCGACTGTTCTGTTCGCCACTCTGTCTCTGGTGAATCCTCTCACCCCTCTCCCACACCTCTGGCCTGTACCCCAGTTCTTGTATGCATAAATAAATAAATCTTTTTAAAAATGTGATACAGGGCCTCCCCTGGTGGCACAGCGGCTGAGCTCTGGGCTGCCAAGCTGCCCGCAGCCTCTGCAGCGCCAGTTCAATCCCCAGGCACCGGGACGGTTCCACATGGCGCGCAGACCTCTCCTGACTTGCCCGCTGCTCCCCTCAGCAGTGTGCTTCGGTCCTTCTGCCTGCTCTGCTCCCCGCTCTGGCTCTGGTGAATTCTCTCACCCTCCCGCGCTTCCGACTGTACCCAGTGCTTGTATAAATAAATAAATAAATAAATAAATAAATAAATAAATAAATAAATAAATAAATCTTAAAAAAAAAAGTGATAGAGTTGCCAAAATGTTAATGAAATCTTAGATCATTTTAAGTATGTGTGTGTGTGTGTGTGTGTGTGTGTGTGTACACACACACAAACTGTTTTAGTGAGATACAGAAAAATTGGGATGGTTCCAAAGAGGCTGACCTTGAAGCGATGTCTATAAAATATGTCATGGAGAATGAGGGTGCTTGGAATCTCTGGATTAGAGTAGAAAAGATTTATGGGAGTTCTGTGAGTTCTATAATGTCTTTTAACATTTCAAGATTGCCAAGATGGAAGGGGCTTATACTTGACCTCGGTGGTCCCATGGATGGAATTTGTTGGATGACAAAAGTTATAGGATGACATTTCAATTTCTTATAATGAAGGCCTTTCTAGCAATTTTCATTCTGAAATGGAAAAGGGCTACCTTTGGAGGTGGTTAGTTTCTCATTAATAAGAACTACTAAAACAGGCTTAGAAGCTCCTTGTCAGAGTTACTAAAGTGTCATGCTGTAGGAAGGTGGGCTAGATGATCTCCAAAGTTCCTTCTGACCTCATAGGCCTCCACATGACTTCAATGTCTGCATAGAGTGGATGCATAAGAAGTAACTGCCAAATAAATGAATGCATAAAAATAAAGATATCTCAGATAACAACAACTCAGGCAGATTTTTGCACTTGATACATTTTTTATTCATGGGTGATTTTATAGCATTGAATAGTACTTAATCTCAGGAGCATGTCATCTTGGGAAAAAGAAAGACCTTGGGGTTGGGCCACACAGTTTTAAATTTCGTAGATAACTGGCTTATCTTTCTTGCTCTGTCATAACTCATACTCAGCCTTATAAGTTCTAGAGCTATTTCTGATAATGAACAATGCCTTGCCATAAACTAACATGATGCCATTTCTTTTTCAGGATAATTGTATCCACACATCCAAGTACAGCATTCTTACCTTCTTGCCAATTAATTTGTTTGAACAGTTCCAAAGAGTGGCAAATGCCTACTTCCTTGTCCTTCTGATTTTACAGGTAATATTTAGGTTGTTCCTTATGTGTTTGTTGAAAGTATTAATATACTTAGAATAAGTAAGTTAATTCTCTTAGCTAAATGTTCATGATGAGGTAAAGCCATCCTTATGAGATTTTTAATGTTATTATTGCTGCTTCCACAAATATGGTTGGAAAAGGTAAAAACTAGTACATTCATCATTCGAGACACTGAGGTCATTTCAAAATGCAACCTTGTACTTTGTTTGAACCAAACCAGAGCCTCATGATTGTTGTTCATTATTTCCCTCCTTGCCTTACTCCCCTCATATAGACAACATTCATTGCATAAGTGGAGACAGAGTCTAGCTTGGTAGTAGTTTTTGGAACTCATTTTAGCAAATTTCAGTTGCATTTGAGAATGATAACACATTTGACATATATATGTATATATATAAAAGTAAATAATAAGTTCTATATGCTATATGTTATTTCACTGTAGAGAGACTATTTTTCAGTCCTGAGTGTTAAATGGTAGTTATTAACCATTCTTTTGCCTTCCATCTAACTGAAATTTGAGCTTTTACTTATATTTTAGGAAAGAAAAGGTGGGAATTAAAAAAATATACATCATATAAACAGTTCATGTTAGTTATCTATCTAGTACCTAGAGTGCTCTAATCAGAACGGATGCAGAATGTGCTGGGTTCTATGTTAATTATAGAAGGTAGGAATGTGAGTTAGATTGTGTAGTCTAGAATAATAACTATTTTTAATTGAAAAATTGTATAAAGAATTATTTGGCTTTAAGTGGCAGGAAGATAAATTATTTTAAGCAAAAGTGTATATAGCCAGGAGTATATTATATTCATGTGTGACTGGATTCATGGGAAAACTGTTTCATCAGGATGTGAAAAAAATTGGAAGATATATTTCCTAACTTTAAAAGCTCTAAATATTTTAAAATGTCTGTTTCAGCTGATTCCAGAAATCTCCTCCTTGAGCTGGTTTACTACCATTGTGCCTTTGGTCCTGGTGATTACTATGACAGCTGTCAAAGATGCCACAGATGACTACGTGAGTTTTTATTTACTTTGATTCTTCTTGAGGCCTCAATTTCAACTCTGATCTCTCAGAAACATAAATAGAGATCCATTTGGAAATTTTGCATGAAGTTCTTTTTGCCAGTGCCATGTATAACTCTTTTTCTATTTGCTCAATGATTAATACATGTACTAGAACCAGAGGCCTTTTGTGATAAAAGCAAGAGATTTTCAATAACTTGACTCATTTCCTTATTTTACAGATGAGGAAACTAAGGCCTATAAAAAACTAATGATTTCCTAGTGATCATATAACCAATTAGTGGTAGGTGCAGAGACAGAAAATAAACCTGCTTCCATACAGCAAGGCATTATCTATCCTATATCATGTATCTTTGTCTAAATACTGCAAAAATCACACACTTAGATCATTTATCAGGGGTTAGAAAATCAAATTATTTCAAAAATCAGACAAGTAATATAAGTAAATGAGATATAATATGATAGAGGGGTTTGAAGTCTGCATAATTCAAAGAAGGGCATTCAAATACAAAGATTTAAAGCATAATCGTGGCTAAAGCAAATATTCCAAATCTACACAAGTTATATTCTTACCCTGGATAACTGTATGAGCTCTAACCTCAATAATTATCTATATGCCAGGAACTTACACGTTAATACTGCCAGCCTAAGCCTCTCGTCTGAACTCATACCCATATTCTATATTGTCTACTTTTTTTAAAAAAAGATTTTATTTATTTATACAAGATCTGGGGTACAGGTCAGAGGTACGAGAGGGTGAGAGGATTCACCAGAGACAGAGTGTGGAGCAGATTTTTTTTTTTAAGGTTTATTTATTTATACAAACACTGGGTAAAGTCAGAAGCACAGGAGGGTGAGAGAATTCACTAGAGCCAGAGCAGGGTACAGAACAGGCAGACTGACGAAATACACTGCTGAGGGGAGCAGCGGGCATGGCAGGAGAGGTCTGTCACGCCATGTGGGACCCTCGCCGGTGGCCAGGGATTGAACCAGCACTGCTCAGGCTTAGGGCAGCTTCACAGCCCAGCGCTCAACCTCTGCACCGCCTGGGGAGGCCCTAGATGATGTCACTTTAAAGTGTCAGCTTGGGGTGGAATCTACCTATTACTGTGAGGTTGCCATTGTTCATGGTGCTTCGGAGCTCTTATAAAATTGCCTTCATGATCAGTGTACAAGTTACAGCAGAAAGCCAATCTCCTGATGTGTGTTCACATAGCTTTGAAACAAATGCCATTTCTCAACCCCTAAAAAAATGTATTCACTGTACCTGCTTTCCTAGAGAAGCATTTATATTTTCAAACATAAGATACCCCTTCAAGTCCATATAGAAAAAAAATTGCTAAACCTTTAAAGAATAAAAGATAAAAGAATAACAAATAAAGAATATTCTAAAGAATGGACTATATGGCCCAAAGGTAATTCTAGGACAAGAACTTTTGACAATGCTTTGAGTAAGGTCTCCTTTGGAGTAAATGTGTGACCTATTCTCATTATTATTATTATTTTTTTTAAAGAGGCAAGCTTCATTTATTTATTATTTATTTATTTATACAAGCACTGGGCACAGTCAGAAGCGCGGGAGGGTGAGAGAATTCACCAGAGCCAGAGTGGGGAGCAGAGAAGGCAGAAGGACCGAAGTACACTGCTGAGGGGAGCAGCGGACGGCAGGAGAGGTCTGCACGCCATGTGGGACCCTCTTCTGCTGTCCGGGGAGCAGCCGGGGATCGAACCGGTGCCGCAGAGGCTGCGGGCATCTTCGCAACCCAGCGCTCAACTGCTGCACCACTGGGGAGGCCCCTATTCTCATTATTTGATCTTTCAGGAGAATAGTACTCATTAGATGCATGAGTTGCTACACTTTGACTTTAAGGGTCTTACTCGCTATAGTTACATCTCATAGAAGAGTAAATTGGTAGGGTAGAAAGAAATGGGCTTTGGAGAAAAATGCCTTATTCTTTCCTGTTCTAGCAGTGTGACTTGAGACAAACCATTTCTTTGAACTTTTTCCTGTATGTGTAATGTAGCCGATGATATTAGCACTGTTGGGAGGACAACATGAGATGCTGTATGTAGAGTACCTGGCACAGTTCCTGGCTCACTAGGGTATGCCAGCAGTGCTGGTGCTCTCTCTCCTTCCTGTCCTGGTGAAATTCCCTTCTAAGCCTTCATATCTATTTCTAATGTAGAAACTGTCAAAAAGAGTCAGTCTAGATGAGACTACCATTTCTAGTCTTCCCAGACTCCATCAGTCAAGTATCAAGACCCCTTAGCAAAGCCTGAGCAGAAGTGGAATTGAGTCCATCTTGAGGCTCAGATGGTGGGCTAAGCTTTCAGAGGATGATTTTATGGGTCCTTTCCTGTGATGCCCTGCTACTTAATTTAGGAGGTT
Source organism: Talpa occidentalis (assembly GCF_014898055.3). NCBI lineage: Eukaryota > Metazoa > Chordata > Mammalia > Eulipotyphla > Talpidae > Talpa > Talpa occidentalis. The sequence goes on along the minus strand of NW_023601104.1, from coordinate 18,003,576 downwards.
CTTTATTACGTCAGAAACAGATGTGAATAAATACTAATCTCCTATTGTCTTTACCGTGGTTAATGCTTAAGCATGCTTTTATTTTTGTGATATTATGTGCTTGTCCAACAACCAGATATCTTAGTCAGGGTCTTGGCAGGAAAAAGATGTCACCTTGAAATTGGGGACGAGTGAAGAAAAAAGAATAATGAAGGGGCCATTTACAAAGGATGTGGGAATGAGAAAAAGCATACCCTGCTAGCCACAAGGGTGGCAAGACTACTTCTAGGCCTTGAGTGGCAAAGGACAGAAGTGATTTTCAGTCCTGGAGATGCAGTTGAGAGCTGCACATCAGCCAGAGCTATCTGTGTAGGAAGAATATTCACTGCTGTCCCAACTTGAAGGAAACCAGGGAATAAATGCTTCATTTTATTCCCTTTGGATTTCCTGTTCTTCTTCCTGTACCACTTGTTGGCCAAGACCCACCAGAAACCAGAGTGAAGGACTATGTGATTAGTTTCCCCAGGCACAGGGCACAGTGGAGAAAGAGGGGTGTATATATGGAGGTGCAAATAGAGAATAACCAGCACTCCTATCAAATTATGCACTCAAATAAAATAATCTTTCCATTTCCATTGTTCTATTGGTGGGGAGAAGTTGCATGCCTATGATGGACCGACAATATAAGTCCTCTACTGATATTATAAAAACTCTTTTCATGTGAAGAGATGCTAAGTGTTGGTGCTTTTATGTTTTTCCTGGTGTTATCATGAACTTTACACCTGGCAGTGAGAGTAACTGTGTGCACTGGGTATAGCATAACAGAAAAATTGGGATAGGTTTGGGAAAGATGTTGAAAAAGGGGAGGACTGGTGGACACATTTTATATATTAGGTTGTTGATAAAATGCTTTGGAGTATTTTTAAAAAGGGAAAAAGCACTGATCCTGATGATTGTAATCCATGAAATCAAAGTTTCATTTTGCCTGATAATATCCCATTCATCTGTGCATTTAGACTAATTGGCTGAAACAATGCCTTATCTTTACTTTAGTCTATTTCTGTCTGATCTTGCTAGTTCATGTGGAAAGTGAATGATGTTTATTATGGATTTAGTAGAGGTCCATGACATTTGGATTTTTCTAAGCAATATAAGATGTTTACATTGAAATATATAGTAAGAAATAAGGTCACTTGGCCATAAAGACACACAAATCCACACCAAATGTGTGTTGGTCTGTATTTTGATTTTTGTTTTAAATGCTCGGCATGTCATACGATCACTGTTAACAATTACAATTGCTGGAGAATAAAAATACATGTTGTTACTAGTAATTTCTTGACGTCAAAGAAATCCATAAAACAGAATGAATGATGTTCCAATAAAGTATTGAGCACATATGTGTGAGAAATGGAAGCTCCTAGTCTTTATTGAAGACATCGCTGTTAATATATGGCTTCCTTACAATAAGCTGCAGAATGAAGAGCGTGTTGTCTTCTTAGAAGCAAATAGGGTGTATGGAAAGAAGAGCATGTGGCTAGACTTGTTCCACTGGTGACACCCAGGGTGGGATTTTGTGAAAAGGGTTTTGATTGAGATTTCCAACACATGGACCTAGGTCCAAAGTAAGCATAAGTTGTTCTCATTTTGGATCAGTGGTTGATGTTGTCTAAGCAGATGAACTCAAAGTATTTTCAGTGTCTATTTATGCGGACAAAGTTTGATTTAATGTTTTTTCACAAACACTTTGATTTTTAGTTTCGTCACAAGACTGATAAGCAAGTGAATAATCGGCAATCTGAAGTGCTCATCGACAGCAAGTAAGAAATATATTTTTGGGGTAATTTTTAAGATTTCTGGAACCTCAAAACTGGTCTTGACATTTGGTGATTTACTCCTTTAATTAAATGTACATTTCTTTCTCCCTTCAACTCATTAAAAATATAAGTCCATTCTGTCTTTAGGATTCTTTGTTGTGTTCAGCAAATGACTATGCTTCCCTCTCAACTTTTACTTTAAATTCCTTTGGTATTTCTTTTGTGGAATGCACATATATTTTTGTCATTTTTCATTTCTAGAACTGGCACATGTTTGTATGTGGTAGATATTTCATAAATATTTGAGTTATTTAGTTTGCTGATTTCTGGGGAATGATGCTAGGAGACTTTGACACATTACTGTATCAAGTGATTGTGATATAAACTTTGTATTCACTTGATAGTTGAATTTAAAATGGATTATTTATCATAATGTAAATATTCATTGCTTTTAAATTCATCCATGAATAAAGAAATATTTACATGAATGATTATTAAATCTGAAATGCATTAAGACATGTATTTACACATAAACAATTGCAAAAACATCTCCAGAAAACTTAGCAGAGGTAAATTTCAAAAATTTATTCCATTGTTTCTTACTTTCTGTCCTGTTTTTTTTTTTTTAAAGATTTATTTATTTATGCATACAAGAGCTGGGGTGCAGGCCAGAGGTGCTGGGGGGCGCAGAGTTTGAGAGGATTCACCAGTGAGAGAGTGGAGAGCAGAACAGGCAGATTGACTGAAATATACTGCTGAGGGGAGCAATGGGTGGGACAGGAGAGATCTGCTTCCCCATGCGAGTCACCTCCCTGGCTGGGGTTCGAACTCGTGCTGCAGTGGCTGTGGATAGCTTCATAGTGCTGATGCTTAACCCCTTGCACCATTAGAGAGGCCCTCTTTGTCCTGTTTTTGCTGATAAACATATAGCAAATTAAATTTGTAAATAATGTACTTCAATCTGGCAGTCGGTAACAATGAATGATGATTTTGAATAATTTGAATATTGTGAAGAGTATAGTTTTTTTTTTAAAGGGAAATTTATAAAATGAATGAGTCATATGGGGGAGAAAATACCCAGAAATTATTAAGGTACTAAGAAGGGCTAGGTAGCCTAGACAATTGCTGGCAAGATTGAAGTAATCTCTTTCACAGAAAAATGCTTACTGATCACTGATAATCTAAAGAATACACAGTGTTTTCCTTTATTGACTTGTTTTAGAAAATGCTGTTGAATGCACAATGAAGAAAAATGATTTTGATCTAAAACTATAACTGTAAAGATGGAGACCCCAAAAGTGTGATCCTGTGTGATATGGATGAAACCATGTGGTTCATTTCCAACATTAGCAGTTTTTGAATTGTTACTATGGTGTTTAAAAGCATGGGTTTTGCACTCAGACTTAAGTGTGAATTTAATCTTGACCCTAAATAAGTGTGGTTTCAGGTAAGTTCTTGTTTTCTGTGTATTCCGTGAATCTGTAAACTAATGTGGTGTGTGGCTTTGAGCTCAAGCGCTGCATATCATGACTTTCTCAGGTCTTGCGGTTTGGACAGGGTATATAAGGCACTAATAAGATATGACTAGTTCCTCAAAGAATATGCAATAATCAGTCTCATTACTTTGAAGTGTAATCTCATACAAAGCATGTTTAAAACATGTACACTTGCGTGATGAATGTGAACTAATGGCCTACCATATCTTTTAACATCTCTCTAGTTACCATTTAAATTTTTTGGCAATATCTGGACAGTTACAGATATTGGGGCCTCTATCTGGAGGCCATGGCATTAAGCCAGTAAGTTAGATATTCAGAAACTGCATGGCTGTGTCCTAGCTATACGTGCTAGCAATCATTGTCATTATTATTAGAAGTGGTATCAGTGTTGTATTTTTTTATTTAGCTTTTTGTTGATTTCTTATGAGGGAGCATCTCTCTGTAATTCAATATGGTATGCTATATTGAAAAGTATTATAGCTGAACCTATAAATTGAAGAAAGAATCGTATATCACGGAGAATGGAGCATTCTTTAGGATCCAGGAAAAATCAGGCAAGATTTTCCATTTGTAAGATTTCCCAGTACTGATCATGTTTGCACCCTGTGAATGTAGCCTAGTGTCTGCTGAGCTTTCAAACTGACTAGAAAGAAGTATCCTTGCTGAACAGGCAATCTGCTGGAGGCTCTTAATCTGTCTAATTTTGCCCAATCCCATCACTACAAAATTGTGGTGTGTGTGTGTGTGTGTATATATATATATATATATATATATATATATGGAAATGAATAATACTCAACTATAAAAAAAGAGAAATTCTTTTTTTTTTTTTGGCTAGGCTATTACATACTCATCTGAAGTGTATGTGAATTTTATTTTCTCTAAAACCACATTACATGTTTTTATTATTACCAATATAATAGGTATGAAGTCCTTTTATTTTTAATTTTTACCTTAAATCACTTTAATTTTCCTAATGATCAATGATGATAAGCATCTTTTTATATGGTTGTTATTCTTTTTTTATTTTAACATTTATCATCTAAAATTTTTTTTTAAACAATATTTGCTTTCCCCCACCCCCTCAGGTGTATCCCCATAGAGTTTCCTTCCCCAAGGCACCCGTGCACCATCACCTCAGTCCCCTGTGCTCCTCCCTCGCTCCCTCTGATCCCTCTCCCTCCTCCTCCCCTGCAGGATGTCTCTGGTTTATAATTGCCTGATTTTGCTTTGTTGTGTTTTGTACTGTTATTATTTTTTTAATACTAATGTCTTTTTTGGTTCCCCTATATTCCTCTTATAAGTTAAAACATCTGATATTTTTCTTTTTCCTTCTGGCTTATTTCGCTGAGCATAATTCCATCTAGCTCCATCCACGTTGATGCGAATGGCATGAGTTTATTTTTTTTTGATTGCTGAATAATATTCCATGGTGTATATGTACCACATCTTCTTGATCCAGTCATCTATTTTTGGGCATTTGGATTGTTTCCAGGTTTTACCTATTGTAAATAGTGCTGCAAAAAACATAGGTGTACAAGTGCTCAAAAAGAGTAATTCTTACCATTTGTGGCAACTTGGATGGAACTGGAGGGAATTATGCTAAACAAAGTAAATCAGAAGGAGAAAGACAAATACGGATGGGTTCACTTATATGTGAAATCTAGAGAAACCAAGAAATAGGTCAGATAAAGCCAACCCAATAACAAACCCTAGAAATCTGACTATAGAACTAAGGATATTGGTGAGGGAGAGGTGAGGAAGGGGACAGAATAGTGTGGAGAGAGTGCAATGGACTATGTGAAAAACTATGGTTATTTTGGTGGTGGGTGTGGTTGGTAGCACCTGAAGGGGGAGATCCTATACCTTTAAATCATATATAACATTGTAAACCAGTGCTACCTTAATGAAAAAAAAAAAGAAAAAAATAAACAATACTAGCTAGGATGGTGGTTATTGCAGCATGTGTTCAGACTGAATTTTCACTTTTGGTATCTTGAGAAGTTGGAGAAATCAAATGTACTCAGACCTGAGAGAGCCCAGGGAGCACTTAAGTCCTTATTTGGAGTTGGCGGTTAGAGAGGAAGCTGCTGGGACTCTGTCGAGACCCCCACTGTCTTCTGTGCTCACCCCTAGCTCCTGGGTGTGTTGCTTCTAATGGCTTGCACCTGCCACTTTGCTCCGCAAATGGCCCTTGGGCTGCAAGAACCAGTGCCTGTTAGTGCTCAAGTATGAAGGAGCATTGCTGTCATCTCCCTTAACCCTTTCTCCTAGACATGCTTTCCTAATGAGCCACTTGCATGCAAATCCTCATCTCAGGATCTGCTGCAAGAGAACTTGATCTAAGACAGTAGTTAATCCATACTCAATCCCCTGCCACTGCCAATGGAAATATTTAGAAAGTGTTCAGGGGGTCTCTTCTTGGCAACTGGGGGTCATGATCCAGTTAGAGAGTTAAAAGCCTAGCGGGGGTCAGGGAGCCCAGGTATTACTGGGAGTGGGTATCACCTGGCATGGGCACCATCAGACATTTGTGGCATCTCTTGTGTGCTCCTGAAAGAAGATCTTGAACTTGTGATCGTCACAGGCTAGGAACCATCAGTGACTAGCCCTGGAGGGTGGGAGTCATGGTCGGCATTGGGGAGGAGGTTAGCTGAGCAGAAGAGGGTGGGATGAAAGTCAGGAAACCTGGGTACCTGTAAGTGATCACTGTGTTCCTTTGAGCAATGTACTTTTCTTATGGGCTTGGGACTCCCTTCTCCTGTGCTCAGAAGTGAGGGGGTGGGCAGTTATGTTCATATTTACTATATATATATGTAGTGTGTATATATATACTATGTATAGTAAATACATATATTTATACTATATATATTTACTATATGTAGTAAATATACATACTATATTATATATATTTTAATATATATGTTAATATTATATAATAATTTAATATATTTTAATATCATATAATAATATATATTTTAATATATATTATATATTATATATATAGCTTTCACTTTTTCTTTTATATATTTTTTACATCATTTTTCATTTTTGCACAATGTATGCATTTTCATCTTGGTTATAGTCCACATACAATTCCCACCCCTCCTTGTTTTGATCCTACTCCCTCTTCCCCCCCAATAGTGTGTCTCTGGTTTATAGTTGCTTGTTGATTTTGATTTTTACTTTATTATAATTAGTCTTTTTCCTGGTCCCTTATTTAGCATTTGTAAATTCCTGCTATGAGTTAGACCATCTGGTATTTTTCTTTTTCTTTCTGGCCTATTTTGCTGAGCATGATCCCTTCCAGCTCCATCCGTGTTGCTGCAAATTGCATGTGTTTATCTTTTTTGAATGCTGAGTAATATTCCATGGTGTATATGTACCACATCTTCTTGATCCAGTCATCTATTTTTGGGCATTTGGGTTGTTTCCAAAGCTTAGCTATTGTAAATAGTGCTGCTATAAACATAGGAATGCAGGTGTCCTTTTGAATTAATGATTCTGTGTCCTTTGGGTAAATACCTAGGAGTGGAATTGCTGGCTCATAGGAAAGCCCCATCTTTAGCAGGTTGAGGAATCTCCACACAGCTCTCCAACCACTATTACATATATATTGAGCAACTAAGAATGCTTCCACATTTAACATGCCTAAAACCCCACAGTGTGAGTAATAATTCCCCTATTTTAGAAATGAAGAGATTAAGGCCCAGTAAAGGAGTGGCTTGCCAGGGTTCCATGGCAAGTAAAAGACTAAATAAGAATTCTACTCACTTGTGAAGTAATGTCTACTGTAGCCTTTGATGCCTGATATGTCTTCACTGTTTATTTTATATTTCAATGGTTTTGTATACAGCTACATAATATAAACATGATTACATAATATATATTTAATTTCTGTGTTTACATATATGTAAATAAACATATCTACACTTTCAGGGCCTGGAGCATTACTCATTACATTCCTAACACTGTAAACCTAAGCCACATTATATGCTGACTTTATAAACCTAAGTTATAAACAAACAAATAATTAGAAAAATAAAACTGTTTCTTTATAACTTTCCTTTTCAATTCAGTTTTTTTTTTTGGGGGGGGTTTGTTGCTCATATTCCTTTCACATCAGGACCAACCTTCTATATCTGCTATCCGTTATAATATGTGAAAGTGCCTAAGAAATATGTGTTATATTTAGCCTTTGATAAAATCTTTTGGTGACTTTAGATTTCACACTAAGTAGGAGTAGCAAGATTTCATATTATAGAAATGAATGTGACCACTCTATAGAAATGTAGGTTGTTAACCCACACTGTGAAAAATTTGCTGACTCAATCTGTGACTACCAATAGCTACTATTTCACCAAAGGAAGCTTCGTTAAATCATGCTAGCATCCTTGACTATGGTAGGACCAACTAGGCAGGTGAGGGACAGAGAGAGAGAGAGAGAGAGAGAGAGAGAGAGAGAGAGAGAGAGTCTAAAAGTTCTTGCTAGGGTGATCTAATCTGTTGCTTCTCAGAGGGATTACACTTTCTATCACTGCCAGTGAAACCCCAGAACAGTTACATGAGGGTCTTGGAGGTGAGGTTCTGATGGTCTTTAAAGTTTTCAAGATCATTCATATATGCAAGCAGTCAAGAATCTCTAGTTGAAGCCATCTCTTTCCCCATATCTATAGCTATATACCTATATTTCTCTGATTTTAAAAGACAGCCAAGAAAGGGAGTTCCATTAATTTTTAAAATGGTAAGTTAAGCATCATTTTTCACATTATAAATTTCCTCACAAATAATTCCATATATATGTAGTGAAGTTCACATTTTCAGTCAAACACTTGGTCAATTAGTAGTTATTTTGCTATGCTTTTCTTTCTTTCAGAAATTCAAGGTTTAATTTTTCCTATTTGCTACTTTTTCACCATTACTTATATTGTTCTTAATGTTCAATCATTTATCGACTTTCATACCTTAATACAAATTTCACTTTTAGTTGTTTATTCTCATCAATATTTCTAGTCATGTGAATTTTATAAAAGGAAAACAGTGTGGGATCCTCTGCTACCTGATTAGGTAGTTACTAGCCACACATGACAGTTGAGCAATTGACTGAATTGATGGCTCAAATTAAGATGTGTTATAAGTAAAAATTATACTCCAGATTTCAAAGACAGTGCAAAAAATAGATGTAAGATCTGTCATAGTTTATCTATGTTGACTTTGTTTTTTGTTTATTTATTGAAGTAACATTGGTTTACATGGTCCGGAGGAATAGGTTTTCATCTCCTCAGATGTGCATCACCACACCCCACCCACTTGAGGGCCCTTATAACCCTTTATCATATGCCATGGAGTTCCTGCCCACTTTTTCCCTGTCCCACCCTCCCCCCTGGCAGCATTGATTCCTCAGCCATTTCTAGACTTTGCTTGGTTTTGTTTTGTCAGTTTCTTTTTTTTGTTTTTCTATGTTCCACCTATGAGTGAAGTCACCTGATATTTGTCTTTCCCTCTCTGGCTTATTTCACTTAGCCCAATCTACTCTAATTCCATCCATGTTGTCACAAGTGAAAGGAGTTCGTCTTTTTTTTTTTAATAGCTGAATAGTATTCCATCCTGTCTACTTACCACATCTTCTTAATCCAGTCATCTGTCACTGAGCATTTAGCTTGTTTCCATAACTTGGCTATTGTAACCAGTACTGCAATGAACATACAAAGGCATATATCCTTTTATTTTTTATTTTTTAAAAAAGATTTATTTATGCATACAAGAACTGGGGGACAGGCCAGAAGTGCGGGGGGTGAGAGGATTCACCAGAGACAGAGTGGGGAACAGAACAGGCAGACTGACTGAAATACACTGCTGAGGGGAACAGTGGGCGAGAGAGGAGAGGTCTGCTGCGCCATGTGGGTTTCTCTCTGGCTGCCCAGGGATTGAACTCGTGCTGCAGAGACTTTGGATTGCTTCACAGTGCAGTTCTTAACCCCTCCATTTCCCTATTTCTAAACTAATAGAATTGCTCATTTCTATAAGATTGGGTTTTTGCGACATTTTTATAAAACTTACATAGGATGATTACATGAACTCACTATAGTTCCCCCCTTATCCTTGGTAGATATATCCCAGAACCCCCAGTAATAATAGTACCAAACCCTACATATACTGCCTTTTTTATTCATATATACCTATGATAAAATTTAATTTACAAATTAGGCACGATAGGAGGCTGGAACAATTACTAATAAAATAGAAAAATTTTAACAATATGCTATAATGAAAATTATTTGACTCCTCTCTCTCAAAATATCTAATTGCATGTAATATATTTGGACTGCAGTTGGCCATGGGACACTAAAACCATGGAAAGCTGAACTGGATAAAGCATAACTGGATAAAGGAATGATTATATGAAGTCATTAGCAATGGAAGCATTATTATTCCACCCACTGACTATGGCCTTGATTGGAGAGTCCAGGGTGGAATTGTGAACAGGACCAGGTTGGGGATATTGACTGAACCCTGAAGTTTCATTTCCATCAAATATGGAGGTATCCTGCATGGCTGTCAGGCCACCACAACTAAGTTCCAGGTTTATTTTTTCTTAATCATAGCACAACATGGAAAAAACTCTAAAATGTTCTGCTTGAGAAAATGATTTTAATGACACATGTAGATCCCCAGACATCAATAGCTTGAAACAGATTGAATATAAGTTTTTAATTATAATAACTAGCTTTATAGCACTCATATGTAAAGTATATACTTTAGTTTTGGTCTGCAGAGTTCCTAGAGAAAATGTGGGCAGTAATTCAGAAGTATGGCTAGCAGATCCTCCGGGCAGCTATGAAGGAATGCTTGCCATCTTCTGTGTCCTGCCAAATTTGAGGCATGTAGACTAATGGTCAAGAGACTATCATTTGTTATTGAATTCTTGAGAATAACTTAAACTAGGAGAGGGGGAATTTTTGCATGGCATTGCTCTCTGCTGGATTTGATCCAAAATGTCAATTTAGGATAAGAGTGGATCATTATTTTTATTAAATGTGTCCTTGATTTTATTACTTGAGCACCTGCAACCCAAAATAATGAAGATCATTGAACCCAATGTGGCTGAAGCTGGCTCACACTTTGTGTGTCTGTGCTTCTTGAAAGTGGGGGAATGAGACATGAGAGGTTCTGCAGCGTCATGACCACATTAAAGGACTGATGAGCCTGGCTTTGAGTTGCCCCATATCTTTATCAGGGCCTGTGGACTTGCAATGGAGTGGTTAAATCATAAGGCCGAGCACTAACTCTCTAAGGTATTTTCCCTCCAATCCACTCAGATAATTTATGTGTTATGATAGTACCATTAGGCCTAGTGGATAGCTATTTAGGGTCTATATGAAGCAACCTGCATATTGGAAGGGAAGATTTGAGGCAATAAACTTGATTCTTTTTTAAAAGTGATATTAATAAAACACACCATTATGTGCTTAAATAACAATGATTTAAAAACAAGCTAATGAGAATAATCTTGATGCTTTTTTGAAATTGGTGGTTTAAAAATTTATTTTCTAACTCACACTAAAAGTGTTTCAAAAATAGTTTCGCCCTCAGTAAATTAATTTTAGTTTCTTAAGTCTTGGAGTCAACATTTCTTGGGCAGTTCCATGTTTTAGCTTTGCAGATGGAACGGTATATTTGCCAATGGACTGGTTTCTGTATGTGAGCCGTGACATTGTTACAGTTCTTATAAATGATTTTCCATTGTAATCAATTATTATATTGCATAAATTCAATTCTTAAGTGTTGAATTTCTAAATGGTGACTATTTCCCCAAATTAAGTGCATCTTGAAATAACAGAAATTTATAACACTTTAAAAATCCTGCACATGGGTTTTTCAGTGGCATCCCCTAATTTCTTAGTTTATATAACCCAGATGTTAGCTTCTCCCTTTTCCTTTCTCAAGGCTCCCTCAAAGACCCTCTACCCCCACTTAAAAGCAAAGAGAACAAGGTAGAGTTGAATGCAGATTTCAGGCTGGGGATAGAAATGAGGTGGTTTATCTCACATACCCCATATCATACAATGTAAAATTCCATTTTGACATTTTTCTTCTCCAAATTTCTCTCTCTCTTCTGCTGGCCTTCTGCTGGCCTTTTAAATTTCTCCCCCAATTGGCTCCAATCTCCTTCTCTCACTATCTGGGGCCTCTCATACTTAACTCATTTTTTATTACTTAAAGTAGTTTGGTTCTTCCTTGGCTCTGAAACCAAACCCTATCCCAGCTGCTTACCAAAATGTCAGATTCTTCTGTAAGTAGGACCTAATTATCTTGGATGACATGGAAGTTAAAAATATACCAAGTTATATGTAACATTTAAAGCCTGATTCTATCTCTCTTTAAAAAATAAGTTTATGTATCTCTACTCAGTTGTCACAGGGAGGTGATCTAGAATTTCTTTTGCAAAACAAACCCAAACCTAACCCACAAAGGCCTTGTGGATGTCAGAAGATTAACTTTAATAATGTAAAGCCTTCTTAAGCTCTTAAAATCTAAAGCCATAAAGAGATCATAATACTATAGTGAGTCAATTTGGTTTTAATCAGAGTCCAGAAATTGTGTATACCAAACCAAACAAATATTTAAGTAGTGATTGTCAATTCACCACTTATTATTGATTAACTGCTTACACATATCTGTTACAAGAGCATTTTGCTTTAGATTTATGGAGATAATCTCAATGGCTAATTCCTCTATGCATTCAAAGTGGTATGTTATCTGCCTGCTGTGAGTAGAAAAAAAAATTTTTTTAAAATATTTACTTATGTATGCAAGAACTGGGGTACAGGCCAGAGGTGTGTGGGGTGAGAGGATTCACTGGAGACAGAGTGGGGAACAGAACAGGCAGACTAATGAAATACACTGCTGAGGGAAGCAGTGGGCGAGACAGGAGAGGCCTGCTGCACCATGTGGGTAGCTCCCTGGCTGGGGATTGAACTCGTGCTGCAGATGCTGCAGATAGCTTAATAGGTTGCATCTTAAACCCTTGCACCACCAGGGAGACCCTGTGGGTAGAAAAATAACAAAAATTAAAGCATATAAAGAAAGTACAGAAATTTCTCGATTCCACTAATTCCCAGAGCAGAATACGTTGTATTCCCTCCACTTGTGAATCATTTTCCTCCTCTAACTTTGCCTTCCTCTCTTCTTTTTCCTTTTTATTCCTCCATACAATATTCATTTGAAAAACCTTTGAGATTATACTATGCTCTCTTGTCCTGGTTTGAATGGTGGCTCCCCAAAAGATTGATCACATTTGCTGGAAACTATGAATGTGACCTTACTTGGAAAAAGGGTCTTTGCAGATATAATGAAGTTAATGATCTGCAGGGAATGATCACAGGGAAGTACACACTATAAAGGTGGAGGCAAAGGCTGGAGTTATACAGCCCCAAGTCCAGGGATGTGAGGGACTGGATTCGCAGAGTGGTGTGCAACAGATCTTTCCTTAGAGCTGAGAGAGAAAGAGAGAGAGACAGTTGAGTGAGAGACAGTTGAGAGAGAGAGAGAGACACTGTTGAGAGAGAGAGAATATTGAGAGAGAGAGAGCGTGCACAAGTGTAACTGTTGACACCCTAATTTTGAACTTCACAACTGTGAGAGACTGGTTTTGATGTTTTAAATCACCTAGTTTGTGGTAACTTGTTACAGCAGTCCTAGAAAAGTAATACTTCTTTTTAACTTTTAACTGAGATGTTCTGTTCGTTCATTTATTCATTCTTTCACTCATCTATAAGTACTTATTTGGTGTCAGGCAAAATGTTACATGCTGGGGATCACATCTAAATAGGGCAGAATTTCTACCTCAAGCATAGTGCCAACACACGTATTTGTTACTTGATAGGTTTATCTCTAGAATTCCCCAATTCTCACTTTTCATTGTTTTTACTCACTGGCAAGGTGAGTGAATAAAATGAGTGATCTCATTTGGAATTTGTAACACTAGAAAAATTCCTCTTAGTACACAGGCTCTGTAGTCCAAAAACAATGCCAGATGGTGGAACACTTTAGTAGGATCTGGGAGGTTCATTGAAGATGATGCCTTAAAGCTGTAACTTAGGGGAACATTGGACTATCTTTAAGTTTTAGTAATGTTTTCGAAAACTTAAGCCCTACTTCCTTATTCCACATCAGAAGTTTAAAAAATTTACTCTTCTTGCTGATCTTTGCTGTGGAGTATATGCACAATAATAGAAGAAAAAATAGAGGGGCAGAGGCTATGGAAAGTAGGAGTACTGGTTTCTAAATTAGATCTAAAGACTCACAAGAACCTGGGAAATTTGGGGGCTAGATGAGTGATAGAGTTGGCAACAAAATGGAAAGAAAAGTCTGGCAGTGGCATTGTTTACCAGTTACTAGAGATAAGGAGGTAGAAATGGAGTGTGTAGTTGAGAGTGAGTCTGATCATAGCAGAAGAAAAATGGATTTTAATAATGTAGAAAAAACATTTTGAAGTTAAAGAAATTGGATAGCATTTTTAAATGGAGAATATATAGTGCAATGAAGTGTATTTTCTGTAAGCTTTGGAAAAGAAGTGAGCTTTCAATCAAAATACGTGTTTTTTTTTATATTTTAAATTTGTCTAGCAAGCCGTGTGTGTGTGTGTGTGTGTGTGTGTGTGTGTGTGTGTGTGTGTGTGTGTAGGGTGGGCAGAGCTCTAAAGGGAAAGAAGAAAATGAAATTGAGATTAGTGAGGGCTTCATGGAGAAGAACACTTGGGCACCACTGAAGATCGAAGGGGCGACCTTGGCTATAGGGGATTCGTTTCATTCAGATGAAGGAATTCGCTCTGTGTGTCAGTCAGTACAGATGAGGGCTTCATCAGATACAGGAGGAAAAGTTTCACAGGGACCTTGAGAGTAGTGTCAGGGATCCATGCTGACCACTCTTCCCTCCATTTCTTCAACCTGCATTTATGTAACATTCCCTCTGTACCAGCCCTGGTGCTAGGTACTAGGGATACAGGGATGACTAAGACCCACAGTCTGAGGAGTCTAGAGTCTAGGGAAAAAGCATGAGGTACTCTGAAAGCACATCTGTGGGAGAACCCTAACACAAAATATGGGAGGTTGGTAGCAGGTATTTCATTATCTTATAATAAGTCATGAAAAAAATTGGCCCCCAGTAAAGGTCAGTCATTAAAGAATTAATTGGATGGTGGGTTGAGCAGAAGAGGGTTAAGGCAGGGTCCTGGCCATAAAGGATGGGTAACTCTTCATAGGTTTACCGCAGAGGGAGGCTAAAACACACTGAATGAAAAAGATGGAGAGATGAACAGCATGAATCTACTCTCTCCCCATCCCACTGCTCTGTCTGACTATGTGCTCTGGTAGATTGTGGTCCATCCATGACTACCATTTTCTATATAGGTGTTCCTTACGGACTCTTAGCTAATTCAGCAGTGAGGACTTCTGCTGTCTTTCTACCCCATGAGGTAGGGAGAGGGCTTGGAAAGTCAACCAGTTGGCTGTCACCAACCGGCTACATGACTGAGGATCAAGGACCTCATTTTTCTCATTTATATAACAAGAAGGTTGGATACCAGTTTTTATGAACCTTTCATTTTCCAATCATCAGATGCCTCTCTGAATGAAACCCGCTAGGGAGGCCCAATTAGACAACAGATATAGATATTGCTGCTCACGATGAAGCTGGAATGGCGAACCAGGAACAGTTGCTTATAGCTGCACTGTCACCCTCTGTAGTGGCCCCGAGGGGCTGCCATGAGCATCACTGACCTGTGTAATGGTCTGCAGATGAACCCTGGGTACTGCCTTGGCCTGTGTCACATGACATGGCCCTTTTGTAGACTTTCTGAATCAAAATCTCTATGAATGGTGCCGAGGACTCTGTTTTTAATAAGCCACCTCATGAAATTCTTATGTACACTGAAGTTTGAGTGTTACTGCATCAGATATTTCAAGGTCCCTGCAAGCCCTTGAATTCTTTCCTTCTGACCCTCTTTAGCTTCATCCTGATGGTGAGGAGTCAAAGAAGGGAAGTGAATGACTCTATAGGACAAAGGGATTTAAAAGAAAATGCAAGATTGGCAATGTAAGGGTGGATGTGATGATAAGATCAGTTATAGTAGTAGTAGTAGTAGAATATTAATAAAGATGATGGACGAGGAGTGTCATATACAAGCGAGTAAGAGAACATTTGACCATAGTATTTTCCAACAATGAGGATATTGTATCCCAGATGGAGGAAATTGTAGCAAGAAGTGTCAGGAGATAATTCAAAACACCAGGCTGCCAGAAGTAATGCTCTGACCAGATCCTCTGGCAGATCCTTCTTGTCTCTACTCTACCACGGCATGTAATGTCATAATGGTCTTTTATCCTTACATTTGTCAATGTGCATTGATGCTTATTATGTATCAGGTACTGTGTTAGGTGCTGCCAATGCCCTGAATACAAACAGACGTGGTCTCTGCCACCCTAGACTTGAGTGTCTGGTGGGGGAAGCAGACTTAATAAAATAGTCATGCTAAGTAGTGTGTTATTATAAGTTGAGGCAAGTGCTGCTGAGGAAGATTAAGGTTCTAAAGAAAGATGTGTGTGTCGGGGGGTGCTGGGCAGAAGTAAAGCAATTTAGGAATGGATTCTTTGAGGAAGTAGTAAATTCTTAGTAATGATTAGGAGCCAATTAGGCAATGGGGTGATGGGGTGGGAAGAAGAATTACAGACAGTGGGAACACACGTGCAAAGGTCTTGGAGAGGAAGGAAGATGATGATGATGAGGGACTTAGTGGCAGAAGCGTGGAGAGTAGGCTGACGGAAGAGCAGTGTGCAATGCGGCTGGAGGAGACATCAGTCAGTCTAGACCCTGCACGGACTCAAGGACCATGTTAAATATTTGTATGTTTTTCTTAAGAGTAGAAGGAATACACAGAAAGGTTTGCCTTTGGAAAGGTGCATGCCTGCTACATGGGGGAAAAGGCAGGGGAGGGTGGCCAGTGGAGAGGGCAGAGTCCACCGCTGTACTTATCTGTCTGTCCTTATACTATTGTGATTACGATCTCTGTTTCTATCGCCTAACAAATGTCCAGTGTGTAGTTGATGATTAATACTTACTTGACAGCTAAACAAAATGTATTTTTTAAAAGATTTATTTTTATTTATGCATACAAGAACTGGGGTATAGGTGAGAAGTGAGGAGGGGTTGGTTGTGTGTGAGAGGATTCACCAGAGACAGAGTGGGGAACAGAACAGGCAGACTGACCAAAGTATATTGCTGAGGGGAGCAGTGGGCGAGACAGGAGAGGTCTGCCGCACCATGTGGATAGCTCCTTGGCCAGGATCGAACTCATGCTGCAGTGGCTGGCGATAACTTGATAGGGTTGAGACTTTTAACCCCTGTGCCACCAGGGAGGCCCACAAAATGTATTTAAATGAAGTAAATAAACCATTTGAGGGAAATCAGGATATCTTTTATGTATACCCCGCCCCTTCTCTACAGCTAATATGGGGCAGGGGAGGCATCTTATTGTACGTTCTGCGCACATCACTGTCTGCTACTATTGCCATTTGAGAGTGGTGTATGTCTTGGGGGTTCTTGGATACCAAATGCGTCCTTAATCCAAGTGCTCTGTGCTACTGGGAGTCTCCTGGCATTGCTGTACATTATGTGCATGGGAGCTTGTCTGACATTTAAAGAAAGGGAGAGGGTTAGGTCTGTCTGGGATTTATTTCTGAATTAACAGGGCTTAAGGTAGAATTATCAGTGTTCACTGTTTCTTTCAAGGCTGTCTCTAGGTTCAGCATGTCAGAAAAACAAAAGTGTGGGAGCAGAGACAGCCCTGGACGTGGGATAGTGATGCAGAGAAGGGCCTCAGGTGTGTCCACCTCAGGTGTTTCCCTCTAGCTGGACTTTCTAAATTGCTGGATAACAAATCCTTTTCACCCAGCTTGCCTCATCTGGTTACCTTGTTCCTTTCCAGGCATTTGTGTTAAGACATACTTTCCCCCTTCACACTACTAAATTTAAGGCTTAATTTTCAAATCAAATGCTCATCTGGCTGGATGCCTGAGAAATCACATGTGGATAGCTCAGAGACCCAGGCAGGGAACTGTGCCCTCGCTTCTGGAGAGTGGGTCTGGAAACCATATGAACTGTAAATAGTTTTAAAATGTAAAAAAGTAAAGCTTTCTGCCAAAAGGGGAGAGCAGAGTTTTTCTTTTTTTTTTTTCTTTCTAGACTTGGTTATTAGATGTCTGTTCAAAATTACCAACCTCTATCATACAATCTGTTTACTGTCTCTATGAACCATCCAGATTTAACCCCCATGAGGACTCAGCTCTGCCAACACTTGCTTTATTAGAAATCAGTTTGGGGGTCACAACTGTGTACTGTGAGTTAAGTTGGTAGGTATAGGATTTTAATGGAAATTTGCCTTCTTTCTTGTAAGACTTCCTACTGAAACTTGGATTGTAGAAATAGGTTAATATTCTTTTAAAAAGATAATAGAGCCTAATTTTCAAGTAAGTGCAAGAGAAAGAATAGGAAAAGGAACATTGTTTCCTTGCTAACTAATGTGCTGCAGCATCACTTTCACTTTGAGAAATACTGTTCAGCATCTGCCCATTTGGGGGCTTCTCTTCTTCACCTCATCCTTTGTTACAGAAAGTAGTTTCATAAGACTCCATCCCCTCACCCCCAGCACACATTTTGGTCTCAAATCCTGTGGGTGCCGAGGCACAAAAATGTTGTTACCTTTTCTGATATCCACACTACTAGCGACCCCTGTCATTCGGTATCAACAAGTTCCTTGAGATTCTTCCTTTTTTCCTTTTGTATTCCAAATGTTGTCCTTTCTGTGCATCTATTTTCTCACTCTTTTTCTGGGGTTACAGAGGAAAGAACTCTGAAAAGAGATGCATGGAATGACAGGAAAACATGATCCAATATTAGCTCTTTTAAATAGAGACTGCTATAGAATACTATATGCCTAAAAAGGTAGAGATTACAGCAGACTTATGCAAAGAAACATTCAAAGGAAGAGAGCATAAGTGCTTAGCACAGGCATGCAGCTTCACTGATGTTCAGTTTTAAATCTGGTGTCAATAATGTGGGTTAATGTAAGTTCTATTTGAATGGCACTATCCCTGGCATGAAATCTGCCGATGAAGCTAGTTGAAGATATGATTTCCAGCAGTGGCTCTTGTGACTAGGAAAGAAATTCAGAAGAGAGAAGATTGCTTGTATATGTATTTAGATATGCTTTTACAAATTACAAAGAAAACCATAAGCCTCTAGTCCTCGACAGCTGGAGAGCGTAGAGGACTTTGGGGAGTGTGAGGCAAACCTGTGATTGCTCTGAAGCAGAAAATCTTCGTGCTGGAGCTTGTTGGAACACAAAGTCTAGAGTGTTTCCCAGAAAGTAATTAAAAAGCAACTTTTTGGCAGAAAGTGTTCATCTTCCTAATAGAGAAAACCAGAGTCTACTCTAGGCAAAAAAGCAACATCTAGATTTATGCAAGGAGCAGAGATTTCTAGAGACTTTGGGATTTGAGTTAAATCCAGAGGGAAATAAAGGGATTGCATTAGAAGGTTTTGATAATTCCTTTTGCTTCTAAAATACTAGAAATGGAATCATGATATGACATATTAGCCCTCCACCCAAAGCTTTCAATTATTTTAGTGACTTATAGAGTTATACAGAATATGTTGGGGCATAGACTGTGTTAGATCGTTCACAAGAAGCCTTCACTTGCATCATCCAGGAAGAGTGGGAGCTTGACTTCTACCCTAGGTTGGAGCCAAGGGACAGTGTTACAATTCCTGTTTATATCCATTCCTGTTGGATTGGATTGGAAAAACTGATAAGGCTTATCAGTACTTGTTGGGATCAGCTGAAGTATTATCCCAGCACTATTAAAACCAGATATATGACTATTCCAGACCAAAGATGAGTGTTAAGTGTGTCTTAGTTCTCTAGATAGTATTCTCATTGTAACAAAGAAAGTGAACATGCCATTGCTAGATTCGTGGACTCACATTTTGTGGGAGAGAGAGATAAACATGTGGATCATTTCAAAATAATATGGATGATGATAGAGTTATTCAGGACTACTTTGGACATACTGAAAAGGGGGTACTTAGCCTGGTATAGGGGTCAGAGGAAGCTTCGTGGAAGAGGTGAGTCTTTAAATAAAATTAATCAGTTAAAAATGTGAAAAATCCAGAAAAGTAAAACTTTCTACTTTTTTTTGTTAAAGATTTATTTACTTATGCATACAAGAACTGGGGTACAGGGCAGAGGTGCATTGAGGGGGGCGGTGAGAGGATTAACCAGAGACAGAGTGGGGATCAGAACAGGTGAACTGACTGAATTACACTGCTGAGGGGCGCAGTCGGTGAGACAGGAGAGATCTGCTGCACCATGTGGGTCACCTCCCTGGCTGGGGATCAAACTCTTGCTGCAGTAGCTGTGGATTGCTTCATAATGCTGATGCTTAACCCCTTGTGCCACCAGGGAGGCCCCCAAAACATGTTTTGTGCATTTTTGTATTTAATTTGCAAAAATGCACACATACAAAAAAAGCTCATATAATATAGGCAATTTTTTGTATACCTCACAATTGGCATTAAAGTCTTTGAAAACATTTTTAAAAGCTGAATAATAGAGGTGGTATAATTGATCATTCACCTATTGTTGGATAATTAACTTGTTTCTATTTCTTGTTTTTGTAAGTAACTCTCAGAGGAGCATCTTTAAAGATAAAGTCCATAGGCATGTCTAATTATTTCTTTAGGCCATGAATTCAGGGAAACTAGACTTTGCCTTTTAATTAAAGATTCTTAAGATTTTGTGAAATACTTTCTAGAAATTTGTGCTCATTTGTCCTCTCATTTGAGCAATCTTGGCCTATTGGATAAATATGAACAGGTTGTTTTAAAAATTCATTGTTTTCAAAAACCCCATATAGCAAAGCTCTCCTGACTAAAAGGGCAAAGAATGGGGATATTACACTACCAGACTTCAAATAATACTACAAAGCCATTATAATAAAAACAGCATGGTATTGGAACAAAAACAGACTCTAGAATCAAAATGAGAGTCCACACATATATGAAATAAAACCACACATATATGGTCAACTAACCTCGACAAAGGAGCAAAAATTATACACTGTAACAGGGAAAGCCCCTTCAATAAATGGTGTTGGGAAAACTGGTCTGCTACATACAAAAGAGTGAAACTAGACTACAGTCTCATACCATACACAAAAATCAACTCAAAATGGATAAAAACCTTGGATGTAAGATCTGACACCATAAAATATGTAGAAGAAAACAAAAGCAAAATACATACATCTCAGAAACATCTTTGAGGACTCATCTCCAGTAACAAGGAAGACAAAGGGGAAGATAAATAGCTGGAATTACATCAAACTAAAAAGCTCCTATACATTAAGAGACAGTAACCAAAATGAAGTGCTACCCTACACAATGGGAGAAAAGGTTTACACACCATACAATAGATAAAGGACTTATATAAAAGATCTGCAAAGATCTTACACAATTCAACAAAAACAAAGCAAACAACAGTCAAAAATGGGCAGAAGAACTAAAAATATACTTCTCCAAAGAAATGCACATGGCCAACAGGCATATGAATAAATGCTCAACATCACTAATTCATCAGGTATATGCAAGTCAAAACCACAATGAGATACCACTTGACACCAGCGAGAATGGCCCTTATTGAAAAATACAAAAACACTGGAGAGGGTGTGGAGATTCAGGAATACTCTTACATTGCTGGTGGGAATGCAAACTGGTCTAGCCACTATGCAAAGTTGTGTGGAGGTTCCTCAAACTACTAAAAATGCATCTACAATACAATCCAGTGATTCCACTCTGGACTCTACCCAAAGAACATAAAAACACTAATTCAAAAAGAAGCCTGCACTCCTATGTTTATTGAAGCACTCTTCATGATAGCCAAGATATGAAAACAACCTTAATGTCCCAAAACAGATTACTAGATTAAAAATTTGTGGTGTAGGGCCTCCCTGGTGGCGCAGCGGTTGAGCGCTGGGTTGCGAAGCTGCCCGTGGCCTCTGCAGTGCCAGTTCGATCCCCGGCTGCTCCCCGGCCACTGGAGGAGGGTCCCACATGGCGCGCAGACCTCTCCTGCCGCCCGCTGCTCCCCTCAGCAGTGTACTTCGGTCCTTCTGCCTGCTCTGCTCCCCGCTCTGGCTCTGGTGAATTCTCTCACCCTCCTGCGCTTCTGACTGTACCCAGTGCTTGTACAAACAAAACAAACAAACAAATAAATAAAACATGCCTCTATTAAAAAAAATAAAAATAAAAATTTGTGGTGTATATAAACAATGGGATATTATTTAGTCATCAAAAAAGACAAGCTCATGCCATTTGTGGCAACATAGGTGGAGATGATGCTAAGTGAAATAAGTCAGAAAGAAAAAGATGAATATTATATTCATAATATAGAGAAACCAAACAAAAGGTCAAGAAAAAGATAAAAATCGCAAGCTGACCATGGATCTCAGGTGTACAGCCAGGGAAGGGGAAGGTGAGAGGTCAAAACAGGGGAGGGAAGAACACAGGGAATTTGGTGATTGTCTATGGGTGCCATGATGGTGGGAGAACTATGGGACTATGAGGGAAGAAAAACCAATTTCTGTACAAAAGTAAACAATGATGTAAGAAATTAAATAACAATAAAGACAATGATAAAAATTCAATTGGTTTCTAGTGAAAGTGATACTTTTTCAAGTATTTATTGTTTCTCTTTTCAATGACTTATTTATATTTATTGCATATTATTGGTCTCTACTTTGTTGGTTTCAGACAGGTAGAATAAGTGCCCTTTTTGTGTTCCCACAGTGTTTACATGTCACAGCTTAGAGCTCAGCACAGCGTTTTAATAGTCGGTCCATTTCAGCCTTTTCCTCTAGATTTTAAGACTCTTCAGCCAGGAAACATTCTCTATTTATCTGAGGGGGTTTTCAAGAGTTATTTCTTGTAGGTCATGGTGGGAAATACCAATGTTGTATTAAATGTAACAAGAATTCATTGGAGGGTTTTAAGCAGGAAAATGATACAGGATGAGATTTCTTTGACTGCTATGTGGACAATGTATAGCAGAGAGGGCCAAGAGCAGAAAGAGGATGACAAATTATGAATTTCTTTCTGCTATCTAGGTGAGATAATGATGGCATGGATTTGGTGGTAGTATTGTAGATGAGAAGGGTTATTATGTTTTTTTTTTTAAGATTTATTTATTTATGCATACAGGAACTGGGGTACAGGCCAGAGGTGTGTGTGTGGGGGGGATGAGAGGATTCACCAGAGACAGAGTGGGGAACAGAACAGGCCAATTGACTGAGATACACTGCTGAGGGGAGCAGCGGGTGAGGCAGGAGAGGTCTACTGTGCCATGTGGATTGCAGTTTCCAATCACTTTAGTATTTACCTTGACCAGATAAGGACTTAAAATACATTTATCCATATACCATTACTGTATCAAATTAAGCAGTTGTACTCCCTTAATATCATTGAAGACACAAAGATTGAAATGTATTTTGAAGGGAGAGTCAACAAGGAGGGCTGCTGTATTGAGAGAAATCAAGAGGAGTATGTGTTCCTTGACTGAGATTCTAAGACGGAGAAAATTCATGTTATTGTGGTGGAGTTAATTTTTGCCTGGACTACTAAGATATTAGTCATTCTGTAAAGATATAAAATGGGCAGTTGAAACTCATAAGGGAGATCTGCAGTGTGTTTTCCACACAAAATATAAATTTGAAAATCATCTGGCCACCTAAGGTGAGAGTCCACAATCCATAACTAATGAAGGGAGAAACTCTGGGCAAACCAAATTTGTTGATGGGAAGAAGAGTAAGAGCTGGCTAAGGGTTTGAGAAGGAGTAACTAATGAGTAAGCAAAATCAGGGGAATGTGGTTCTCTGGATTTAAGCATGAAAGTGTTTTAAAAAAATCAAAATGTTAAAGAAAGTTTTTGCACCCCTATATTTATTGTAGCACTATTTACAATAGGTAAGCTATGGAAAAAACCTAAATGCCTCAAAATAGATGTCTGGATCAAGAAGATGTGATACATATACACAATGGAATATTACTCAGCAATCAAAAAGATAAACTCATGCCATTCACAGCAAAATGGATGGAGCTGGAAGGGATCATGCTCAGAGAAATAAGCCAGAAAGAATTTAGAGGATTCAAATAAGGGATCAGGGGAAAAAAGTTATTATAATGAAGTGAAAATATCAAAATCAACAAGCAACTATAAACCAGAGACATTCTGTGGGGGGGGAGGGGAGAAGGGAGTAGGATCAAAAATGGATGGAAAGAGCACAAGGGACTATGGTGATGGTACAAAGGTGAATTGGTGGTAGGAATTTCATGGGAACTATAACAGAGATGAGAAAACATACACTGTAAAAAAAAAAAAAGAACGATATAAAAAAATAAAGGAAAGTATTTGAAGCTGGAAGGAGTAGCTAACTGGTACGTAAAGTGGAGATTGAGAGCTGATACTTGGTTGCAGTTAGAGTGATGGAGATAAGCTCCTCATTGGAGAAATAATGGACAATCAAAAATAGACGATGTAAATATAGATATCTCTTTTGAAGACTTAAATAAAAATCAAAATATGCCATCCTTGTAATGAAGTGCTTTATAATATTTAAAAAGTGACGATATCTTAAAATACATACAGTTTATGAAATGATTTCATAAATTTATCTTATATAAAATCCACCTTGTCATGTCATAGTAGATGGGTTTTTAAATGGCAGTTGGATTTATTCTATTTTAAAGACCTTAGTCTTATGGATAAAGAAGCATTTTGAAGGTTTGGTATGAACAAATTAATGTCAGTCATGGTGGAGAATTCCCAGTTTTGGTCAGGTTTTTGCCCCAGTGTTACAGCTACCTGATTCTAATGACACTGGGTCTTTTTTTCTGTTATCTCATTTTTCTCATAAATAGAAAGTCAAGATTCTCCTTTTCAAGAATGTAAGGATTAAAAAAATTAATTTGAACCTATGGTCCATTCTGAACAGTCTTTTTGCAAGTATAAAAATTGTCTCTACAACATCATCCTCTAGGGATGGAGTCTTTACTATAATTTTTCCTAGTTTATGTTTAAACAATCAATTTGGATTTGTCATTCATGGATTTGAAACATTACCCTGAACTTTGTTTTTCCTCATAATGAAAGCGCCTAGGGTATGAGACTGATGGCCCAATGAAAGGAAGTATTCTGGTAATTGTGAGCAATATGATTTACCCTGGTCCTGAGAGAAATGTGAATCACAATGGTTGAGTCTCCAGAAAACAGAGATATTTTACTTATGACCACAAGAAAATCCTGATTGAAATCTGTTGGCATGATGTTAAGTCGTCATTCTGAGAAACCAAGTCTAGGGGGATCAGAATAATACAGTCCAGGCATATAGTTTTCTGATGAGCTCACTGTATAATGGGATAAATCTTGGAATATCTTGAGGAATGAAAGTTAATATATCCTTTATTAGACAGTTTCTCTGTTCTATCAGTTTTCTTGATGGGCTTTTGATGACAGCTCTATGGAAAACAATCTAACACTGAGGTCATTCTGCAGTACAGGTATTCTTCATTGCTGGCCGAAGAATGCCCACATGCTCCAGGTATCAGAAGGCAAAGATGATTTAATTGGGGTTATTTAAGAGCCAGGTTTATATTTTCCAACCAGTCTCTAGTCTCTAGGTTCCTTGATAACCATAGTCTGTATCTAATTTCACTTGTAGCTCCAATCCTCCTTGTAAATCTGACTCAGAGTAATCATTTTGTGTATGGATCTATGGTGATCTTGTTATAAAGGGTGATGGTATCTTACTGCCATTGGATGATGATCTAATTAAGAATTCTACCTACATGTCCTATTTTTTTTTTTAATTGAGTTAACATTAGTTTACAATTTGCAATGCTGTGTAGGTATCAGGTGTACAGTCACTATCCACCCCAACCCATCAGTCCCCAACCCCAGAACTCTTTTCCTCTGGTAACCACCATTCTTGTGTCAAAGTCTAAGGGTTTGTTTCTGTTCTGTTTGATTTTTTTCCCACAATATTCCACAAATTAGTGAAATTATACCACATTTGTCTTCCTCCTGACTTATTTCTCACTTAGCATAATCCCATCAAAAGTTCATCCATGTTGCAAATGTCAAGATCATCCTTTTTTTTTTCCTAAAAAAGATTTATTTATTTATACAAGCACTGGGCACAGTCAGAAGCGCAGGAGGGTGAGAGAATCCACCAGAGCCAGAGCAGGGTGCAGAACAGGCAGACCGACGAAGTACACTGCTGAGGGGAGCAGCGGGCATGGCAGAAGAGGTCTGCGCACCATGTGGGTGCCCTCACTGGAGGCTGGGGATTAAACCGGCACTGCAGAGGCTGTGGGCAGCTTCGCAGCCTAGCACTCAACCGCTGCGCCACTAGGGAGGCCCTCAAGATCATCCTTTTTACTGAGTAGTATTCCTGAGCGTGGGTATATGTGTGTATCACATCTTCTTTATTTATTCATCTGTCATTTGGCACTTGGATTGTTTCCCTACCTTGGCTGTTGTGAGTAGTGCTGCAATGAATATTGGTAGGGGGTACATACATCTTGTTGAATTAATCTTTTCATATTCTTTATATGAATGCCAGAAGTGAGATTACTGGGTCACATAATAATTCTATTTTTATATTTTTTGAATAACCATAGTGGCTGCACTAGTTTATTTTGGAACCAACAAAGGTTTCCTTTTTCTCCACATTCTCACCAACAGTTATTATTTGTTGACTTTTTGGTAATGTTATTCTGATATGAGGTGTGAGGTGAAATCTCTGCAGCTTTGATTTGCATTTCCCTAATGATATGTCTGTTAGCCATCTGTCTTCTTTGGTGAAGTTCCTACTTAGACTCTATGTCCATTTTTTAAATCTACTTACACATTTTTTGTTGTTGTTGAATTGTATAAGTTGTTTATATATTTTGACTATTAACCCCTAGTCTGATATATGGCTAGAAAATCTCTTCTTTCACTCAACAGGTTGCCTTTTCATTTTAATGGTGGTTTCTTTTGCTGTGCAGAAACTTTTTAGTATATTCTTTTTATTTCTTCTCTCTTTTTTTTTTAGTGATGAATCCACAAAGATAGTACTAAGGCCGATGCCCAAGTGTTTTAGACATGTTTTCTTCTATGTGTTTTATGGTTTCATGCCTTATATTTAAGTCTTCAATCCATTTGAATTATTTGTAGTATATGGTATAAGATAGTGTTCTAGTTGCATTCTCTTGAAAGCACCATTTAATGAACAGACTTCATTTCTCCACTGTATGCTTTAGGCTCCTTTGTCATAAATTATTTGACCACATACGTGTGGTATTATTTCTGGGTTCTTGGTTCTATTCCATTGGTGGTTGTGCTTGTTTTTATTCCAATGCCATATTGTTTTGATTACCATAAATTTGTAGTTTAGTTTGAAAGTCAGATACCTCCATTTTTGTTATGTTTTTCCTCAGTATTGATTTGGCTATTCCAGGTCTTTTGTGGTTCCATACAAATTTTAGAATTTTTGTTCTATTTCTGTGTAGAATTGTGCTATTCTATTTCTGAGAAATTAAAAAAAGTTACACAAAAAGATTACTCAAAGAGATTAAAATCTACTTTAAAGTAGCATTTAATTATTTTTAAGTATTTAGAATTTTATATGACTGAAAATCTAGTAAATAAATTATCTTTGAGTCTGATTCCTTAGCTGTACTTTGTGTTGAAAAATCAGGAATGCTATTTCCAGAAATACTAGGTTCTCTGACCAGTGCAAACCAAACTGTGCCATTGAGAGATACCTTTCCTTTGTCTTCTTTGGTATTACACGTATTATCATTTGTCATGTTAAGCAACTATTTTCTGATTTAAAGGACATTGTGTTCTCTCTTGACTGGGCTGTAGGAAATATATAGCAATATTGATTCAACTGAATCAACATAGGAAAATTGATTCAGAGTACCATTAGAGGGAATGGGAAAACATAATATAGGCCTTCTCTTTTGGAACCAAGATATTCAGATTTTATTCTCCTCCATTGGAAGCTTTTTTCTTTTGGGGTGTTTTTCCTTTGTTCCACCTTTTAAAAATTTATTATATATATATATATATATATATAGTACATTATTCTTCCTTTTTGTACTATGTGTCCTTTCTCTGCTTAGGTGTAGTCCCTGTAAAATTCCTATCACCAATTCACCTGTGCACCATCACCACGGTCCCTTGTGCTATTCCCTCCCCTGTTTTGATCTCTCTCCCTCCCCCTCCCCTGCAGAATGTCTCTGATTAATAGTTACCTCTTGTTTTGTTTTTTAATTTATTATAATTTTTTTCCTGATCCCTTATTTGGTTCCTCTACATTCCTCCTATAAGTGAAGCATCTGATAATTTTCTTTTGGCTTATTTCAGTTAGCGTAATCCCTTCCAGCTCCATCCATGTTGCTGTGAATGTCATGAGTTTATCTTTTTTGATTGCAGAGTAATATTCCATTGTGTATATATGCCACATCTTCTTGATCCAGTCACTTATTTTTGGGCATTTGGATTGTTTCTATATCTTACTTATTGTAAATAGTGCTGCAATAAACATAGGGGTGCAGGTATCCTTTTGAATTAAAGTTTTTGTGTCCTTTGGGTAGATTCCTAGGAGTGGAATGGCTGGATCATATGGAAGCTCCATTTTTAGTGCTTGAGGAACCTCCACACAACTTTCCATAGTGGTTGGACCAGTTTGCTTTCCCACCAGCTGTGTAGGAGAGTTCCCTTTTCTCTATATCCTTTTTTTTTTTTTTTTAATATGTGCATGTCTCATTGGGGTAAGGTGGTATCTCATTGTGGTTTTTATTTGCAATTCCCCAATTACAAGTGATATTGAACATTTTTTCATATGCTTGTTGGCCATTTGCATTTCCTCTTTGATGAAGTGTCTTTTTTTTAGCTCTTCTGCCCATTTTTTGATTGGATTGTTTACTTTGTTTTTGTTGAGTCATGTCAGCTCTTTGTAGATCTTTGTGATCAGTCCCTTATCAGTAGTATTGTGTGCAAAAAATTTCTCCCAATCAGTAGGGTGTCTCTTTGTTTTGGTTATTGTCTCTTTCGCTGTACAGAAGCTTTTTAGTTTGATGTAAATCCCAGTTGTTCATCTTTCCCTTCATTTTTTTGCTTCAGAGGATGTGTCTTTAAAGATGTTACTGAGATGTATGACATGCAGTGTTTTGCTTATATTTTCTTCTATATGTTTTATGGTTTCAGGTCTTATGTCCAAGTCTTTTATCCATTTTGAGTTGTTTTCTGTGCATGGTGTGAGGTAGTAGGCTAACTTCCTTGTTTTACAGTCCAGATTTCCCAGCACCATTTATTGAACAAACTATCCGTGTTCCATTGCATATTCTTTGCTCCTTTGTCAAAGATCAGTTGTCCCTAAATATGTGGATTTTTTTCTGGGTTTTCTATTTGGTTCCATTGGTCAATGTGTCTGTTTTTGTTCCAGTGCCATACAGTTTAATTATTATGCTTTTGTAGTAGTATTTGAAGTCTGGGAGTGTGTTACCTCCGCTGTTCTTTTTAGTCAGGAGAGCTTTGGCTATTTGAGGGTTTTTTTGTGGTTCCATATGAATTTCGTCAGTATTCTATTTCTTTGAAGTGTCATTGAAATTTTTATTGGATGGGTGTTTTTTAAAAACAAAATTTGTTATTCAATGCTAAGCTGGGAGGTGTATGACAGTATATTCTGTGATTTCTCAAAATAAGTTGTGGCAAGCCAGAAAATTTTGCACAGTGAAAGAAACCTTCAGTAAAAAGAAAGGATACCCAACTGAGTGGGAGAAAATAATTGTATATAACATATCTGAAAAAGGGCAGATATCCATAATATATAAAGAATTCATGCCACTCAACAAAAAGAAAAATCCAATCAAAAATGGGCAGTGGCCTTCCTGGTGGCGCAAGGGGTTAAGCACCACACTGTGAAGCAATCTGCAGCCTCTGCAGCATGAGTTTGATCCCCAGCCGGCCAGAGAGAAACCCACATGGAACGGCAGACCTCGCCTGTCTCGCCCGCTGCTCCCCTCAGCAGTGTATTTTAGTCAGTCTGCCTGTTCTGTTCCCCGCTCTGTCTCTGGTAAATCCTCTCACCCCCCGCATCTCTGGCCTGTACCCCAGCTCTTGTATGCATAAATAAATATTTCAAAAAAATGAGGAGAAGAACTAGACGCCTCTCCAGAGAACAGATATGAATGACCAATAGGCATATGAAAAAATCCTCATCGTCATTTACCATCAGAGAAATGCAAATCAAAATTATAATGAGATACCATCTCACACCTATGAGAATGGCCCACATTAAAAAAAAATCACAAACAAACTAGAAACAGGTGTTTACAGGTTATGGAGAAAAAGGAACACTCATTCATTGTTGGTGGTATTATAATGTAGTCCAGCCCCATGGAAAATAGCAGAGAGGTTTCTCACAACATTGAAAATGGATCTACCATATGATCCAGCAATTCTACTCCTGGGTATCTACCCAAAGATACAAAAACACTACTTCAAAGGGATATATGGACTTTTATATTTATTAAGCCCTATTTATAATAACTAAGCTATGGAAACAACCTCAGTGTCCACGAATAGAGGAATGGGTCACAAAATGTAATATATATGTATACACACAGTGGAATACTATTCAACTATAAAAAAGGATGAACTTATACCTTTTGGGACAACATATATGAAACTGGAAAAGATAATGCTAAATTAAATAAGTCAGGAGAAGAAAGACAAATGCCAGATGGTATTACATGTATGTGGAATAAAGAGAAATGGAACAAAGGGTCATTCAAAACCAAACCAATAATAAACTCTTAACAACTGACTACAAAATGAGGGCCTCCTCGGTGGCGCAGCGGTTGAGCGCTGGGTTGCGAAGCTGCCCACGGCCTCTGCGGCACCGGTTCGATCCCCGGCTGCTCCCGGCCACCAGAGGAGGGTCCCACATGGTGCGCAGACCTCTCCTGCCGCCCGCTGCTCCCCTCAGCAGTGTCCTTCGGTCCTTCTGCCTGCTCTGCTCCCCGCTCTGGCTCTGGTGAATTCTCTCACCCTCCCGCACTTCTGACTGTACCCAGTGCTTGTATAAGTAAACAAACAAATAAAATAAAATAAAAAAATAAATAAATAAAAACATGCCTCTATAAACAAAAAAAAAAAAAAATGAGTCAAGAGGGGAAGGGTAGCAGGGTGGGATTGGGGAGGTTAGGGGACATTGAACAATGGAGGTAGAACATGGAAGATTGTTGGTGCACTGGTGGTGGGCAGGGCATGAAAACATACATTTGTAGAGGTTTTAGCCTATAAAACCTGGAGCAGATACAAAGATGTAAACCTGTTATACCTCATTAAACATAAATTTGGGAGAGAAAGATAAGGTATGGCAGCTTAGATTAAGAGAAAGTTTGTTTTTCTCAGGCTGAAATGGTTATTTACAATTTTTTTTAGTCAAAATATATTATTCATGTAAGAAATAGTTCCAGAACAGTGATTTTCTTACAGACATTATTCTTAGGATATTTGGGTAATTTTTGGTTATTTGCAGAATATTTTTTAATGGAAAGTTATAAAAGTTTATCTTCCAATCTCATTTACTTATCATGGGAAAAAGATGTGAATTGAATGACCCCAAATATTACAGATTATACCCCAAATGTTTTTAAATGGTGGTGGAGGGGTTGGGGAGGAAGATTAAAGACTCTTGGAAATTGCTTGTATTCACTTTATGGCAAATTTTTTGTGAGAACATCTTCAGCAGTTGACCACAAATCTCCCTGTATAATTTTGCCTCATCATAAACATTCTGCTAAAAAGAAGTAAATTCCAATGATATGAGTATTATGCTCATTCTCAATGTAATGAGATCCTGTTCACCAGTTTGCCATTAGAGGATTAGGGTCACACTGTATATCTTAGTCTCATGGTGCTCTGACAGCAGTGTGATTGCAAAGGACCAGAAACTTGCTGTCCACTGAATATTTGCCTTGGAGGACCAGGACTGCCTGCTGTCTTTGGATTGGTTGGTTTTAAATACCAGAAGTGTGGATTATTGCTTTGATGGAATCATTTCAACTCTGTTAAGTTCATTCTTCTCCTAAGCAGGCAATACATCATTGTCATAGAAAACCAAGTAAAAAGTAACAATGAATACAGATTTATTAAACAGATGGGTTTTGTACTCAGAGACTCAGGTTCTAGTCTTGACTCTGACACTTACGCGATCTTAGTTGAGATTTATTTCCTCTCCAACTGACATTTAGAAACTTTATATATAATGCCAAACATTTGAACAGCACAAGACCGTATAGAACAAAGTGAAATATCCCTTCTATCCCTGTTCTCCTCTTCATTTTGTCTTGTGGCAACCACTGAACTATTTCTTGTGTATTTCAAGAAATTTTCTATGCATGTAAGTATAGAGATGTGTGTAGGTATATCCTTACCCCAAAACATAGAATATTGCCTTGCATATACAGCATTCTGCACATGCTTTTTTAAAATTTAAATTTATTTATTTTCTTACATTGTTGTTAATTTTTGTAGAATATTTTATTTCTTCCCTCAGGTGTCTTTTCTGTAATTCTCCTTCCACTGTAGTACCTGTGATCCATCACCATAGTCCCTTTGAAGGAGCTTATTTTTAACCAAGTAATGCTTACATTTTTTCATATCAGTACATATAGACCCATCTTACTATTTTTAGTAGCTTCATTATATTCCATTAAGTAGATGAGCCATGATTGAATAGGTGGATATGGCACATTTATCTAACCGGTATTTATGGGCACTTTAGTAATTTCTAGTCAGTTGCTATTACAAATAATAATGCAATAAACATCTTTGTGCATTTGTCTTTAAGCACCTATGTGATTGGCTTTTCAAAGATGTGTGTGGGCATTTACATTTTTGACAGATGCTGCAAAATAGGACTAATGTCTTAGTTTCTCTGAAACTCAGTTTTCTATTCTATAAAATAGGAGTATCAATAGCACTTATCTCATTTGGTTGTTGTAGGGATTAATGAATTCTATTGTTAGGTGAACAAATTAAGATAAGTTAAATTTGAATTTTGCTTAAATAACAGTAATGATTTAGTACAAGCATGTCCAAAATACTGCATAAGACATACCTATACCAAAAAATTATCTGCTGTTTATCTGAAATTCGAATTTAATTGGCTGTCATTTCTTTTTATTTGGCAACCCTAAACATGAAGGGATCAACACAGTCCCCTGGAATCCAATAAGCACTAAATAAATACTGGTTCCTACATTCTTAATAGACATTCAGGGAAATGTTATCTTTCATAGATGTTTTTGAAAACGATTCCATAGTCATCATTTGTTTATCACTTATTAAACAAATAGTTACTAAGTGCCTACTATGAAATAGGCGCTATTCTAGGACCTGTGGATAGAGTGTGAATAATGACTACAGAGTAGAGGAATACTTTTGAATGCTGTATGTCTGTTATGGGCTTGAGATTAAGAAACCAAGTTCTGTGTATGGGGATTGATTGGTTAATGAGGGAGGTGTCAAATATTTTGAACTTATTTATTATCTACTCTCTCTAGTTTCCCAATACACCTGCTATAGATTTTGAGGAAAGTCTCTTGTTAGGAATCTGTGTTGCTAATGGGCAGTCAGAAACTTCAGAGAATAGAAAGGGTGACAGGAGCCTTGAGGAGCACACTGAAGATCTCCTCTGTCCTGTAAGCATTAGCAATGGATTTGGTAACTTTCTCAAGGTAATTCCTCGATTTCCAGTCTCTGGAGTTAACAGTTCAATGGCAGTGGAGCATGGTAGGTCCTATCACATTGCCAGATTTGCATTGTCACAAGAAGGTTCTCAGTGAAGCCTAGTAGTTCTTAGTGTGCTGTGCCTCCTTCAGGAAGAAGCAAGTTCAGCCCAATTTTATCAACAAATATTAGATACAGTTGCTATCTTTTACCATTTTTTTCTCAGAATGTAGATTCTTGGATGTTCTGAAAATAGATATACAGTTATATTAAAAAAGTTCTTCCCAAAAGTAGTTCTAGTCACCATTCTGTGGCAGTTAAATCCCATGTTTTATGATGCCTTTGTAATGTTATGAGTCCTTGTCTTGAATTTGTGCTTATTTTTTAGCGATTAGTTTATAAACTTAAGGTAAAAGCTATCATTGCTATTACCCCATCTATTCTTGAAAACCCTGGCTCAAAGAAGCTTCTGTCTGTTTCAAAACCTGAACTAACTATATGATGATACTGAGAACTGAAGTTTATTTAGAAGTCTTAGAGTTTCTCAACTCAATGCAATTAAATGAATTAACTTACTTTCAAAATATTCATATATTATAATACCTGTGCAAAAGTGTAAGAGCTTTCCCTGACAAGGTACGGTAAAACAAAGTTTGTTGGTGCTGAGTATGTGGAGCCAAATTTCACCATCACAGCCGAGGTGGCCATCCTGTGTCCCCTTGAAAAGTTACCATGCAAGCTTGCTTCAAGCACAAGCTCTGAGAACAGCTGCACCACACATGGAAAGCCAGGGAGTGTCTGTTTTCATTGTTTCAGGATGATGATGAAATGCAATCATTATACAAGCTAAAATCTTAGAAGATCTAGAAATATTTTGAAGATGAGCTTTAAAACAAATCTTCCTGTCTGCCCCTCCAGTCCTGCTGGTATGTTTTTGATGTGTTGTCAGTGGTGGTGGTAGTGAGTAGAAACTCAGTTTTCTATTCTATAAAATAGGAGTATCAATAGCACTTATCTCATAGGGTTGTTGTAGGGATTAATGAATACTGTTGTTAGGTGAACAAATTAAGATAAGTTAAATTTGAATTTTGCTCTAAAGTATAGAGGATTTCAATTCATTTGCAGTTCTTTATCAATTTGTTCTTGCTTAGTAAGTTTCAATAAGCTATGTTGATTAGTACTCACTGAAATATGTCTCTGAGATCCTAGTCAAATACAATTATCTGGTAAGAAAGAATAGGAAATAACATTAAAAGAATTACTTTGATTGTATTATACACCTTGGCACACAGTCTTTGGTCTTCAAAACTGTAATTACATTTGTAGAGTGTTATTTTCTCCTTTCTAAAATTATCTATGTTTTTGTATCTATCTATGTATCTATGTTTTCTATCTATCTAGCCATCCATCCATCCATCCATCCATCCATCCATCCATCCATCCATCCATCCATCCATTTTCTATTACCTTCCTCTTCTATCTCCTTCCTCATCTTCTACTTTCTGGTAACTTATTCAAGTCATAGATGAATTTCTTACTTTGTAAGTGTCATATTCTTGATAGGGCATTGCTCACAAATTTGACAGATGCATCTGGGTATCTGTTGTGCAGGTTATTGATGAAATGCTATTGATGATAGTGTTAGTTAGTGTCAGGGTAAACATCCAGGAAATATCTTTTGCTGTTTCTTGCCAGATTGCTAATAAGTTTGAGATGATAATTCTTTTGAGGAAATTTCTCTCGTCATTGTGTACCTTTGCAACACTAATTTGCGCGAAATTCAGAAATTTTGTGTCAGTGTGCATTGTTGGCTGATGAAGGTTCTCCATATCGTTTAGCCCACA
Source organism: Talpa occidentalis (assembly GCF_014898055.3). Lineage (NCBI taxonomy): Eukaryota > Metazoa > Chordata > Mammalia > Eulipotyphla > Talpidae > Talpa > Talpa occidentalis. The sequence goes on along the minus strand of NW_023601104.1, from coordinate 17,968,538 downwards.
AAGGTGATATTGTGTCCCATGGAGTTTGTAGATACAACTGTTGGACCATTTTTTAGAACTCAAATATTGTTGCTCATATGACTACAAAAGCAAAATATTTGCAGCACTTCTTTTTTAGGAAAGGACTTTCCATCAGAAAAAGTAGAAAGGGCTAGGTAACCAAGAATCTAGCAGATGCTGGAAGATGTGGCAGTAACAAAGGAGCCTATGGAGGAGCTCAGAGAGACTGGGGTGTATGTTGTAGGCAGAGGGCAGGCTGGTGGTGGCAAGAGATGAAAAGAAAGCTGTCCAGAGTGAGGTAAAATCAATGAATCTGTTATTATGGATATTTTCTGATTTCTTGGCCTTTCATAGAACATTAGCAGTTTAGTCATCAGATCTTAGCAGGATAGTCAGAAGAATTACTCTGTGTACTTTTCTACTTTTGGAAGCATTAGTGTTAGAGAGTAGAGGTTCAATTCAGGTAGGGGTGCAGGTGAGTGGAGGGGAATGGGCATAAGGATCTGACATGAGGAAGGGTATTTTGCTTTGCTGTAACTATTCTTCTATTATTGTCCCAATAGGACTTCATATTTACCATAAAAGATTGTTTCATATCAGGGATTCTTTCCATGTTCTGGGGTTTTATACACTTTTTTTCTGAAAGAGGTTTTGTTCTAGTATTTTTCCAAGTATAACAGTTGAATTACTTGAATAAAGTAATTCCTAGGGTCACCACACCTTTAAAAACATCTTCTCAATTACTTTGGTTATACATGGGCATAGGATACTGACCATGAGAAAAGCAAATTAGAAGTTAAGAAGACTCGGGTTTTATTTGTTTCCTCAAATAGTGGCAATTGCTATATATTGATGCAAACTTACCTGTGAAATGTGCATTTTGAAGTATGTAAGAGACCCTGTAGTGTTCCCTTTTTACGTTGGGTTGTTTTTTCATTTGGGTAGAAAAGTTAGTAGAGGGTTCAGAGTCTGCAGATGAAATGTCATGTCATCTCGCCTTCTTTCTGAAGTGCTTCCCATAGGAACTTCAGGGTAATTCAGTAGCAGTACAGCTTCCACATAGACTCTGTCTCCTTGGTCCAGTCACATTGACTTTTGTCTGTGATACTGTCCCCTGAGAAATGTCACTGATGCTTCAGAGGACGTAGACCTGGAGCAATAAACCAGCACAAAATCCATACCTGTAAAAATAAATAAAATGAGAGTTAGAAGGCTTCCTAGATTCTCATGTTGTCATCGAACTAGATAAAGTGCAGAGAAGTATGGCATTAGAAACATGTCTGAATTCTGGCTAGAGATGAAAATGCTGCAATTGAAAGCTTTCCAGAACAACATGTACTTGGATTCGTATTAAAGAAAAAATTTTTGAGCGTTTATGCCAAATGACCCAGCAGGGTTGATAGTGTGAGGCATATTTCACTGTTGTATAAATATTTAAAACTGTTTTCCAACCTATAAAACAAGTAAATTAGGTTGTTTTTAAAAAACTGCTCGATGAAATTAACCTGCTCACCTTAACTTTTGGAGAATCTGCCTTACTCTATACCAGTCTTCTCTCCTAAAAGGGCATCACAGAGAGGGAAGTGTGACAAAGACTTCCAACTTGGAAAACAAAACTGGTTTAGGATTCAGAGGGTTTCAGAAGAGATAGTCAGCATCATAGTAAACTGTCATAGGCTGGCTGTTTCCAGATGGCTCGTCTGCCTCATTTGTCACCAGGGGCCTAATAAGACACAATCGCTTTTCATCATAAACCCCTTTGAACTTGGTCAAGGGGGGAGACTTGGGCATAAACCTCAAATTAAGCAGTGTAGCATCCTGGTCGTGTTATTTTCAGTTCTGAGCTGTTGGTCCTAGTCATTAAAATGCCACCAAGTCAAGTCAGTCCTTTAGTCACAGTGCTGGGGAGGATTTGCAAGTGGCTTTCCTGTGGAGTCTTCCAGGCTTATTTTATCATCAATTGCTGTTCTTGTCCTTTTCAATATTTTTTTTCTTTTAACCCCTATTATGTTCAAAATCAAGACAGTAAGAATTAACACTGTCATGCTGTCCTTTCTTGTGTGGAGACTGAACTTCATATCTTCAGGAGCCAGAGTTTGATGTCCCTACCATTTGGGCAATATTAAGATGGGTCCATTTCATAATCCACAGTTAATGTTTCTCATTTCCCCCTACTGATAGCGATAGAATAGATTTTGCATTAACTTCCTAGCAGAGCTTGTGATAGTGGGGAAGTCCTTATCTTTGTTTTTTGTTTTTAAGATTTATTTATTTATGCATACAAGAACTGGGGTACAGGCCAGAGGTGTGGGGGGATGGTGAGAGGATTCACCAGAGACAGGGTGGGGAATAGAACCGGCAGACTGACTGAAAAACACTGTTGAGGGGAGCAGTGGGTAAGTCAGCTATCCACGTGGATAGCTCCCTGGCCGGGGATTGAACTCATGCTTCAGTGGCTTTGGATAACTTCATAGGTTGCGTCTTAACTCCTTGTGCCACCAGGGAGGCCCAAAGTCCTTATCTTTGTTTCCAAGGTCAGATCAACATCACATCCAGAATAAAAAACCCTTAGTTTGAGTATTTGTGAAATTCATACTCTCTGAGTCTAGTTGCTCATCCAATTTAGCTTCCTATGCACTGATATATCCCGTATGCATATATCAGCTTTGAGGCCTAAAAGTTTATTGTTAAGGATAGTGTGTTATCAGCCATATGTGGCTAGTTCACTATCAAATGATCTCTTTGTTAATTCTTACTTGCATTTTAGCTGTTGTCCTAGACCATTCTTCCTTGTCTTGGGCTCCTCCTTCACTTCTTGCTCCCAGTTAAATAGCTTTCTAAGGAAATGATTGACATGTTTCTACATTTTTTAATATAGAGGTTTTTTTAAAGGCTAAAATTTATTTATTTTTATTTATTTTTAAATTTTATTTTGCACAGAAGAACTGGGGTGTAGGCCAGAGGTGCGGGGCATTAGAGGATTCACCAGAGGCAGAGTGGGGAGCACAACAGGCAGTTCTACTGAAATACACTGCTGAGGGGGACAGCGGATGAGCCAAGAGAGGTCTGCTGAACCATATGTGGGTTAGCTCCCTGGATGGGCATTGAACCCAGGCTGTAGTGGTGATAATGCTGAGACTTAACTCCTAGGCTACCAGAGGGGCCCCCAATTTTTTAATATAGAGTTTGGAAAGAATGTTAGTGACTGAATTTATTGTGACATCCTTGGGAGATTATGTCTCCTTCAAATATTCTGGCCAAGGAAATGCAAGCAAGAGTTAATAACTGCTCTGTAAGACTGGCACTATGAGATGGTGGCAAGAGTATATAGCCAAGCGTTGGGCATCTGGATGTAGCTTCAGCGGTATGACTAATTCTCTGTCCTTTGCCAAATCACTTGACCTCTCTGGACCTTAGTTCCCACATCATGCAGGAGTGCTGGGGGGTGACAGTATTATCAGGTAAAAGCCTTTATTGAATCTCATTGAATTTAGCATTCTAGAACAGTTTTATTTGCTTATTCTTTCATATGGTATTCCATTAGGAATACGTTCCCTTGATTTTTCTGTCACTCTGAAAATAATTGATTTTGTTTTTGTTCTTAGACTCAAGAATGAAAAATGGATGAATGTCAAAGTGGGAGACATCATTAAATTAGAAAATAACCAATTTGTTGCTGTGAGTATTTAGTATTTGAGTACTTTATCTCTGATCAAAATATCAAAATTGTTGAAGTACTTACATTTGCAAATTTAGTAAATCTATACTAATTCAGAGTAATTAAGGAAGGAATACAAGGTTGTGCTAGTAGAAAATCTCAATACAAAGTTTTAGAAGATACTGAACAATTACTTTCAATGGCTGGGTAACTCAGAAAAACTCAATGATTATCACCTTTGCTATTTCCTTTGATATCTTTTAAAATGATTTAAAAATACAAAAATCAGGCTATCAATAGTTTCATGGAAATTAGTTTTTAAAATACATGAGTACTTTAGAAATTGTTTGTTTCACATAAGTTGAATATTGTCCTTCAATTATGAGATCAACACTGTTAATTTGCAGTTTGTTTGAAGAAAGGATAAGCAGGAGGAGGAGAAAATGTGTGCTCATTCCCAAAAAATCCCAATCAGAAAATATCTGTTGATTGTTCCAAATTAATAAAATGCTGTTTATGAATCAAATGTTGCACAATTTATATTCTCAAACTGCCTATGTTACCATTTTCTTAATAAAAACCAAGGGTTTCAATCATTAAAATATGTGACTAACTATAGTCCATATTAAGTGAAGGGTGACAAAAGCTCTCCAGATCAGAGATTAAAAATTCAAGTTATTGGGCCTCCCCGGTGGCGCAGCGGTTGAGCGCTGGGTTGTGAAGCTCCCTGCAGCCTCTGCGGCGCCGGTTCGATCCCCAGCTGCTCCCCGGCCACCGGAGGAGGGTCCCACATGGCGCGCAGACCTCTCCTGCCGCCCGCTGCTCCCCTCAGCAGTGTACTTCGGTCCTTCTGCCTGCTCTGCTCCCTGCTCTGGCTCTGGTGAATTCTCTCACCCTCCTGCGCTTCTGACTGTACCAGTGCATGTATAAACAAACAAATAAATAAATAAAATACGTGCCTCTTAAAAAAAAAAAAAATTCAAGTTATTGAAGTCTTCATGTCAACCATATATTAGGTTACTTAAGGAAATTTTTGTGTTGACTGCAATTTTTTTTGTATCAAGTTGTGTTCTTCATTAAATTTGAGACATTTTCTCACAGGGGGAAAAAAAGGCCTCAGGATCTATTTATGAAAACAAGTCAGTTGAGAGTCTTAAACATTCACTTTCAGAAACAGTCTTTTTTCATTAATACACCTCCTGTGGGTACTAATTCTCTAGAACGCCCACGTTAAGGAGACTACTCAGTGGACAGACCCTGCCCGAAGAGTTCATTCTTTAAATAGAGAAGTGCTTATTTCTTCGACAACCTCAATTCGTTGGAAAACAGCAGAGAAACAAAACTAAAGCAAAAAGATGTCCTTGCAGCCAAAACCAGAGGTCTCCCAGTCCATGAACTGTGACTTGAGCTCCTTATACATAGGACAGTCTGCCAGGTTTTTGCAATCTATTTACTTTTCTGTTAGACACAATTCAAATTAGCTTGTCCAGTTTATTTTCCAACTCATTAAAAATTAGGAACAGTTTACTAGGGTGTAGCATCTGTTAGAAGAACATCCCCTTCAGGAAAAAGAGAGGTAGGATGGGATGGAGAACTGAGGGAGAATGCATTCTTTCCTCCATTCCTCAGTGACAGCGCTTTATCTGCTCTGCCTGTGGCTTCATGTGGCAAATCATGGTGCTAGACCACTGTGTGATCTCAAAGATCTCTTGCAGTCATCACATGTTGTGATTCTCTGTCTGAACTGAGGCTGTCACAACATTCTTGAAAGGTAAATGATACACTGACTTGACTTGTTTCTAACCCCTAGTGCCACTTTGGGTCATAGGAAACAGTTAATGCTAGTTGAATCTTCTAAGGAGTAGGACAGAAAAAGAAAGTGGATGTTAATTTAAAAAATTCAGGGTGTTCTGGGTCAATGGAATATGAAAAATAAATTTATAGGCCCTAAGAAGAAAATATGACTTATATTCAGAAATCTTCGCTTTAGCTGAAAGAACTCCAAATTAAAAGTAAATTTACTTTCAATTAAAATGATTATAATGAGAGAGTTTTGGGCTTAAATTGGCATTTGAGGAATTGTGAGATGTGTGCATTCAAAACAATTTTTAGCCACCGCTTTATGCCAGGCATGGCACTAGATTATGTTGGAATGAGTGTAAATTAAAGTAAGCCATACTTTATTTTGCCTTACTTTATTTGGTCTGGAATTGAATGTTTCAGGGATAATACTAGGTACATTTATGCTTTAAGGTTCAGTAAGGACAGTGTTTTTTAAGAATCCTCTAGATATGCTCTAACAAGGGCAAATATTAGATGAAATTCACTGTCCTCTAATATAACGTTTTAGTGTGTTCAGTTGTAAAATGTTTCAGAGCAAGTACCAGAAAGGAAGAGTCAGATTTATGATTCAATCTCCTAACTCCATATGAATACACAGCCAGCATTTTTGTACTCCAATTTGCCCTCTACTATAGGTATTCAAATTTTTATTTTCTTCAGTCCTCATTTTTAGCTATATTTTCTTTTGTGTGCATTTTTTTTTATGTTGCATGCTTACTTGCAAAGCCTTCTGTGGAATGAGGCATGGAAAATGGATACAGTGCAAGTATCAGGTGAAAGAAAACCAGTTCCGTGACAGCATCTTTATTTAGCATTGGTGTCAAATGAGTCACACACGGAGATTAGTTCCTATTAAGTCAGTGATGCCTGAACTTCAGCACCTTCCAAAAGAACTTTCTTCAGTGAAGGAAATGTTCTGTATTTGTGCTGTCCAATGTGACAACCAATAGGCTATGTAGCCATTGAAGGCTTGAGATATGTTTCATTTGAGTTCAGCTAATTTAGATTTTAATAGCCACAGTGACTTCTGCTTCCACCGTTGGATGGCACAGATGCAGCCTTTGAATTGTGGCTATGTGATGGAGTGGGAATGTTTACTCTCTATGCTTTCTAGGTCCAATTCTTTACATTTTCACTTGGAGGGACAGCCCCAGATAACATTCTTGAGAGTCCTGCAACCCCTTACCTGCTCCCGTCTCCCAGAAGTGACTTCTCTGATGGCTGAATTTGTAGGGAAGGAGTGGTGTACAAGATCCCAAGCCTCCTTCACTCTTTCTCTCTGGGCTCTACCTGTTTCTAGAGAGTACATTCTGCCCTCCTCCTTGATGCCACCAGTTTTATAAGGGCAAAGCTTCCTGGTGAGGATGGTGGCAATGTCCTTGTAGTTTAGAGCTTAACAACAAGCCCATTTGACCCATGGGCCTAAAGCCTAGCCTCCAACAGATTTACCAGTAATAAAGATGGTAGCTTATCTCTACTGACTGCTGACTTGCAATAGCTAGTCTTTATTGAATGCATGCTACAGGCCAGATCATATTAGTCTCTTTATATAACTCGCTCATTTTATCCTCATATTAGCTCACATGAGAGTAGACTATATACTATTGTTATTCCATCTTACAGATGATAAAACAGAAGCATAGTGAGATCAACTTGCTAATAGGAGAGTCAGGAGTTAAACCAAGGCCTTCTGGCTCCATAGGAACCCCCACATGCAGCCTCCAGCTACTGCCATATGGGGCTCTTGATTCTACTAGAAAAGTCACGTCGATTGCCTTGAGCCTGGGCTTTCACAGATAGGAGTTATAGGCTTGGATGCTGGAAGTAAAGCAACTGGGGAATATTGCATGCAATTTTGATGTATGACCTCTGTCTGTCCATATTTAGAATTTCTAGCTTGATTTACGTGGACTTATTTAAGCAAGGAAAGGGGATCACCTGACTGCCAATTAGCTCATATGTTCAAAAGTTTTTTTTTTCTTCTTTTCTTTTTTACATCTTTGTTCATTTTTAAACAATATTTGCTTCCCCCCACCCCCTCAGGTGTAATCCCTGTAGAGTGTCCTTCACCAATGCACCCGTGCACCATCACCTCAGTGTGCTCCTCCCCCCCTCCCTCTGATCCCTCTCATATGTTCAAAAGTTACCTTTCTGGGCCTCCCTGGTGGTGCAGGGGGTTAAAGCAACGCACTATGAAGCAATCCACAACCTGGGCATGGCGAGGCAGACATCTCCTGTCTAGTCCCTCTGCTGCTCCCCTCAGCAGTATATTTCAATCAGTCTGCCTGTTCTCTTCCCCACTCTGTCTCTGGTGAATCCTCTCACCCCTTCCCCACCCCCATCTCTCGCCTGCACCCCAGCTCTTGTATGCTTAAATAAATAAATCTTTTAAAAAAAAAGTTACCTTTGTTCTCCAGATACAGAACTCCCGCTGCCCCTCACTTTTTTTTTTAATTCTAAAACAATTTGGGGCTGAATTTTCAGTGCCCCTAATTTTATTTCCAAACTAGGGGGAAAATGCAGAGTATGATTCAATTGCCACAGTGAGATTAATTTGCATTAGAAGAAGCGAGTCAAATGTTAGAAAAACTTACTGCAGAATTCCTAATACTGACAGATGCTGGGGAGCCAGGCAAACCTTCCTCTTTCAATTGACAATAGTGTTGTTGTGTATTTCTTTTTTTTTTTTACTGATGAGGTGGCAGAAGTAATCCCCCATTGAATAGGAGCATATTTAAACATTGCATGAATATAGTTGTTTAGGTATTGGAATAAGTGCTCCCCCAACTCCTGCCACAAAAAAATATTCATGCTTTAAATGCTTACAATAGTAAAAGTTTTGTTTTAAAATAAAGGCATTCTTCTGTTTCAGGAATTAGAAATTTCATCTTAAGAAATTAAAGAGCTAGATTGATGAATTTGGCCTAAACACCAGTCCTGACTAGAGGCTTTGGCACTGTTGTGATCCATCCATGTGTCTCATCTGGTTCTTACCAGCTCCCCCTCACTTTTTTAGGGAGATCATTTTGTGTTCTAATTCTTCCCTGTTATTTTAAGTTTTTAAAGTTTCAAATAAGTTACTTATTTCACTGTAGCTGGTATTAAAAAAGAACCCTCTTAAAAATGTGATAGAGTAGAAAGACAAAGATTTTTGTTTGACGTTTGCCTGAATTATACTGAAGAAGCTTCTTGCTAACGTGTAGAGGAATGACTCATTATTTCCTACATTAATAAACAGTTGCTGGCCAATGTTCTGTTTATAAGCAGTTACTAATTTGTGGGAGTGAAATATATGGTCAAGGATTTTTTGCCTGCAAGTGAGTGCACTGAAATCTATTATTATTCTCCTCCACTAATCTCCTTTTTCAATATCTTTCCTTATTCTTCTCAAATTAATTAAACTATAAAATACAAAAGTAATTACAGTATTTATTAGTAGATACTCAACTTACATTTGTAGGATCTGAAATTTAAATTTTAAATAAAAATATTACCTATAGTCTTAAACATTTTCATTTTGGGGAACTCATAATGATTCTTGTCCCTATCAAACATTTTTCCAAAGTATGCTATTGGAAAATACTTTTGTATTACATGTATTATACTTTTGTATCAGACTTTAGCATGAGATGTTTGGCATTTTCATTTTTGGGCTAAAAAAAGAAAAGACAATATTGTAAAGGATAAAGAAGTTAAAGAACTCCTTGTGGGAGAATGACTTAAAAAATAAAGGAAGATCCAGGTATGATGTTCCAATTAATTCGACAAATTTATCTTTTGAACCATTATGGAAACAATATCCCAATATTCTTTCATCATTGTAGTTTTGATTTTGTGAACACTAACAAAGCAAAACAAAACTCAAGAAAACAAAGCAAAATACTTTCTGTCTCTCATAGCTGTATTCCATTGCTTTTGTAGCCAGCCCAGGAAAGATACACATTTTGGCATCAGAATTCTAGTTCAGCTCTGCCCTTAAGCTCCATATGGCCACGAATATGGCTTTGAATCTCTCAGAACCTTGGTTCTTCAATTAGATGTGCTAAAGCTCTCAGCAACCTTTGTGAAGGTTGTGGACTTCTCATTGGTTATCTCATCTACTGTTGTAGGACCAGAGACAACCTTCCCAGCTTTCCTAGCCACACAATGGGAAATATCACCGCCTCAGGGACACTGGAGAGAACAAAGTAACACAATTCTGCAAAAGTGTTTTAGAAACCCTGAAATAATCATACAGTTTTGAGGTGTTATCATGACTTGAGATTTTGTTTAACTGACTTTTTAGTTCAACAAACATTATGCCTGATAACACTGTCCCTGCCTTTTGTGACTCACACACGTTCAGTGGATTCTGTTCGAGTTTCATCTGACTGGAGTGTTTGTTTCAGGTTTCCATGAAGCAATGGCTTGGGCTTTTTGTTGCTAGTGGAAGGCGGGGGCAAGGGCATTGGTGATGGAAAACACTGTGTCATGGAGAACTCAGTTGAGTCTCTCTGGGCAGAGTGTGGGGATAAAGGTGCCAATAGCTGACAGAGGACAGTACAAATGGGGTGAGAGGAAGATGCTTCTGGCTGTCTCTGTTTATCTGGCCCACCTGTGAGTTCTGTTAATCACTCTGTCCCTTCTTTGTTCTTTACTCCCCCTAATGTCTCTGCCATCTGTTCCATCCTGAACTTCCCGTGAGATCCTTCCCCAGCCATCAACCCTATGTTTTCTCTCTTTCTCTCTCTTTATTTCTCTCTCCTTTATTTCTCTCTCTCTTTATTTGTCTCCTTTTATTTCTCTCTCTCCTTATTTCTCTCTCCTTTTATTTCTCTCTCTTTCTCGTACTCCTATATCATTTTGGTTTTTATATGTTTTTATGAAACTATAAAATTCTTGAGAAAAAAGAGGTTTTTACTCATTTTAGCTTTCCTGGCTGTATACGCCTTAGATCTGATGCCAGAAACTCCACTTATTAGGTGGCCTCAAGCAAGTTACTGAACCTCTCTGAGCCTTTCACTTTGCTCATCTGTTAAGTGGAGATAACAATAGGACTGACACTACAGGAATTTTGTGAGTATTAAATATAATATTGCATGTAATATCTCAGGATAGTGTCAGACATAGTAAAGCTCTCACAGATATTAATGATTGGTATCATGAAAATCTACAACTCAAATCCCAGTTTCTGGATTGACTACGAAGTGGGTCCCCTGAGACCCAGTGAGGGAATCAGCTTGAGAAGACCACTTACAGAATCATGGGGTTGGTGGAGTCCTAAGGCCACTCATGAGTTACTTCTTCAGAATCTCTGATAAAAGGGTAACCAGGGACTAATAGGTTTTTACTGTAATTTCCTTGCCTGTTCTTTTCAGAATTATTACCAAATATACCTGGTCATGGAGGGGACTGTGTGATGATAAGTGGATTGGCCACTTATTCTGCTGGATGCCCCTGCTGGTCCTGCCTCTTTATGCTTCATCCTCGACTGTAGTGAATTAAAAAGCTTCCAAGGGAGGAGTTAGCAAAAGGGAAAACCAAGGCTTAATGGTGGGGCAGGGAGAGCAGAGGATGAATGAGAGGAGGCAGGATAGAAATCAGGGGATGGGAAAACAAGAGGAAGATTCAGAGGACATCAAAGGAAAAGGTGACATGGAGGAGACAGGAAGAGGCTGGAAAGGTCAGTGATAGGTATTTCAGGTTCCCAGGGTTAGGCAGATGAAGAAGGGTTAGCCCAGAACTTATGGGGTTTGTGGTTCTCTCTTTCCATCTCTTGGAAGTGAAGTCACTGGCTCAAAGGAGAGCCCAGTGGTGGGGACTATGGTCAAGTTCTGAGTCGACTGTGTGTAGTTTTCCTCTCTTTGTTGACCAAAAATATGTAAGTGCATGATAAACAGCAACAGTGGATTGTTCTTACTATGCAGAGTATAGAGGGAGAGCAACTCTAGGTAACAGTAAAAAGAGGTATCTTTATACTTCATAACACAATCACTTAACATATACAGCACAACACAATCTGAGGATAAGAATTAGGGAATTCTGAATTTCATTTAAAATGATCCTTTTAAGGTCAGGGGAGGAGAGACCAAAAAGCATGATGATTGATGCTATCGTATTCATAAAAACTGAAATGTGAGCAATAAGAACAGGTGAATTTTCAAAAACATCTATTTCCTCTTTAAATTCAAGATAAGGGGGGGCCTCCCCAGTGGCGCAGTGGGTTGAGCACAGCACTGTGAAGCTGTCTGCAGCCTCCTGCCTCGCCCGCTGCTCCCCTCAGCAGTGCATTTCAGTCAGTCTGCCTATTCTGTTCCCTACTCTGTCTCTGGTGAATCCTCTTACTCTCCCATGCCTCTGACCTGCAGCCCAGTTCTTGTATAAATAAATAAAATCTTAAAAAAAAAATAAATTCAAGATGGGTCATTCTGGGCTTAATCTGACCAATTACATCATTTAAGGCTATTATTGCTTTGTTAATTTTTTGTCTGGATGATTGTTCTATCGACATAAGAGATTCCCCACTATTCTATGTTGCTGTCAGTGTCTCCCTTTAGGTCTGTTAATAATTGTTTTATATATTTAGGTGCATATGTTGGATGCATACATGTTTATAACTTACATATCTGCTTGTCGGATGGATCACTTGATCAATATATAGTGTCTGTCTTTGTCTCATGACTTTTTTTGGTCGATAGTCTAATTTATCAAGTGTGAAAATAGCAGTTCTTGAAATACCTTATTGCAGCCTTTCGCTGAGTCTGTGTCTTCAGGTTGATGTGCATTTCTTGCATGTATAATATAGATGCCTCTTACTTTTTAATTCATCCAGCCACTCTGTGACTTTTGATTGGCAAGTTCAGACCCTTTCACTTTGAGGGTGACTATTGATAGGATATTTTGTTGTTGTCTCATAATAGTTTTGTTTTGTTTATGTTTTATTGCTATGCATTCATTGTTACCACCTTGCTCAAAGTTTTCTTTGCTTTGTGGTTTTTTTTTTTTTTTTTTCCTTTCATGTAGATGAACTCCAAAAGCATTTCTTGGAGGGCAGGTCTGGTGGTAGTGAACAACTTTAGGTTTTTTTTTTTTTTTTGGAAACCTTAATTTCTCCATTATAATTGAATGATAATTTTGTAGGGTAAAATATTCTTGCTGGATAGCTTTTATCTTTTAGTATTGTGGTACAATTGTGATATATTGAAAAATAAAGATAAGAAAATCGTACAAATTTGGAATGCCAATCACACATTCAGATATACCTAGAAAATTGTTAGGCTAATCAATCAAAATAAATTGCTAATATTTTAGTGATCTTTAGATAGTCAAGTCCTCCAGAATTTCATGAAACCCTTATTTTAGTATAAATTCTGAAATTTAAAGTAAATGGTTTCCTAACAGAAAAAGCTTAAACCAATTCTGAATTATGAGAGGTGATTTCCAAAGCTGAAGTAGATAAAGAGAACGATTTCTCTGTGTCAAAGATGTTAACTGATCAGAGTGTTTTCTCCTATCTTTCATCATGCTGTGTATTCTGTCTTACTCCCTTCTTTAACTGCTGTGTTTTGCTCATCTCCTTTCCCTGCCCGTCTTTTAACCAGTAATGTTAGTGTGCATATAAATATTTGTATTATGGTATTTATTGAGGAAAATTTTATATTTTCCATCAATAATTCTCACAACAAGAAAATTGAATTTTATGTATTTCTTGTAAAGTCATAAATGACATAGTTATTGACTTTAGTGCTAGCCCCTGCCTTTTCTTGTGTTTTGATGGCCACAAGGTGTGCACAACAGGAACAAGGAAGAAGAGGGAACATTGGATTCAGGAGATATGGTGGACAGGGGAACAGGATTTCACCTCTTTCACTTATTTCCAAAGGCCCTCCTGACTTATCAGTAGCAGAGGGGTGATATAACAAGGAAGGCTTTTACCAATCTTCCCCTCTCAAGTATTCTTAATATGCTTTTTAAAACAGGCTGATCTTCTTCTCCTATCAAGTAGTGAGCCACACGGCCTCTGTTATATTGAAACTGCTGAGCTTGATGGGTAAGTTATTAAAGTTCAATAACTAGTTGAATTGACTTTTAATTTATTCAAGAGTAATCACTTTAGAAATAGGACTTAGCTTGAACTTTACATCTTATGCTCCACTTTATTTTCTTGGAAGAAATAGGAGTCTAAATTGCAAAGTCTCTTTGCTGATGACTTAGCAGATATTTTGAAAAGTCTTATCTTTTCTCCTGAAATTATTTTCTCTCAGAAAAAGTGAGTTAGCCATGTATATGTGAACAGTTTTACACAGGCACTCTTTACTGAGTTTTTTTTTTTTTTTAAGAGGCCTTTCTTTCTTTCTTTCTTTTTCTTTCTTTCTTTCTTTCTTTCTTTCTTTCTTTCTCTCTCTTTCTCTTTCTCTTTCTCTTTCTCTTTCTCTTTCTCTTTCTCTTTCTCTTTCTCTTTCTCTTTCTCTTTCTCTCTCTCTCTCTCTCTCTTTCTCTCTCTCTTTCTCTCTCTCTCTTTTTCTTTCAAATTTCAAATGATTTACTAAGGAAAACAAGAGCAGTATCCATCAGGAAAGAAGGCAATCTTCTGGAACTGAGACAAATCAAGTTGTTCATAGCAAAGAGAGGAATAATAGATAATTTTTGGTAGTCTTGACTTTTATGTTAATTTAGAATTTAGTATAGACCACAGAACAGTTCTGTTTTAGAGGGTTTGATTTATCTGTCTGGCATAAAAATATTTACTGAATGCTTACACTTTAAAGATACTATACATGTTGTTTAAATGAATTTTATCATTTAAGCCTCACATAGGGACTATGTAAGTCCCATTTTACAGAAAAGACAACCAATGATTAGAGAGACTGAGTAATTTGTCCCCAAATTCTAAAGTTTGGTCTTTGTGATCCTGCCCCTGGTTTGAATATAAGCTAAAATAGTGTTGAGAGAGAAATTTACAGACCTCAATTTATACACTTGAAAAGAGACATTTCAAATAAATAATCTAATACTCTGTCTCAAGGACCCAGAAAATAGTGTAATAAATACAAAGCAAGCAGAAGGAAGGAGATAACATTGAGAAGAGCAGAAATCAATGAACTTGAAAACAGAGAAACAATGAAGTCAATGAAGCAAAGAGGTGGTCTTTATAAATTAATAAAATTAACAAAGCATTAGGAAGACTGCCAAAAACGGAAAGAAACACATATTAGCAGTATCATGAATGAACCAGGGAATATGACTATAGATCCTGGAGATGACAGAAGGATAATAAGGAGGTACTGCAACAACTATATACATAAAAATTTAGCAACATAGATGAAATAGATCACTTTGTTGAGAAGCAATCACAACTAGCCCAATATGAAATAGATAATGGTCCTATCAATATTAAGAAAATTGCATTCAGGTGTAAAGCATAAAATAATAATACTTTTAGAGAAAAACATAGGAGAAAAATTTTGAGACATTGAGCTAATCAAGACTTGACACAAGAAGCATCATCTATAAAGGAAAACTTTGATAAGTTGGACTTCATAAATTAGAAAAATTTGCTTTGCAAGAAACTCTTACAAATGAGGAGAAAATACTTGCAAGCCATCTCTCTGAAAAGACTTGTATCTTGAATATATAAAAAGTCCTCAAAATTTGACAGTGAAACAAAAAATTCAATTAGAAAATTAGAAAATGACATGAGCAGCCATTTTACCAGAGGATAGCTCTAGACAGCAAATAAGCATATGAAAAGAGGTTCAGTATCATTAAGGAAATTAAAATTGAAACCACAATGAAATATCATTATATACCTATCAGAATGACTAAAATAAAAGATAGTGACAAGTCCAAATGCTCTCAAGGATGTGGAAAAGGAAGATCAGTTACACAGTTGGCGGTGGGAATATAAAATGCTACAGTGACTCTGGAAAACAATTTGGCTGTTTCTAAAAAACTAAACATACAGCTACCATATAACCCAGCAATTTTATTCCTAAACATTGAACCTACTCCAGTGGGAGGTTATATAAAAAGTAAGTACACAAATGCTTAGGTCAGCTTTCTTTGTAACTTATATGACTGTCAACAAGTGAATGGTTGATAAACTATTGTACATCCGTATCATGGAACATTACTGAGCAATAAACAGGAATGAACTATTTGATACATGCAAGAGCCTGGGTGAGTCATCAGATAATTATGTTGAATTTTAAAAAAGCCAATCTTCAAAGGTCACATATTATGATTCTGTTTTTTTAACATTTTTTTGAATGGCAAGATTAAGAAAATGGAGAACAGATTAGTGGTTTCCAGGAATTAAAGATAGAGTGGAGGTGGAGCAGGGGCAGAAAAGTGAGTGTGACTACAAGGGACAACCTGAGTCATCCTTGTGGTGCTGGGAAATGTTCTGTATCTGACTGTTTCAATGTCAGAATGCTGCCTATGATATGATATTGTACATGGTTTTGTAAGATGTTGCTTTTGGGAAAACTGAGCAAATGACACAAAGGATCTTTTCCGTATTTTTTTTATGCTGAAATAATTTTGCAGATTAACAAGATGCTGAGGTAAATAAGAATACACCTGGCAATGAAAGTATTAATTATGAGTCTTGATTCTATGTAATCAATAAGTTATTTCTGTGATTATTTTCCCCTATAGTTTTCATATCTGAAGGTGGAGGTGAGATATTGGAGAGAATCCTAAAGACTTAACTTAAAAAGATAGAAGATAAACTGTACCATACATTGCATACAGAGCAGAGTGAATGAATGTAAACTGTTTATCCTGGTTAGTGTGATTGACTGTTCAATTATTGGAAAGTTTATTTAAATACACGGACATTGTTCCTTTGGTGTCTACAGCACTGCTTTCACGCTTACCCATCAAGTTCAGCTTAATTTCTGCTTCAGCTATGAAGTTCTTCTTGACTGTCAGAAGTCCTACTGATTTCTGCCTCCTAGGAACTGGTAGATTCTAATCAATGAGATTAATTTTAACAAAGCAATCTTACCCATCTTAGTGTTTTCTGCTGAAAGCTATTTGACCTAGATGGGAATGAACATTTCCTGAGCTGGGTTCATATTGTCCTAACATTGTTGTGAAACTCATTTACAGAAAGTTTGGATCAAGTGCTCTCTCGG
This sequence comes from Talpa occidentalis, assembly GCF_014898055.3. Taxonomy (NCBI): domain Eukaryota; kingdom Metazoa; phylum Chordata; class Mammalia; order Eulipotyphla; family Talpidae; genus Talpa; species Talpa occidentalis. The sequence goes on along the minus strand of NW_023601104.1, from coordinate 17,951,918 downwards.
CTGCCTGCATCTTGCTTCTCTAAACTCAATTATTTCTTGGTTCTGCATGTACTTCCACACAGTGATATTTGATATTTTTTTCATCTATCACTTTTTTCCCTCAAGAGGACAATAATTTTCTCAGGGCAGCAATGAGTATTATGTGATAAGTATCCATGATACTTGTTGACTTAATGAACTTACTACTAAAATTTTCAGAAAAGAAAGAACTCTGAACTAAGACATTTTCTCTTCAACAACAGTAAAAGATAATTAGGCATGAGAAACAGGCGTGGTAAGCCCTTAAATGCAAGACAGGAATGATGGTCATTGAATCTTTATTGCTACCAGTTCATGAATGCCAGAGAGCCATCTGTTCAATGTATGTGTATTTCTGCCTGGAAGAAGATGACCAGTTCACTATGACCCACTGACTTCCTCTCTGGTTGTATCATTCTAGACTCATGGGATTCTTGGCTTAATTCTCCAAGAAAAAGAAAGCTGCCTTCATTTTCCACTTAAATTTCAGCTACTGTGAAATTAGCCATGACTGTCTTTTGCCAGTAAAACCCATAAGTAGATAGTAGACTCTAGAGTGATAAAGGCCTCCTTTATTTGGCATCTGTGTTGCCATTCCTAATGTGTTTTCTAACTCATGCGTGATGTCTGAGTAAGTTCGAATGAAACCATATTTATTATGTTCTCTGTTCTTTTAAATAACAAAACAGATTACTGTGTTGTTATACAGATGTGTCGTGGGTTGAACGCCAACTCTAGGAGCCTGCAAAGTCTCGCCTGCTTTCCTGAGAGAGTGTGAGAGGTGCGAATGACATTTAAAGGGAGTTTCTTGAATGTTTTGTGTTGGATTTTGCATGGGCTACGCCCGCCTGATTGCTTTGTGCAAGATGTTGCTGGGCTGTTCTGCATAAAAATACATGTCATGTTAATTAATTTCACAGGGAAACGAATCTTAAAGTCCGTCATGCGCTATCAGTTACCTCAGAACTCGGAGCAGAAATTAGCAGACTCGCAAAGTTTGATGGTAAGTATTTAAAACAGACAAACAGAAATCTCTATACCAAAAAATAATGCAGCAAACTAAATCCATCTGAAAACCAATTTAAGGATTTTTTTTCTTTTAATTTGGTGGAAAGACGTAAAATTCTCCAGGCATCAAAGCCTGTAATCTCTTCTCACGCTCAAGACGAAAAAGTTTACCAAGGAGAAAAGGGCTTTATCAGTTCATTGTTTATTTCTTCCCTGTTTTCTCTTCTCTGAATTACATTCCCTCTTGTCCCACAATACACTTCTCTTGCCTGACCTTGGCCTCCCTGGAGCCTTGTGCAGGCTTGCTGAGGATGAATACAGGTCATTCTTACTTCTAGCTCTAGATTTAACCATCCATTCATTCTTGGGTTACATAACAAAAGAGCAAACAGTAGACTGCACACATTATGGAGAAAATAGTCCTGCCTCCTATATATCTCTATCTTGCATCGTGCCTGGTGTAATGTCTTAAAGATAGCAGTGTTCAGGAAGAATATTCCAGTTTATAAACAAATGTTTATAGAAAAAAGTTCTCTAGTTTGAAATTGAAGTCAGCAGCACAGCCAGGAAACTTTGAATGGCCCAAAAATATTTTGATTAGCTTAAAACAAATTGCATATTTTCGACTAAGTAATTTTTTTCAATGAAATTTTACTGTTACATGAATCCAAGAAAAGTAAATTGTGTCCATGAATCAAAATACTTGCTTAAAATACCTCATAGAATAATTATGGAGTCCTAAAAGGGCAACCTAAATATAATTCATCATTACTCATTTCTTTCCTGGCAGAATCATCTGTCTTCCCTTTATCAATCTGCGAGGAAGTAAAAATTCACAATTTTTGTTTTATTTAATGTTACAAAGCAGAAAGTGATATAATTACCAGTTCACCTCCTTTTGTAGATACTTTTACTGATAGCCTACACATTGATTTAGTACCACGCGTCCTTGATATCTTAGTGGCATAAACAGTGATAGCTGAATTCTTGCTCACATCACATTCTGTTGTGGGTTTGGTGGCACACTACATCAGGTAGCCACGGTGCCTAGATTAATGCCCTCTAAGTTCAGCACAGCAAAGCAGGGATGAGCTGAAAGAGACACACTTCTTCCTCACACATTTCATTGATAGCACAAGTCACATGAACTGAACTACTTGCAAGGGAGGCTGGGAAATAACAAGTATAGATATTTGTTGAGTAATAATTGTCTCTCCCATACCCTCTAGGAATTCTGACATTAGATCAGTGCCAGGATAGTGTAGAAAGATCCAGGCTGGAGTAGGTAGATTTCTTATATGGAACAAAAGGAATATGTCCCCCTCTTCAGTGTGATTTCTCATATTCTCAGCCACCCTACACTGTTGACATTCTCTTCTCATAGCCATCTGGTCTACCATCTGGACTATTCCATAACTTACCTATTTCCTACCTTTATTATCTGTTTTCCATCTCTACCTGTTGCAGTGAAAGCTGCACAGGGATCTTTGTTTTGTTCACTGGGAGACACCAAGCTCCTAGAACAATGCTTCGCACACGGTGGTGCTCAATAAATACTTGTTGAGTGAATGAAAACTTGCCGGTGCCATAGGCTCTGCACCAGGTCCTAAGTAAAGAGACAAGGAATGGAGTGTGAAACAGTGTGGTGAGGAGTAAGTTTTCTGATGGGGCTGGTAGGATAAAGCAAGAGTGTTCGGTCCCCTGCTCCTAGAGGGCCAGTGGCTGGAAAAGGGACAACCTGGCATTGTGGTTTTATAATGTCTTTTCTTTAAAATTTTCTAGAGATAAAAACACAAAACTCCAAAATTTAAAACAATCCAAGTGTGGTGCCGCAAGAGAATCCTTCCTCATCTAAAAACCATTCCTTTATTACAGATCAGCTATCCCTAGAGGGTAAAGGACTTGTTAATATATAAAAATAGTCTTTTAAAATACTTTATAAAATTTATTTTTTAAGTGAATTAATATTATTTCTTAGGGGTGGTCTGAATTTACTTTACACAGCATAGGTAACTTACCAAATCTCTAATCTGTAATTGTTTTTCCAAATAAAGTCAAGACAGGGCTCTTTTCAATCATTTACACTTATACTGTGGTCACTTTTCAGAGAACATGTAATGCCAAATTCATGAGGCTGGTATATTTCTGGGCCAAGAACCAAGTTTCTGCTAAATTTGCTCTTTCATTCTTAAATCTTGGGTTGAATTTCAATGTACCTTAACGTTTAAGACATTATAATATTTTGTGAGGTTAGTTTAATTAAAATACGATTTCCTGTTTTCAAGAAAGCATCTGAAGAATGACTGGAAGGATTAAGGAGGAATGAATTAAATGTAATATACAAATTAGATTTTTCCCTGTTAGCAGCCAAATTTAAAGACCAAAATGGTGATGCAAGATATAGTATGGAAAAGTATCTGAAAGAATTGGAACAGTTAACAGACACATAATCCTCCCTACGATCACTCTTACTTTTCTATAGCCTTCAGCTTTTCTTCCATTCTCTTACCAAGTCCTAGTTCACAGGTTTTCATTTCAATCTCTGTCTCTCTGACACACACATTCACATACCCTACACTGTATACACACGTATATATGCACATTTTTCTACCCCATTTCACCAATCCTCTCATACTTTTTTGTCTCATTTTTGCTATTTTCTTTGCATCTTTTTCTCCTATTTATGTTGATTTACTTATTTTTCTCACATATATGTGTCTTTTTCTGTTATTCTCTACTTTCATGCTTTTATCACTCAAATGAATCAGTTTAAATCTCTTCATAAGGACAAGATGCAACAGCATCTTGGAACTTTAAACAGTGGAAATTTAAAGTATCTCCACAGGCATTCTCAGAATTATTTTGATCCCTTTAACCCCTACCCCCATTCTTTTTCTACCTTTTCTTTTAGGCTTCCCTATGTACTTTTGTCATAATGGGGTGGCAATAGATTTCAGGTTTTCCTCTGGTGACCAGAAAAGACTTCCTTGGGTTATGGGAATTAAAACCAGATATTACATCCCTTCGTTTAAATTACAAGTATGGTATTGTTAGGGGGAAAGGATGTCCTGAGATAATCTCATACAGGCTTTGTGGACTCCACCCCCACTCCAGACTAAAGCCATCAGGACATTGGGAAAGACAAATCCCATCACCACCAAGGGGAGGGTGGCTGGGACCTGAGGGTGGAGTTGGGCAGCCAGGTTGGATATAAAAACCAAACACTTGGGCCTTGCTGGCTCTCTGGCTCGCGATCGCTCGCCTCCTGGCTTCACGGCTCCTGGCTGGCGGCCAGCTCTCAGAGCGCCATTTTGGGATTCCTGATCGGCGGATCGGGTAGGACGCATTTAAAACTTTGTCTCCCACTTTTCTCCCAGAGCTGTACATTTCCTCATTTCCCTTTCCGTTGTAAATAAACCTTTTATTAACCTTTCACGTGTGCCTGCAGTAGAGCATTGATAAGTCCTTTTAAGCGCGCGGGTGAGGACCCACAGTCAGGCACCCCGTTTTGTATCGGGGTTGCTCTACAACAGTATCAGCTCTGTTTGCATTTGGGAATGCCCCGCCTCACCATGGCAAGGTTAAGCGATGAGGCAGACACAGGAGGCACTCCCTCTCCCATGCTCTGTCTGTACTAAGTATAGCTTGTAGCTTGTGACTTCTGGGCAAATCTGGGTATGACATTATTTTTGCTTCTAGTTCCCCTGTGGTTTTTCTTCCGAGGCTTGCGAGAATGCTTTCTTTAGCACCAAACTACAGTTTTCTGAGCTTGTAACATAAGTGCACATTGAAAGTGCATGTTCCGTGTATCCAAAGACCTGAGTTTCCCACTCCTATCCCTGGAGACATCTGCACTGGGGGGCTCTCCAATGGGGACACCAAGGGTCAAAGATGAGTGAGAAGGATCTCAGGATGTCTCCTGTAAGGCTCTCTACCTCGCCACTTTTGCCCCTAAACCCAAAGACAGCGTCTTACTAGTGGCCTCCTTAGGAATGGCATAAGCTTCTCTCTTTTCATTCAATCTCCCAGTCACCTGTTCTTGCACTAAGCAAATGTATGTTTAACATGATGCCAGGGGCTTTGCTAAACTTGGGGATATAGTGATTAGTAAGTTGGACTCAGGCTTTGTTTTCAAAGAGTTTATAGCTGAGGGGAGAATCATCTCAGTGTTCATCCCCAAAGATGTCTTTAATTAGGTAAAAGTCCAAAGTTCATAGGCCCTAATTGTGGTTTATATATGAACAAGTGTTCACTATATAGGAGGCATTATACTAATTAATTACACACATTATTTAATTAAATCCTTATAGTCATGGGTGGAAGAGATTATTATTATCTCTATAGGCAAGGAATCCAAGACCCAGCTAAGCTGAATAACTTTCCCAACCCCAATGTCACATGGTTACTAAATACGGGAGCCAGAGTATGAACACAGGGCTGTTGGTTGGCTGTTGTATGAGAGGACACTAGACTTAACGAGCAGAAAGCAGCCATGGGGAGTTAGGGTATGATCAAGTCCATCCAGCACTCAGATGACAATATCATATATTTAAACATCAGAATTGAATGTCAGAATCCTTAACAAGAGTTTAGAGAAGAGCTGGTCAAACAGAGAGAAGAGCGCATGCAAAATAGAGTGGGGTTTGGTAGGTAAACACATTTATTTGAAAAGTTCTCATGTAAATATTTTTTACATTTGGGACATCAGGGGCCTCCCCCAGTGGTGCAGCGGTTGAGCACTGGGCTGCGAAGCTGCCTGCAGCCTCTGCAGCACCGGTTCGATCCCCAGCCACCAGCGAGGGTCCCACATGACATGACAGACCTCTCCTGCCGCCCACTGCTCCCCCCAGTAGTGTATTTCTTCGTCAGTCTGTCTGTTCTGCTCCCCGCTCTGGCTCTGGTGAATTTTCTCACCCTCCCTCGCTTCTGACTATACGCAGTGCTTGTATAAATAAATAAAATAAATCTTAAAAAAAAATAAAAAGATATACATTTTGGACATCAGAAAAATACTGATATGTAATGTGAATTTTATAAGAAAGATATGTAACTTGATTTGACATTATAATAAATATAAAAATAGTGGACCTTGATTTTTCATGTTAAAGTCTTACCAGAATCAGACAGTTTTTAAAATGAGTAACTGGAATAGTTGTCGATTAATTCATTTGAAAACTAGACATGCTTATACCTTGGGGAAAGCCCCGGATGTAAATTGTCCAAATGTGTTTAAGAATCTTTTGCATATTGTAACTGGGCTGAGATCTGTGTTTTGCAACTTATGACAAGTTTACATATTTTGTATGACTGTTAATACTGAATTCTGAACCAGGGAAAGGTTGACTCTTTATTTCAGGAATCTTGTGTGTTTTGTGGTCCTTTCTAAAGAATAGCATGTGTCTAATTAAAAAGAAAAGCAAGCATCTCCTTTTGGTTAAAAAGAAAACAAAAATACTTGGTTAGCATCTTATGACTTTTTTTTTTTTTTTTTTTAGCTCACCAGATAGGTTCCCCTTTACCTGGACAGAAGCACAACCCAATAACATAGCTGATGTCTCTGTATAAGACATCGATTCCATGTAAAGATATGAAGAATAGCTTCCTTCTTTACTGCTGGTGTTGATGTGGTGATGATGGGTGGCTGAGGCTTGATGGCTGAGGAGAAAAGAAACTTTGGGTAATTTGAAGGTGACACTTTCCTTCTTAATGAAACATATACTGATCACAATGGCCAGGGCTATAGTGGTGACAATCTTTTAAACTCTAAAATGAGCTTGGCTGTAGAAGCTCTTGAAAAGATGTCTTCATCAATAGATCATTTTTTTAATGAAAGTGTTTCAAGTTAGATAAACAATAAATATTACTAATAATAATATACATAAAGAAAGCCAATTTCTCATGAAAATCATGGACTGCTGGATACTGGGTTCCCTTTTCATGGTAGACTACTAATTTCCATGTTGAGGTAAATACTTTAGTTTGAGAAGGGTTTGAAGTTTGGAATTGACCAACTATACAGCTGAATTCAGAGTGCTAAGGAAGATCCAGAATGAAATCTTGTAGACTTTGTTTTGTATGTGCCTTGATTATTTGGGTGCTTGTAAACTGTATGAATTGCAATCTCTTTCAATCTGTTTGCTTCAAAGGAACAAACAAAAGGGACTAGCTAGTTTGATTATATTTACACTTTATAGTCATGATTTTTTCCCTACTTGTTCTGTTGCCCACTAAAGATGGCTTTGTGTATGAAATAACTGCGTGAGACACCATCTTATTTTTCTGAACGGTTTCTTCATCCATTGTCAAACTGTTCACTGCCTCTCTCTTTCCTGTACAATTTACAAAAGGAAGAAAGGACTTAAAAGAGTTTTCCCTCATCTATTTTATAACTTTCTGGTTCCTTCTAAGGTGCTTTAAGGTTTCCTCCTTTATTCACTGTTCTCAGATCTATTTGCAGCGCCTTAGAGTTAGGCTAACATAAGCCCCCTGGTGCAACATAAGTCCAGTTGTAGCTGGACAATCCTCTTTACTACTATAACCAGGGAAATGTACCCATTTCTTTAATTCATTTTAAATCTTCTCTAATCCCCAGCTCATCTCCCAACATTTCTCTTGAAGACATCTGAAAACCTTCCCATCCATCTCTCTGACATATTTCCTAAGATTCTGCTATGTAAACCGTATGGTGGTTTGTGGAGACACAGATATGAATGACACAGTGCTCCCTTCAGAGGACCTTGTTTACCACTTTGGAAAGAGGCAGAAAAGAAATTGGGACACTTGTGTTTAATTCTAACAATGTTACGGAAGGGGAAGCTGAGTATTTCTGAAGATATAAAAATGTAGTTTGGCTTTGTTCCTGCCATTTTATTTTGACGGGGTCTTCTATTTAGTACTTAAGACACCGGGATCGCATTCGTCGATGAAGGCTGAATTGGGGCTTGGCCTCCAAGCACTGAGGCAGAACCCCTTGGCCTTATTGCCTGTTCCTGTCTAGAACCACACCCTTGGTGTCAGGCCAGAGTGGATAAGCCTTGGGGCCAGGGAGGAGCAAGTCAACATGTTCAAGGCTGTATTTGCCTCCATGTCAGTCTTTGCTTGCGACAATAAAAAATGATCAAATGAGCCTGTTTTTTATATTCCTATTGGCAGGGAGTGTGTATCATGTTGTTTTTGCCCAAAGCACATTTTTTTTTTTTCCTAATTGCCAAGTCTGAAGCCTGAGAAATTGAGTCTTGGGTCAAGAAACTAGACTAAGCCGCAAGGGTTGCTGTCAACCTATTATTTTATGTACGTGTTATTGGTGATACTCAACTCCAGGTTCTGATAGTTCAGGAGTGAACGTTATATGTCAAGAAAAATACATACTAAATTCTTGCCATTTAGAAAAAAATGTCTTCCACAACATAATTGTCCAGACAACTTGGTTTAATTTACCTTTTAGTATCAGCGATAGGCTCTAATAGGAGCAACCCGCAGAATTTAGGCACTTTAATTTGTATAAAAAATGACCTTTTATAGGTTATTTGGCCTCATCCACATTGTCTTGTCAGTATTCTCACTTAGCAGTGATGTCTGGGAAAATGCTAGTGAGTACCCAGGTGGGGGTCTTGAGGTGGTAATTTTGTTAAGCTGGAGAAAAGGAGGAGGAGCTTGGAAAATATGTCCTGAGGGCTTGAATCCCTCATTCTTTTCAGGGTTTTGTTTGTTTTTGTTTTTTTTTGTACAAGATCTACTAAAGCCAGTAATCTGGTTGGTCAAGGAAGATCAGGCTTTGTGAAAACTGCCTGCTGTCACCTGTGTCTAAGAGTTAGGAGAAAGACAGCATCCTAGGAAGAATGGAGCCTATGCTAGTCTCAAAGTTCAGAAGGTGCTTGGGGAGTGGTGCAGAGGTGTGATGCAGAGGTTGTCCAGGTTGACCAGCTCTCCTTCCCTTTCAATCAATGCTAAAGACATGATTTTGTCTTTTTATTTTTAATTTCCAAATGCCACTTTTCACAATCCAACCTTTGACTTCTGATTACATAAATGTATTTTTACTGTTTTTGAAAGAGAGAATTTTGTAGGTTATCTGACTACTGACTCTGCCTTGACATCTGTTTGGATCCACTGACAACAACCTCATTTTTTTTTTCATTCCTTCTCTCTCTTTTCCTTTCTGTTTCCCTCTGTCTTTCAGTTACTCACTATTTATAAAAAATTAACCCCGACTGTTGCAGGGCAAATGTATCTTAATCTAATACTTACATTTTGTGATGGATTCATGCAAGATTATTTCTGGTTTCTTTTTCTATCAAGAAAACCCCCACCCTGAAAGTGCATTTTCTTATTGAAATAATGGAACGAATTGATTTATTGATTTGGAATGGGCACGCTCTTGGTTTGGAATGGGCTTGGAATTTAAAGGAAAAAAAAACAGCAAAAAACTCGAAACATCTTCTGGCCAGTTAGGGGCAAGTTATATGGTGCCTTTGAGAGTCCCCAGAACTCTGAATCTAATCAAGATAAGAAGCATGGAACAGCTGAAAGGAATCACACGCATTCTCAGGCACATGTGGCAAACAAGGCCCAGGTTTCTTAAGGGTACAATAGAGTAGGACCCCCAAAATTCTGAGTATGAGCCTACGAAGACCTGATTATCTGTGCTTGTGAAACTGGAGCTCTGTGCCATGTTGACCTGAGTGATAGTTCATACGAAGCAAAAAGAGACAGATGAGAAATACTTCTAGGACAGTCCTGTTTTGTCTTTGTCATTTGTTTCAAACTAAAGGAGAGAAAAGTAATTTATTTTAAGGTAAAAAAATCCCATGACGCTTGAGGTTTCTGTTCTTCTTGGGACGCTGCAGAAAGGTATGGATTTCCATCCAAAGATGGATTTCCATCTTTGTGCCCTCTGGCTGCTTTTTTCCTAGCACCATCCTGCAGATGTATGACAGAGCTGTCTCAAAGAGAAAGGAAAATGTACTGTGTATTAGAAGTTGGGTGGTAACACAGTACTGTGGACTTGAGGTTTCGAGTCTTAAAGATGTTTGGTTCTTTTTATTTTTATTTTACAGGGGTTGTTGCCTGCGAGGCACCTAACAACAGATTAGATAAATTCACAGGAGTCCTCTCTTGGAAGGACAGCAAGCACTGCCTCGACAACGAGAAGATGATCCTGAGGGGCTGCGTCCTGAGAAACACCAGCTGGTGTTTTGGGATGGTTATCTTTGCAGGTACACCTGATGGCCCGGGGTTGATTCTAGGAGAGTCTTTCCTGAGCTATGTATCAGCAGAGTCTGGGGCTCCTGGGGTGCACAGTCTTGGGTGGGGACCTGCTCTGTGTGTCTGCAATGGGCAGGGGCACCAGGGGATGACACCGCTGCTCTACAAAAAGATTGTGTGGTCCTATTATGTGAGGAAGGTCTGGCATCATCAACTTCTCCTTCAAGGTGTTTGGGCCCTAATTACCTGTGGGGACTAGATACCTACTGCTTGATTTTGGCTTATTTTATCTATCTATCTATCTATCTATCTATCTATCTATCTATCTATCTATCTATCTATGTATTTATTTTTACCCCCATCTTAATCATCCCCATCATTGTCTGTATTAATCTAGCTGTCCTTAAGGTAGGGATTGTGGAATAAAAGCTCCCTACTCTGCTATTAATTTTGTAATTTGCAAAGGTCCAGCAGCCTTTTAAACATTTTTGTAGTTCCTACAACCATACCTGTCTGTATTAATCTAGCTGTCCTTAAGGTAGGGATTGTGGAATAAAAGCTCCCTACTCTGCTATTAATTTTGTAATTTGCAAAGGTCCAGCAGCCTTTTAAACATTTTTGTAGTTCCTACAACCATACCTGTTTATACTTCATAGCTTTTTCTACTGTTTGTCAATAGGATGGTGAATCCTGGGAAGACTAGAAAGGAGGCAAGGTGCTCCTTACTTTTCCTGATTACTTTTCCTGATTACTTTTCCCCTTTCTCTGCTTTATCTCTACAGGTCCAAGGGGGCACTCTCTTGCTAAGGAAGCTTACAGTAGCACCATTTCATACAGCTACTCAAATTGTACTCATGGCTCCAATTGCCAGCCCTTGATTTTTAAAAATCCTGTTTATTGTGACACCAAATTAAGATGTGTTTTGGGCTCGTTGACTGTATGTGCAATCAAAACGGGAATGTTTTTCTTAACTGAGTTTCCTTAACAACAACAAAATGTTCATTAAAGACGCAAAAGTGTTCCAAACCTAAAAAAGTCCTCCAATTCCTCTTAAACATTCTCAGCTGTGGGTGTTAGCCAGTCTGTGGCTGCTTGGGGCATTGCCATTGTCAGGACCTGGGGAATCCCTAGAAATGAGACAGTATATGTGCTTTTATCTAGGGTGAATATGGTTCCATAATTTTCTCGTTAGATACTTTTATCAGGGAAGTAAACCTAGGATTGTGTATTTCCTTGCTTGCTTCTTTCTTGCATTGAGAAAAAGAGAGCTAGCTAATATATCAACTTGCCTTTACCTTTCAATTTAATGAAACAGAATCTTCCTGAAGGTCCTGTGATGCGCAATATCCTCCTGGTTTTCTCCCTGTCATTAAAGAAATGGGGGTGCTTCATCCTAGGAATAGGCAGTAGCCCAAAATTTTGCTTGCATATGTATGATCTTATTTGAAATGACTAATTCAGGCCTATGGTTCAGTGATAGCATGTTTTGCTAGGACAGCTGCTATGAGCCACTCAGCGGCCAAGTTTTTCTTCATAAAGTTGGCTAATGGGAAAATGTTACTACATGGAAGGATTCTTCCTTCCCTGGTGCTATGTTGAAAGGGTCTCCCTCCAAGGAAGCATAATAGAAAGTTCACAAATTTAGATTGGGCTAATCTGGTTTCAGATTTGTTTACCAGCTGTAGGATATTAAACCTTGGTTATTTAAACTTCCTAAACTGTAGTTTCTTCCACTATAACTTGGGGATAATAATGAGTCCATTAGAGAACCACTGTAAAGACTCAATGAGATAATGCATATGGGAGATGTTTGACAAGTGTTGGTGTTTTTCTTCCTTCTTTGCTGCTCCCTTCTTTCATCATCAATTCAGAGTTTATTGCCTGCTCCACAGGCTGTGAGCTATACTCTCTGGATCTTGGCAAGGGGAAATTAGGGGGATACTCTCTTCTATGGTAATGTGGTCTGGAAGTTCACTTACAGGGACCTGCACGAGGCAGATATTTGTAAAGTGGACCATGCTACGTTGATTTTAGTCTGTGTATAAATATTAATAGAAAGTTTAACTAGAAAACAGTAGGCAGAGGAATTAGTGGTTGGTTTTGTTAGCGTCAGATTTGAACAGATGGGTGTTTGAAGTCCCCTAAGTCTTGAGACATTTCCTTTGGAGAACTAGTTTTAAGTGAACAACTAGCTGTTATGAAAATTAGTCAAAATGAATTAAATCTCTTTTTGTGTTTATAGTTACCATTAAGGATTGTGCAAGGAATATAGTTGACCTACCATTGAAGGATTGTGTAAGAACTATAGTTGATCTACCATTAAGGATTGTGCAAGGAATATAGTTGACACAGACATGATTTAATTTACAAATCTATAATTTATGAGGGTCTAATATGTATTAACAGCTAGGTCATACCTCCCTGGTAGTAGTATTTCCTTTGTCCTCAAGAAAGGATAAAGTCTTATTTCTGAGGGTAGAAGTCTTGTTCATTTAAGGAGTCCATAGGAGTCAGTGCCATCTTGGTGTATACTAGGCTTTTGTGCTTGATATCTTCCATTTGCCTCATAAATCTACTCTCTTTTCTTCCTACTCATCTTTCTACCTTGGAAAGCTGACTTGTGTGGTTTTCATTAACAGGTTTCCTTGAACTTTGATTTCTAAGTTGGTTCTATTATTGGAATCCATGAGAAGAGATTAAAGGGAAAAAGAAGACTGAGGTCAAGATATTATTTCCCCAGGCTGCCTCCTTGTATGGTCACTTCAGACTGGTTCAACAAAAGAGCAGTCTTCCTCTGAAGGATGCAAATTCTACATCTCTCTCTTTCTTAGTATCCAATAACCACACCCACCCACCATCCCTCCCTTCTGACTTATGTGAAGAAACATCTAGATTGCCACCAAGTCCTTGGTTACTGTACTAACCCTTTGTTTTTCCATAGTTAAACTTACAATTCTGTGAATTAATCTCCCTCCATTTATCCTTGTCCCATGCATCATCTACTTCTTTTTACAACTCTGAATGAGTCAGTCTTCAATACACATTTATGAAGTCAGGAAATTAATTAATTGACTATTTCATATGGTTTTAAAAATATTAAAACTCTTCTAGTAAGAACTTTAGACTTAGATATATTCAGGTTCAAATTCTGACTCTCACACTTACTAAAGAAATCTCAGTAAGTTACTTGAGTTCTTTAGCCCTCAGTTTCATCTTTAGTGAAGTATAAGGATAAAAGCATTTTTTCCCAGTTTTAAACATTAGCTGAGACAATAGAGAAACAGTATATATGCACATTGCCTGAGATATGCAGATTAATGAATTAAGTCATTAGGCAATTATTTGTTACAGGCCTACTGTGTGCCAGGCACTGGGCTAGTTAACTCATTTATTATTAAGAATTCAACAAAAACAAATACAGGTCCTTCACAAGAGTGAAACGACTGGTAGGAAACAGATAGACTTGTGGGAAGGATAGACATTAATCTCCTATAATTATAGTAGTGAATACATAGTCTTAAACTTAGCTAAATGTTTTGAAGAAAAAGAACACTGACTCACAAGAGTATATAATGAAGGAGTGTGAAGGGAAACAAAAGCAAACTGAAAGACTCATCATAAGTAAAGGCCCTAGGGTACGAGTGACCACAGTGAGATTTTTTAAAAACAGACAAACAAGCAAATTTAAACAAGGGCAGTGTAGACCATGGAAACCTTGGAGGAGAGGAATGGACATGTCACTGGAGACATGGGTAGGAGCTGAGCCATGCAAGACTTTGTGTTCTGTATCTAGAAGTTTGATCTTTATCCTAAGAGCATTGGGAAGCCATTGCAAATTTTCCAAACAGGTGATGAGTATGCATGTGTTAAATCTGATAGCTCTACTCTTCCCTATATTGTTAAGTTAGTAAATAGATAGCAGATTCTGGGGAGAGTATAAGATTGGGGAGGGTGTGGGGAAGGAGGAAAATTATTGAATGGAATTGGTACCAGAGTGGAAGTAAAGAGAGAATTATTAGGCTTTTATTATGGAAAGTTGAGAGATGATGGTTCTTTGGATGGGGGAAGTCATGGAGATAGACTAGACTCCTTGGTTTCTCCCAGCTTTCACACATGGACTGAGAGTGGGGCCATTCACAAAGACAAATAACATTGGAGGGAGGTCACAATCTGGGCAGAGGAACTTGAGGGGTTTAGAAAGATCCAGGAGGAGTCTGGATGTCACATAGGTATTAAATAAATGGGTTTAAAATATATGGGTTTAGAGCTCAGAGGAGCATTGAGAGCTGGAGATAGACATCTGTCCTATAGATGGTACCTGGATTTCTGGTCTTAAGTGAGATTTCCCAGAGTGGATGGATTGAGAAAGAAGAGAGGATAGCCAATTTTGAGTCTTAAGGAATTCCAGTATTTAGTGACTGGATAGAGAGGGATGAGCTTCATGGGATATAAAGAAGGAGCTAACCAAGAGGTAGAAGGAAAAGCAGGAGAACGTTGTAACTCAGAGGGAAGAGTGTCACAAAAGTAGAATAGTCAACAGTGTCAAAGGTTTCAGAGACATTAGAGAAGATATGGACGATACTAATAATACCAGATTTGTTTTGGTGGAATGATTGACCCAGAAACTAGGTCGAATAATGAGTCAGAGATGAGGAAATAGGAACAGTTGAATATAGAAAAAATTTCAAAATCTGTGTATATGAGAAGAAGAGATGTGTATATTAGCATCTGTAAATATATTTAAATAAATGCTTAAAAAGCCCATTAAGGGAAAAATTTGCTGGTGTATATGTTTGGATGCTTCACGAAAGTAAATTTCTAGCATAGAACTGTCAATGTTTCAGCATGTAGCAATCAAAAACTTTATATGCTTGTTGTGATCTTTATTATAAAAGAAACCTTTCCCATTCTCAATGTCCTTATGATTTTAATAACTGATTCAGAGAAACTGTGGGTCGTTTCCTTTACACAGCTGTGGCTGGGAAGAATACACTGGGGCACAATTTCCAACTCAAGACTATGGATTGTTAGGAGATCCCAATCATATTTAATTGCCCCCCAATTCACTTTGTCTTTTAGGTAAATGAAAATCTTTTAAAGAGGTACTGGTCCTCCCTGAATTTCAGGATGACTTATAGTTTCATGTGTCCCTCTCTTCTCTTCTATCTTTCATTTCCCCTGTTCCCTTGTATTAAATAGGTACATGGATTGAAGTTACTTCTGGTAAATCAGTGTGAGAAGGGACAGTGAAAAAGATATAATTAAAGCTTAAGTGTGTCTATTGAGCATCTTCTCTGTCCCCAAGGAATTTTCTTAACAATATGTTCCAGTATTCTTCTATGTTTTTTTTTTTTAAGATTTATTTATTTATACATACATACTTCTGTAGGCCAGAAGTGTGTGTGTGGAGGTGAGAGGATTCACCAGAGAGAGTGGGGAGCAGAACAGGCAGATTGACTGAAAACACTGCTGAGGGGAGCAGAGTGCAAGTCAGGAGAGGTCTGCTGCGCCATGTGGGTAGCTCTCTGGTGGGCTGGGGATCGAACTCTCCTGCTGCAGAGGCTGCAGATAGCTTCATTGTGCTGTGCTTAACCCCTTGTGCCACCAGGGAGGCCCCTCCAGTATTATTCTTTGTTAATCGTTCAGTAACTTACCTCTAAGTCAGTTAATAATATTCTTATAGAATTACTTGAGCAGGAGATATAGTAAATATATCATAAAATGTTGTATTGTATTTATCTTGAATATGTCTAACACAAGCTTTAAAGTAATTCTTGTCCTAATAAATAGTATATATTCTATACAGTGTGCAGTATATAATAACTGTTTTAATTATTTGTTGATAGACCTTTGAAATTACTCTAGCTTCTTTGCTAAAGATATGCCAAATCTTTTTGGAAAATGGATCCCCAAATTTATTTATTATATTAACTTTCCATTATGACATTATTGATCTGCATTATACTTATTACTGTGTTGTTTTTATCATTTAAAATTATTCCTTACTTTTATTGAGTTCATCTTAAACTGCCTCAAACTACAAGCATGTTCATATACAGATTTTAGAAAATAGCATTTAATCAACCTTTCAGCTGCAAGTTCTTTCTGAATTTCTCTTATTCTAAGGAGAACAGTTTCCAAGGGTGTTGTAAACCACTAATTGTGAATCATGTACAACTTAATTGTCTTTGCTCTTAATAAAAGTGCTATTATTAAAAAAATTGACATATTTTTCCTTTTAGGAACATTTGAAATAAGTAGAAATCAATAATAATAGTAATAATAATAATACATTTCAAAGTTGTTACTTATTTTTTTTTTTCTTTTCAGGTCCTGACACTAAACTAATGCAGAACAGTGGTAAGACAAAGTTTAAAAGGACAAGCATTGATAGGTTGATGAATACTCTAGTATTGTGGGTAAGTTATAAAATTAGGAAATATCAGTACTCACTGTTATCTTAACATATGTTTCAGAAATCTGTAAATTTCTCCTGTGAAATTTGTGTTTGGGGATTTGCATTTTGGGTCTAATTTGCCCTCTATCTTCTAGATAATAATTTCTCAACCATTGTTAGAATTTCTCATGAGAAATGGGTTAGTGCTTATATTTCAAAGTCTGACAAGTTCCTCTTAGTTGAGGAATTTGCAAGTTCTCAATAGTTGAGAGATTTGTTTCTGAAAAAACGAAGCATAATTTAAAAACTAGTTTTGGGGTTTCTTTTTTTGGTCTTATTTTTCCTTGCTTATTTCCTCTCTACACAGTTTATGGAGAATATTGGCTTCATAGGTGAATGACTTGTAGTTCCATAGACCTCCACCCAGAAACAGAAGGTCTCATGCTTGACTTACTCATCTGCCTTCTCTATGGAATTAATACTTTTTGAGCAAGGCTTCCTGCCTTTTAAAGTAGGCCCTGAAAATTATGTAGCTGATTCTGCTGGTGAATCCTCTGAAGTTCAAGTCACAGTTCTCTTTCATGAAGATGTCTAAACCCCCTATCCATGTTTATCTTTCCTCTGAAATTATATCAATAATATTTAATAATTTATCACTTGTTTACAAAAAAACTCAAGCATTGATTGTATCCTATCCTTGTCAGTTAATCTTGTCACCTCATAATATCAATCTGTTGTTATTTGACTTTTTATGCAAAAGTGTTTTTCTTCCTTATATGGGGGTTAAGTTTGAAGACAGTGACTCAGAACCATGTTTATACCTGCCCCATCACAGGCTTATTTTTTTTAAAAAATATATTTTATATAATTCTTACATCATTTTTCATTTTTTAAATTTAAATTTTATTTTTATTTATTTATTTATTTTTTTTTTTTTAATAGAGGCATGCTTTATTTATTTGTTTGCTGGTTTCTTTGTTTGTTTTGTTTATACATGCACTGGGTACAGTCAGAAGCGCGGGAGGGCGAGAGAATTCACCAGAGCCAGAGCGGGGAGCAGAGCAGGCAGAAGGACCGAAGTACACTGCTGAGGGGAGCAGCGGGCGGCAGGAGAGGTCTGCGCGCCATGTGGGACCCTCCTCCGGTGGCCGGGGAGCAGCCGGGGATCGAACCGGCGCCGTAGAGGCCGCGCGCAGCTTCGCAACCCAGCGCTCAACCGCTGCGCCACCGGGGAGGCCCTAAATTTTATTTTTATATTCCCCATACAATTACTTTATTTTGACCCCAACCCTCCTTTCCCCACCCCCCACTTCCCACAGAGTGTCTCTGGTTCATAATTGTTTGTTGATTTTGATATTTTCTTTCTTATAGTTATTCTTTTTCCTGGACCCTTAATTAGGTTTTCTAGATTCCTGCTATGAGTGAGACCATCCGGTATTTTTCTTTTTCTTTCTGGCTTATTTCGCTGAGCATGATCCCTTCCAGCGCAATCCATGTTGCTGCAAATTGCATGTGTTTATCTTTTTTGATTGCTGAGTAATATTCCATGGTATATATGGACCACATCTTCTTGATCCAGTCATCTATTTTTGGGCATTTGGGTTGTTTCCAAAGCTTAGCTATTGTAAACAGTGCTGCTATAAACATAGGGATGCAGGTGCTCTTTGGAATTGATGTTTCTGTGTCCTTTGGGTAAATACCTAGGAGTGGAATTGCTGGATCATATGGAAGCTCTATGTTTAGTAGGTTGAGAAATCTCCACACAGCTCTCCATAGTGGTTGGACCAGTTTGCACTCCCACCAACAGTGCAGGAGAGTTCCTTTTTCACAGGCTTATTAGAAACAAAATTTGAACTAAATAGATATTTTCTTAATTGGCATGTAATAGTGGAACTCTGAATAAGGAATGAAAGAAAGAAACAAATACCATTAGACACAAAATAATGGCTTCTCTCTGTTATATCATCAGAATCACCCCCAAACCTGAGCTTTGCTCTTGCTCCATCTGTTCTCTTGGGAAAGAGTTCATGGGGTAAAAGGGACAGACCCAAAAGGTGTCAGTGCCCCCCTTCTATTATTCCCAACTTAAATGGCCCTGAGCCCACTTTTAGCTTGCATGGGCATTGTATGTTTCTCTACCAGGAGTAAAATTACTGGTGTGAAGCAGAGATTGTCCCAGCTTTATGTACTAGAAAATAGGATGATCTAGTGGAGGTACTAGAGACAAGTCCATCTTTAAATTCGGCAATTTATTGCCTGATGTCACCAATTGTAATGCTCTTAATGTAGTTGAGTGCACTGTATTTAGGGTATCCGTCATTGAAAGGGTATCATACAGATACCAAGTTCGTAGGATTTAATGGATTCACAAGTCTACTTTTCTCTAATATATAGTTTTCTGAAATACTTTAAACCAGTACTTCCCAACTTTGTCTTTTTATGTACCTGTTTTGTTTATGAGAATAGAAAGGATAAAACAATCCTAAAATTTCTGAATATTCTTTTTTTGGATAAAAACCAAATAGGAGGGAAGTACATTCCTGTTCTCTTGCCCCTCTCCTCCTCAGCAGTGCTGGTCTCTGCTCCTTACTCACGGTGACACCAGCTAAGTCAGCAGAGCAGTGTGGCTAGCGCAGGTCTTACATGCTCACTGAGTGTATGTCCTTCCTTCCTCAGGCTGGAGTTCTGGGCTCATAAGGGCCACCCCTTGCTCCTTGTTGTTTTTTCTACTTTTTATACCTCCACAATGTCAGTTTTTCTAATTAATTGTAATGTAGGAGTCAGCTAAGTTTTTAGGTTGCTTCATTTTTTTTTTAATCTCAAAAGAAATGTATATATGTCATTAAATCTTTCAATTCACCTTTTTGGTTGATCTTTAGTAATTTGTCCAGCAAGCTCAGAGACTTGACTTGATAAGAGACTGAGATAGTTCTATATCAATGTTATTTTCTTCATTGTGCTTTTATGCCTTGGGTGATCATGTGAATTATAATTCAAACAAGGTATAATTTTGGAGGTGAAAGTGAAGGGAACAAGGAACACTATTAATATCACATTATTAGATAATAATGTAAACTGGGGTGGAGCAAGACAAATAACGATTTATGTTCTTCTTGACTCAAGTCATTTAAATGTATGCACATGTGATTTGACGGTACTAACATTGTGACCAGAGTAGTTACATAATTTTTCTCTGCTTCCATTTTATTTTGTTTTGTTTTTGACATATGAAATGTGAAAATATTTTTTCCAATCTCAAGGTCAGTGAGAGAATTAAGGGAGTAATTGTATGTAAAATATTTAGCCAAGTTCTTGACATAAGAATGTTAAAGTTTACTCATATGATTACTGACAAGTTAGGAGAATTTTGCATAACTTGCTTTTCAAATGTCAATTTCTTGGTGTTAGGAGGGTAATTGGATTACATTGATATGTCTAGTTTGGGGTTCAAGTTAACCTTCACCATACTTACGTTCTCATTTCAGATTTTTGGATTTCTGGTATGCTTGGGGATTATTCTTGCAATAGGAAACTCAATCTGGGAGAGTGAAGTTGGGGACCAATTCAGAACTTTCCTCTTCTGGAGTGAAGGAAATAAGAACTCTGTGTTCTCAGGATTCTTAACATTCTGGTCATACATTATTATTCTCAACACAGTTGTACCCATTTCATTATATGTGAGGTAAGGTGAGAGTTTATATTTTAGTGTAGTCATTGCATCAAAATTCATCCTTTTGTGAAATCATTTTTGTTGATCTTCACGTTAAAACACTAAGATAGATGTCTTGTACTGTTTATAATCTGCTACATCTGTTACAAATGAGGCAACTAAACTGTTTAATCTGTTTAACTTTTACATTTTAAAATTATAATAAAATGCATTTTAGTTTCTTCTTTATTCAATTCAGTTTCTTAGGAATGTTTTTCTTTGAGATATGGAAACTACAGTGTAATCTCATGCAACTTAATTGTGTTGATGTTGGGTGAAACGGAATATTTGGGGATATCTATTAAGATGGTGTCTCTTGTTACTAGTCTGGCTCTAGATACCTGAATTCAGATTATATTCTACCACTTACTAGTTCCATAAGCTTGGTCAAGTTATCTTGGTCAAGTTTATCTCCCAGTGCCTCAGTTTCCTCATTTTAAAAATGGAGAAAATAGTCACTTTACTTAATAGGATTTTATGAAGAGTAATCAAATGCCAGTAAAGCTCTTAGAAGAATACCTGGAACATTGTACTAATAAAATCTTACTAACTTTACTCACTTTAAGTGAATTGTTCCTAACTTTAAGTGAATACATAAATGAGTTGAAATATAGTTGGTGGTGCTTGTCCACTGTTAAATATGAAGTATGATTCATAACTCCCACTACAATTTGATGTAATTTTTACATTTGGTCTTACAAACTAGCACTAAAATGATCTCTCTTTTGTATAACACACACTTATAAATCTTTCTCTCTATGTATATGTGTGTGTAATAAAGTTTGGAAATTGGCCCTAGGATCTGTACCTGAGTCATTCTTGGTTCTAATCCTATGAAGACAAAGGCAGACAGTCCCAAAGACACTGGAGCCAAGATAGGTCTTGGTTGTTTGACATTCCTCATCACCAGTATTTTAACAATACACAAAATCACCAACTCTAAATCCCCACTAATTTTTACAAGCTTCTTTTTCTCTCTTTCCAAAGTTCTAGCTATGATGAAGCAAGGGAAGTTTAATGCACAAAATCCACCCTTGTTTTGGATAGTGGTCAGGAAATTGAAATGTCAAGTTGTGGGAAATTGACTTGAAGTAGTGGCATGTGGCCACAACACCACAAATTGCTTTGGGCCTTCTGGAACTGTGGTCAAAATGGGCTCTATTTAAACTGTATCCTACTGGCTCATCTTTGATTCTGAGGACCTCTCATGCTTGTATCCAATTATAAAGTCTGTAGTAAGTCCTACTCTTTGCCAGAAGAGCCATGGTCAGCTTTTATAGCTTTCCTTTTATGTTCTAAATGAATAATAAATGCTCATAGTGGCTTAACATCTGCACATATGCAGTTTCATATGTCCTCCTGAAGGAAGATTATTCTGTATAGACTCTTTCTTTGAAGTCCATTGGTGTTTTTCATTTAATGATTTGAAAGTTTGTTTTTCAAAAACCAAGGCTAGATTCCCAGGTTAGTATTTTCTCCCCATTTAATGTGCCCCCTGCCGTGGTCAACAGAAAAACTGGAATGGTCCAAACAGGTTTTGAACTATTGATCTTGGGTCCTGGTATAAACAGCCATGTGATCCTGGAGACGTGGCTTTTCTGGGCCTTCGTTTGCCCATGAAATATGTGCTGCTCAATAAAATGAGAGGATTAGAAATAGTTTCTGAGTTTCCTTCTGCTCCAGATCTGCCATCTTACCTTTAGACAGCATTTTACATTTCATTACAGTTCTTGCACATGTTTTATCTCATTTATGTCTCCAACAATTTTATGAAGTAGTTATGGCTGAATTTCTTTCCTAAATGAGGTGATTTAATCAGGATCGTGGAGCTAGATTGGAACAGAACCAAGATACAGGCCCAAGTCTTCTGATACTTGACAGTGTTTTTCCTTTACCCCAAAGTAGTGTATGATTTAGCAAAGATATCAAGCAAAGATATCAAGATAAAAATAGAGGCTAGAATTCTCTACCTGTTGTTACTGATGAAGATAAGTGTGAGCTTTTCTCTTACCTAATAAGAATAGTGATAATAATCTGGATTTGTTGATAAAAGCACTTCAGGGGATTCAGGTTGCTTGGTCCAAAATCTGAGAATTAGAGGAAGATCTTTCTTTTCAGAGGAATGATGACTTTCTTCCAAAGCTTCCACTAGACTTGAATAGGTAAAAGAATAAATTAATGACATGTGCCACCTCAGCACAAAATTTCAGAATTTACTTTAGAATGGTTAATTGCACATAAGCAAAGATTTATTTTGGTGTGGGGTATGTCTGTGCTGTCCATTTGTTTATCTGTAGCATTAAAATGTACCCAGGCTACAGTTTTTTAAATGACTTTTAACACATCATCTTAAGAAATGCAGTTGTTGTACTCCCAAGGAACTACTAGACCTTTTGAGTGTTCTTTCCAAAGCCATAGCAACTTATTACCAAGTTGCTTGTTTGCCACAGAATGGGTAGAATCCCAAGCCCCACTCTTTGAGCATTCTGGCAGAAAACACTACGGAGTCTGATTATGCTAACTCTGAGCATTTGTCTCTTCTTCTGCTATTATACAACAAAAGGCTGAATGTTCCACTGTGACTCTTTTAAATCCTCTACAGACTATTTTAAGGTCTAAGGATTTGAATTAATTTAAAAATATTCCATTGGTTAATACTGCAATATGGAAGGATCAAATTCTGTTCTGTTCATTTTGCTTTGAGTTTACAGGGAGCTACTTTACTTTCAGACAAATGAAAGCTTCCAGTGATTTGTACAGTTACTTGCATGCTGACATTCTTATGGCATTCTTAAAGTCAGGTCTGCATTGGCTTAACCAAATGCTTAAATTTTAAATGTCTCTTTTCTTTTTTTTTAATTTAATGAAGTACCATTTATCCTTGATAATATTTAGACAGTATATGATTTTTTCCCTCAGATGTGGTCACCATTTGCTCTCCTACCACCAAAGCACCCATAATCCTCCGCCATAATCCTCCACCATAGTTCATTATGCTCTCTTTTTCCTATCCCATGCCTCAGATATATGGTCAGCATTCAAGGTTTTTTTTTTCTTAATTTAAAAAAAAAACTTTATGCATAGAAGAGCTAGGGTATAGGCCAAGGTGCAGGAGGTGAGCCAATTCACCAGAGACAGAGTGGGGGGCAGAACAGGCAGATTGACTGAAATACACTGCTTAGGGGAGCAGCGGGCGAGACAGGAGAGGTCTGCTGTGCCATATGGGTAGCACCCTGGCCGGGGATCAAACTCGTGCTGCAGTGGCTGCAGATAGCTTCACAGTGTTCAGACTTAACCTCTTGCACCACCAGGGAGGCCCCTCAAGGGTTGGTTTTAATGTTTGTCCTTGTCTGACCCTTTGTTTGGTTTCTCCATTTACCATTTATAAATGACACCATCCAGTATTTATCTTTCTCCTTCTGACTAATTTTGCACACCCAAGTGCTTGAATTCTAATCTTGGTTCTGTGGTAAATTTATTTGTGACACTGAATTGGCCACTTAACCTCACTAAGTGTTCATGTCCTAACTGGTGAAATTAAGCCACAGAGGGTCAAGTTTTCTTCATTGAGCAGTGACTGCCTGTGGCTTGGTGCTGGGCCCATTGTAAGTACTAGTACATTTTGAATAAATGGATGAGGTAATGAAAATAGAATTAGAATATCTAGAAAGAAACATAAAAGGAACTAGGGGCCAGGATACAGAAGAGTAAATCATGACAGGAAAACCTATTAAAAAATATATGCAGAGTATGACTGATTTACTTATATATCATATGATTCTACAAAGTCATAGTGTGATTTTTATTTTGGGTAAAAAAATCTGACAGTTCAAATTTGTTCAAAAACGAACTGCCACCATATCACATTTAGAGAGAGAACTGTAGATATGTCATATACTTACAGAGCAAGAGGCTAGAATTGAATACCTAGAAAGGACTTTATGTGTCATCTACTTCAATTCTCTCAATTCATACATTATAAAATTAAGGCTAATTTCCATTCAGATCAGAAATAAGCTATGGGCTTCTGCTATTATCATTGATATTTTATGCTGTTCTGTATGTCTTTGTTAATGTAGTTTGACATGCAACTGGACTATCAGTGAGTAAAGTAAGACATCAAACTGAAAACTGATGTAAACTTATTAGAAAGAAAGTGTAGAGACAATGTGATTATAAACCTCGGCTATCCAAAAGAATAATTCTGTAAAACCCTTAGTAAGATAATATAGTTAAATATCTATTTTGTGGTAATAATCACATTTTTGATATTAAAAAACTTTTCAAATACTAACCTCCTATTGATCAAAAACAGTTAATAGTATTCCATCAATAAAAAGATATAATGGTTAGGAACAAATGTATTAAGCTATGATATGGGCCTATGGAAAAACAAAACAAAACAGAACAAAATTAAAACTCTTCAATAGAAGAGAGACTTTAAAAAATTACATTCCTGGAGTTATCCTTCTGTTTGTATTTAAGTGTTATAAAATATCAGTTCTTTTCAAATAATTAAGAGTTTAACATAGACTTAATAAAAATTCCAAATAAGTGTTATGAACTAGCTGATACCTTGATTCTAAGGAATATTTAGATGAATCAGGAAGAATAAATGAGTTATTAAACTAAGGATTTTTGAAAAAGAGGAGAAATTCTCTTATCTCTTCTCATTAAGGGACTAAAATGAAAATCCTAATACAGATTCTAATGAGGAAAATAATTTATATGTGACATAGAAACATTCCAACACAGCGGAGAAAATTTCACTAAAGAAAATGGTGATAAAAAAATGTTCTGTTTGTAAAAATTGTAATTAACTTCTCATATGTACATCATACTTCAAAAAATTCTATTTGTGATAAATATATGGAAAATCAATAAAGAACTAGAAGAAAAATACAGATATTTGCAATATGTAATTTTGCATATTGTAATTTTGAAGATATGTAAAATTTGCAAATATCTAATTTTGGCATAGGTTAGGCCTAGGCCAAAGTGAATTCCCCAAGGAGAAACTATAAATAAGAATTATAAGTTATTGATATATTTGATTGATTATAAAGAAAAAAATTCCTTCATGTCAAAAATAATAGAAACAAAATTAACAGGCAAATGATAAACTGGTGAACATATTTATATATTGTGTGTATATATATATATAATATGTATAAATTATATATGTAAGTTATAAATCTCTATAAGTAATAGACTGGTGTATTATTAGGAAATATAAAATGGGCAGATAACACAATTAGATAATTCCTAGAAAGAAATACCACTGTCCAATAAAACTTGAAAATAATGATCAATTCATTGATAAGAAAAGAAATGCAGTAAAAAGAAATGAGATGCTGGGGCCTCCCTGTTGGTGCAAGGGTTAAGTGTCAGCACTATGAAGCTATCCACAGCCACTGCAGCATGAGTTCAAACCCCAGCCAGGGAGCTGACCCACATGGCAGGGAGACCTCTCCTGTCTCGCCCCACTGCTCCCCTCAGTGTATTTCAGTCAATCTGCCTGTTTTGCTCCCCACTCTGTCTCTGGTGAATCCTATCACCCATCTCTCCACACCTGTGACCTACACCCCAGGTCTTGTATGCATAAATAAATAATTCTTTAAAAAAAATAATGAGATGCTATTTGCTTGGTATATAGTAAAAGGCAATTTTCAGCAACCTAATGGTATAAACTTACATTATTACAACCTTATTTTAAAGTTGATTTGGCTTTATAAATGACAAAGACTGAAATAATTCATACCATTAGCCAAAGAAATTCAACTTCTAGAATTGGAAAATCATAAATCACTGCTAGATTATGGGACAGCTTACTTTTTCTGGTAAATGGGCATAGTAAGGTGAGAACACACCCCTGTTTTCACTGAATATCCATAGTGCTTTGTGAGTGTTTCATGGAGATATTACTTTCTACCTTGTTCGTTAAAAGTGAAGCCACCTCAGATAATGTATTGGAAACTCAACATGTTTCTTTAGGTTAGACATGATCAGTGCCTTTATTAATGGTTTCCCCTAAGACATAGGGGATGCCAAGTGATATACCACAGGATCTCTTCACTTGCCCTCTCTCAGGTAGCTAGAGAACCATGCAGCATCCTCTAACACTTTATGCAGAGCCAGTCTACAGTTCCATGGCACTGCAAGAAAATGACTTTGGAACATTTATGAACAAACTGCGAAGCTTCTGAAGGCCACTAGGACTGAGGACAGAGCATCCACATTTTCTTCTCAACTCTGAAGACTTTGGCAGACTTCTTTCTTTGGCAAAGCCCTGTATGTTCTGACACTGATGGAGTGTTTCTTTCTTTTTCCACTTTAATGGGTGAAAGTGTGGAAGTCATTCGTCTGGGACACAGTTATTTTATAAACTGGGATCAGAAGATGTATTACTCAGGGAAGGCGACACCTGCTGAGGCTCGGACAACCACACTCAATGAGGAACTGGGCCAGATCGAATATGTTTTCTCTGACAAAACGGGCACCCTCACTCAAAACATCATGACTTTAAAAAAATGTTCCATTAATGGAAAAATCTATGGTAAGGGAAACCGTTCCTTTTTCTTAATGGTATTGTTAATACTTCTTAAAATACACAACCCTGTTTTTTCATTAAAAACAAAAAGCAAAGCCACTGCTGGCTTTCTAATTAGTCTGGGCACCACCAACATCTATTGAATAACATAATAGTTGACACCTAATAAATGCTGACTAAATATTAATTTGATGAATGTTAAATAATTTAGATGAAACTTTGGATTTGTTACTATCGATGGGTGGAGGTGGGGTTTATTGGTGTTACTGTTAGATGTTCCTTTTAGTGCTCCAACTTTGTGTCTCTGTTTGGTGGCACTCAGGAGACCCACATCTCAGAGAGATCAAATTCTTTGTTGCCTGATTTATTGCAGTAAAAGCACTTGACATCGCTCTGGAATTGGTGTTAGTGCCTGATTTAATTTCTGAGAATTTATACTGTATTGGGCTACTTTGAGTGGCCAGAAAAGTTAGTCAATTTCCAGTTACTATTTGTATGTTTTTGTTAGGATACAAGCTCTGCAGCTGGATTTTCAGGCATTCTATTTATATGTGTCCCTTGTCACCCTGAGTTTGGACAGTTCGCAGATAATTCTGCTGGAGCACGGATGCTCTGTGGGAGGCTCTTTGTCAGGTTTCTCTGGACTCTCCTCATTTCACTGCACTCAGTCCAATTTCTTAATCAGAAATCTCAGAAGTAAAGGGAATCCAAGAAGGAGAGGGAAACTTTTCCTCTTTTTCCTCATGGGAAACTTTACGCACAGCCAAGTTTTTTAAAGCAATAATTGACATTGAACAAAACTTAGAAATAAAGTTGACTTTTGTACTCACTTTGCAGCCCCATGACCCAGGGCTGCCATGGCTGTCTCATCTCTCCTCTGCCCCCTGCTCCTCTCCAGGCTTCTCTGGTAGAAGACCAGATGATTTTCAGCCTGGACTTGCACAAGCCTGCAGTCACACCATGTATTTCTTATATCACTATTGTAATGCCTGGCAAAAAAAAAAAAATGAAAATTTCCACTTTTTTATTTTGGACATTAATTTTAGAGACTTTCTAAAAATACTGCCTTAACCCAAGGAGCAATTGAAATGGGAAAATTTTAGTAAGCGCATTGGAGATATTTTGAATTCAGAAGAACTTTTGTATTCTTTGCCATGGCAATACATATAATGATGATGATGATGATGATGATACTGCTAGGAAATGATTCTAAAGAAATTATCAAGCATGCATGATTCACTTGTAGAGATGTTAATTCACAGTACTATTTTCAGAAAAGGTCCTTGATTTTCACAATGTACATATCCCAATATCTTTGAAAATTCCAAATTTACAAATCTCACGGTAGCTTATAATTTTACTTATAAAATACAGGAAAATAACTGAATAATTTAAGTAACCTCTTTAGACCATGAATATATATATGCCATTAAAATTTGTAATTCATTTATGATGTCATTAAAATAATTCTTATTAAAGCACCCAAATAATGTTTCAGAATAGCTTTTACTTGTTTTCATACAAGTTACCTTATTTATATATAAAGTGATTTGTTCCTCAAGAGAGCACTAGTTTCATCCAGAGAAAATAACCCCCACAATGGGATGGCAAAATAAACCTTTCTTTCTGAAAACAAAGGACACTCAACTGTTGGTTTGTTAACATCACAACTTCTGTACCACTTCTTTAGGTTTTAAAAAAATGATGGCTCAATCTGTCTTCAAAAGGACCTTCCTCAAAAGGAGCTGGAATGTGGACTCATATTAATCTTCCATAAAAATTTGACACCCCACTCAGATTTACCTGAGCCTTTTCTGACTCAGGACTCTTATTTTGCAGATTTTCAAGTATTCTATTTACATGATAACCTTGTCACACTGATTTTAATTTTTTATTTTCATTTCCATTACTAGACCTATAAATGCACTTTCTTTGTGGAGTTGCATTTTACACAGACACAGTTTTGTTTTGTTGCTATAATTTTATTAGAATTACCAATTTGGGCTAATGACTAGAATATAATCAGGGTGAGTTTAAGATTTAAATACTAAGTGCCTGTTTAGTTTCATTCATTTGCTCAGGGATTCCTGCCACCTGCAGCCATACAGCATTCCAGATGTAGATCTGTGTTCCAGAAAAATAGCAAAGAACTATTTGGCAAGTGTCTTTCCAGTTGGGATTTTGTACAGTGAAAGAAGAGAGACTTGAGTTCAAAAACCCACTCCTGCTGACTTTTTAAGTTTTAGTTTAGTCTTGTCACTTTGAACTCTTCTTCAGTCCCCTCATCCATAAATCAAGAATGAAAATATTCATCTTGCAAGTTCGTTATGAAGTTGAGTGATGGGTCTCCCCGGTGGCGCAGCGGTTGAGCGCTGGATTGCGAAGCTGCCCGCAGCCTCTGCAGGGCCAGTCTGATCCCTGGCTGCTCCGGAGGAGGGTCCTACATGGCGCGCAGACCTCTCCTGCCGCCCGCTGCTCCCCTCAGCAGTGTACTTAGGTCCTTCTGCCTGCTCTGCTCCCCGCTCTGGCTCTGGTGAATTCTCTCACCCTCCCGTGCTTCTGACTGTACCCAGTGCTTGTATAAATAAATAAATAAATCTTAAAAAAAAAAAAAAGAAAATATTTAAAAAAAAAATAAAGTTGAGTGATATTGTAAATGCCTGGCACAGGGTTGATGCAGATAACTCTTTTTTTTTTTTTTTTTTTTTTTTTTTTTTTTTTTTTTTAAATATTAAATTTTATTTTTATATTCCCCCATACAATTGCAAACGCCCCATTCTGACCCAATCCTTCCCCTCCCGCCCCCCACCCCCCAAAAGGTGTCTCTGGTTCATAGTTTTTTGTTGATTTTGATTTTCACTTTCTTATATTCATTTTCCTGGTCCCTTATTTAAGTTTTCTAGATTCCTGCTATGAGTGAGACCATCCGGTATTTTTCTTTTTCTTTTTGGCTTATTTCGCTGAGCATGATCCCTTCCAGTGCCATCCATGTTGCTGCAAATTGCATGTGTTTATCTTTTTTGAATGCTGAGTAATATTCCATGGTATATATGGACCACATCTTCTTGATCCAGTCATCTATTTTTGGGCATTTGGGTTGTTTCCAAAGCTTAGCTATTGTAAACAGTGCTGCTATAAACATAGGAGTGCAGGTGCTCTTTGGAATTGATGTTTCTGTGTCCTTTGGGTAAATACCTAGGAGTGGAATTGCTGGATCATATGGAAGCTCTATGTTTAGTAGGTCCAGAAATCTCCACACAGCTCTCCATAGTGGTTGGACCAGTTTGCACTCCCACCAACAGTGCACAAGAGTTCCTTTTTCTCCACATCCTCGCCAACATTTGTTGTTGCTAGTTTTTTTAATATGTGCCATTCTCACTGGTGTGAGATGGTATCTCATGGTAGTTTTGATTTGCATTTCCCTGATTACAAGTGATGTTGAACATTTTTTCATATGTCTGTTGGCCATTTGCATTTCTTCTTCAGAGAAGTTTCTTTTTAGCTCTTCTGCCCATTTTTTGACTGGATTATTTTCTTTGTTGTTGCTGAGTCTCATCAGCTCTTTGCAGATTTTTGTGATCAGTCCTTTATCATTAGTGTTGGGTGCAAAAATGTTCTCCCAGTTGGTGGGGTTTCTCTTTGTTTTTGTTATTGTCTCTTTTGCTGTGCAGAAGCTCTTTAATTTGATGTAGTCCCAGCTGTTTATCTTTCTCTTCACTATCACTGCTTTGGGTGATGTGTCTGTAAAGATGTCTTTGATGTGCAAATCACGTAGTGTTTCGCCTATATTTCCTTCTATGTATTTTATGGTTTCAGGTCTTATGTCTAGTTCTTTAATCCATTTTGAGTTGATTTTTGTGTATGGTGTGAGGTAGTGGTCAAGCTTCATTCTTTTGCATGTAGCGACCCAGTTTTCCCAGCACCATTTATTGAACAAACTTTCTTTGCTCCAATGCATAGTCTTTGCTCCTTTGTCAAAGATTAGTTGACCATAAATCTGTGGGTTTATTTCTGGATTTTCTATTCGATTCCATTGGTCTGTATGTCTGTTCTTGTTCCAATACCATGCAGTTTTGATGATTATGGCTTTGTAGTATAGTTTGAAGTCTGGGAGTGTGATGCCTCCATTTCCTTCTTTTTTTTTCAGTAGAGCTTTGGCTATTCGGGGTTTTTGGTGATTCCATATGAATTTCATCAATAATTGTTCTATTTCTTTGAAGAATGCCATTGAGATTTTGATTGGAATAGCATTGAATCTGTATATTGCTTTTGGTAGGATGGCCATTTTAATAATGTTTATTCTTCCAATCCATGAGCAGGGGATGTCTTTCCATTTCTTTGTGTCTTCTTCTATTTCTTTTAACAGTGTTTTATAGTTTTCTTTGTATAGGTCCTTTACCTCTTTTGTTAGATTTATTCCCAAATATTTGATTTTTTTTGTTTCGATAATAAAAGGGGTGGTTTTTTTGATTTCTTCTTCTTCAGATTTATTGTTTGTGTATAGGAAGGCTACTGACTTTTGCGTGTTGATTTTGTATCCTGCCACTTTACTGAATTGATTGATGAGTTGAATTAGTTTTTCTGTGGAGATTTTGGGGTTCTCTATGTATATTATCATATCATCTGCAAATAGTGATAGTTTGACTTCTTCTTTTCCTATTTGGATTCCTTGGATGTCTTTCTCTTGTCTTATTGCTCTGGCTAGGACTTCCAGTATTATATTGAAAAGCAGTGGTGAGAGTGGACATCCTTGTCTTGTTCCAGATCTTAATGGAATTGCTTTCAGCTTTTCACCATTGAGAATGATACTGGCTGTTGGCTTGTCATAGATGGCCTTT
The DNA here is from genome assembly GCF_014898055.3 of Talpa occidentalis. Classification (NCBI taxonomy): domain Eukaryota; kingdom Metazoa; phylum Chordata; class Mammalia; order Eulipotyphla; family Talpidae; genus Talpa; species Talpa occidentalis. The sequence continues at coordinate 17,920,194 of NW_023601104.1, read as the reverse complement.
ATGATGTTGAGGTATGTTCCTTGTATCCCAAGAATTTCAAGGGCTTTTATCATGAATGGGTGTTGCACTTTGTCGAAAGCTTTCTCAGCATCTATTGATATTATCATATGGTTTTTATATTTCTTTTTGTTGATGTGTTGGATAACGTTGATTGATTTTCGGATGTTAAACCATCCTTGTGCCCCTGGAATGAATCCAACTTGGTCGTGGTGAATTATCTTATGGATACATTGTTGGATTCTGATAGCTAAAATTTTATTGAGGATTTTTGCATCAGTGTTCATTAGGGAGATTGGCCTATAGTTTTCCTTTTTTGTGTTGTCCTTATTCGGTTTTGGTATTAGTGTAATATTGGCTTCATAGAACGTGTTTGGTATTGTCCCTTCCTTCTCAATTTTTTGGAAGAGTTTGTGAAGGATAGGCACTAATTCGTCTCTGAATGTTTGGTAGAATTCATTTGTAAATCCATCAGGCCCTGGGCTTTTGTTTTTGGGGAGGTTTTTAATTACCATTTCAATTTCGCTGCTTGTAATTGGTCTGTTTAGGTGTTCTATTTCTTCTTTATCTAGCTTTGGGTGATTGTAGAGTTGTAGGAATTTGTCCATCTCCTCTAGATTGTTGAACTTGTTTCCATATAACTGTTCATAGTAGTTGCTGATTATTCTTTTGATTTCTGCTGTGTCCGTTGTGATTTCTCCTCTTTCATTTATGATTCTGTGTATTTGTGCTTTCTCCCTTTTTCCTTTGTGAGCCTGGCTAGGGGTTTGTCTATTTTATTTATTTTTTCAAAGAACCAGCTCTTGGTTTCATTGATCTTTTGGATTGTTTTTTTAGTTTCAATTTCATTTATTTCTGCTTTGGTTTTTATTATTTCTTTTCTTCTACTGGTTCTGGGGTTTTTTTGTTGTTCTTTTTCTAGATCTTTGAGCTTCGAGATTAGGTTGTTTCTTTGAGTTCTTTCTTGTTTTTTGATGTGAGCTTCTATTGCTATATATTTTCCTCTTATTACTGCTTTTGCTGCATCCCATACATTTAGGATATTGGTGTCCTCCTTGTCATTCAATTCAAAGAATTTTTTAATTTCTTCTTTGATCTCCTCGTTAGTCCAGTGGTCTTCCAGTAGTGTGGCTTTTAATCTCCATGAGGTAGGATAGTTCCTTGCCTTCTTTTTATGATTTATTTCTAGTTTGATGCCTTCGTGGTCAGAAAAGATGGTTGGTATGATTTCAATCTTGGTGTATCTGTTGATGTTTGTCTTGTGCCCCAGTATGTGATCGATCCTGGAGAATGATCCGTGTGCGCTTGAGAAAAATGTGTACTCCGTTTTTTTTGGGTTTAGTGTTCTATAGATGTCTGTTAAGCCCAAATGCTCTAGGTCCTTATTTAGAGCTTTAGTTTCTTTACTTATTTTTTGTCTTGTTGATCTATCCATTGTTGATAGTGGTGTGTTGAAGTCTCCCACTACATATGTGTTTTCTCTGATGTCTGTTTTCAGAGAGGACAACAGTTGTCTGATATATTTTGGTGCTCTTTCGTTTGGTGAGTATATGTTAATGAGTGTTATTTCTTCTTGAAGTATTGTCCCCTTAATCATAATGTAGTGACCATTGGGGTCTCTTTTTATTTTTTTGAGTTTGAAGTCTGTTTTATCTGATATAAGTATAGCTGTTCCTGCTTTCTTTTTGGCCCATTTGCTTGTAGGATTGTTTTCCATCCTTTGACTTTGAGCCTATTTTTATCTTTTGTAGCTAAATGTGTTTCCTGGAGACAGCAAAAGGTTGGGTTTTGTTTCTTAATCCAGGCTGCAACTCTGTGTCTTTTTATTGAAGAGTTTAGTCCATTTACATTTAGAGTTAATATTGATATGTTAGCATCTGTATTTGCCATTATGTTTGTCTTTCCTTTATTTATTTATTCTTTTAATAACTTTTTTTTTTCTTTTTTGGTCTTCTTTCGTTGTTATTCGTCCCTCTGAGGTTCTGGCTTTAGGATTCCTTGTAGTATTTTTTGGAGTGGGGGTTTAGTCGCAATGAAATTCCGGAGTTTCTCTTTGTCTGGGAAGGTCCATATTCTTTCTTCATGGAGGAAAGAGAGCTTTGCGGGATAGAGTATTCTTGGTTGGCATCTGTTTTCTTGGAGTCTGTTGACTATGTCCCTCCACTCTCTCCTTGCCCGTAGTGTTTCTTCAGAGAAGTCTGATGTCAGCCTGATTGGTTTTCCTTTGAATGTTATCTGTTTCTTCCCTCTTGTCAGCTTCATTATTTTTTCCTTGTCCTGGATTCTTGGGAGCTTTACTATTATGTGTCTTGCTGTGTTTTTCCTTTCGTCATGGAAGTTTGGTGTTCTTCTTGCTTCTTGTATATCAATTTTCAGCTCCTTCTTCTCATTTGGGAAGTTCTCTTCAATTATATCCATGAATATTTTCTCTGTTCCTACATCTCTCTCCTCTCCTTCTGGAATTCCTATAACTCTTATATTTCCTTTCCTCATGGAGTCAGATAGTTCCCGAAGTCTTTCTTCATTCTTTTTCCTTCGTACTTCTCTTTCCTTTTCTGTTTTGGTTCTTTTTATTTCTGTGTCTTCAAGATTACTTATTCGTTCTTCCATTTCATCTATTCTGCTTTCATTGCTTTTCCCAGAGTTCTTTAGTTCCTCCATTAATTCTTTGATCTCCTGCATTTCTCTTACTTCCCTCTTTAGGGACTCAATTTCCTTCTTCTGATCTATCACTTTTTTAATCATGGCAATTTTAAATTCTCTTTCTGGAAGGCTCAGAAGTTCTTCCAAGTTGCTGTCGTTGCAATCTGGGGAGTGGTTTTCTTTTTGTGGTGTGCTTCTTTCCTGAGGAGTTTTTAGGTTGCGTGTGGTTCTTCTACTCCCTACTGTCTGTTTTCTAATTTGTCGTATGCGTTGGGACACTGTGTTGCTCGGACTGACTGACATCTTGGGTGAACTTCTCCGCTCCCCTCTGGCTCTTCCAGGAGCCATCTCTGTCTTCTGGGGGAGCTTTCTGCTGGTTTTAGGCAGTTTTTACTTAAGAAATGTCCCTGTTCTCAAATGGCGAAGCGGGATGCAGTCCCTGCGCCTCCGGTTTCAGGCACACTCTTCTGCGCACCCGGTCTGCCCCGGACGTGGGTGCCTGCTCCCTCTGTGGGCTCAGACTGCTGGTCGGAAGGGGCCTGGCGTGGAATAACTTCCCGGCTGGCCACTGGGTCCTCCAGAAACCTTCTGCCCTTTTCAAGCAGTCTTAAGAAATGTCCTGTTTTATAGGGTGTTAGTGACTTTTTTTCCTGGTCGCTAGGTGGCGCCAGAGATCTCTCCTATTGTCCTTGGGGGGCTGTTTTTCGCCTCCCCCCACCCCGTGGGACAGAGAACAGAGCGGGAATGGTAGGGTACACCTCAACAGCTTTGGGGTGCTGTGTCTGCCTTGTGCCCCACCGTCGTGGAGAACCCACGCCCCGAATTTTCGTGCCCCGGGTCTCAGTTCAAAGCCCTCAGTTCCAGGACGCGGGCTGTAGCCCAGTTCAGTGGCGCGGGAATGGCGCCTTTTGCACAGCTCCCGTGCCTGGGCGCCTGGTTCCTGCTCACTCAGGGAGGGACCTTCACCTCAGTGAGGACCTCCGTGCGTCTCCCCGCAAGCCTAGGTCGCAGGCGCGGGGACCTGGGCAGCCGCGATCCAGGTCTGCACTTGCTTTTCAAGCTCCCCGAGCGCGCCGCGTTTCCGCGCCAGCTTACCGGCAGCCCGGGCTGTGTGCGCGTCTCCCGGGGTCTTTGTTCTTCTCTAATGGCGCCAGGAGCCGTTCGCAGATAACTCTTATAACCACAAGAATTATAGTCTGGGCAAATAGTATTAGACTTCAAATGCCAAGCAAAAATTAGGAAAATCTTAAAGGTCTCCAAGTGGGAAAAAAACTAAAATAAATTATGCTACCTGAGCCATTATTGAACTAGTTAAAATTATGTGGAATTTATATAAAGTTATGATGAATATATATAAACATGCATCCCCCCACTCCATAAAATCAATCCCCTCCAAATAACTGTACAAATACTAGGTTTTATGTTTTGAGGGGTGGGACTATTAATAATTTTTATTTTCTACTATAAACATCTATATATTCAAATGTTTCTATACTAAACGCACACCAGCTTTATACTAAGTAAAGTTATTTTTAAGTATCTGGCATATTGGTGGCTATGTTTTTTGCTACAGAAGGCACTGACTTTGTTTTGACCTTGATATTGCACAGATGTAACTGGCACAAACCAAAATAGACAAAGATGTACAAGCTGAACTCTAGCATTAGTGAGAAGTGGTCTGTCTATATAATTTTGAATTCCCAAACAGTGGAGATAAAGTGGAAGACAAAAATTTGCCTTTTGCAAAGATCATAATTAATGTGATAACAGAATGACAAAGTTTTATAGAAAACACCATTGTATGCTTCATATTTTGTTTTAACGCATACTGCACTTGAGTTCCACTTGGGTAAACATGACTTTCTCTTTGTGTTGATTGCCATGTCTAGAGTTACAGTTTGAAATCACTCCTAAAATGTCTACATTTGAGCTCATAATGTCAACAAGTAATGGTGCTTTAATAAATAAGAATAGTCCTCAAAACTAAAAGTCTGAATCTGGGCTCAATTTTATTTAATTCTCAATTTTTTTTTTTTTTTCAGCAGGTGAAGCAGAGGATGACCTGGGTCTGAAAACAAACATGACTAAGGTATGGAGGTGATTAATTTCATTCTTATTTGAGAAAATTAAAATAAATTATTAAAAAAAGTAATGTACCACTGTCCATTAGATTTCCACCATCCTTGCTCTCACCCATCACAATCTCCTGTTCTGGTAACCTCAGTTCTGTTGTTGATGTCCATTGGTTTCTATTTATTTTGTTTTGTCAGTTCATCTGCTTGTTTCCTAATATTGCACATATAAATGAATCATCCAATATTTGACTTATTTCATTTTGCATAATCCCTTCAAGTTCCTTCCATTTTGCTGCAAATGATAAAATTTTATTTTTTTTAAAAAAGCTGAATAGTATTCTCTTGTGTACATATACCACATCTTGTTTATCCAATGATCTTTCATTGGCTTCCATATCTTAGCTCTCGTGAATAATCCATATTTTAGCTGCAGTAAATAGAGAGGTGAATATAACTCTTTGAGTAAATGATTCTTCAGACAGATTGCTCAATTATATGGTAATTGCCACCAATAGTGTATAAAAGTTCCTTTTTCCTCACACCTTGGTCAACACTTGTTGCTATAAACATTTGTTGTAAGCCATTCTCATGGATGTGAAATGATATTTCATTGTGGTTTGTAATTGATTTGTGTATATATACTTACATATAATTTATTACATTGTTATAGCTTCTTTTGTCTCTTTGGACAGTGTTTGACTTAAAGTCCACATTTTTCTGATGTATTCTCATCAAGTTACTATTTGTATACCATTTACCATTATCATTTCCTTTTTCAGACTATATCTTTCTTCTGATTCAGGATTTGTATTGGTATGTGATTAGTTATCACTGTGCATTATCTAGTTGAAATAGGCTAAGAATCTTTTTCTCTGCTAACCCAGAGTCATCATGCTTCCTGGAAATTCTACTCATTGTGGAATTCCTTATTTAACTTGACGTTTTCTGTCTCTGGTAACAAACAGATTCAGGAAGTCCTCTTGTCAATTGTTTCATACCTTTTAACACTGTTGTAAATAAAACTGTGTTACTTCTCTCTAAGAGTTGTAGTCTTTCTAATGAGATCTTTAATCCCTGTGAGATCTTTCTGTATCACTTCTCAGTTCCTATATTATCCCTCCACCATCACTGTTCCCCCCTTTGCTCCTACAATTGTTCTTTCTATACTTGGGCTGAAAGTCCTTTTAGTTCAAGGTGGTTCAGGTTTTGGTTCTACTATTTTCCTTAAAAAAATAGGGTTGTCCTTTTCCTTCTGACTCTCTGCTAGGCTGAGCAAATCAAAAGTCTAATTGATATTTATTGATGTATCAATGCTCTGCCTGCAAATTTCTGTTTTTGTTATTTCAGACACTTTTCAGTATAGCAGGTTACCAGGGCCACCTTCCTCTCATTCATCCTATAGTGCAAGCTGCCAGCTGATAAGTTCTACCTGTGTAAAAGAGTTCAATCAATCTTACTGTTGAAGATAATTGGGTAAGAACAAGTCAACAGACATTACAGAATTGCCTGTGATTAAATTAGACAAAAGCCAAAATACATGTGACAATATGAACCAAGGTCATTTAAATTTGATTAGAATGGCAATGATAAAACTCTAATTAACAAGAAATCTCCACACAGCTTTCCACAGTGGTTGAACCATTTTGTGGAGATTTCTTGACCTACTACAGATAGAGCTTCCATATGATCCAGCTACGCCACTCCTAGGTATTTACCCAAAGGGCACAGAAACATTAATTCAAAAGGATACCCGCACCCCTATGCTTATAGCAGCACTATTTACAATAGTTAAGCTATGGAAACAACCCAAATGCCCAAAACTAGTTGACTGGATCAAGAAGATGTGGTATATATACACAATGGAATATTACTCAGCAATCAAATAAGACAAACATGCAATTTGCAGCAACATGGATGGAGTTGGAAGGGATCATGCTCAGCGAAATAAGCCAGAAAGAAAAAGAAAAATACTGGATGGTCTCACTCATAGCAGGAATTTAGAAAATCTAAATAAGGGACCAGGAAAAAGACTAATTGCAAGAAAGTAAAAATCAAAATCAACAAGCATATAGACCAGAGACACATACAAAGGAGGATGGGGGAGGAGAAGAGGGATTAAGGTCAGAAAAAGGGGGTGGGAATTGTATGGGGAATATAACCAAAATGAAGATCCATACATTATGCAAAAATGAAAAATGATGTAAGAATTATATAAAATAAAATAATTCATTAAAAAAAAGTCTAACACCAGTAGAGTGATTTGGGAAGATATGGCATGCATGCAAGATACAAGGCAGGATGCCCTGGAAACATCACAGTCATGAACACAAGAAAAAGCTCCTTGAAGTGGAAAAACAAATGTGATAGAATAAAACATTCAATAGAAGAGTTGGAAAGTTCTTCTATTTTCCAACTTAGAAAATCAAGAGACTCTTCCAGAAAATAGAATAAAAGGAAAAGAGTTAGAAAATAAAAGAAAAAAAATTAACTGAGGAAGTCAGCTGGCAGATTGAGACTTAGTGAAATCCCAAGATACAGCTGAGTAGAAATACTCAGTTTCAAGATCCACATTGTAAAGTTCATTTCTCACCTTTTCTGTGAACAGTAGCTCAAAGATGGGCTTATGTAAACACGATATATATATATATATATATATACACACTTTTGGCTTTTAGATGAGAATCAACTAGAGAAAAGATTTAAATTTGTCTACAGAACAGAATAGACATATTTTCAATCCGTACAGTGAAAAAGAAAAAATACAAGCAACAGACTGGAGGAAAAAATAAAGGGAAAGTAAGAGAGGGAAGTAGGGGGTGGATAATAACTTCATCATACCAATTTGAGAGTGTTTAATTATAAACCAAACCAAAATTTACAAAAAGGGCATTCATATGTCATGGGAAGTTATAGAAGTGATTAATAGAGAAATTAAAATTATGGATATATCTATGTTGTTACAAGGTTTAGGGGAAAATGAAGCAGTGTAAATGCTATAATTTCATGTCATACAGAAACAAATTTGTAGATAAGGTCTCATATTTATAAACTCAGAAATGATGGTTTAAATTTACCTCAAAGTTCCTGTTACACCTTTTGGAAATGTTTAATTGATTTCCTCTGGACTGTGGGCTGGGAATGTGGTGGGAGGGTGAAGTTTCTATTGCTTTACTTTATAAGCCTTAGTGTATGATTTGATTTGTTAACCATTGTCATATGTTGTATTGAAAATACTAAAGGGACTTAGATAAAAAACACACTAGCATATTGTTAACCCCTGATAATGGTAGCCATTGTTAAATTAGTAAATGGAAAGGGAAGTAATCAAGAATTAGATTAGGGAGTTGTTCTGGAAGGTATTTAAAACATGGGTTTTTTGACTAAGTTTGAGTCCTCACTCTGCCAATTCCTAACTGGAAGGCCTTTTGATGAGGCTTAGATTCTCATCTGTAAAATGAGGAACTTATCACATTGAACAATGGGAAGATTATATGTAATAATTAATATAAAGCCATTAGCATGGTATCTGACCCTCTCTAAAAAATTATAAATATTTTTTATCCAGTATTAATTTAAGAATAAATCTGATTTTAAGAAACAAGGGACCTATTCTCAACTCAACTTTATTGTTGGTATTAAACTCTGTGCCTTGCAGTGGGTAATTTAAATTGCCCACAGTACTGTTTCTCTTTTAGAAAGTAGTTATAATAACATCTGCTCTTTTAACTTCAGAATGAATTACAAAAATTAAGGGAGGCTTAGAAAAAAAATCTGTGCCCAAATTCTCCTTTGATTTTATTTATTATTTCCCCCAGTTTTATTGAGAAGTAATTGACATACATCACTATATGAGTTTAAGGCATACAGCAGGATGATTGATATACATATATTGTGAAGTGGTTACTAGAATAAATTGGGCTAATATCCATTTGTCATATAGATAGGTTAAAAAGGAAAGAAAAAGTGAAGAAAAGGTAAAAAATTTCTCCTTATGAGAACTCAGGATTCACTCTTTTACCTTCCTGTATATCCTTCAGCAGCTTTGGCTCTAGTCATACATTACATCCTTGTACTTAGTTATCTTACAATGGGAAATTTGTGTCTTTGGGCCATCTTCCTCCAATTTCCTCTCCCTTAACCTTGTGCCTATAGTAACCTCAAGTCTGTGCTCTTTATCTATGAGTTCGTTTTTTAAAAATTCAATATATAATATTTATCTTTCTTTCTTCAACTAATTTTACTTCGCACGATGCCTTCAAGGTCCATGTAAGATTTTAAACTGGGAGTCCTAACTTTAGGTATAAGAATGAAAGTTTAGGGCCTCCCTGGTGGCATGAGGGGTTAAGCACCGCACTATGAAGCAATCCGCAGCCTCTGCAGCATGAGTTCGATTCCCGGCTGGCCAGGAAGAAACCCACATGGTGAGGCAGACCTCCCCTGCTCTCGCTGCTGCTCCGCTCAGCACTGTACTTCAGTCAATCTGCCTGTTCTGTTCCCCACTCTGTCTCTGGTGAATCCTCTCACCCCAACCCCCACACCTCCGGCTTGTACCCCATAAATAAATACATCTTAAAGAAAAAATGAAAGTTTAAGAAACTTTCAGAATAAAAACTCCAGCATTACCCTAGGGGAGGTAATGTGGACTCTGCAGCTGATGGATCCTTACTGGTAAGTAAAACCACAGAAGACTCTCTAGAAATAGGAACAGGTTCACAATCCTTTATTCAAAACTTAGGGGCCAGGATTATTTACAAATTCAGAGATTTTTTTTGTTTGTAGAAAGTGTATGTTGTATCTGCCATTGCAGTATGTGAAATCTCAGTGAGATATCACATAATGTGTAATGTGTGTAATGAAAACATTATTTTTTTGCATTGGAAATGTTAAGTTACAATAAGTAGTCTTAGAAATTCTGTAATTGGATATATATCATTCCAGGTCAGATATTGCTGCCAAAATAAGTTCAAGTCAGGTCAGTTTCTGTTATCGAGGAGGTTTTGAAAAAGACTTTGCGTTTTCAGGGCTTTTTGTATATTCACTTGCAATAAACATTTGAGGGTCTGACAGTCATTGGATATTTTGCTTTCCCATATACTTTTGGAAGGTTTACTGCTTTTGGTACATGGCTCTGAAATTGCAAGATAATATTTAACAGTAATGAGGAAACAGAAAGTCATTTCAGTGCCAGAAGTTTGAGACTGCAAAGTCATACAAGCACTAAAACATGCTCAGAGGAAGTGTTTTGAATTGTAAAAAAAGAACGTTGTTGGAATGAAGTCTATAGTCTTTTCAGTTGTTGTTGTTGTCCTCCTACAGAAAAAAGAGCTTGTGGATTTCTCAGTCAACCCTCAAGCAGACAGCACATTTCAGTTTTTTGACCAGCATCTGATCGAATCTGTTAAACTGGGTGATCCCAAAGTACATGAATTCCTTAGGTTACTTGCTCTCTGCCACACAGTAATGTCAGAGGAAGATAGTGCGGGTAAGTGGACAATGTGTCTGAGTGGTGAATTTTCTTTTGATTTGTCCTTTAGCCTATCATTTTTATTAAGATTTTGGGAATTAAAAGGATTTTCTAAAGTAGAACATTGCATAAGTGGTTCACCTGTCACTAGCTTTTCTTTGTATTTATTTATATCCCGAGTGTTTTCCCCCCAAATGTGAAGAGAATTAGAAGAAAAGCAAAAGAAAAGCAAAAGCAAAAGAAAAGCAAAAGGAGCATTGGAAAGATGAGAGCTTAAATGTTCCAGTTAAAGGGGATGAAATATTTCTTATGATTGAGTTCCACATTGGACTGGGAGCTTCCTGGTAGCTGGGTGATTAGGGAAATGCAGATGAATCACTTAACTGTCATTATTAACACACGTATCTAATAGATGCAGATGACCATTAGAATGAGTTTTCCCAGGAATGAGGATAGATTTGCACTGATATTAGAAAACTCTTACTTAGTTCCCAATATGAACAATTTCCCACAAAAGTGGGAGTAGTGTTCATAGAATAGAACAAAATCAGCTGTGACCCTTTAATATTGAAGCAATGAGGCAGTAGCTAATGCTAGTAAATTGACTTCTTGCTCCAATAGGGCTCAATCTATTTCATTTACAAGTTTTATTTCTTTCTGCTATCTACTATTGAGTTAATGTCACAAGTAATTTTAAATCAGAAGTGAAATATATGTATAATATATGGTCTATATATGGTAAGTATACTATATATTGACTGTATATGTATTTGTGTGTTGTGTGTATATTATATATGCATACATAAAATTTATAGGTATATTTTATTTATGTATATCTTTTCTTTGTGTACTACATTATAGCTATTGTTTTGCCCTTGATAATGCTGATCTACTCCATTCCTCCATTTTTAATTGCTGTGAGGATTCACATAACAATATTTATGACTTAAACTGATCTTTGTTAGTGCTAATTAATGATTTAATATATTTTTATCTGAAGATGTTATGATGGCATTAGGTTTCTCTTATCTGTGCCTTTGAGTTTATTTCAATTCCCAAACTATTTTATTTTAACAGCACCTGTTTTTTATTTACATATTCTCTTTAATGATATTAGTTTGCTTAATTATTGAATGTTTAATTTGATGTTTTCTCTATTATGTTCCATTTTATGAAGAGTTATTTCTTGAGTTCTGTGTCTAACTTTCATGTTTTCCTCTAATGTTCGGTGATTTGTGGTTACCTGCTCTTATTGTGTTTGAGAATCCCTGCTTCCCTCTTGGTGAATGTAGGCTCTGATTACAGTGACCAGTCTCCATGATTGTCAAGCAGAGAGTACTGAGTAGAATTTGGTAATAAATTTTACTAAAGGTGACCCCAGGAGCACTTTCACTTTTCTCATTTGTTGACCTTGAGTTTGGATTATCTTTGGGGGTTGCTTTTACCACCTTGTTTTCTTCTACAGATATTTTGAGTTGCTATTTTCTCTCTTATTTTGATCTCTTTATTTTCCAGAGAAATTTCTGGTTTACTGATAACATTCAGTCTTTCAGTACCATTTACAAAATTTTTCATTTTGTGATATAGTTCAATGTACCCAAAATGCGCATATTTTAAGTGTATTGTTAAATGAATTTTCATAATTATAGACACCATGTAATCATCATCCCTTTTAATGTTTACCTATTTTCCATCACTCTACAAAATTACTCCTGTTCCTTTTCATTCTACACCTCCAACCCTGTCCAATCAACCACTTGAATGAATTTTGCTTGTTCTTGTACATCATATAAATGGAACCATACATTATGTATTCTTTTGTATCTGGCTTTTCAGGTCATGTAATGTTTTTATCATTCATGCATATTGTTGTACTGTAGGGTAAATGAGTTAATTGGGTTTTTTATGCCACTAGCCTCTGTGATTATCATCTGTGGCCTTGATCATGTTACTGCAGAAGGTGTGTGGGCATGGGGCATGTGTGCCTGACTGTGGACACCTGCAGTGTGGGTGTGTGCGCATGTGCAAGTGTGCACATCTATGCCTAGGAGGGAGGGGATAAAAAGGCAGTGTCACCCTGGGGGAGGGGAACTCAAGTTGCTCTCTCCCTGCTTTCTTGATTCCCCTGCTTATTATTAAAACCTGTGAAGATGATGCCAAGGGCTCCAATGTTCTCTTTTAAACTGTTAGAACTAATGGTGAACCCACCCAGCCTGGGATAGTTGCATAACATAAATCAATCATAGTTTATTCCTTCTTTCATCACTAAGTAACATTCCAGTATGTGCTCTACCACAATTTTCTCCACCGTCCTCTGTTGATGTGAAACAGTGGTGTTGTTTCTGACTTTGGGCTATTATGAGTAAAGCTGCCACAAAATTTTTATGTCTCGAAATTTTTTTTTAAAGATTTATTTATTTATTTATTTATATAAGCACTGGGTACAGTCAGAAGCGCGGGAGGGTAAGAGAATTCACCGAGTCAGAGCTGGGAGCAGAGCAGGCAGACTGACGAAGTACACTGCTGAGGGGAGCAGCGGGTGGCAGGAGAGGTCTGCGCGCCATGTGGGACCCTCCTCTGGTGGCCAGGGAGCAGCCGGGGATCGAACCGGTGCTGCAGAGGCTGCGGGCAGCTTTGCAACCCAGCGCTCAACCGCTACGCCACCGAGGAGGCCTGTCTTGAAATTTTTTGAAACAAATTTGTTTTCAGTTAATACGTAGGAATTGGAATTGCCAGATCTCCATTTAGGTATACATTTAACTTTCTAAGGAATTGTTGAACTATTTCTAAAGTGTTTGCGTCATCGTTTTGTGCCACGTTCAGCCTATAGAGATGCTAGAAATGCCTGGAGCACTCACCTACATCTGTGGTGGGACCCTGTAGACGTTTGCCCGGTTGGACCCAATGTTGTGGCTGGTCTGGCCCTGGTGGTTCTTAGTACTTGCAAGGTGCCCTTCAGCAACAACCGTAGGGAAACTTTGAAAAGACACTGTTTATAACTCACAGGTCCTGGAGGAAACACTGTCCACAATGGCCACATGGCGAGTTGGGAGGAATGGGAACAGAACATGAGCACAGGCCTGAGGTTCTGCTTTCAGTAGCGCCCAGGGTAGAGGGCCTAGCATTTTATGTATTCATCCTTTATTGAAGAATTTATAATATCTTTTAAATTCTTAAAGTGTGGGAAAGGAAACAAGTTGCCAAATGGTGAGTTGTCTAAGTCAATCAGACATCTCAAACAAAGGAGACTTCAGCTGGGCCTTTTGGCTCTTCACCTGGTCCTGTAGGCAGTAAAGAGTTTGCTGAAGATGCTATCTTTGAAGTGGATGCCTGAGCCATCAAATCTAATGCCAGGCACTTATGCTGCCATTAATAAACCACCACATCTGGGCCTCCCCGGTGTTGCAGCAGGTTGAGCGCAGTGCTGTGAAGCTGTCCACAGCCTCTGCAGTGCTGGTTCGATTTCCAGCTGGCCAGGGAGATTCCCACATGGTGCAACAGACCTCTCCTGTCTCTCCCACTGCTCCCCTCGGCAGTGCTTTCAGTCCTTCTGCCTGTTCTGCTCCCTGCTCTGTCTCGGGTGAATTCTTTTCATCCTTCCTTGCCTCTGGCCTGTACCCCAGTGCTTGTATAAATAATAAACAAATCTTTAAAAAAAAAAACCCACCACATCTGTCAGGTGCTTATACTACCATCATTTTACATTCCCACCAAACTTTGTTTTAAAACAAATTTCTTTCTTTATTCTTGAATATTGTTCTGCTGTCTGTAAAAATTTCTGGTGACAATTTTTTTTTCTCAGCACATTGAAGATAACACACTGTATTTGGTGGCTATTTCTGTTACTGAGTAGTGACAATCAGCCATCAATTCTAATTATGACTTGAAGGTAATCAATCTTTAAAGATATCGTCTTTCATGTTCTGCTGTAAAGGTGTGAATTTTAAAACACTTATATTGTTTGGGATGCATTGAGAGTCTTGAATCTGTAGAAGGTTGACTTATGTTGTCTCTAGATTTTTCTACACCAATTATTTCTCCACATTGTCTCTGACTCAGTTCCCCTCACATATTAGATCTTCATTGTTAGACATTTTCATTCTATTCTCTAATGTCTTTTAACAATTCTCTCATTTTTCTATTTCTTTGTCTTTCTAGAATATATTCTGGAATTTTCTCCCTAGTTCATTAATTTCTTCTCTAAGAATATCTACTCAGCAATTTTGATTTTTAATTTCTATAGTCTTTGAATGTTCAAGTATGCTTAACTTCATGCATCACTTTTATGTTTTGAAATCTATCAAATATTTGTATTTACTGTTTTTGATAATTCTAAATCTAAAGGTTTTTGCAGAGCTTGTTCTCTTTTTGTTCTCACTGTATCTTCTTTATTGTGGTTTCTATGATTTTTTTCACTGTGAAATGAAATGACCATTTTATTTGGAACTTTATTTTAGGAATTTTGAGGCAAAAGCTTGTTTCTCCAGAAAGGTTTTGCATTTAGTCACTGTCCTAATGCAGGAACATATTAAATTAAATTTCCAGCCTGATTTTTGTGAAATTTTCAAGGTACATCTCTAGTCACTGAAAACACAAAGGTGTGGTCTTTGAGGAAACTGCAGCATAGTGGACGGGCAGACTTAAGAATGAACATTTTTCTGTAAGGTGACAAGGGCTGCACTGTTGGATGCATGGGGTCCCGTGGTACCCCACAATTAGGCATCTGATGGACCTGTCGGTTGGTGAATAGAAAAGGTCTGATTTGTAGAGCTGACACTTGATGGGGAGTGACCAAGTAATTAGATCGTGATTTTGTCATTCTAGGAACATTAGTCCCTCTCTGCATTGATATGTGTAGGGTAAGGTAAAAAATATCACGCTTTTCTGCCCTCCCACCATCAGGATAGATGATGGATCCTTGCGGTTCTGAATGCATGCCTGATGGCGGGCACCTGGAGTAGGGTGTGGGCATAGGTAGATGGGATTCACCTGGGCTAAGACTGCGCTTTTAAGGGCAGCATCACGGGGACGCCAGCAGAACCACGAAAGGAGCAGGGGCCACCTGAGAATGCTGGAGAGCCCAGAAAGAGTGAAGACTTGCTGGGGCCTGGGAGGCCTGCCAGCCTCCCGGCCCCCCAGCACCCCTGCCTGCTGTGTACCTGGTAAATCCCAATAAAAGCCTGAAAAGCCACTGAGGACTCTAGGACTTCTCCTTCATCCTGTCTGCATAGAATCATAGACATTCTGCACTGTGCCCATTCCTGCCACTACAATATGTTTGTTTTGTAACCATCCCAGGACAGGTAGGTTCATCTTCAGTTCTCGCAGATGAAAAGATGATTTGGGAGGCTTAGGTAGATTTTTACATGCCTTTAATGCTAAATCAGGATACAGACCAGCTCTCTCAATATTTGTCTCCTCTCGTCTCTCCTATCGCCTCAGGGTGACGCAGCCCTTATAGCCCCTTACCCCTCAGCACAGGTGTCACCATTTCCATGTGCACATGCCCCATGCTCTCTGGACCCAGGTGCCCATAATTACAGGTGCGGTGCGTGCACAAGACCACGGGGACTGGCCAAGGAGGCTAATGGCAGGATGAGAGGGGGAAAGTCTGATGCCTTCATTTACCCTACATTTGTTTCTTTTCTTTTTTCTTTTGTATACTCCTTTGGGGCTGTTGTTTAAAATTCTTGTTTCTCTTCCTTTTAGGACAGCTGATTTACCAAGTTCAATCGCCTGATGAAGGAGCTCTAGTGACTGCTGCCAGAAATTTTGGGTTCATTTTTAAGTCTCGAACCCCAGAGACGATAACAATAGAAGAATTAGGAACACTGGTTACTTATCAATTGCTTGCCTTTTTGGATTTCAACTATATCAGAAAAAGGATGTCTGTCATAGGTACGGGTGGTAACTGAGATTATTTTCGATCTTTTGCTAGCACTATGGGTATCTTGACGCTTTCCGGGGATGATTTCACTCTTGGTTATGTGCTGAGAGTGGTGGTATTTTTGTATCTTTATGATATAACCTTATATAACCTTATATAACCTCAGCAATGTCACAATAAGCATAACACTATTTTAACCAGTCTAACATTGTTCTAAATGTTCTACATGATTTAATTTTCACGATAATCCTGTCAGGACATATTACTTTTATGACCATTTTACAGATAATGAAATTGAGACACAGAGACTGAGTAACTCTCCCAAGACCACTTAGCTTGAAGTGGAATGGCTGGGTTGCAAACCAGAAAGTCTGATTGCAGAATCCATTTGCCGAGTGACTCCCTGACTCTGGCTCCAGAAGAATTCCTGAATTGCTTGGCATGAGCTAGTTGTTGATACTGTTCTGTGACCATCATCATCTGCCTTCTCATTGTCATCTGTGTGTTCTGTTCACCTGCCTCCCTGATAGTGTCCAGCACCACATCAAATCCATTCTTTCTTAACTGTTCTTACCCTCAGTGCTGCTTCAACATCCCTTGCATTCTTTTTTTGTTTTTATTTATATATTTTTTACATCATTGTTCATTTTTAAACAATGTTTGCTTACACCCCACCTCCCAGGTATAGTCCCCATAGAATTTCCTTCCCCAATGCACCTGTGCACCATCACCTCAGTCCCCTGTGCTCCTCCCTCCCTCCCTCTAATCCCTCTCCCTCCTCCTCCCCTGCAAGCAAATTGCAGATAAAAATGCCTCTCATTCTTATTTTACTTTTTTTTTAAAAAAGATTTTATTTATTTATTTATTTATTTATACAAGCACTGGGTACAGTCAGAAGCACGGGAGGGTGAGAGAATTCACCAGAGCCAGAGCGGGGAGCAGAGCAGGCAGAAGGACCGAAGTACACTGCTGAGGGGAGCAGCGGGCGGCAGGAGAGGTCTGCGCACCATGCGGGACCCTCCTTCGGTGGCCCGGGAGCAGCCGGGGATCGAACTGGCACTGCAGAGGCTGTGGGCAGCTTCACAACCCAGCGCTCAACCGCTGTGCCACTGGGGAGGCCCATTTTACTTCTTTTCTAATCCTTGACACAGACATTCTAAACCGCCTTCCTCAAGTCCTCAACCCTGCAAGATCACTTCATTTTTTCAAAGCTAAATTCATCTCCTCTTGAAGAAAATAGCCTCAGAGATGCACATCATTGACTTATATTTTCCTCATCCTTATCCTTTATCCCCAAGTGATAGCTTTACTCACTCTCTTTTCTACCTCAGAGGAAAATTGCCCTTGTTCTGTTTCAAAATTGAAGTTTCTACCTTATCCCATACCCATTATCCCCTTTCTTGCTTGCTTCTCATGGCTTGTGCCTGTGATACCTTCTTCGCCTTCATCATAACACGAGCATGTTATCAGGCCCAGGTTAGAGCACGTGCTACCCCAGGGGCCCCACTTTGCCTGCTTTCGTTGTCTTCAACTGCCCAGGGCCAAGCACAGAACTCTTCACACAGTAGATTTTCTACATGTGTCGTTAAACAAAATTTGACTTAACCCTTAGTAACTTGAAAATATCCTGCACATCAGATGAAATCAGATTCTACCATAGAAAACAAGTGCGTGAACAAAATGGTAGGGATTTTGGTCTCTAACAACTGGAAATTAGCCCCAGGAGACTGATCGCAGCAGGTAAAAACCAGACATCATCTGCGGATGTTTATTTATTTTGGACAGAAGGCTGTGGGCAGTCGTCATCGGCGTCACTGAGGAGCACATGTGCTGCTCGGGGGTGGCCTCGTGTGTGTCAGCAGGTGTTATCAACTTACAGCTTCAGGGAAAGTGTTGCTGATGCTGAGCTGGCCCAGACAGTCTTCTTTGCTTTGAGGGTGTTGACAAAAGCCTGAGATTGCTACACAGGGAAACTTATGGCCTCCCCCCATGCTGGTCACCATTACAGGCTGTGGAGAAATCGCAGCCCAACCACAAACACTAGATGTTTGCCTTAATTGGTCCCAGATGAGGAAAGGTAATGCACCACCACAGAAGGCATGGAGGCTTGTGGGCTTTTTTCTGGCTCTGTTTGGTTTATAATTAGCAGGAATTTGAAAGAGGGACTCCATTAAGGCCAAAAAAAAAAAAAAAGTTTCTGTTAGACAACAAGGCAAAAAACAACCCTATTCTCATGATTGTCACATGGTTTGGTCTGTGGGGACAACACCCTGATGTGAAGACTCAGACATTTGCTGCTACTGCTATTGCTGCTACTGCTGCTTTTCCTTCTCCTTCCTTTTTTTTTTGGTTTGACTCTCAGTTACTGAATCATGAATGTATAGTTTTAACTCCAATATTACTTTGATTCTGAGGCACACAAGCCTCCATGCCTTCTGATTTAATTAAAAGATAGCTAAATAAAAATAGATTTCCTTTTTAATTTTATATGTATTTTACATCATTTTTCCTTTTTGTACAATGCATGCTTTCTCCTCTCACATGTAGTCCCCATAGAATTCCCACTACCAGTTCACCCGTGCACTATCACCATAGTTCCTTGTGCTCTTCCCGCCCATGTTTTGATCCCTCTCCTTCCCCCTCCCTGCAGGATATCTCTGATTGATAGTTATCTGTTAATTTTGTGTTTTAATTTATTGTAATTATTTTTTCCTGATCTCTTATTTGTTTCCCCTACATTCCTCCTATAAGTGAAACCATCCTGTATTTTTCTTTTTCTTTCTGGCTTGTTTCACTGAACATACTCCCTTCTAGCTTCATCCATGTTGCTGTGAATGGCATGAGTTTACCTTTTTGATTACTGAGTAATATTCCATTGTGTGTATATACCACATCTTCTTGATCCAGTTACCTAAAATACAGATTTCTTATAAAGAACTTTTTCAGAGGGTATGGAATCTGCTCTATTGATAAACATAAATCTCATGGTTTTATAGGACCAATTATACCAATTCTGAAAATAAAAATATAGCTATAAAATTCAAAGATAACTAATAAGAGAGGCAAGTGGCAAATAACCATTACAGAAGAATAAATTACAATAGTTCTTGGAAAAGCCCTTACAAGAACTTTAAATAAGGACATATATGAATAGCCACTCAACAAATATGGCAAATGTTGCTATTACATTTACTCTTACAGCATAAACCTGGAGGTCATATGTACTTACAAGCCACTTGTGAGATTTTGGCCCTCTTTATTTCACAAAATCCTCACTGCTGCTTTCAATGCATTTTGCATTGATAATTCAACTCAATGAAACAAATATTTATTAGATCCTTAATCAAAATAGATTGTTTTCTCAATAATATGACAAGTAAAATTATAAATGTGCCTTTTTTTCCTTTTCTGATGGCTGATTTATGAAACAGAATCATCAGATTTTGTGTGTATGAAGCAATAGTACATATGTCTCTGAACAAATTGGTATGTTTCATGTATTCAGTCATATCAGAATCCATTTAAAGTAATATCAGTAGTAAGTTTGTAAAAATATTTCTAAATTATTAATAATCATTTGAAACTGTGATTATTCATTCCATAGAAAAAAGGAAATCATGTTTCTGTTCTCCCTACTGAAAATTATGTGTTATAATACTGTTCTCATAGAAAGTGGCAATCAATGAATATGCAACCAAAAAAGGTTATGAATGAGTGTAAGGTTGTTACTGAAAAAATCCTGATATTTTTCTGTAGGAAAAAAAAGGTTCATCTTTACTGGACCAAAAAATCATAAAGCTGGAAAGGACTTTAGAAGCTTGATTGAGTAAGCAATCCTTTCACTTGTAATTCCTCCTTTCAAATATAGAAACTGAGATGAAGAGATGGCAAGGGATTTGTGGTTCTCAGTGTGTGCCCTATGGAACCCTAGGAAATCTTGAGAGATTTTCAGAGGACAAAAACTTCACAAGGAAAAAAATATTTTCATGATAACACTAACTTTTTTTGTCTTTTTCATTTTCTTCTCACCAGTATACTGTGGAATTTTACAAAAGCCACATAACATGTGATATAACAACAGGTTGAATGTAATAAATAGATAGGAAAGTCCAATTTTCTCTATTAAGCCAGACTTTGAAAAGATTCATAATTATGTAAAAAAAGCCATTCTCCAAACTAAGCTACTTTGAAATTAGTAATTTTTCTTAGTAATGTTATATGTTCATCTGCATTAGTTTATTATAATTATTTTATAATTTATAAATGTATAATTATTAGCATTATAAGACTTGATATAAAAAGCCTGTTTTAATTTCTAATGTCATAAATGTTGATAGAACTCATATTAAATGGCTCTTTGAAGTCCTTATAAAGTTTCAAGAGAGTAAAGGAACTTTGAGGCCAAAACATTTGTGAATTGATGTCCTAAATTAGACATAAAACTAGTCATAGAAAAATCATACTGGCAAATGCAGGATATACATACATTGCTTTTATAGTTGTGATGGAAGGGAGAAAATATGGGGGGATTATTAAATTGGATTTTTATAAGGGAAAAGCAAGAGAAAGCCTTTTTCCCTAGGATTGAATGAACCTGTTCTTAAGAGGGCAAGAAAAGTCTATAGGAGTTTTGGCAAGTAGGAAAACTTACCAAGGATCTTAGAAGAGAGGACAGCCCTAGAGAAGCTCCAAAAAACTGACGTTTCCAGGGTACATTGAATCTATTCAAGCCAGGAAGAAACTAGAATAGGTTAAGTGTTGAATAAGTGTAATTATAGTTTAGAAGGGAAAATAAATTGTTATACTTTGATACTGTATTTCTTTAAATCCAGCTCTAGATTGTGTGTGCTATTAAACTAATAATAATCAGTATTTATGCTCACCTATTTTGAGGCACTTGATATTTAAAGAAAAGGTATATGTAAGTGGAAATCAGTAATAATCTCTGATTCAGTTGATAAAACCTTTGAGGGTCAGAGTATGCAGACAGTGAAGTATGACCCAGATAGTCATCTTAAATTTTAGGTATTTCCTGTTACATTTTATCAGTTCTACTAAGACAGACTTCCAGTGGGAAGAAGGTGGACATTTTAATTTAAAAAACCTCTATGAAGTGTACTTGTCCCCCAGATTGTGACCCAAGAGTGAACCAGTACGAATAGATGAACTTTTCCAAGAAGTAAAAGGTAAGAAATAAGTCAGCAAGGCTGAGAACTAATGCATAAACCATGGCTTCGAATGCCTAGAAGTCCATATGAAGATCTTCTGACATACAACAGCTAGTTGTTTCATGCAGTTGAACTTGAACTTCACACCAGGAGACAGGCAAATTCTCTTCTCAATATAGAAATCTTAATTCAAATCTATCAAAATTTCAGAAATGGCAGGCAAGAAAAATAAAAATGTCATACAGATCAAAATGAAAATACTTGTTTGTGAGTTTGGGAAATTAAAGGAGTCTAATAAATCAAAGATTTCTAAGTTAAGAAAACAGGAATAAAGCCAAATGACTTAGGTAGTGAACATCCAGCAAAAGGCATGACGATTTTACTACTGGTTAAAGCTTTGTGCTCTTTTCCAGACTGCCTGGTTGGAGTGCTGTATGTATCTGGTTTGGATGGATCTCTTTGATTACACTCTATTTTTCAAATATTTTTTTCTTTTTCAGTTCGAAATCCAGAAGGACAGATAAAACTTTATTCCAAGGGAGCAGATACTATTCTGTTTGAAAAACTTCATCCATCCAATGAGGATCTTCTGACTTTGACATCAGATCATCTCAGTGTAAGTGCCTCTCTCTCGCAAGGTTAGCAGAGCGGCTCTTTGGTCACTTTCTATGGTTTGTCTTATTTCAAAAGTAGCAGCTAAATGATCTGACTTCTAAAATGGAAAGCATTTAATGGCTGGAAACTGGCACAGGAATCCCCTTCTCCTGCCCTGTGAGAAGCGTGGTCAGTGGAATTGCAGGAGGATTAATGGCATCTGAGAAGTAGCCACTGAGTGTGGGTTCCCCAAATTCACTCAGGAGAAGGCTCAGGACACCTACAGAGAGATACTCTAACTCTCCTGCAGTTTGGTGCTGCTCCCCTAGGAAGACTGGTTCTAGAAAGAGGAGCAGGGGAGTTGCTTTCCTTTAGCAACTCTGACATGTTAGACATATCTTCCTGATGTCTAACACCAATGGAATCTCTTTTTGATTACTCCCAAGATTTTGATTAATCTTTTTGATTACTAGCTTAAAGTTGTGGTTAGGTGTTGAGGGGAAAATTATTTCTGTAGTCAATTTTCTCCTGCAAGGATCCTATATTTCAGGTAGTAGATCATAATGCATCACTTACTTTCCTAAGCTGAAGCTATCAAAACCATACGTTCTAATACTATGCATATTTTCCAAAAGCTTTCTAAAGGGACTAGGGTTGGTTTTTCACACTTTTTTTTTAAAGTATAAGAGTCTATGAATTAATATCAGCAATTTCTGGTTTATATCTGAGAATTAGGTATTTCTCTACCATTTGTTTGATGTTCTGTTTAATCCAACATGAATTGGAGGTATAGCAAACCTGTGCTTTAAAAATCATCGAGGAGTCATGTTCTTTTCAAGCACTATATTTAATACAAAACATTCCCTGACTCCTTAAAAAATAAATAAAATAAAAAAATTGCCTGACTTTAAGTTTAAAGAATGACAGTTCAGTAATACTGGTTACACACATAGCTATTGTTTTTGTCTTTCCAATGAGCATTCTTGATTTTCTTTTAATCTCTTCCAGAAGGTCGGCATGGTCTTTTAAATTTTTTTTTTATGAAAACAACATTAGAATCATAAGTATCTGATTTTTACCACTGCCTCACACCAAGGCCTTGGATAGTCATACATTGTCCTTTCATGCTGAAATATGAATTTGGTCTTTTCACATTTCTATGCAAAATAATTTTTTTCTTTTTTTTTTTTAGGTAACAACAATTTTGCTCTTGCTTTATTTGTTTTATTCATTTTGGCTTCTAAATTCTGAGGTTTTAAATTTATATTCAATTATTGATTTTGAATTGTTCAATGATAGGAAACAACCTTGCTCAAATACTCATTTAGCACTAAACTTGTATTTCATGCACTAATTAAATAACTGAAATCATCTGTCCCCTTTTGTAATGTAGTCTTAGAGTTGATTCACTGCAGTGCAGAACAGAGAAAAGCATTGGTAATGCCCAGTGGGCTTGTGACTTAAAGGCAAATAAGTGTTTTTGCAAATTAAGAGGACAAAAGATCATTACAAGACAGTAACCAGATTTTCAGATCAGCAGGGGACCCAGTGGGGATCTTGGAAGGCAGGGCCTGTAACATGTGATTGCAATACCCAAAGTACTACCAACTGCCTGCAGGATGAATGTAAATTTAAATATTTTTTTTCTCATGTTCTCTCTAAATCACATAATCGCAATATCCACTGCCCTTCATTTACCTAGTTAGTGTGTGTCATGGTTTGACTTGTGCCTGATCACAAACCTCTGTCTTTGCCATAAGCCAAAACATAACAGAGAGTGCTCTATGGCAATGCCCAAAGCAGCAGAAATGACTGTTAAAATGCTTGCATTGTCCAGGCCTGTGAAAGGACTACTGGGGTCCTAGGTGAAGTGGAGCGTTTTAGTAGTTCCCCAAAGCAATCTACATATGCGACTGTGGGTGGTGTGAGACACCTAGCAACTACCAGTCTCCTATTAAATTTATTTTTTCTTACTGTAAGGGTAAAGCACCAGAGGTATCATTAAAATGATCCATTTATGGAGACATGAAAGGGAAAGTATAGTTCTCTGATTTATTTGACTAGTTATTAAATGTTAATGTCACAGAAAATAGTTGCTAAAAAAGAATGACATTACCCTGACTTGATGGTGTTCTTAAAATTTCAAAAAGCTTTTATTATCAAAAGTTTCATATAGCAAAAAAATTTTCAAAGGATTCAGAATGACAAAAAGCCATCTCTGCTTCTAGTTCTGTGTCCCAGAAGCAAACGTTATTATTAGCTTTCTGATATTTCTCATTCCCTCCCCCTAGCGATGACTATTATAACCTTAATTCAAATATTTAAACCTCCATTACCTGACTAACAACTACTTATTCATCCATTACTGACTTTTAACTTTTATTATGCAAATTTTCAAATGTGAACAGAATTAAGATTCTGTTAAATTTAGACACAGCTATATCATTAGTGGGAAGGCGACAAGATTTGGGTGAGGTGTCATGCAATTCCTTGAGAGAGCCTCTTGCCTTTGATTTGCAAGCTGACTCCTCCGAGGGCACTTTCCTCTCCACTAGAAACCAAAGGTCCCTCCTGTTGTTGTTAGGAGTACTTCCTCCTGGCAAAGGTTAGGTTGGGAACTAATATGTATTGTTTCAAATTGATACCTTAAGTTTGGGGAATCATGGTTACCTTTCAACTAGCATACTTCGGAAGGTATTTCAGCCATCTTTAGGGGGGATGGCTAACTTCCCTAAATGTTTTAACCCCATAGAAATAAACTGCCAAATAAAAACATTTCTTCTGATTTCCCAGGGAATTAAAGAGATGGAGGCCCAGTAAGTGCTCTTGGGACAAAAACTATCTGAGTGAAAAACTTCTTATTCAATATTGTTGTTATTGTTTTGTATTTATTGTTTTGCAGTTGTTCCTAAGTCTATGTCTGCTTTGGCAGGAGTTTGCAGGGGAAGGCCTTCGAACCTTGGCCATCGCATACAGAGATCTGGATGACAAGTACTTTAAAGAGTGGCATAAAATGCTGGAAGATGCAAATGCTGCCACAGATGAGAGGGATGAACAGATAGCTGGGCTGTATGAAGAAATTGAAAGGGATTTGATGGTATGAATTTGGAAGTATGATGGTTTGTGTTTATAGAAGGATATTATGTGTTTAGAGATCTAGCGTAGGAAAAATTCATTGGCTAAACCATCTTGCTCACAGCAGCTGTTACTTTTTCAAACACTGAATCATGCTTTATGTGCTGGCTTTGAGTTTGCCATGTATGGTCCTAGAAAGACCAGAGAATAATTTTCATTAGCAGTTGCTTATGCAATCGGCAGTTCCCTCAGGAGCAGAAGATAATGGACTCCCTATTCTTTTTCAATGTCTGGTATGTTCTCGATGTTATGCTTTACTTTTTTCTCCCTGCTTTTTGATCCACCTTTTTTTAGAACAGGGAAACTTGCCATAAAGAGTAAGCTATAGCTCTAAACCATCCTAAGTCCATGAAATTCTGGTGATATCTATGCTGTCCAGAGTATGACTTATTCTAGATACCATTCTTCCCTGAGGCCCCAATAGCCACTGTGCTAGACTATCTTGTGGTTCCACAGCTTGTCTCATTTATCTTTGGATGAAATATTGTGCAAGTACTTTTTTTTTTTCAGTTTATGGCATCTGCTGGCTAGTTTAGGAAAATAGCTCTATCATTTTGTGATCCTGATTACAGAAATGAGGGCTTTCCTTCATGTTTTCTGAGCCTTTCAGACCTTTCGTATAAATTCTAACTTCCAGGATTGCCATTAATTTGTGTGCCCATCAATTGGCTTGACTTAGGAATCTTCTCTTGGGTTCTTTCCTTACCCTGTTGTGCACACAATTGTTTGCTGGCAAATTAATGTGTCCTAACATATCTTCAATTCATATTTTTTGATCTCTAAACTCTGTGATTGAAAGCCATAGATGCTATTTGCATGCATTAACATAAGGTATTCTCTATTTTTCAATGAAGCTACTAGGTGCCACTGCTGTTGAAGATAAGTTACAAGAGGGGGTTATTGAAACAGTTACAAGTTTATCACTAGCCAATATTAAGATCTGGGTCCTCACAGGAGACAAACAAGGTAACTTAAAAATGAATGATTACGATATTTTGAAAAGGGGTGATAATTTCTATGGTAAAATTTTATTAACCAGAAAGCTTAATTAATTAGATATTTTCCCAGTGCCTCACACAGGAGAGTTGAATTATAAAAAAAGGAAAGCTAATATATTACAAGAATTTACAATTTAAAAGCAAACAAAAGCTAACAAAATAACTTCTATAGTATACTCGGGGGTCAATTGAATTTCAACTCAGTTGCCTCTTAAACATAATATAATAGTTACACCTATGGAGACAACAGTGATGTTTGAAATGGTTAGCCATTGGTTTGTACAAGCACAGCGCCTAATCAGAACAGAGGCACAGGACTGAAGCAGGATGGTGGCCTACATCTTAATTTCTTGATGGTAGGGAAGTTTGAGAATCTTAGAGGAAGAATCAGTGTTTAAGGTAGGCTTTCGGGAGGCTCGGGGAAACCAGCTATTTATCAACTGATTTGGAAATATTTTGATATTTCAACTACTACACCAGCTGCACCAGTGCAACTTGACTACTGCCCATCTGTGGTACAATGATAGCTGACCCACTTTCAGGCATGACAAAATGCCAAGTTATCAGACAGATACACTGTCTCTGAATACTGTTCAAAATACACTGTTTCCTAAGAAAGAAAAGGGGGTCGGTACATTTTGGATCTTGTGCTAGAAGAAATGGTTAAAACCAAGAGGATTTTATGCTTGGTTATCAGTAAACCAGTTGACTGGCATGCATATGTCTTTAAAATTCTATGTACCTCTTACATATTTTTTAGAACCTTGGAGGATTTTCAGATCTGATTAATCAGTTCTCTACATATTTACCCAACTCAGTGGTTATAAAAAATAAATAATAGGGAGTTGAACACAGTGGTATGTTATTAAATAGAGATTTTCTAGAGTTTGATGCTGGTCAGTGGCTATACTTATTCAATTAGTTAAGAATATCCACAAGTTTACTATTATTTAGCTTTAACTTCTGGTTCATACAAAGGACATCCTGAGATTTTAACAATTTTCTTCCAAAAATCTAATTACTCTGTATAATTAGCTAGAATCTAATGACTTAATAGAATTAGAATTAAATGGATACTGGAAATGGAAGTGTTACCTAACAAACCTCGAATACATTTCTGTACAATTTGAGGAAGGAACAACCAACATCATGTAATTCTCTATCTCTAGAGGAGCAATAACCCTGGGTGGTTTCTGAGGTGATAGTCAAATTTCAAATTTCTTTTCGTTTAATGGGAAAATGGCAAAGCTGCATGTGGGAGAACTATAAAAACTTTATAAGAGCATTTTGTGAGTTTTCTTTCAATTTGCCTACTATATCAAAATTGAATAGTAGCTCAATTTGGTATTTTATCTCTCCTAAGGCACTATTTGGGATTTCTGGTAAAATGATTTTTATTTATACATTTTACCTAATAGAATTAGAATTAAAGATGTTAGGGTAAGTTTATAAGTACTGATTTTGGGACTCAAACAGGTTTTTTCAAAAACTAAGTAAAAAGGCTGAAGAGACAGAGATGTTGCTTTTTCTCTATGGATTTAACAAGTAGTGAATTTGATCATGGAACCTAGAGCTTCAAGTTTTATCACTCATTCATCATATTCTCTCTGACATTAAGGGTACCCATAGGTTCTAAGGAAATGTAACAGTAGCCTCAAAACTTTTATAGAAAAGGTACATATGCTATTAAGTGATGGTATAACTGATATGGCGTTTATTTTGTATCAGAAACTGCCATCAACATTGGCTATGCCTGCAACATGCTGACTGATGACATGAATGCTGTATTCATTATAGCAGGGAACACAGCGGTGGAGGTCAGAGAAGAACTCACGTAAGTGTTAAAGGAAGGAGGTAAGCGTGAGAGGGAGGGAGGGAATAAAGAAGATCAGGTAATTGAGACGATAGAAAGACACTGTGCATGTTTGTTAAACTATTCACTTTAGGACTAAGGTAAGTTTGTTGTCAGTGGTGAATCACTGTCTTTAGGTCTCCAACATTTCCCAAATATATTTTTTTATTTTTATTTTTTTATAGAGGCATGTTTTATTTGTTTGTTTGTTTGTTTGTTTGTTTATACATGCACTGGGTACACTCAGAGGCTTGGGAGGGTGAGAGAATTCACCAGAGCCAGAGCAGGGAGCAGAGCAGGCAGAAGGACCGAAGTACACTGCTGAGGGGAGCAGCAGGCGGCAGGAGAGGTCTGCGCACCATGTGGGTCCCTCCTCTGGGGGCCGGGGAGCAGCCGGGGATTGAACTGGCGCTTCAGAGGCCGTGGGCAGCTTCGCAACCCAGCGCTCAACCGCTGCGCCACCAGGGAGGCCAACCCCAATATTTTTTTAATGATAATTTTTAAAATTTTTTACAACATTGTTCATTTTTAAACAACATTTGCTTCCCCCACCTCCTCAGGTGTAGTCCCCATAGAGTTTCCTTCCCCAAGGCACCTGTGCACCATCACCTCAGTCCCCTGTGCTCCTCCCTCCCTCCCTCTGCTCTCTCTCCTTCCTCCTCCCCTGCAGGATGCCTCAGGTTTATAATTGTCTGGTTTGCTTTGTTGTGTTTTGTACTGTTACTATTTTTTTACACTGATGTCTTATTTGGTTCCCCTATATTCCTGCTTTAAGTGAAACCACCCGATATTTTTCTTTTTCCTTCTATTTCCAAAATATTTTGAGAAAAGGATTTCAAAGCATTTACATTGAGTTCATCTTTAACATTATACATTGATAACTACCTGTTCATCCTTACATGGTGAAGTGTAATTAGTATTACTGAGAGAACTTGTTAAAAAATACCAATTCTTTGACTTCATTCTGTCCTTAAAAACTAAGCATCTCCAGGGGATGAGGCTGGGGGGGCTTGTAATAAGCACTTAGATGAAGCTTATGATCAGATAAATTTGGAAGACATATCTGTAGGAAATGGTATGTAAAGTTGGAATGGTGTCTCCACATTAAAGAAAATATATATTTTGACATATTTACTATTGAATCCAGATTTATGATGCTTATGAGAAATAGAATACTATGAAATTTGTGTAACTGATACAGAGTACTAAAAAAATACATGTGCTAAAATTGGAGGTAAGAGTGGACAAACATTAAATTTAAACATTACATTTTGAAAATAATATTTAACATCTGTCAATTAGTTTTATCCCTTTTTGTTACTTCATTTGAAGAGCATTTTAAAGTATGTATAATTATTTTCTCCTGAGCTTTGAAAAATGCTGTTTTATATATTATTTTTAAAGGTGTATTTTTATTTATTGAGATAACACATATACCACTATATGATTCAGAGATGTAAAGATCACATCACACCCTTCAAGTGTATGTTACCACACCGCACCCATAGTTCTCCACCACAGTCCATTTTATAATAATTTTACTTGCAGATGCTTGTAGCAACTTCTCAAAACTCAATCCATTTTGGGTCTGGCCAGATTATTGACTTAGAGACACATTGTTTGCCATTTGCTACAGTCTGATAGAAGGTTTGTTAACCTTCTCTCAACATAGCAGTGGAGTAAAATGGGCTTCCTCAATGTGTGTACATCACTAAACTTTGTCCCTGAACCTGTACTGTCAGCACCACCAATACTTGTAGATAAAATCTCCCAACTTCTACAATGGGTTACTTACTATAAAATATTTCTATATCTTGATGGTTAAAATCTATAACTAGAACCTGCATATGTCTTTGACAAAAATTGGGAATTTATAATATTATTATTTACAGAACTTTAATGATAGACCCATAGCACCTATTGGGAAATATGAATAATTGACTTAATAATTTATTTAATTTAAGTTTTTAATTTGTGGAGGAAATCTTGTTTAAGGAAAATAGATGTGGGCAGATCTATGTTCAAAAGAACCTGTTGCTAAATGCTTTGATACAGTGCCTTAGACACTGTTGTAAGCAGTATGCATGATGACCTCATTTTGTTCTCAACGCAAACCAGTAGTAGGAATTATCATTATCCTTGCTCTACAGAATAGGAGCTTGAGACACTGATGGGGTAATTTGTCCTGAGTTTCAAAGTTAGTGTTTCAGCTGGAATTTGAATCTAGTCAGTGTGGCTTCAGAACCTGTGTACAAAATTTCTTGTATGTTACTTTCTTAAACACACCTTGGATGTATTCTTATACCTTTTCAATAATTAATATAAAAAATGTAGTTGTTAAGGCATCTTACTGCCTTTCTTGAGGTCAGATGCCAGACTAGCAGCTATAGTAGAATAAATTTCAGGGTGAGAGAGCAGATGTAAGAGGAAGAGGAGGGACTTTGTGTTCACTGGAGCTCAGTTGGATTCTTGGCTTTCTTTGTATTCACTGGTTGGTTGAATGACTTTTGATATACTGCTCAGCTCTTCACTTGGTTTCCTCATTAGGAAAATATGCAACTATATCCTATAAGTTATTTTATTTGGGGGATTAAATGAGACAAGAGCTTAGAGCTTTAGGGATGTTAAATGAACTTCCTTCTTGTTTCTCCCCCTCTCTAGTTTCTCCCTTTCCCTTACCTCTTTCCTTCAGTCAATGTTTCAGATCTTTCCACCACCAAGGACAGCTTTGTCAATAATTTCCCATAGTCTCTATGGAGCTTATCATTAAAATAATAATAATAATAACATTTCAGTAATGACTAATTAGATTTCCCAATTTTTATTTGGCAGAGACATAGTAGCTTTAGCCAGCATAATATAGCTGTTTTCTAAATCAGATTTAGATAGCCAGGTTTATATAATGATAATATATATATATATGGTATTACAGCTAAAAGTAAAAGATAAAAATAATTAGTGAGTCTATGCATTCTTATCATAGGGAAATCTACATTTTTCACTAACTGTAAGATATTGAAAGCAACATGCTAATCCCTATTACAACTTTTATGAACCCCCTTCCTCAGTTGGTTACATTGAATAAGTATATGTTAGGTTGATAAAACAGCACACACAAAGGCATAGGCTATAAAAGAAATCATGTTATGGCGCGCAGACCTCTCCTGCCGCCCGCTGCTCCCCTCAGCAGTGTACTTCGGTCCTTCTGCCTGCTCTGCTCCCCGCTCTGTCTTTGGTGAATTCTCTCACCCTCCCGCGCTTCTGACTGTACCCAGTGCTTGTATAAATAAATAAATAAATCTTAAAAAAAAAAAAAGTACTTTAAAAAAAAAAAAAGAAATCATGTTATATTCAGGAAAAAAACAAGCTGAGTTATAGCTAGAGTGTGTGATAGCACCAAGGGTAGGGGGGCAGCATTTTTCACAGATGAATTGTGACTGATGTGCAAAAGTGATGATCAGGGTGATGGATGTTCTGAAGGTGATGGATGGCTTCTAAGTAGAAGAGTGATATATCTATTATGCATTTTAGGAAAAACATTCTGCTGACAGGTGAGATGAAGTATATTTGATTGGAAAATGAATGGTAGGGGAGAATTCAGGAAGTTGTTGGAATATTCAGGTTTAGAGATAAAGAATGTTGAACTAAGGCAATGAGACTGTATCAGTGGGGACGGAAAGTGAGGGGTGAAATTGACAGCTATTCTGGAGGTCAAGTGGCTAGGATTCAGAATTTGATTGGATGTGAAGAGAAATAGATGCTTTCATTTCTATGTAGTTTGTCTGACATTCAGAGTCAAGGATAAACTCAGGCATGAGAGAAGAGAAATTTGTTAAATCTTATGAAGCTGAACCTGAACCCCTTCCCACCGGATGACAAAACAACGAAACTAGGCACTTTTGGGTAAATTTAGCTCAAGTCTAGGTTTCACAGTTTTCTCACCCATTACTGATTCTCAGTATCCACCGTACTGGCATCTAGCTCCTCTCCCTGCTGTGTCCCTGACAGGTTTCTGGGCTGCTGACTTTGTTTCTTGACTGTCTTCCACACGCTCCTGGGGAGCATGGAAATATGGCTATGCTTTCTCAGGTGCTTTGTGCTAGAACACTTGTGTTCCAACCAACTGTCTCTGTACCTAAAATCCTTTTCCTTTACTACACTCTGTGTCATTGCACCTTAGTGGCAACTTTCTATACTCAGATTCCCAAAAACTTACCTGAGGATTCCATTACCCACATGACTTGTCCATCTACTACCGATCCAGGGTGAGGTTTGATGACTTGTCAGAGTTAGGGCTCAGGGGAAAAATTTCCCACCCCTCTGGGTTCTCCTGAGGCTGGAAGAAAAAAATTAATATCAGAGAGATTAGTAGGATAAAAAGCCCAAATTTAGTAACATACCTATGGAGAATTTACATGGCTATATATTTTAGCGCAAACTGGGGCAAGTCAGTGATATGTAGTCTATGTCAAGGAGTGTGGGATTTCAAGAAGACAAGAGGGTGTTTATATTATGAGGAGGGGATGACTTCATCTTTGCTCTGAAAGTAAAAATATGAGGTTCCAAGATAGAGAAGAGCTATTCACTGATAAACCTACACCTGGATGAGAGTCCCCAAACTACACTATTCTAGGTCATGAAAGAGGGAAAGAGCAAACATTTAGGGAGTGGTGATGTCTTCTTTGAGTATGGATTAGGGAATAGCAAAGGACTGTGGGAACCTCCAGCATCTCAACTGCTCGCAATCAAAATGATCTGCATTATTAAGTAATGGCAACATTTTCTTCTGGTGGCCGACATGACCTTAGCTGACCTTAGTTCCACATACCAAAGTCAAACCCATTGGGAAAGGCCTACTCGGAACACATTGAGAAAAGTTTCTCACCCTGTTTGGAGAATGATCCTATAGCAATATTTAAACTCCCCCTTTACGTCCCTATCCTCTAGGTTGGGTAGGAAGATGGAGAAGAAAGTTCACATTTTTTTTCTAGTCTCTGGCTTACGGCGTTTTATGTCCTTATTCCTTTAAGTTTCAGTCTTTTGAGAGGGAAACAACTTTCCCCCTTCTGTCTCTAAAAGCTTAATTACAGCAGGTCCTCAGCTGACACCATTTCAATCACATTGATGAGACAAAAACTATCCCTGCTGACACTGAGCAAAATGACATTCTTCAAGGATCTGATTTCATTATAAATTTTCACTTAAATCACAGTTTCCAAGAACCTATAGACAATGTTAAGTGAGGACTTGCTGTAGTGAAATTCCAGTAGGCTGGCATACAGATGATGTTGCTCTGGGTTTTAAGTCTATTTGGGTACTCCGAAAGCAAGGTCTTTTTTATTTTTTCCAGGAACAGACATCTTTGAGAATTCTTTACTTTTTTTTTTTTAAGATTTATTTATTTATGCATATAACCACTGGGGTACAGGCCAGAGATGCAGGGGGGTGAGAGGATTCACCAGAGACAGAGCGGGGAACAGAACAGGCAGACTGACTGAAATACACTGCTGAGGGGAGCAGCGGGCGAGACAGGAGAGGTCTGCTGCGCCCTGTGGGTCACCTCCCTTGCTGGTCAGAGATTGAACTCTTGCTGTAGAGGCTGCGGATAGTGTCACAGTGCTGTGCTTAACCCCTTGAGCCACCAGGGAGGCCCGAGATATATTTTCATCAAAACTTTTATTATTTTTATTATTTTTTTAAAAAATTATTTATTGCTTTATACAAGAACCATGGTACAGACCAGATGTACGGGAGGGCGAGAGTATTTACCAGAGACAGAGTGGGGAACAGAACAGGCAAACTGATCAAATACACTGCTGAGGGGAGTAGTGGGCAAGACAGGAGAGGTCTGCCTCACCTTGTGGGACCCTCGCCGGCTGGCAGAGATCAAACCGGCACTGTAGAGGCTGCGGGCAGCTTCACAGTGTGGCGCTTCAACCTCCTGCGCCACTAGGGGAGGCTCTTATTATTTTTTTAAGCATCCTTGTTTATTTTTCCATAATACAGAATTTCTTCCCTTAGGTGTGGTGACCATAGTTTTCCTACCACCAGAGTGCCCACAGACTTCCAACATACTTCACCATGCTCTCCTCCCCAGCTGTTATTGACTCTTTTTGTTTGTTACTTCTGTATTAGGCTCTGTCAGATCCCACTGAATCAATGTATTTTTCTGAGTAAACAGAGTCAGCTGTGGTGATAGTGCTGTTGTAGAAGATTTTGCTTATCTACACTTAGTTGACTAGTAGATCACATAATTGTCATTTTGTAAAAGGAATGTAGATAAATAGTAATTATTAGCTACTGTTTTGGGGATTGTAAGTTGGTAGACACTTTCTAGAGAGAAAGCTGGCAATTTGTTTCAAAATCACGTATTTGTGCACTTTTGACCCTATGAGTCCTATTTCTAGGAATTTCCCTTAAAAAATGAGTGGACACAGGCCTCCCTGGTGGTGCAGGCAGTTGAGTGCAGTTGAGCGCAGTTGAGCTCTGAGGCTGTCCGTGGCCTCTGCAGTGCGGGTTCGATCCTGGCCAGCCAGGGAGAGACCCACATGGCATGGCAGACCTCTCCTGTCTCTCCCGCTGCTCCCCTCAGCAGTGTTTTTGGTCAGTCTGCCTGTTCTGTTCCCCACTCTGTCTCTGGTGAATCCTCTCACCCTCCCGCACATCTGGCCTGTATCCCAGTGCTTGTCTAAATAAATAAATCTAAAAAAAAAAAGTGGACATATGTATGAACGTGCATTTAAAATTTTAATTGCTGCATCTATTATAATAGGACATTAGAAATTGCTCAAGTACCTAGCCAGAAAGGATTTTGTTAATGACTATGATATTTACATGCAATGGTATACTATGCAGTCATTACAAGTGATTATGTGCTCATTGACGTCAGAAAGATATACAGGATATATTTAAGTAAAAAATGAGACTACAAACATCATGTGCAGTATAATGTCATGTTTCCCCCTGCAAGGATGGATATACATGATTGAGACATAAAACATCTATAGCCATATCTATCCATCTACCTACCCATTAAGTTTTAGAGGACATATAAAGTGGTTCTCTCTGGATGGCAGAATTATAGATCGTGTTTGCTTTCTTCTTTGTGGCTCTTCATGTTACCTAAAGTTGTTATGGTATTTATACAGTACTTTACATAGAAATTAAAGGATGGAACTGGGGTTTGAAGTAAAAATTTCACATACTTAAATTACCGGATGGTCTCACTCATAGCAGGATTCTAGAAAACCTAAATAAGGGACCAGGAAAAAGAATAACTATAAGAAAGAAAAAAAAAAAATCAACAATCAACTATGAACCAGAGACACACTTTGGGGATGGGGTGGGGAAAGGAGGAATTGGGGTAAAAATCAGGGGGTTGCAATTGTATGGGGAATATAAAAATAAAAAAAACAAAAAAAAATTCACATACTTTATTCCTTTATCTATTTGTAGAATGATTCTGTCCTTTAACTATTACTCTGGCAATGTGTCTTTGTCCCAACCTAGAGGCAGCCTGTGGCTCACTCTTTATATAAACCAGTTTGGTGTGGAAGACTGTGAACTAGGTATTTGAAGATCTGGTCCCTATCCTTTGTCTATAACTGAAGACTCAAGTGGATAGAGCCAGATAACCCAATTGCAGACACATGAAATGTCAAAGGCAGACCTCAGACTTGTGAATGCCGGGTCCAAGTCCCAAATCCAGTGCTCTTGTATCAAAATCAAGATTGCCTTTTTAAAAAACATAATGTCATAATTTCAATCAATTTCCTAACAGGTCCTGGTGATGTTTGAATGTTGAGTGCCTTACAACAACTAAAAAAATGACTTTTTTCCTACCATCTCTTTTCTTTTTTTATAGATTTATTTTTATTTATGCATGCAAGAACTGGGCTGTAGGCCAGAGGTGCAGGGAGGTGAGAGGATTCACCAGAGATCGAGTGGGGAGCAGAACAGGCAGATTGACTGAAACACATTGCTGAGGGGAGCAGCGGGCAAGACAGGAGATGTCTGCTGTGCCATGTGGGTTAGCTCCATGGCCTGGGATTGAACTCAGGTTGCAGTGGTGATAGTGGAGACTTAACCCCTAGGCCACTAAGGAGGCCCCCGACTCTTTTCTTTATAGATTGCATGCAAGCTAGCCTAGGTCTAGCTGCTTTGCTGTATTTGTGCTGGCATGGCACTGTGAATGCCATAGTTGCCCTCGATCATTAATGCATTTCTGCGTGCCAGCACTGTAATAGACTACCCTTCGTTATAAATCTTGGGAATAACAGGCACTGTTTTGTTTTAGCACTTGTTATTTGTGTTTTGTGTTTAAGCATTGTGTGTTATGCCTGCAAAAAAGTTCATATTAATCGGCAATTGTTATTGTGAGATTAACTGATGATAATTTTTTTTTAGTAAGAATCAGCTGGCGTTTGAATAGCTAACCTCCATGAAGAAAATGAAATAATATTTCTAAAGCATGGGCAAAGGTCTGAAAGTGCACATGCCCAAACTGGTAGGGAGAGTTGACCTTGTGGAGGGAGCGAGGGGAGATTTAAGCGGAGTTGGAAAAACTGTCCCTTCTCTGCCTGGGAAAGGGTTCATGTGAGATGTTAGGAAGACAGCTTCGGGGAAAAAAAAATCCCAAGTAAATAGAATTTCAGCCAATAATTTCTTGAACTTCACCCTCCTTTGGAATGTTTTCATTCTCTGGGGGGAAAACAGAGATTGAGTCATTTATACAGCGAGTGAGAACTTTACTAAAAATGAAACCTCAGGAGATGTTTGCCCTTTGGTGCTTTCTTGAGTCTCAATTTATGAGCCCTGCAACAATGTCAGAGAAATGTTCTGAGCAACTTGTCTCTCTTGCTTTCTTCATTATATGGGACTGTAAATTGTCAGGACTTTGAGGAGGAGTCCCTGACATGGTTATCTGATGCAAAAGTCTGATCCTCCCACTTAAAATGATGATTTCTCCATGTCTGCACTCTCTCCCTTCCCCACCCTAACTGCCTAACTTTTCACACATAGCATTCTGGCTTTATAAATCTTTTTCTTTGATTCTGCTAACTGATTGCTAAATCCATGACATCATCCTTGGAGCCAGGAGCACGTAACCTCTGGGCTCCTAAATGCAGGCTGTGATTTTGGTCCTGGACAGCAGAAGGAGATGTTGAGCCAGAAGATAAGAGTTGTTTTTTGTTTTTGTTTTTGTTTTTTTAACTTAGTATGTAAACAATTAGTGTTACGTTTTCAAATAATTAGAAAGATGAGAGCTGCAGTGGTTGTTTTGTACAATGAGCATTGTCTTCTTTTTTTTCAGAGGAGCCACATTTTAAGAAATGTTTTCTACATAGGACAAACCTTTGGGGAACCATATCATTTTGCTGCGAGCTGAATGGTTCACTATATGACCTGTCTCTCACTCTCTGTTTTCTCCGGGTGCTCATTTTGTACATGCATGTTGCGGCCTAAAGTGTTGGTGCCTGGCTTTGGCACTCATCTTGAGAGAATGTGGGTTGTGTAGTTCCCTGGTTGTGGCTGAAAATTCTGCAGTCTTGCCAGTTTGCTCGATGTTGCTTCAAACATCCATGGGTCCTGGGAGAGGAAATTTCTATTCCTTTAAAGGCGTCATCTTTCCAATTTTGAAAAAAGGAGTAAAATGCCACTTTTAAGGGTGTTAAGTCACCATACAATTTACTTCTTAAACAACAGAGTTGGCAGAGATGTGGGCAGGGTTATTTTACCATTAATGAGATCTAGGGCATTGGAGGGAGTTTCCACTGTTCTGCAAATTGATGAATTTATTTTATATGTAGATGTCCCAGAATTCCTAGAAGATTTCAACAACCTTCTTTCATTTCCACTTTAACAATATCCCATGCCAGATTCGTGGTTCTTAAGTCCTTGAAACTCAGACATCCTTATATACCAAAATTTATCAAGAACTTCTAGTTCAAACCCAGCTCAAGATGGTGATTTAGCTTTTAGGTAATTTAAAACATTCAGGATGATTCTGTTTTCATTATGTTTACCCTCTTACTTCCTGGAATTTGGAAATTTGCTATGGTATCCCCATCAAAAAGAATTATCCACTTTGCTTACTAAAACTGAATCTTATGCCATAGTCTGTCTGAATGGTGATGAAATGAATTTACCTCTAGTCCAGTCTCTCGTTAGAGTTAATAGGTATGCCCTGTCTGCTTTGTTTTGATTCGCTCCCCCTCACTCCTTCTCCTTTAAGGAAAGCAAAGGAAAATGTGTTTGGACGAAAGAGAAGTTTTTCGAATGGCCATGTATTTTCTGAAAAAAAGCAGCAGCTGGAGCTGGACTCAGTTGTAGAAGAAACCATAACAAGAGATTATGCCTTAATCATAAATGGTCACAGTTTGGTGAGTTCACTTAAGGCTTTGTTCTTTCTATTTCTTCACCCCAAAATTATCTCTTTTGTCCTTTCTTAATGAGATCTCCTTTTGTGGTTTCCAAACAAGTGTCACTACTAGAAACAGTACATGCCCTGTAATTTCCTGCTTTTAAGGGGAAAGGAAATTTCTAATATATATTTCATACATTATTGCTGGAATGACCACAGTAAAGGGGAGGATCTGAAGAAATACTGAATTTACAGAATATCAATCTTTTCTAAATGATTATAGACCATTTAACAGTAATGTTTAAATGCCTTTGAGGATGTCATAGCTCACTATTAGTAACTGAAATAATGCAAGTGGATGAATGTACTATAATTATTGCTCTTGCTAATGTTTGTGATTTGTGGAGCACAACCTGACCTTCACATAATTACCACACCAGATTATTGCCATTTAGATACCTCTGGTGGTTTTTCTAAATAGCAGCATTTTATAGCAATGCCAAACAATTTGCTTTGATTAGGAAATCTGGTTCTTGTCGTAATAGAATAAACTTGCATTGTACTTTTAATGTAGTTCAGGTTCCAAATCTTGAACGAATATCAAAACACTCGTCTGAGTTTCTAATTTAGAAAACAAAAGCTCTGATTGCAGTCCAGTGAAACTATCATTTATATGCACAAAGAGCTAATCTCACATCTTTCTCTGACTTTGATGATCATTTTTCACTTTTGGATTTGGAGAATAAATGCATCTTCTTGTAGACAGTTTCTTAGAGGACAAAAGAAGTTGGATCTGAGTATATTGTATTCCCCCTCCACCTTGTGATCAGCTGTCTGTTAGCTCTTAGTGCTTAGAGCATTATCCAGCTGGATTCCAGACATAATGATGTGTTGCCTTCTACACCATGGAAAGTTACAGAGCTCAGTTGCAGGCCAAGCTCAGTTGAAAGTTTGTCCAGATGACACGAACTTCTCCCTTGCACAAATGAGCAGCAACTGAAAATTATAAGCCTGTCAGCTGGACTTGGAGCTAGTGGCCGCCAAGCTGAATTGCCCAGGGACCACACTATGGAAAGGATCCCTAATGAGTAGCATGCTTTGACTTCTTCATAGTTTCAAAGAAGCTAGTGTGTGTGTGTGTGTGTGGCAGGGGGCAGGGGTGGGGGGAAGAAGGTGGTGGTGGTTGGAATACTCAGGTGAAAGCAGATGCTGTTTTCTCCTTGTCTCTAACTCTGCTGAAAGAAAGCTGAGATAGATGTTCTTCAAGAACCCCTTTAGCTTCAAAGCCTGAAGCTGATGAAACTATGAAATGTCATTTTTTAAAGTAGAATTGACCATGTTTTTTTAAGTGTGCTCACAATCTTAAAAAGAATCATGACTCTAGTTTTCTCAAATCTTGATGCTTTGGAGGCTATAATTGGGTCCTTCTCAGAACCCATGTTTTCACTCATTAATAAGAAAGAAAGAAGGCGGGTCATTCTGGACAACAAAATCAGTTTTACATACTTTCTCTTTTAGAAAAGGGCAATTACATTTGAGAATGCCAGCTCACAATCCCCCCTAGCAATTATAGGTCTTGATGTGAGAATTTTCTAATACTATTCATGCTTTTATACTTATTTGCCTATTCTTCCATTTAACCCACTAACATTTATGAAGCATGTCCAGGTCATGGTGATAGAGCCTGAGAAAAGATGTGAATAGTCATGGCCCTTGTTTTAGGGATTGCTATATGGTGGAAGAGCTTGCTTTACAGTGGTATGATAAATATTTTAAAGAGGAACATGATGTTTTGAATGCATGGAGACAGTACATTGAGTTCCTGATGGGAAAGACAGGGGAAGTGATAGTTCTGGTAGAAGACACAACAAGTCAAAATCACAGAAGCAAAAAAGACCCTGTTAGATTATGGAAACAAGTAATTTAGCATGATAGGAACAAATTATAAACTTAAAGGTGGTGGTAAAAGACAATTCAAAGAAGTATAAGAGTCAGATTGGAATGGGCTATGATTACCTTCGTGAAGATCATTAAAAGATACTGATGACTTAAAATTTAGGGGGAGTCCTGTTTCCTGCTAATGTGTTTATTAAGTAATATACGAGAGATGTTTTCTAGGAAAATGTGCTCAGCTTATTGGAAAGGATTATGGTCTTTTTTTCCAGACACTTCTTGGAATATCTAAAGGCTCTTATGTATTTAGAGAGGAACAAATAAGAAATGAGTGGGAACCCAGTCTGAGACCCAGGTTGTATGCCACCCTTTGACAGGTCTCTCTTTATGTCAAGTACTACATTCTTCAAGGGCTGTTCTGTAGATTATCTGCTTTTTGTTTGGCCACATTTTAACAACCATACAACAAACACTAAATATAGAAAACAACAACACAAAGAAAACAAACACCAGGTAGAACAAACAGATCTCCCTCATTTTGGTGGTTCATTTCTAAACTTGGTGAAATAGTGGTATTGTGTCTCTTGCTTGTCCTTATTTGGGTGGATTCCCCCACATTTAACTGTTTCTCTCCAATGCAGAGCTATGATGTGTCAAGGAGGACACACAAAGGCACCATGTCTTTTGCTTCTGATGTAAAATTCCTTG
This sequence comes from Talpa occidentalis, assembly GCF_014898055.3. Taxonomy (NCBI): domain Eukaryota; kingdom Metazoa; phylum Chordata; class Mammalia; order Eulipotyphla; family Talpidae; genus Talpa; species Talpa occidentalis. The sequence goes on along the minus strand of NW_023601104.1, from coordinate 17,879,417 downwards.
CTCCTTGGTAGGACTTCAATACTCATTTCTATGGTTGTTGTTGCTGTGTGACCTTAAATCAGCAATGACTTGTTGAAGCGAGTTGAACTGTTTAGAAATCTGTTAAGGAAAAAAGAAATTGCCTTCCCCAATGACATCTCTCATATCTTCTTTTTTTCATTTCTCTTTTTCCCCTGAATCATTTTTAACAACATAGGCTCATGCTCTAGAAAGTGACATCAAGAACGATCTCCTAGAACTTGCCTGCTTGTGTAAGACTGTGGTTTGTTGCCGAGTCACCCCTCTTCAGAAAGCTCAAGTAGTAGAGCTGGTGAAGAAGCACAGGAATGCTGTCACTTTGGCCATCGGTGATGGAGCCAATGATGTCAGCATGATCAAAAGTAAGAGGCCCTCTGCTCAGTGGAGAAAGCTGCCTGCCTGGAGTCCTCAAGTTTCAGCCTTTCAGAATAAGTACCAGAGATAGCACTGAATTTTTTTCCAGTGTTCTAAACTGAAAGCTTTCTTGATCCGGTATTATTAACATTCATTGAAAAAAATCAAAATTTTTTGATTATTTGTGTATGTTTAGGCCAAAAAGATTCAGCTCACCTTATGCAGTTTGGATTAGAAAATAGCTACGGAGTAGAGAAATGTGCACGGGACCCACAATTCCAACACTTGAGTTTAGTCCCAGCTTTGCCACCTACAAATTGTAAAACCCTGTGCAAGTCACTGAACTTTTCTGAGCCAATTTCCTCTGTTGTAAAACCAGGAAAAATACCTCGTGATCATCAATGTTTCGTGTGATAATGTATGTGAAAAATTAAAATTGCTATAGATACAAGTTTTCTGTAAATAAATTAGTAGTGTAAAAGAGGAATGGCCATTACCGAAAGAGAGTGTTTATGTTTGGGGAATGAGTGTGTTGTTCTTTTCCTTTGTAGGTGCTCACATTGGCATTGGCATCAGCGGTCAGGAGGGACTGCAGGCTGTTTTAGCCAGCGACTATTCATTTGCACAGTTTAGATTCCTCCAAAGACTTCTCCTCGTTCACGGAAGGTGGTCCTATTTCCGAATGTGCAAATTCTTACGCTATTTCTTCTATAAGAATTTTGCATTCACACTTGTGCATTTCTGGTTTGGTTTCTTCTGTGGTTTCTCAGCCCAGGTTGGTAAAAAGCACATTTCCTTTTTTATAAGATGACTGGATTGCAAAAGACTGCACTAATAGAGAGCATTTTTATATGTCTAATATTAGTTACAGCATTAGTTATGTAATTTATAGTTAACTTGAACTTTGAACCCAAGAAGAATATATATTTAGTTGGAATTTTATTTATTTTTGTTTTAGTGTAAGTAACCAATGGGTTCTCCTTTCTGTGCATTTTAAGATCTTTATTGAAATGTTTTGGTTTGATGACAGATAAAGTTGATGTAGAGTTTTAATTCAGAACAGAGGTCTGAGAAACACTATCAAGAAATATTGGTATCTCTATTGGGAAGAGAGTTATTTACCCAACATACTAAACATATAAGAGCTGGAAGTAAACATGTTTTAAATCAGGGAGAAGTAACTGATACCCTGATATCGGGGCTGTTTTGATAAAAAGCATCAGCTGAAAATTGTTAAAACAGATAATAAATAAACTAGGTATTATTGGTGAAGGAAATTAACCAATTAATAAATTAGGATTCTATTTTTATATCTACTTATATCCATTTTAAGAGGTAGTTATTTTTCCCTACATCTTGGATAGCAGAAAATTTCTACTGTGAAATGTAAGTAAGACCTATAGCATGGAATGCACTTATAAATAAAAAAATGTCTACGATATCTTGCACATGAATAACAACAAAAGAAAAATATTATCCTTAAGAGTAAAATGGTAACCATAACTCTCATTAGATATTTATTCAATTGTTTTTCTATCCTTGTGGGTTAATCACTGGTTTGTGTTAGAAATTTTTTTTCAATCATTTTATCCTAGAAAAATTGAATATGGATTAAATCAAGGTAGTGAACCCTTTTGTAATGAAAACATGCTTTGTACATTTTCCCCTTTTTTTCTGAGAAGGTGAGATTTCTTAAGGTGAGGCACACCAATACCCATTTTTAATTTTCTCTTCCAGGATATCATACCAGAACTAAAAGCAGACTATAATGACTGTTTTGGTAATCTCTAGCCTGTTGAAGTGAAGCAAACTTTTGAATTAGGTTCTCAGAAATACAAGTCTTCTTAGTGCTATATCAGAGAAGGCACGGGGGTGGTGAGATTTACCTGCTCACAATTCTACTTTTGTCCATAAAGACAAGTGTGGGGATGTGGCCTGTGCCGTCCTGGGCTGGTTACTTTCTCTCCACAGAAGAATAAAACAAGTTTGTTTGCTAAGTGGTATTTCTGAGAGATCCAGTCTTCATACTGCAAAGGACTGAGATTTGTGAAAAATCACAAAACTGTGAAGGGATGCACTAACCCTCATTTAGACCTCTGAGGACACAGAAGAGTAATGACTTCTATTTACAGACACACCAAGCTTAGGTAGGCAGGTTTACTGCCAAATTTATCTGTTAAAACTGTGAAGTTGGGGGCCTTCCCTGGTGGCGCAGCGGTTGAGTGCGGGGCTTTGAAGCTGCCCGCAGCCTCTGCAGCGCCAGTTCGTTCCCCGGCCTCCCCTCCGGAGAGGGTCCCACAAAAAACAAAACAAAAAACAAACAAACAAACAAAAAAACCTGTAAAGTTGAGACTAATAGCCAGTGACTTCTAACCTCTGCATTTAGGTGATTTTCTGCTCTGCTTTCAGGATCTGATAAAATTGGTCAGAGTCAGATGTTAAACAATTAGATTTTTAATCCTTTCACTAGTATTTATATTTTGAAAGAGAACAGCAAGGGAGAGCAGTGATTGCTTCAAAGACATGAGTATCTGATGGTTAAACCCAGCTGCAAGACATGCCACCTGTCTATGATTAGGTTTCTTAAACGTTTGATTTAACTTAACACATTTCTTTTCTGTGCTACTTTTTTCCCTCTTTTTAATTTTTTTTTCATTGAGTTCTTTGGTTAATTGCATCCTCTTCATCTGAGTCCACTGTCAGTGTTGACTGACCCTCCATGTGGTTTCCTGTGCTGGTGAATTGGGCTGACTCAGTGGTTCTCAAACTTTAAGGTTCACGGGGGTCTCTGTGAGCACATTAAAAGCATGGTTCGGTGAATCCCACTTGAGTTTATGACTCAGTGTGTCTGAGGTAGAGCCAAAGAGTTTGCATTTTGACAAGTTCCCTGGAGGTGCTGCTGTGCAGATGAGGGACCATACTTTGAGGACCATGGGGCTTGACAATCTAGAATCTTCAATCTTGCTTCCTTGAACCCAGAACCCAGGGTGGAATCCAATTTTCTGATTTCTTATTTTGTCTGCACTGGACTCTATTCAACTTTTCTGAGGCAGAGGGGCAGTTAAGCAAGCAGGTTATCCCTCCAAGTAGAATTTTTCCAGAGGACTTAGAATCTCCTTACCTGCCAAAGCCATCCTACCCTGTGGCTGATACCTCTACAGTGGAAACTTCTCGTTTTGAAGCGAAAGCTCTATCAAACCAAGGACAGTAGAAAAACAGAGGTCTCTTTCAGGAAAGAAGGTTGCTTTCCCCAATTTACCCCACCTATTATGACTTTATCTAGCTTAACCATGTGTTCCTTCAGTAAAGGAAGCACGTCTGAATCAGCTGCATAGCCCATTATCTTGAAGGGCACCTGGCACAAAAAGGCATGTAGTCATTTCCTGTTGTTGGGTGCGTCTAGTGCCCTTTTTCGTGCTTGAGATAGATGCAGCAAGGAGTCATTCCAACATGCCTCCGGTCACTTCTGGAAGCTGCCACTTGCTCTCCCTGCACCAACGGCCATCTTTGCAGTCTCCACATCTGGTCTACGTAAATGTGTCAGCCTGACTAGCATTGTGGGACAGGGGCTCAGGGTCTTAAGATCTGTATGTATTCCAGCTCTATGTTCTGATTCCAGAATGTAGAATGTGTTTTCAGTTGTGCTAATATTAGTCTGAGATGATAATGAATTTGGCTACAAGTGAGGTATTTCTTAATTATTTATATATTGCTTCATTCTAAGAAGCATGAAAAGTGGATTTCTCAGGTTTATTTTGCTTTGCCTGGATCTTGGCTGATTTAAACAGGGCAGGGCACATCCTCTTTTTGCAAGGGAACAATTAGACTACTGAATAGGAAACCTGGACTGGTGTTCATTTTGCCCTAGTTTTATGATGATTTGGTCAAATTAAAACTCAGGCCTATACTTACTGGATGGGATCCCTTGGTCTTACTATAAAGACTTTCATGCATTTAATGAATATTTACTAAGCCCCTTGTATAATCAGGCTGTGGTGCCTACTGAAGTTTATACTCCAGGTATGGGAAGCGGTGTCTTGGTAGACACGGTAAAGTGAGCGCACAAATTTTATTAGTTGTCTGTAGTGGAGGTTTTAGGGTTCTGTTTTCAGACTTATCAGAGAAGTAGACAGGCTTGTCAGGAAAGTAGTCCTTTGATATTAAATGTTGGAGAGGAAAAGTCAGCAACTCAATGACAATATCTGTGTAATGGCATCAGTGCTGTGGTGTCATCTTCTAGGTGGACTCAGGATATTTTTGCTATGACAAGGAGGGATAAGACATATTACAATTATGGCTGACAGTTAAATAGAAGTTACTATGTGCCAGGCATTATCTAAATGTTTTACCAATATTAGCTCAATACTTAACAATAGCCATTTTAAGTGGGTTTGTAATTGTGGTTTGCACCAGTTTTTTAAAACATAATTTAAACATTTTGTATTGAAAAATATATGGAAGGTACTGTTATAACCATTTTTATGTGTATAATTCATACATGTTATTGTGCAATAGGTCTCCAGAATTTTTTCATCTTGTAGAGCTGAAACTCTACCCATTGAAAACAATTTTTGTTTTCCCTTCCCTGCTAATCTTGGCACCATCATTCCACTTTCTATCAGTTTCACTATGTAGATAGTTCATGTAAGGAGAATCATACAGTATTTGTCTTTTGTGACTTGGTTTTTTCACCTAATATCCTTAGGGCTCATGGAGTTATAGCATATCAAAGGATTCCCTCCCTTTTTAATGCTAAATATTATTCTGGTAGGTATGTGTGTGTTTGTGCATGCATGCGTACGTGTGTGTGTGTGTGTGTGTGTGTACACACTAAATTTGATTTATCCATTTATCCCTTGAAGGACATTTGGATTGCTTCCACTTCTTGGTCTAATCAGCATTTTGCTCAGTATTTTCCAATGATAGTATATATGTTTTACTGTCCAATGAATTGTATTTCTCCCCACCTGAACTTCACTGTTCTATCTCATTAGGTCAATTCCTTCTATATCCATTTTTTACCCCTCTAGGCTCATCTCTTTTTTTTTCCATTGTATACTTCAGTGATATTTTTAATTTTATACATTTTTTACATCATTTTTCATTTTTGCAACAATGTAAAAATAAGGGACCAGGTAAAAACCTAATTATAATAAAGTAAAAATCAAAATCAACAAGCAACTATAAACCAGAGACACACTACAGGGGGGAAGAGGAAGTAGGATCAAAACAAATAGGGTGGGAATTGTATGGGATCTATATATCCATTTTTTAAAACCATTAATGGATGTGGTATTTTATCGAATGCTTTTACTGAGTCTATTGAGATGAATTTTATATTTCATTCTGTTATGATCTGTATGATATTTAGTGATTTGAGTATGTTAAACCACCCTTGAACCCCAATGATAAGCCTCTCCTGATGATGGTGGATGCTCTTTTAATGTGCTGTTGAATTTGATTTGCTATTATTTTGTTGAGACTTTTTGCATCTATATTTATTAGGGTTATTGGCCTACAGTTTTCTTTCCATGTAATGTCCTTGTCTGGCCTTGGCATTTTGGGTAATGCTGACTTTGTGAAATGAATTTGGGAGTGTTCCCTCCACATTAGTTTCCTGGAAGAGTTGAGAAAGATTGCCACTAATTCCTTAAATATTTGCAGAATTCACCAGTGAAACCACTTGGTCATAGGTTTTTCTGTGTTGAGAGGTTTTGACTACTAACTCCGTCTCCTTCCTCATTATTGGCCTGTTCAGATTTTCATTTAACTTAGGATTCAGTCTTGGTAGGTTTTATGTTTCTAGGAACTTACTCATTTCTTTTAGGTGGTCCAATTTGTTGCTGTATAGTTTCTGTTATGATTCTTTGCATAGCAATTTGATTGTATGTCCAGTGTGGCCCTTTTTGAGTTCATACTATGTGGGGTCCTTTGGTCTTCATGAATATGAATTTTTGTCCTTTCCCAAGCTTTGGAACTTATCAGTCATGCTTGTCTTAAACAGACTTTCTGTCCTTTCCTTTTTCTCTTCTTCTGGGATTTGAGTAATGTATATATTAATATATTTTTATCTTTTCCCATAGACTTTTCTTTCTTTTTTTTTTAAAGGCAATTTTTTTTTAAGATTTATTTATGCATTCAAGAGCTGGGGTACAGGCCAGAGGTGTGGGGGCTGAGAAGATTCACCAGAGACAGAGTGGGGAACAGACAGGCAGACTGACTGAAGTACACTGCTGAGGGGAGCAGCAGGCGAGACAGGAGAGATCTGCTGCACCATGTGGGTTGCTCCCTGGCAGGCCAGGGATCGAACTCATGCTGCAGAGGCTGTGGATTGTTTCATAGTGCAGTGCTTAACCCCTTGCGCCACCAGGGAGGCCCAGAATTTTCTTTAAAGTCAGTTATTAGAACCTTATTAATTTCCTTTAGTAGTGTCATTTTATCTGAATCTTCATGATTTTTTTATTCTTTGGTTGCTATCTCTAAAGTTGAGTAAATATTCCCCATTTCCAGATTTTACAGATTTATTTCAGCAGGCAAAGAGAGCCCAGTTCAGCTTGGGGTACTGGGTGGATCAGTTGGCAGCACCTGTGGACAGACAGGGCTTGCTATTAGAGTCTCTAGATTGGTGAGGCTACTGGCCATGCTCTGAGGTCAAGGAGCTCCTCTGACTGGACTCCATGGTTGGGCAAGTTTGGGCAATTTCTAATGGTGAGATGGGATCTTGGACTGTGCTCCCTGACTAGAAGGCTAGCAGGGATTGTGTCCTTTAGAGCCACAGACAGGGTTTCACAGTTGTGTGGAGCCTCAGGCTGTCCTCTGTTATCAGGTGGGGCCACAGGGTATGACCCAAAATTTGGTGGGGTGACTGTCTGGCCTCCCTCCTTAGGTGGCGCCTCAGGCTAGGTTCCAGGATTGGACAGGCTTAAACACTGCTCCCTGCCTGCCTAGACTGTATTCAGTGTTCAGTAATTGGGCAGTTCTGCAGACCAGACTCACCTGCAGATTGAGTCTTTAGACTGAGTTTCTGGTTGGGTGGGGCCACTGACTGGGCTTTGAGTCGGCCCAGGTCACTGCTCAGACTCCCTGGTTATGAAAGTTCAAAGGTTATACTGAATAGTCAGATAGAGATGCTGTCTTGATTTCCTTTATAAGCAGAGTATAGGATGAACTCTGATTTCTCTAACCAAGCTTCCTGGTGAAGGGAGTAGAATTCTGGAGGCTGTACTCATCAGCCGGGTGGGGCTATGAATATATTTCCCTGTCTAGCTGGACCATAGCACAGACCTCACGGTCAATATGGTTTGTGCTGTATTCCCAAACCAGGCAGAATTGCTCACCAAGCTCACTGACCAGAGGGAGCCTCTGGCTTCAGTATGCAGATGGACATCGCCCTGTTTGGGATTTCTGTTCTAGTGTTGCTTGAATGAGGTCTGACACTAGTGGAATGCTGCTTGTCCACCACTCGTCTGGACCTCCTCTATCTGATTCTCAGTAGTTGAGTCCTGCAGAATTCCTCAGTGATACACATGAGTAAGGCCCTCATGGGTTTCTAGGGGAGTTTATTGCAATACTGGGAGATCTGTTTATCTACGTTGGGCTCTCTTTTTCTGATTGGAAAAACAGGGGAGTTCTCTTGGTCCAGTGCAATGCCGGCCTGGGGGGTGGGGTGATGTAGTCTGAGGGTGGCTGCTCCTCTTTCCCTTCTCCTGTGTCCTTCTCACTCTCTGTGCTTCAGTGGCATGCTTCAGCCTCATTTGTGTTCTGCGATTTTCACAGCGGTGTCTTATCTGTGGGTAATGACCAGTTGGCGTTCTTGTAAGGGAGAACGTAGTTGAGAATGACTTACATTGCCATCTTGATAATATCATTTCTGAAAACACTTTTCCCAGAGAGCATTTGTGTGGCTCTGTCTATTCTCTGGGGACACTGTCTACCTGAGTTGCCTTTTTCTGTTCCACCATGTTTTGAATTTGAATCAAAACTTAGTTTGAATATGTTCACAGCTCAAATTTTCAAGAAAGATTTTTCTCATCTCTCCTTTTAGCTAGGGGGTGAAGATTTGTTTTTCTTTAATTCTGACAGTAAGGATTCAGTTCATTGCTGCCATAGATTTATGAGAATGTTGGACTTTCCATTTGGCCTAATCTTGGCATCAATAGTGGTTTCTCTTGCAAGATATGATGCCTTGGAGTCAAAGAGGTTTGATATATTATGCAAACTTATTTGGCATGGAGTCCTGTTTTTTCCAAGCGACATGCTTACTGTATAGAACAGGTGCCAGACAGAATCCACTTGAGGAAATTCTGAAATCGGTATCTCTACAGTGACAGGTTTAAAACATGACATTGTCCTGTTATTTATCCTAGGTACAGTGTTTTGGATGCAATAAGATGTACAGAGGACAAAGTGATGCTTAGAATACTTTCTCCATAGGAACAGGCTACTCATGTTTCTCTCTTTCAAAAACTTCCACTTTCTTACTCAACTCTAGTAAAGAGGGCAAACAGTCCCATTTTGTATGTTAGAGTGTGTGTGTGGTGGGGGTAGGAGGGTTTACATTTAAACTCCTAAGTCTTTTCCACTATCCTTATAGTTTTTTTTTCCGATTAGAAAAATAATTATATATGAATATATATCCACTTATATGTGAGACTGTGCTCTTCATATTTTTCTTATTTAAAAAGCACTACTTATCATTAAAAAGCACTACTTATCATCACGACTTACCATTATTTAAAAAACACTACTTATCTTATTTTCAAAACACTACTTATCATTCATTTTGAGAGGACTCTCTTGATTTATTTATACTCTCCAGTAGTGTTATGAAGATTTGAATTGTAATTTTTTAATTAAACAACTTATTCCTTGTCCAATGTCGTGAGTCATACAACATTGTCATTACTGGTAGGAATGCTTGTTTGTCATTTTGGGAAGAGAAAAAGATTGATGAATAGGACATGTCCTGGAACTTGTTTTGTCACTGGAACACAAGGAAATACATCCATAACTCTAACAGAAATATGACAATTGAAGTTAATATGAGAGGAAGGAATCTGGATAAATGTGTGAGGATCTAGTGTAACTTCAGAAGCTCAATCAATCTCCAGTGAGTGTATGAATAGTTTACAAATTACGGGGAGGTCTGATGGTCTGAAATCTAGCAGCTTGCAGGGATGCATGGGAAAGTTTGTGTAAAGGGTTAAGACTGTAAAGGCAGGAAAGCCTCCCCTTACACCTTTGCATTTTCTAACTGACCTGCGGTTAGCTGATTTTACAATTTTTATTTCTAAAATTCCATTTAAAACAAACTTATTTAGAAACATCTTTGAAAAATTTCATGGCTGGAAGAAGCAGCTTACTTAACAGTATTTTCTACAGCAGGAAATGTCTTCTAGAACAATATGAACACCCAAAGGTGAGTGGCCTAGTGTTAGTGATACTGAGAACTGACAGTGAGGACAAGTTTGGATATGCAGCTTACTTAACAGTATTTTCTACAGCAGGAAATGTCTTCTAGAACAATATGAACACCCAAAGGTGAGTGGCCTAGTGTTAGTGATACTGAGAACTGACAGTGAGGACAAGTTTGGATATGAAATCGGGATTGACAGGGGTCATTGTCTCGTTTTCCATTCCCTGCTTTCACTAGGAGGTCCTGATTAGGAAGATGTTTAACTGAAAAATCTTCTGGCTTTTCCCCCCATAGTCCTGTTTTTCTAAGGACGATATGCTGTAAATGAGGCAAATAAAAAGAAAAAAAAAAACATATTTAGGAGGGGACTAGTCTACAGAGAATTTGAATAGGGGACATTTTTGGGGACACACTTTTTCCCCCTCAATGAAATCATTTAGTTGACATTGGCCTCCAAAGTCACATGTTAGGTGACAAAGTTTTCTCAGTCCCCAAAGCCTATTAGATAGCCAGTTTGTGGTGCAGCAGACCTTTCCTGACCTGCCCGCTGCTCCCCTCAGCAGTGTATTTCAGTCAGTCTGCCTGTTCTGCTCCCCACTCTGTCTCTGGTGAATCCTCTCACACACACCCCCATCCCATACATCTGACCTGTACCCCAGTTCTTTTATGCATAAGTAAATAAATCTTAAAAAAAATAGGTAGCCACAGTTTGCAATGTGTTAGTGAAAGTCACCCATCTGAGGTCTTCCCACACCCCTGCCATCTCTCTCCTAAATTGCTTCAGGGGAATTGGATGCTCCCTGGTGGAAAGGAGCCAATAGTAATAGGAACTCTAGGACCCATCCATTTAGTAACAGAAGGTATTTGTCTAGTGACTCTTTCTTAGCAGCCCTGATCTTCAAACACTTTATCCATTTCCAGCAGGAGTGAGACTCACACACATCCTCTGACACAGAAGCTATAGAGTCTGAAAGCTCATTCATTGAAGAAGGATGAGCTAAGTGCCAGTCAAAGGCTAAGTGTTCTGCTGGACTCCAGGGACAGCAGGATGAACCAGAGGGATACAATTCCTGCCCTCTGGGAACTTAGAGTCTGGGAACAATTTTATTTTCATGAATGTGAAACTGATGTTAAATGAGTCCAGATGCACCTTTCTCTTATTTATCCAACAAGAGTCTTTTGAATTAGATTTGTCATGGATGAGCCATGTCTTGGGGCCTACCCTGTTGAATCTCAGCATGATTCCTAAGTACCTAAATATTTTTTCCTGCATCTCCTAACAGATTGTTTTGAAGCAATCCATTCCGCAGCCCAAAATATCTGATCAAATGTAAATAGATTGTGCTTTCTTAGACACAATGTTGACTTTCAAAAACACCAGTTTAATTACTTAATGAAGTGACATGTGCTATTTCTTTACTACCTTGGCCTGTTTCTCTGGGCCTGGTCAGTTTTATCCTGGCTCTTATTCTCTGATGATAGCTCCGGTTAATTCCAGCCAGTACCCCATCCTGGTAGGTGGGCTGGGACAGATGTACAAGTTGATCCAGATGTGGTAGGCAAGTGTCCATTTACTGCCTGTGGGATGGTGGCTCTTAGGACATCTCAGATGGAGGATGATATGATGCAGACTGGGTTGTGTTTGGTTTATGGGCTTTCCCCTCCTTAAAACTTCAGTACCTTGCCCTGTTGTGATTGTTTTGGGATACATGGGGAAAGAATCTGCCTGAGAGGGACCAGATTCTCTTTGCTTGATTTGCTGAGTGGACTTCATGGAGGAAACAGCTGGAACAGAGAACAAAAAAATCTGTGTCTTTTTGATATCTAGAATCTTCGCTTTGCTAGGGAATTTCAGAGATGTGGAGTCCAGACCCTCACTTTATTGAAGGAGAACCCACCTTTCTCAAGAACTAAAAGATCCATGGTGAGCAAGACTGGTGCTGGAACATGCGTCCTGAATCTCCCTTTACTGCTTTAATGTTCTCCTTTATAAGTGACCACTTGGGTAGTCATAGACTTGGAAAAAAGAGAATGACTACATCTTTTTTTTTTTTTTTTTTAAACTGTCTTCTCTGGACCCCTGCCAGGCAAATATTTGCTTTATTTAGACTCTAAAGGAGAAACATCCAGAAACAATAAGCTATGATTATGGGGAGAGTATGAACTGTGTTACTGACAGAGTAATGTCTGGTGGGGGGCGGTATCTCCCACAGCCTAGGCCCTTAGAAAGGTGATGTCTACCCCTAGGCAAACTGCTTCCTGAAATGACCTGGAAGCTTGAGGCCAGTCTGCCTGCAAGCACTCCAACCAAATTGCCACCGAGAGATACTTTAAATATCATATCTCCTGATGAGATTTCCAACCAGATTTCTGGACTCGAGGATTTTTGGATAAAGGTCAGATTAGTCTCTAAACTGAATCATAGATCCTTTTTAAGGAAATGCCTCATCCCAATCTGTTATCAAAACCCATGATTTTCATGGAGTCCTCTGTGGGTTTGTATGCACTGGAAACATATAACTTATTTTAAAAGCACTTATGCCCTCATGGTTTTTAATAAAGGTGAACGGTACCTGATCCAGGGATAGAGTAAAAAAAAGAACAAAAGTTATTGTTTGAGGCTCAATTTAGAAAATTCACATTTGAAACTATGCAACTACTGTCACCATGTAGTTGTGAGATGATGTTATCTGATGACAATTTGTCCTTGTCAGTGAGATACAGAGCTGTGTATGGTTGGATTCTTTCTTTCTTTTTTTTTTTCATTTCTGCCATGATATGGAAACAATTATCTTGTCGAGGTCAGAAAAACTTTAGTTCTATCAAACAATATAAGAAAACTCAACAATGAAAAGTTGGGAAAGTGACGCGCAAGAGTGCAACTAATCTCAAGGCTTTGATGACTTCATGGATTTGGTTACCTGTGAGCCCATCTCAGCCTGGCAGGGCAGCTCCAATCCCCCTGGCTTTCCAGATGTGCCCTGTGGAAAACTCAGGCAGGGGAGGGTGCTCAAGCTTGAGCTGTTCCTCCTGGATCCTGCTAGTGGGTTTCTACTAATTATACAAATCAGCAACAGATGTGCTAAGGCTGAGCCCCTCATATTTACCCTACAATGTGTTTTCTTTAGATGACAAATTTTTTAAGGCCCCAAATAAAGAAATATCATTATATAGTTTTCCTCTATAACACACAGCAAAAGGTGGGGGGGGATACATGACTCCAGGGAGGTACTTCAGAACAAAGGGGTAGTTTGAACAAGGAGCTAAGCTAATAATCTCAGAGCCAAAGCCCATTGTGACCATTTAAGAACCTTATTAAGATTTATTTAAATGTGGTTTTCTATAAATCATAGATTTTTGTGTTTCTCAAGCTATTTTAGGTTTAATTTATAGCTGGAGTATTCTTGTGCTCTATGAAACGGTTGATACGCCTGGTAAATTACTCCCACCAAGGGAGCAAGGCAGAGGGGATTTCTTTAAGTAAGAAAACAGCAAAGTTGGAAAGCCAGACACCTCTCTTCTCCATTCTTTCTCACCTGCAAGGAGACACAGAGCGTTCCAAGGTGACCAGTGGCATCTTGCAGGGGAATGAATTTTCTTTCTTTGGAAACCCAGAAGTAGGGGGCCCTAGGTCAAATTTTCATGTGTTGGCCTCCTGTTTATATAAATAATTAGAGTCTCCCACAGTCACAGCGTCAGCACCATTCTTCTGGTCTCGTCTCAGCTGGAATGCTTCCCACACCGGAGACTCCATAGGAATTCTCCCCTCCCTCCTCCACCCTTTCTTTCTCTTTGGGGTAACTGGTTAGTCTACATGTGGGCACCCATGTGTAAGTGGGGGGCAGAGGGGTAGTAGAGTGGCAGAAGGCTTAAGCATGCCTGGAAGAGCAGAAACCGGGGTGGGGTCCCTATGGGTTGTTACCTGGACAAGTTTTTCTCTTCCAGCCAATCCTAGTCACCAACGTGGGCTGGGGGCCTTAATTTTTTTCCATGGGTACCTATGGACTATGAGACATGGAGCATTGAATATAACTATTTGAGTAGTTGGAGATCCCTTGCAAGGGTAGAGAGAAGCCTGTTATAGGAGAAATACTGCTCATGACTCGAATTCTTGTGGAAGTCTCAAAAGCAAAAATTCTGCTAAGTCAATGCCCATCAGAAGGGAAGGTGTTTTTGAAGGTGACTGACTCAGCTAAACACCTTTTGGTAGAAACTGAAGCAAAACTAGCATCAGCATCAGCAGTGATTGATACAATTAAGTATTCTTGAAAATTTCTTTAATTTTTTTACTTTAATTTTTACTCTAATTTCTACATTCTTTACTCTAATTTTCTAATTATATCCAGGTATTCATTTTCTTTGCTTTACTGTAATTTTCTATTACTTTCATTAATATAGCGGCTTATTATAGACATAAATATCTGTGGTTAGTTGTCTAAATATTGTATTTTTATAAAGAATGTCTAATTATTGGGAAAACATCCCTTTTTATTTACCCATTAAACATATCACTTGAAGGTTGGATTCTTATATGCTCCTTCCTTTCTTCCTCCCTCCTTCCTTTCATCCATAACAATGGTGCTCACTTTTTTTTTTTAAAGATTTATTTATTTATTTATGCAAGCACTGGGTACAGTCAGAAGCACGGGAGGGTGAGAGAATTCACCAGAGCAGGGAGCAAAGCAGGCAGAAGGACCGAAGTACACTGCTGAGGGGAGCAGCGGGCGGCAGGAGAGGTCTGCGCGCCATGTGGGACCCTCGCTGGTGGCCGGGGATCGAACCAGTGCTGCAGAGGCTGCAGGCAGCTTTGCAACCCAGCGCTCAACCGCTGCGCCACCAGGGAGGCCCAAAGGTGCTCACTTTTGAGTGTTATCTGTTTATCAGGTGACAATACACTGACATTTACTTCATTTCGTTGTGATCATTACAGCCTCCATCTAATCCCTATTTTATAGACAAGGAAACTAAGACTCAGAAAGTGGTTTACTGACGCACACACACAGTTCTGGTTCTGACACCCCCAGCCTGCCCTTAAGGTAGCTCATTTTGTTGAAATACTTGCCACGTGCCAGGCAATGAGTTAGGTTCTTAGACCCCACAGATAAGTTGTATAACTTATGAGTTGTATCACCTTCTCCTGGGGAGCTCACAATCTAATGAGGTGGGCCTGGGAATGGGCACATAATAATTATAAGTTGATAGTTATGAAGCAGTAGGTGTGGAGTATCATGAGACCAGCAGAGAGTGGCCTGGAACCCAGTCCTGCAGGAAGGGGATGTGAAGGATTTGCAAAGGTTTTCTGGAGATCTCTTTCTGGGCTACTCTTCTAGGATCAGTCATAGTGAAGTGAGAGAGGAATTTAAGCAGAGGAAACAATAGGAGGAAAGTGATGGAAGTGAAGAGTGGCTTGGGCAGGAACATAAGTTTCTGGTGTGGTTAAGTCAGCGGGATTTAGAATTCATTTAATGTGGAGTGTTGGAGCAAGAGATACAGAAATATCAAATTACTGTCGGGTGCTAGTGTGGATGTGATTTTTGTCAGAAACTCAGAGAACACAAAAGGCAAGCCTGGTTAAAGGGGTGTGAGAATGGGTACAGGTCTGGACCTAAGACTGTGGCACATCCTCAGGGGGATGCCTAGTAGTGAGTTAAATGTATAACATTTATAAAAAGTTATAAAATAATCCAACAAATATTTATAGAACTACGTTGAAGAGATATTGAAGTTATAGATGTGACTGTCTCTATTTCATGGAGATTGTATTCTAGTGGGATGAAGAGAGAACAAATAAGTAAATCAGTAAGATAATTTCACAATTGTTATTAAGAAAGAATCAGGGACTGTAAAAAGTCCTATTGATAAGGTGACACTGGAGTTAAAGGTTTAGAAGGTAACTTTCATATTAATATCCTGCGATTAAAGTATTATAGGCATAGGGCATAGTAGGTACAAATGTCCAGAGGTAGGAATGAGCCTGGTAAGTTCAAGAAAGACAATTGGAGAAACTGAAGCTCAATTTGTGAGGGAGAATAAAGAGAGATAAAGTTGAAAAGGTAGGCAGGCATGGGATCAAGATGGGTTTTAGACAGGGATGAAAAGTGTAGATTTCATTTCAAGCAAAATGGGAAGTCATTGGAGGGTTTTAACCTCAGCAAATGCCACTGTTATCATTTTAAATAACAAAACCAGGGCCTCCCCTGGTGGCGCAGCGGTTGAGTGCTGGGCAGCCTCTGCAAATAGGGTTCGTTCCCCAGCCGCCAGTGAGGGTCCCACACAAAAAAACAAAAAAACAAAACCAGCAGACAAAATACTATTTATTGTATACGCTCAATTATGTAAGCAATGTGGAGGGTTGGGGGAAGGCCTTTAGGGAAATAGGTCAAATGATCCCATTAATTGAGAGAGATGGCTTCATGCCTGGTCAATGTTGTCGATGCTGAGGTGTGAGTACCTGGATTACAACTTGGTCCTGATGCTTGCTAAGCCAGTCATTTTCAAACTTTGTGATCTTAGGATCCTCCCTCTCAATATTTATCATATGGAAATTAAAATGGAGAAAAATTTAAACATTTATTATGAATTCATTAGAAATAATAGAAGACATGTTTATGTAAATGAATATTTTAATGGGAAAAAAAGAGACTATTTTCCAAAACAAAAATCAAGTGAGAAGCATGCCATTGCTTCACACTTAATCTCAGTATTTGACATAATAGGAGGCAGTTGGGTTCTCATATCTGCTTCTGCTTTTAGCTGGCTTTGATATCACACGCCCTATATACTCATACAACTGTATGAGTGAAAAGGACAAGCAAAAAACCTAGAATTATTTTGAAAATAGCTTTGACATTGTGGGTTCCCTACAAGGGCCCTAGACCACACTTTTAAAATGTATTTGATGTATGACATTGAGATCTATTAATAGTACCTACCTAATAAGATTATTGTAAGGATTTAATGAATCAATATATTTAAACTCCTTTAATCTGTGCCCAGTTTGTATTAGATGCTCAGTAAACATCTGCTGGTTCTTTTTCCTTTTGCTGTTGTGATTCTGAGTGGCAGCAAAAATCCTTCCACGAAATTGCTTTTTCCCTGCTGTCATCTCTTACCCCAGTTGTGAAAATGGCCCTTCAAATTGGAGTGCCAGTTTGCAAATATTGCTGTCAAGTAATTGTAGGTTTTAATCCTAGCCTGTTTGGATAATGATGGCACTTTATGCCAGTCCCTCAGCTGCTCACAGTTTAGCATGTCATAATTTCCCAGAATTTTTTTTCTTCCTAATACCTGAAATTATCTCTCTGCAGTAAATGGAAGTCAGGGGGAGGGGAGAGGTGTTTTGATAGCACCACTTTCTGCCTGGGGCACACGCTTCACTTCAACTGCTTTCTACTCTTTTATTTCCCGTATGACAGTCATGAAATGAAAGTCAGATGCCATCAATAACGAATTTTTTTCAGCTATTGACTTTCTTTGGATGGTGGTGAGTGAAATCCTCAATCTTGGCTTCACCTTAGAACATTGGTTAACCTGGAAAACTTTTAAAACTGCTGTGGCCTGGATTATCCCATCCTTTAAGATACTGCTTTAATTGGCCTGGTGTTTGGCACAGGCATCAGAATTTTCTAAATCCTATCACCATCCAAAGTCGCACCAGACTCTGACTATAAAAAGCACCATGCTTTTTTTTTTTAACTGTAAAACATAACAAATCTACAAAAAAGTAGATAGTACATAAATATGAGCTTAATAAATTGTTGTTAAACAAACAACGATATATTCATGATCCAGTTGTCAACCCCCCAGAATGGGCAACCCCTCCTTGTCCATTCACACCCTTTCCATCCTCTCTGAAGGTAAACATTGTCATTTTTATAATCACTTTCTTTTGCTTTATTTTATAACTTAACCATATGAGTATGAATCCCTGAACAACATAGAATAGATTAGCACAGTTTTCAACTTTGTTGAAAAGGAATCATATGGCTTCTTTTGCTAATCATTATGTGGTTTTTCTCAGTTTGTGGTTTGGGATATAGCTATAGTTCTTTGCTTTTATAATTCTATAATCATATCAATATACTACATTGTTCTCTCCATTCCATACCTTATGCATATTTCTGATTTGTGATTTTCATTTATTATGTTGATTGAGATGTGTCAGTTTAAAATACTGTATATGTTTTAGGCGTATAGGTTCACACTTCTAAGAATGTATGTTATCAGACCACACCCACCATCAAAGCTTGAATAATCTTCCACCCTAGTCTTTTGGGGAGACCCTTCCTTAACTTGCCTCCACACCTCAACTTCCCTTTCTGGTAGACTCAGTTCTGTGGTCAGATTTCAAGGGTTTGTTTTGGTTTAGTTCTGTCAATTTCTTTATTTTGTTTCTTTTTATCCTACAAATGAGAGTGAAATAATCCAGCATTTCTTTTTCTCCTTTTACTCATATCACATGACATAATCCTCTTTAGTTCCACCCTTGTTGACACAAATGCAAGATTTCAACTTTTTTTAATAGTTGAGTAGTATTCCATTGTGTATATATAATACATATTTATCTACTCATTTGCTCTTGGGTACTTAGGTTGTTTCCATAACTTGGTTGTTATAAATAGTGCCACAATGAACATAGGAGTGCATCTATATCTTTGAAGCAGTGTCTATGTACTCTTTGGGTAGAGATCTATGGGAAGAATTGCTGGATCATATGGCAGATCTATTTTTAATGTCTTGAGAAATCTTCATACTGATTTTCACAGTGGCTGGGCAAGTCTACATTCTCACTAACAGTGTAGGAGGGTTTCTTTTACTCCACATCCTTGCCAACACTTTTTGTTTTGGGATTTTTTGATATGCATCACCCTCACATGTGTTAGTTGGTATCTTGTTGTGGTTTTGATGTGCATTTTCCTGATAATAACTGATGATGAGCATTTGTCATGATAACTATCTGTATATCTTCTTTGGAGAAGTGTCCAGCTTATCTGCACATTTTATGTTTGGGTTATTTTGGTTTTATTGTTGTTGAGTTGTAAGAGTTTTTTGTAGATTTTGATACTAAGCCCTTGTTGGATGTATGATGTGCAATTTTTTTCTCCAATTCACAAGAGTGTGTTTTTATTTTAATGATCCTTTCTTTCACTGTCCAGAAGTCTTGTTTACTTTGCCTTTATTTCCCTTGCCTTTGAAGTCAAGTCCCCAGACATCACTGAAGCCAGTGTCAAAGAGTGTGTATATAACATCTTTATTTATGTGTTGTTTGATATTTAGGTTGTTTCAATAACCTAGCTATTGTAAATAGTGCTGTAATGGACACAGGAGTGCATCTATCCCTTCTAAGTATTGTTTTTGTTTTCTTTGGATGGACACTCTTCTGAATAGGAGAAACATTTTGCTTGTATGTATTTTATGTTTTCATGTATTACATGCAAGTCTTTGACTTATTTTGAATTAATTTTTGTATGGTGTGAGGTAGTGGTCTAATTTCATTCCTTTGCATGTGGTTACCCAAATTCCCAGTATCATTTGTTGAATAGACTTTTCTTTCTCAGTGGATGTTCTTGGATTCTAGGTTGTAAAATGACTATCCATATAAGTGTGGATTTATTTCTGGGCTCTTGACTTTATGCCATTGGTCTGTGTGCCTATTTTTCTTCCCATATTACACATATTTGATTAGGATTGCTTTGTAGTATAATTTGAAACATGGGAGAACATTACATTTGTTCTTTTTTGTTGATTGCTTTGGCTATATGTCTCCTTTTTGGTGTCACATTAATTTCTAGTAATGTTTACTTTAATTCCTTAAAGAATGCCATTAGAATTTTGACAGTGATTGCAATAAGTCTATATTGTTTTGGCAAGATAGCCATTTTAAGAGTATTTCCTCATAGATGTATGATGCAAGCCTGATAAGAGTTCCTTTGTAGGTTACCTGCTTTTTCCCCTCAACCCACTTTCAATATTCTTTGTCTTGAACTCTTGGTAGTTTCACAGCTTTGTATAGTGGTATATGTTTCTAATTATGTTAGAATCAAAGTTCATAAATACTCAATACTCATCACTTCCTATTTACAATGTTTTAGTATTTAAGCCCTTGAAATTATTTATATCTATTGAATCTGTATGACAGAATTTATATCTATTGAATCTGTGTAATCATGTGCTATGGCACATCTCTTCTCAACTCTACATTTAGTAATATCACTTCTCAAACATCTATGGGAGAGATAATAACACTATTTATGTTGGTAAATGCTACAAAATGGGGCATTAAAAAAAGTGTCAGTGTTACATACTCATCAACATATCACTGAACATAGAACCCTTTTTCAAATCCTTATGCCAAATTGAAATAAGCTTTGAGTTTAATAGGACTCATAGAATACTAAAAGAATAACACAAAAAAAGTTGAATTGGTAGAACTCAAGTTTTCTGCTTACTTTTGACCTACCCTCAAAGAGAAGGACTTTGAGCATGTCTTTCTTACATGAATTCCAGGCTCCAAATTTCTGAGATAAGGGAAAATATCCTACCCTCACCTACCCCTCTACTCCTTTTCCTTTATACATTCATTTTTACCCTGAAGATTGAACTCCCTACAAGGTGACTGACCACAGGAATACCCATGATTCTTATTGCTTTGCACAGGATATAACCTTGCTCAGAATATAATATTCAGGCTATTTCACAGTGACTGGTTTATTCAGTGTTGAATAAAACCACCTGTGGAGCTCTGACCCAACAGTGCAAGGTTTGACTATTGAAGACTGCATTCACTTCCTCTTTCATTGAATAAATATTCAGCCAAATAAAAAATAAACAATAATGCCAACACATAGAGCCATCTCAATTAAGATTTAGCAAGAAAGATACCAAAATATTTTCTCTACAATATAATCTCCATGCATATGACAAATCTTAAAGGATAGCCTTATTTACATAACTATTTAGACTCTACCTTTAGCTTCTCTCTCTGGAACACTTGCATTTAACATTTCTTATTGCTCTCAGAACTTCTCTAAGAAGAAAATACACTTCAGAGTATATGCAAAATTCAACACGTCTCACTGCTGGTCACCTGGCCCACCCAACTTTATTTTTCGTTTGGACCACTTTGGGTTTCCCGCTTTCCACAATTGCTCCTCTTCTATCTGTTTCAACACAGTATCCTGAGTGATCTTGTTAAAGTATAAATTGGATCAGATGGCTCCTTTGCTCAAAATCCTCTACTGTCATCTCATGTAGCTTAGGGAGTTAGTCACAGTTACCTACCTAAGCTCTTCCTCCTTACTTCTTTGCCATCTGTTATTCTCCTTATAGTTCTTTTACTTAAGTCAAATGCTGTCTTGCTGTCCTTTGAACATACCAGATGGCTTCTTGCTTCAGGGGGTTTTCATGGGATTCACTTGTGCTGTGGAATGCTCCTATTCCTGAAAGCTGCATATTTCATTTTCTTATGTTCCTCAGATCTTTTCTCAGATGTCACTTTCCAGTGAAATCTTTTCCAATTACCTTATTACAGTTACAACCCTGCCATATTTCCTAGTCTCCTTTCCTCCCTAGAGATTACTACCTTCTAACTCACTTGCTTATTCATTCCCTTCTCACCCATACACATATGTCTACTCTTTTGTATGTGTCCAGCATAAAATTAGGTATCCTACATATGATCATCTTTCACTACCACCCCCAAGTAACTCTGCAGGGAGCATAGGACTTCATTTTAGGGATGAAGAAATT
This sequence comes from Talpa occidentalis, assembly GCF_014898055.3. Lineage (NCBI taxonomy): Eukaryota > Metazoa > Chordata > Mammalia > Eulipotyphla > Talpidae > Talpa > Talpa occidentalis. Next base: position 17,857,882 of record NW_023601104.1, on the reverse strand, counting down.
GAAGTTTAGAGAACTCTGATATCCCACTATGACAGAAGAGCCCATTCAGAAGTATAGAACCTGGGGAAGAATTCATGTTTGTCTGACTCCAAAACTGAACTCTGCCCACCTTAGAAAACTGAGATATTTAATCCAAGAAACTAACAGTGAATATTCTCACTATGATGGATTGTGTTTCTCACTGCTGTGTTATTTCTTTCCAGACCGTTTATGACCAGTGGTTCATTACTCTTTTTAACATTGTCTATACATCGCTGCCTGTTCTAGCCATGGGGATTTTTGACCAGGTACGTTTTTCTATATCTTTATAACGTGTTTTGCTCTGTTGATGCCTTTAGTTTCTAAGTAGAAAACACAAAACATGGAAAGAGTCCTAGGAGTTCAGTTGTTTTAATAGGTGTTGATGGATCAAAAACCCTTCCAGATGCCCGACCTCCCCAAAAGGGTTCTTTGATCAAAGTTTGGCTATTCTCCTCTTTGAGAGCCACACCCACATTATTACTCTAAAGTCTCTAAGAAGTCCTGCAGGAAACAGTCTCTTTAAATTCATTATAGTACAACAATTTCCAAACTCATATGACTCCACTTTCATTTACTTATTTTCCACATAGCACCTATTCATATAGCCTCATTTTCCGTATAGCTTCAGAACTAATGCCTTGTGGCTCAATCATTAGAAAATGCTGTATTAGCCTCTGGGAGATTATGGAGGACCATGCAGTATTAGGAACTAGGTTGGAGGGTAAAGGGCTAGCATATGTGGTGAGACTCAGTTGGCCAGCACAGCCCGAAACAGGAACAATAGGCCAGCATAACATCCTCCTAAAAGGAGGGGAGGGCATGAAGCCTGTAGCCATGGAGAGAATGGATACAGTGTTCCCATCTAGCTCATGGTGCTTGAGAAGGGAGGATTGAGGGAATCAGTTACAAAGATGGTAGATCCTTGGCACATTCAGAGCCTTGGAAGGTACTTCCTGGAAGGGGAAAGGTTTGGCTCCCTATGGGGAAGTGGAAGGCTAGCCAGAGGAGTTTCCATGGCACAATTAGAGAGTATTATTTGAAAAAAAATTTTTTTGAAGTGTTTTTAAGAAGACCAGATTTTCTCCAGACTTTTGTTAGACCATTTTCTGGCCTAAAGCTGGCTATTGCAAAATATAAATCTTCACATAATGAGCTTACTTCATTCTCCCATTCTGTGACTTTGTAGTCAGTTGTCTCACTTCTCATATGTTAAAAGAACAATTTGTGAATGGAATATTTTGCAGAATTCTACAAAATGTAATGAACTCCTAAAGACCTGAGACATAAAGAATTAAGCACATTTATTTCCAAGTTCCCATGTTTACAAGTGTTTCTTCTCTTGGTGTTTTGTAGCTTCCCAGAATGTGGAATAAAATAATAAAAATAAAGCAATTTCTGGGAAAAGATGGTTATTGTGCAATTTGAAAAAAAGTGTATTAAGTCGCCTTATTGGCATAAAGTTGAGTACCTACCTCTCTCTTTTCCCTCATTGTCAACTTTGGCCCTTCATAGGCTCATGGAACCCTGTGCTTGAGGCCCTCAGCGATCACCTATTTGTCCACTTATTTTATAGAGAGGAAACCAGTTGTCAGAGGTTCAGGTCACTGCCCTCAAACCATACAACCAGTTAGTGTCCTTGCACCAGGACACTTGACTCTGAGGTTGCAACACTATTGCTATTATTATTACGATCATTATTCTATTTGTTATTTATAGAAACATCTGCTATTTATTACTTCTAGTAAGGCAAGAACTCTGCTGAATAGTTTACGCCTCCATTTATCATGACAGTGGTACTACGAGGGAGGTACTGTTATGTGCGTTATGGAAATGAGGAACTGAGGTTTAGACACGTTAAGAAACAGGTCCAAGACTGCACATCTAGTAAACAACAGTGGCAGGATTTGAACTCAGAATTGACAGAGTCTGTGCATGTAACCCCATCACTCACTGGACTATGAAAAGAAACCCCCAACAGCATCACAAAACAGTACTTCCTAAAGTGACTATGTGAATATCCTTCATTTGGCAAGACCTGGGTCATCCCACAAGCAGGAAGGGGATTGATTTGCCCCCAGAGTTCTTGCCTGTTTCATTCTCTGCTTTTCCCCACTGGGGGTCCATGATGTCCCCAGTCGGCAATCCATGTTCTCCTTTTTGGTTTTGGCATTTGGCCTTGTTGCTCACAGAGTGGTTATCAGCATTACTTTATAGGTGGAGATGCTGTTTCTGTCTCCACACCAAAACTACTGAATCATAATCTGCTCCCCAGGTGATCTGTGTGCACATTAAGTTTGAGAAGTAATGCTTTCGTTTTTCCAGGGCCCTTTTGGTGCTAAATATGATGCCTTTTCATGGTGCTTAATATCTTTGTCCTGGGTACCTGGTATCTGCATTGGAATCTTCACTGGGCAGAATACTTAGCTCCCTCCCCCTAGGATGACGCATACAATTTTCCCTTTCCTTGTTCCCTTCCTTCTACTCACCCTCCTACAAAGCTGTGGATGCAGATATACCAATTCAGGTTCCACAGCTCTTTGCTGCCATCTCCTGGTCACTACCACTCACTGCTGTGGCCATTGGCCCCTACACCTATTGCCCTCATGTGATGTCTTTGAATTCTGGGAGCAAGAGCACAGCTGTAGAGAGAATAGGAAGGAAGCTTCATTTTGAAACCAGACATCTGGGTGCAAATCAAGTTCTTGATCTGCTATAGAAGTTGTGTGAACTCTCATGAATCTCTTGAAGATACTATTTCCTCCTTTGTAAAGTAGGGGCCAATTTATTATCTTCTGGGTTATTGCGGGAGTCAAAACAAGATAATGAATAATGCACATTAGGGCATTTTTATGCATGCACTTGCTATTTCTGGAGATGCACAATTCGAGGCTTCTGTGACTTTTCCTAAGGTTTCAGCCATTGAAATAATACTGTGTTGAGCCTCCCCGGTGGCGCAGCGGTTGAGCGCTGGGTTGCGAAGCTGCCCTTGGCCTCTGCGGTGCCGGTTCGATCCCCGGCTGCCGGAGAGGGTCCCACATGGCACGCAGACCTCTCCTGCCACCTGTCGCTCCCCTCAGCAGTGTGCTTCGTCATCTGCCTGCTCTGCTCCCCGCTCTGGCTCTGGTGAATTCTCTCACCCTCCCACACTTCTGACTGTACCCAGTGCTTGTATAAATAAATAATAAATAAATCTTTAAAAAAAAAAAGAAATAAAATACTGTGTTGACAGGATGTGAGTGAACGGAGCAGCATGGACTATCCCCAGCTCTATGAACCTGGACAACTGAATCTACTTTTTAACAAGCGTAAATTTTTCATCTGCATGGCCCATGGAATCTACACCTCATTAGTGCTTTTCTTCATCCCCTATGGGGCCTTTTACAACTTGGCCGGAGAAGATGGGGGCCACATTGACGACTACCAGTCTTTCGCAGTCACCATGGCCACGTCTTTGGTCATTGTAGTCAGTGTACAGGTAACTCTTGGTGGAAACATCTTAACTTGATGAGTTTGCAACTTTAAAAAATTTTGTCTACTTGTTGGGAAGGGGAATTAATACTAAAGGAATACTGGGGTTTTCTTTGTAACTATACATTTTGAGATGAAATCAGGAATCTTTAAATTACCAGATGTGGGGGATCAGCATTAGGTGTCTAAGCTCCATATTGATAGAAACCTCACAGAGATTTCCTTCCTGGGACTGAGCATTGTGCAGAAAGAGAAACGATCATACTATGACTTCCTTCTGGTGTTTGAAGAAAAAAATGACAATGATAAAGAGAAACTTTGATTTTCATAAGACTTAAAAACTCCCCGGGTTTTAAGGTGAGATCTGACATGTGGCAGTGAAATATCTGTGAAATTATTCAAGAGACTGTTATATATGTGGCAAACCTGAATCTCAAATTTTAATGAAGTGCTTCTGATTTAGTAATTTGTGATGGTCTATTGACCTTCTTGAAATGTGTCTTTAGTTTTGTTTCTCAATCCTTTTCATGTAAATGGTGGATACTGCCATGCAATATTGAGTTAGAGTTCACCAAACTTTTGGAACCATGCAAATCTGTCCCTCTGGGTGGGTATATTGAGCAGTGCAACTTCTGCTTTGTTTTGTTGTCTTTGAATCACTGAATCAACACTCTGTGTTCCTGTAGTTTCAGCCCAGAGAATTCAGTGATCCACTGCTTGTTATGATGGCACACTTCAGTTCTCCTGATTCGCCTTCTGGTAGGGAGGGCAACTGTGTAATGTATAGAGAGATATTTTTAGTGGTTGCACTCCCCTTCAAGTCAGAGTTATTAGCTGGTATAGGGTAAATGAAGATTGGTCAGGCTTTTACGCTGCTGCTGACTTCTGTGGCTATCACCTCTTGCCTTGGGAGCATGGGCTTGGGGCACGCATGCCTGATGGTGGATACCTGTAATATGGGGTGGGTATGGGTAAGTGTGCACCCCTGCGCCCGGAGTCTGAGGATATAAGGGTGATGTCACACAGAGAACAGGTATGGTAGAAAGTATGAGAGGACAATCACAAGAGCACACCAGAGAAGGCCTAGAGAAAGAGTAAAGACTAGCAGGCCCCTATCTGCTCTGTAGCTGGTTGCTTGCCACTACACTTGGTAATCCAAGAGATGATTTCAAAGGTCCTAACTGAAACAAAAGTCCAACATCTGAAGGAAAAATCAAATGGGAAACTTTCTTTAAGTTGTCGTTAATATTATGTGCTATATAAGTGAGGACAACAGATTACCTGGAAAATTCATCATTAGATGTGATGGATACTATATGTTTTTACTGCAACTGGTTCTCACAATTAATGCTGTATATTGGGGTTAATTTTATCTTTATAATTGAAAAGAATCTGTTGGTATTCCTATATATCTTCTTCCTTTTGCTTGTCCATAATTATTTTTATACACTGTCAAAGCAATGCCAGTACTGTGCTTTCATGTCAACTTTGGAAGTTATTGTCCTCATAAAGCACATAGTTCTTATTACAGATAGATGTTTTATTTATACTTTTTTTCACAAGTTGAAAGATCACAAAACCATCCTGTTTCAAAGACAAAAAAAAGATGATAGAATCTTGCATCTCTGTCATGTGTAATTTCTTATCTCTGATGATCAAGATCTTATAAGGGTGATGTCTATGAGGTATTTAAACTTAGAATTCAAAATAAACACATGTCCCTCATGCCAGATGTTTTGAATGGGGCTATCCAGTTCTGTTTGGTTCAGACCTCACAGGTCATGTGTCTCACCAGGATCCATTCTCCGCCTCTGTCTCTGCATGGGCAACCGTGGCCCTGTCTGTTTAGCTTTTCTCTAATGTTAACATTATCATCTACACAATCATTGCACAGTTGTCAGTATTCTGGAATTGGCATTGGTATATTGCTATTTACTGAATGATAGGCTTTACTCAGATTTTCCATGATTGACCTTCTTCTGTTTCAGGATCTACTCTTGGATCTTGCATTGAACTTAGTTGTCATGACTCCTCAGCCTCCTCCAACCTCTGGCAATTCTCCAGGTTTTCCTTGTCTTTCATAATCCTCATTTTTTTTTTTTTTTTTTTTTGACTCTGACACTTTTGAAGAGTAGTGATCAGGTAGTTTGTGTTTTGTAGAATATCTCTGGTGCCAGCAAGCACAGGGCAGGTTCACTATGGATTTGGGCAGATGGATAAAGGAGAGTCCTAGAACCCTATTTTTCAGGCTTTAATGCACTCAGGGAACCAGGTACACAGGCACACCAGGCAGGCAGGGTGGCATGCAAGGAGGCAGGCACAGGCCGGGTAAGGTGGTGGGACTGGGAGCAGGGAGGTAACCGAGCCTCCCACCAGTCCTGCCATGAATCTTTTACTCTTTCTCTGGGCTCTGGTGTTCTCGTGGTCTTGCCTCTTCTGTAGTCATGCATCCTCCTGTAGCCGTCATCTCTGAGAGACACCACCCTTATATCCTTATATCCATATATATATCTCCTTATATCCTTATATCCCTAGCCTTAGGCTCAGGCATGCATGCCCTGTGCTCACCCACCCACCCATGTGCCTCCTGCATTAGAACAATAAAGGTGCAAGTGATAGCCACAGAGGCTGGTGGTGCAAAAAGCCCAATTAACTCACTTACCCTACACTGGATTTGTTTGGTATTTTCTTAGGGAAAGACAGATTGTGGGTTTGAGGGAAGAATCACAAAGAGGTGATGTCCCTTTCTTGTTGCATTTTTTTCCAGGAGCCCATGATATTAATATGACTTATTACTGGAGGTACTGATCTTGGTTACTTGGTTAAGATGTTTATAAGGTTTCTCTACTGTAAGCTGTTTCTCTTTTAATATTCAATCCAGTAGAAATGAATCACTAATTCCAGCAGGGGAGGATAATTTCTATTTCCTAGAGGGAGGAATAGCAAAGAGTTCCTCATGTTTGAATGTCAAAACTATAACAAGTGTAATTTTAAATAAAATTGATACAACAGTTGGGGGGCCCAGATATCACACTGTGACCACATTGCAGGTTTAGAACTGGGACCCAACAGTCTTATTCCCCAAGTCATTTTTCTTGAATTAAGGCATTTATGAGTGTTCTATTTAAAATGTGAGAGAAGCATTTCCTACAAAACTATTTATCCTTGCTTCAGGATAATTAGGTATATTTGGGAAGTGAAATACACACACAGATTTGCACTTCTCACCACAGATAGCTAGCTCTTTGGCCATACCACAGGGTTGAAGTCCTCTAAATCTTATCCCCTATGTAGTCTCCATGGCCCATACTTAGAGTCATAAATCTTATGAATATGCTATACTGATACAATAGGTAAAACTTTCTTAAAAGTTTTGTGGTTTTTCAGTTATTTGTATTATAAAATGCTCCACTTACTATTTCAAACTACATAATGTTTAAAATAGAATGAAAAATCTTTTCCTCTGCTATGTTCCCTAGTTTAAAATTATTGTGATTATCATACCTTGAATCCTTTCATATATTTTTCTTTGCTTTGAGAAACACATTTATTCAACAAACAGGGATCATAGATATATACGGTATTCTGTAAATATGCTTTTGTCACATAACTAGATATTCTAGACAACTCTCCAAGCCAACACATTCAAATCTTTATTCATCTCTTTAAGAACTACACAGGATGTCATAATATGGATATGTGGTAATTTATCAGTTAGTCCTCCACTGACAGACATTTGAGATGTTTCTTTTTCTTTTTTGGTTATGGAAGCAATGCTGCAATGTATTACAACACATATTTTACGTACTGTAAGATAAGTTCCTAGAAATAAAATGTCATGAGTAGGTAATCCTATCATTTCTCAGTCTGATAGATGAAAAAAAGGCCTTTTTCCTACTAGCTCAGAGAGAGCATATATTTTAAAATTCATAAATATTGCCATATTAATTCATAAAAGGTCATAGTTATAAACAACAGTCACTTTTTAGCTTATTTTAAAAGTTTTACTAAAAGTTACTAGGTAGTTCCAGAATCTTTAGGAGGGCTAATTAGTCTGGGAAAACACAGCTGGTCATAGCAACACCCAATAATGTAGTTCTTGGAGTGCAAATACTGCCATTACCACCTCTTACAGCTTGGCTCTGCTCACTGTGATGCCAGGTCATTCATAGGCTTCCAAAGAATCACTACCTCTACCAACCTCCTTGTCTCAAATACTGAGAAAATCTTATTCAAGTTTTGTGATTATGATTCTTATTAAGGTCTCCTTATATTGCAAGGAGAATTTACGTGATTTGAAGTGTTGTTTGCCACATAATGTTCTTGATTGTCATTTGTTCTTGGTAGTTTTTATCTGTTTTCATGAGAAAACATCCTTATTTAAATTTGTATTTTTTATATTTTACTTCTACTAAACGTATTTGACTGATGTATACCTTGGATGCATCCCTTCATTTGCATTTTTATTTTATTTTATTGGTTTTCCCTTTGATAGGGGAGTGAGCTACTTATTTTAGTTGTGATAATGTGTATTTTTTGTTTCTTTCATATTGTTTTATGACCACTTTTAATTCTATTTTTTTATTTCTTTGTTCCCATGCATTATGATTTTTAAACATACCATTTGTCATGAAAACTTAACAAGTTTTTTAAAAAGATTTATTTATTTATGCATACAAGAGCTGGGATACAGGCCAGAGATGCAGAGTGTAAGAAGATTCACCAGAGTCAGAGTGGGGAACAGAACAGGCAGATTGACCGAAGTACTCTGCTGAGGGGAGCAGCAGGCTAGTCAGGAGAGGTCTGCTGCGCCATGTGGATTGCTCCCTGGCCAGCTGGGGAACGAACTCATGCTGCAGAGGTCGTGGATTGCTTCATAGTGCTGTGCTTAACCCTTTACGCCACTAGGGAGGCCCAAAACTTAATAAGTTTTACTAGTGTATTCCCATTTTACTAACACTTTTGCCTTGGTTGTTTAAATCTATTTCCATTTTGATATTCATTTGTTTTGCACCTTCTCTTATTTACCTCCAAATGAAACTATTTTGGAAGTGTTTTTTATTTCTCCCACTCTGCCCTACTTGCATGTTAACAATTTTGAATTTAAGTTTCAGGATATTATTAAATCCTTTAACATATGTTTTGACTATTAGAAAATTCTTTCAAAATTAATAGTGTAGCTCATACTCACGTTATTACTCATTTAGGCCCAACTATAAATTTATGAGATGCATTTTTTTATACTTTATTTTCTGCTATTTTGAGATCTTTGTTCTATTTCTATTTTTATTTGATTGCAGTAATTTCCTTGAGTAATTTGTTAGAAAAGGGCACAGGATGTTACTCTTGAACTCAAATCTTTCTTTCTCTGTCTTTACATTTAATGATATGATATACTGGGTGGGGATGAGTCAGAACCTGTTTTTCCTTAGGAATTTTGCTAATGTTGTTCCACTGTACTGTAGTTTTAGTGTAGAAGTTTGATAATAATAGGCTGACTCCCTTCTTTTGTAAGTAATATCTTCTCTGTCTAGAAGCTTAGTTTTTTAATTTTATATATATATATATATATTACATAATTCTTCCTTTTTGTACAAAGTATGCTTTCTCCACTCAGGTGTAGTTCCCATAAAATTGCTACCACCAATTCACCGTGCACCATCCTTTTAGTCCCTTGTGCTCTTCCCTCCCTTGTTTTGTTCCTTCCCCCTCCTCCTCCACTGAGGAGTATCTTTGATTTATAGTTCCCTGTTAATTTTGTTTTTTAATTTTTTATAATTTTTTTTCCTGATTCCTTTTTTGGTTCCTCTATATTCTCCTATACGTGAAACCATCTGATATTTTTCTTTTTCCATCTGGCTTATTTCACTGAGCATGATCCCTTCCAGCTCCTCCTATGTTGCTGTGAATGGCATGAGTTTATCTTTTTTGATTGCTGAGTAATATTCCATTTTGTATATGTACCACATCTTCTTGATCCAGTCATCTGTTTTTGGGCATTTGGGTTGTTTCCAGGTTTTACCTATTGTAAATAGTGCTGTAATAAACATAGGTGTACATGTGCTCTTTTGAATCACTGTTTTTGTGTCCTTTGGGTAGATTCCTAGTAGTGGAATTGCCGGATCATATGGTAGCTCCATTTTTAATACTTGTTCTATTTTTTTGAAGAATGTCATGGAAATTTTTATTGGAATAGCATTGAATCTGTAAATTGCTTTTGGTAGGATGGCCATTTTCATAATGTTAATTCTTCTAGTCCATGAGCAGGTGATGTCTTTCCATTTCTTTGTGTTTTCTTTATTTCTTTTAAAAATGTTTCATAATTTTCATTGTATAGGCCTTTCACCTCTTTTGTTAGGTTCATTCCCAGATATTTGATTTTTTTGTTTCAGTTATATAAGGGATGGTTTTCTTGATTTCTTCTTCAGATTGATTGTTTGCATAGGAAAGGTACTGATTTTTATGTGTTTAGTTTTCTGTGGAGTTTTTAGGTTCTCTATGTATATTAACATATCACCTGCAAATAGTGATAGTTTTACTTCTTCTTTCCCTATTTGGATTCCTTGTATATCTTCCTCTTGTTATTGCTCTGGCTAGGACTTCCAGTATTATATTGAAAATCAGTGATGAGAGTGGACATCCTTGCCTTGTTCCAGATCTTAAGGGAAAGGCTTTTGGCTTTTCACCATTGATATTAATATTGGCTATGGGTTTGTCACTTATGGCCTTTATTATTTTAAGGTATGTTTCTTCTGTCCTGAGAATTTTGAGGACCTTCATCATAAATGGATGTTGAACTTTGTCAAATGCTTTCTCAGCATCTATTGATATTTTATTTTTCTTTTTGTTAAAGTATTGGATTACATTAATTGATTTTCAGGTGGTGGATCATCCTTATGCCCCTGGAATAAATTCCCACTTGGTTATGGTAAATTATATTTTTGATACATTGTTGGATTCTGTTGGCTAGGATTTTATTTTATTTTTTTAAAGATGTATTTATTTATGCATACAAGAACTGGGGCACAGGCCAGAGTTGTGGAGGGTAAGAGGATTCAACAGAGACAGAGTGGGGAGCAGAACAGGCAGATTGACTGAAATACACTGCTGAGGGGAGCAGCGGGTGAGTCAGGAGAGGTCTGCTGCACCATGTGGGTAGCTCCCTGGCTGGGGATCAAACTCGTGCTGCAGTGGCTGCGGATAGCTTCATAAGTTGCGTCTTAACCCCTTGCACCATCAGGTACGCCCTGGCTAGGATTTTATTGAGGATTTTTGCATCACTGTTCATTAGAGAGATTGGCCTGTTATTTTGATTTTTTTGTATTGTCCTTGTTTTGGTATTAGTGTAATGTTGGCTTCATGGTACATATTTGGTGTTATTTTTTCCTTCTCAATTTTTTGAAAGAGTTTGTGTAGGATAGCTACTAGTTTGTTTCTGAATGTTTGGTAGAATTCATTTGTGAAGCCATCTAGTGCTGGGCTTTTGTTTCTGAGGAGGGTTTTGTTTATTGTTTCAATTTTACTGCTTATAACTGGTAAGTTTAGATATTCTATTTCTTCTTTATCTAGCTTTGGATGATAAAAAAAGCTATAGGAATTTGCCCATCTCTTCAAGATTATTGAACTTACTTGCATATTACTGTTCATAATAATCTCTGATTATTTTTTTGATTTCTGCTGTGTCTGTTGTAATTTCTCCTCTTTTGTTTATGATCCTATTTGTTTGTCCTCTCTCCCTTTTTTTCCTCTGTGAGCCTGGTTAGGGGTTTGTCTATTTTATTTTTTTGAATAATCAACTTCTGGTTTCATTGATCTTTTGAATCGTTTGTTTAAATTCTATTTCATTTGTTTCTGCTTTGATTTTATTATTTCCTTTCTTCTACTGGCTTTTGGGCTTTTTTGTTGTCTTTTTCCAGTTCTTTATGGTGAGAGTTTAGCTTGTTTCTTTGAATTCTTTCTCGTTTCTTGATGTGAACCTGTATTGCTATATATTTAACACTTACAACTGCTTTTGCTGTGTTTCATAAATTCTGGAGAGTTGTATCCAATTATTGTTCATCTTAAGGTGTTTTTTAATTTCTTCTTTGATCTCCTCATTGATCCAGTGATCTTCCAGTAGTGTGGGTTTCAATTCTCCATGAGGATTTCTTGCTTTCTTTTCGTGGTTTATTTCTAGATTGATGCCTTTATGGTCAGAGAATATAACTGGTATTATTTTGATCTTAGGGTATCTGTTGATGTTTGTCTTGTGTCCCAGTATGTGATCTTGGAGAATGATCTGTGTGCACTTGAAAAAAATGTGTACTCAGATTTTTGGGGGGAGCAGTGCCCTATAGATGTCTGTTTAGCCCATGAGGTCTAGGTCTTTATTTAGAGCTCTAATGTCTTTGCTTATTTTTTGTCTCGTTGATCTGTCCATTGGTGAGAGTGGTGTGTTGAAGTCTCCTACTATATGTGTATTTTCTCTAATGTCTGTTTTCAGAGATGACAATAATTGATATATTTTGGTGCTCCTTCATTTGGTGAGTATATGTTGATGAGTGTTATGTCTTCGTGATGGATTGTCCCATTAATCATAATATAGTGACTGTCTATGTCTCTTTTTATCATTTTTAGTTTGAAGTCTGTTTTATCTGATATAAGTATAGCTGTTTCTGCCTTATTTTTTGGTCCATTTGCTTATATATTTTTCCCCCATCATTTTTTTTTGTGGGACCCTCGCTGGTGGCTGGGGAACCCCCCGCCTGCAAACCGTTGCTGCAGAGGCTGTGGGCAGCCTTGCAGCCCAGAGCTCAACTGCTGCGCCACCAGGGGAGGCGCTCTCCCATCATTTTACTTTCAATCTATGTTTATCTTTTGTAGTTAAATGTGTTTCCCATCATTTTACTTTCAATCTATGTTTATCTTTTGTAGTTAAATGTGTTTCCCATCATTTTACTTTCTTTTTTTTTTTTTTTTTTAAATTTATTTATTTATTTATTTATTTTTTTTAAATAATAAATTTTATTGTTGTATTCCCCATACAATTGCAGCCCCCCCATTCTGACCCCAATCCCTCCCTCCCATCCCCGCCCCCTAAAAGTGTCTCTGGTTCATAGTTTTTTGTTGATTTTGATTTTCACTTTCTTATAGTTATTCGTTTTCCTGGTCCCTTATTTAAGTTTTCTAGATTCCTGCTATGAGTGAGACCATCCGGTATTTTTCTTTTTCTTTTTGGCTTATTTCGCTGAGCATGATCCCTTCCAGCGCCATCCATGTTGCTGCAAATTGCATGTGTTTATCTTTTTTGAATGCTGAGTAATATTCCATGGTATATATGGACCACATCTTCTTGATCCAGTCATCTATTTTTGGGCATTTGGGTTGTTTCCAAAGCTTAGCTATTGTAAACAGTGCTGCTATAAACATAGGGGTGCAGGTGTTCTTTGGAATTGATGTTTCTGTGTCCTTTGGGTAAATACCTAGGAGTGGAATTGCTGGATCATATGGAAGCTCTATGTTTAGTAGGTCCAGAAATCTCCACACAGCTTTCCACAGTGGTTGGACCAGTTTGCACTCCCACCAACAGTGTAGAAGAGTTCCTTTTTCTCCACACCCTCGCCAGCATTTGTTGTTGCTAGTTTTTTTAATATGTGCCATTCTCACTGGTGTAAGATGGTATCTCATGGTAGTTTTGATTTGCATTTCCCTGATGGCAAGTGATGTTGAACATTTTTTCATATGCCTGTTGGCCATTTGCATTTCCTCTTGAGAGAAGTTTCTTTTTAGCTCTTCTGCCCATTTTTTGACTGGATTATTTTCTTTGTTGTTGTTGAGTCTCATCAGCTCTTTGCAGATTTTTGTGATCAGTCCTTTATCATTAGTGTTGGGTGCAAAAATGTTCTCCCAGTTGGTGGGGTTTCTCTTTGTTTTTGTTATTGTCTCTTTTGCTGTGCAGAAGCTCTTTAATTTGATGTAGTCCCAGCTGTTTATCTTTGCCTTCACTATCACTGCTTTGGGTGATGTGTTTGTAAAGATGTCTTTGATGTGCAAATCACGTAGTGTTTCGCCTATATTTCCTTCTATATATTTTATGGTTTCAATCTATGTTTATCTTTTGTAGTTAAATGTGTTTCCTGTAGATACAAAAGGTTTGGTTCTGTTTTTTTAATTCAGTCTGCTACTCTGTGTCCTTTTATTGATAAGTTTAGGCCATTTACATTTAGAGTTAATATTTATATACTGGCATCTATATTTGCCATTTCATTTGCCTTGTTGTGATTTTATTCCTTACCTTATTTTGTTCTTCCTATTATTCTTCTGTTGGTTTTAGCTTTATGGCTTCTTTGGAGTGGGGGGCTTAGTAGTAATGAATTTCTGGAGGTTTTTTTTCTGAGAAGGTTTTTTATTTTTCCTTCATAGAGGAAGGAGAGATTTGCAGGGTATTCTTGGTTGGCATTTTTGACTTGGAGTTTGTTAAATATGTTACTCCATTCTCTTCTTGTCCATATTGTTCCTTGGAGAAGTCTGATGTCAGCCTGATTGGTTTTCCTTAATAGGTTATCTGTTTCTTCACCCTCATCAGTTTCATCATTTTTTAGTTGTCTTGTACCTTCGGAAACTTTACTATTATGTGTCTTGCTGTAGTTTTCCTTTCATTATGGTAATCTGGTGTTCTTCTAGCTTCCTGTATGTCTATTTTCATTCCCTCTTTATCCTTGGGAAGTTCACTTCAATTATCTCTCAATAGTTTCTTGGTTCCTTTGTCTCCTCACCTTCTGGGATTCCTTGACTCTTCTATTTCCTTTCCTCATGATGTCAGATAGTTCTTGAAGTATTTCTTCCTACTTTTTCCTTTGTATTTCTTTTTCCTTTTTTTGGGGGGGGTTCTTTTTATGATTGTATCTTCAGGACTACTGATTAATTCTTCCATTTCTTCTATTTTCATGGCTTTTCTCAGAATTCTTGAGCAAATCCACTAATCTCTGGATATCCTCCAGTTCCTTCACTTTCTTCTTCAGTTCATTGATTATATTCTTATCTCTTTCTGTGTTTTCTCTTACCTCTTTAATTGTTTTCATTATGACCTTTTTGAATTCATTGTTAGGTAGAGATATTCTTCTGTGTCCATATTATCATGTTCTGGAGGTTGACTTTATTTCTGAGGTGTATTGTTTCCAGAATGGCCTGCTTGATCATTTGTATTTTTCTTTCTTTCCATTGTTAGCCTTTGGCTTTGCTCTGTTCTTAGTGTCCCTGTATCACTGGTGCTGGTTGTCATGACTTCTGATTTCCCTTGCTGAGGTGTAGATGTGTCTGCCTAGTGTCTGAGCCACTGTGGCTGGTGGGTAGAGGTATAGGTTAGGGCTCTTGTAGTTTTCCCTTCCTCTCTCTTTAGCTGTACCCCTGCTCTAGGCAGGTGGTTGTTCTCGTTCCTCTTTCCAGGGCGTTGGGGCTACCTTACTTGGGAGTCGGGGGGATCCTGCAGTTCCCACCTGAGTACACATACAGGCACTCTTCTAATATGGTAGGTGTTGTTCTTGCTGTGCTTTGCTCCAGGAGCCCCTGCTTTTCTAGCCCTCACTGCATAGGATGGGATCTGACGTCTCAGCCTGTGATAATCAAGAGTCTCATGTGGAGCCCTTCACCTCCAGACATACACTGAGGCCAAGTCCACTGGGAGGTGCCTGCAGGCTGGGTGGGATATATTTCTCTCTTGAGCTGCTAGGTCCCTTCAGGCTTGTCTCAGAAGAATACAAGGATCAAAAGATAATAAGGAGTGAAAGAAGAGATAAGAGGAAAGAAGAGGATGATACAGAAATGTAAGAGGAATAAAGGTGAGAGAAGAAAGAAAGGCTAGACTGGGGGAAAAGGAAAGAGGAGGAAGAGGAGGGAGGGTAACAGAAAGAGAAGAGAAAGTAGTGCTGGTAATGTTAAAGGGGAGCAAGGAGAAAAATAGAAGAAACATAAAACAGAAATACGAAAGATGGAAAGGTACAACAGATAACTCACTGACCAATAAACAAACAAACACACAAACAGATGGGGGGAGAATTGCTTCTCACGACTCTAATGGCTCCCTGTGAGCAAGTCATTGCTGTTTTAGTCTGGTCCGCTGGGGAGCACTGTAGGGCTGAGTATGATAGTCTTCCTAGGGAGGATTTAAACCAAAAACATGCACAAAAGAGCATGGAATGAATTGTGGCTGCGAGAGTTTCAGTACTCTTTCTGGATCTGTGAGGTAGTTGGATGGGTAAAGGAGCTTCTGCGGCCTCCTTCACATGAGGGCTTGGGGTACCAAAAGGCCTCCAATGTAGGTACCAGCCCAATGAGGCTCCCCCTGATGGCCTTCCCTCTGGTAAGTGCGACTGGTTAAATGGCCCAGCTGGTCTCCCAGAAGGGGATGGGGAGGAAAGCTCCACAACAAAGGGGCTCGCACCTGACGCTGTGTGCTTGTACCCTGTGCCTGTGCCAAGGCCCGACTTGCCCACCTGTCACAGTCTGGACTTCTCAGATGTCTCAGGATTCTCTGGGAGTTGTTGGCTCCAAGCTTTTCCTCCCTTTGTTCTGGACAAGTGGGCTGGCTTTGTGGGTGGGGGAGGGGAGAAGGGGTCTGATGATTTTTTCTCTTTTCTTTCCAAATTCCCTCTGCATCTGGGCAAATCACCAGTGTTGCCAAATTTGTCAAATGCATCTGGATCCCGCCATGAACTCACTGTTATTTCTCCCTATAAGATGATTTTATGGGAGAGCTTGATCCTATTGTCTCTTTGCCACCGTGTTGATGATGTCAGTCTAGAAGCTTATGTTTTTACCTCTGGATTTCACAAATGTCACTGGAGTGTAACTTCTTGCATTAACTGGGCAGGGATTTAGAGTGCCATCTTCATCTGAAAATGTTTGTGGTTTGTTGCCACAGAGCTGTTTTCTTCTATCATTTCTTTTATTGTTACTTCTCCGTTTATTCGCTTTCTAAAATGCCATTGTTTTGTATATCGAGCTCATGGCTCTGAGATCTATGGATTTGCCATCTATGTCTCTTATGTTTTTGCACCTGGTTTCCATTTCTTCAAGTTTTTGCTCTCTGTTGTGAGATATTTCCATTTGTTTGTTCCAGAATATTAATTCAGTTCTCATCAGTGACTATTCTTATTTGGTTTTTCTATTGAATTTTTATATTCAGAAATAATTCTTTTTCTTCCAGAATTTTTTTTTTTCTGATCTAATGGCATCTTCTTAAGAGTCTTCATTACATATTTTTGGTTATAGTGCTCATCTGTCTCTTCTATTAGTTCTGCTTCAACAGGAGCCACCTGTTTTGATTCTGTTCAAGTCCTTTTAAGAGGGTTGTAATTTTTCTTTGCTTATCCATGCCCATACAGGTCAGGCTATTGTCTACTGCTGTTGATGAATTGATAGGCAGTAGATGGTAGAGTTGGAAATTTTAGTCTAATGTCTTGGCAACTGAATGAACTGGAAAACCAAATTCTTTGCTGAGGTATGGAAGGCAGAATTCTGATCTCAGGCCATTTAAGGAGAGAAAAGACTGTCCTTTTATAACCCCTGCATTTTATGTCAAGGTTACTAGCATCCTTTTTGGTGTAACATCTGAAAAGAAAGTTCACTTCAAGAGGGGAGGGGAAGTATGTTTCCAGACACAGAGGTAGATCTCTGTTTTATTTAGGTAGGGTCCTATCAGGCAGTTGTGGTATCTGTGGTCTTAGACTCTGCTAGAAATGAACACCTTTTCTTGGACCATTTGGAAGCTCTAAGATGCAAGTAATGACACGAAAACCTACTCTTTTGGTCTCCCTTGAAAACTAAAGTGTTCATAATCACTAGTGACTTCTTGGCTTACCAGATAGCAGTAATCTTACTTATAACTTTCATGACAAGGTGGTAGAAAAACAAAGGACTTGTGAACATGCTCCCAGGTCACCATGAATCCCAGGATTAAGGATTTTTCTTTTTTTACCATTTGAATAATTTAAGAGAAGGATCATCAAAATGAATTACAGATATAAAACAGACTATACCTTGTAAAGTGCTCATGTGAAAATTTATGTGAAGATTATAAAATGTTGCACTTGCCACAGAAATTTTTTTCAAATTGAAAAGTTTTGAGAGCAATTTGGAAAGTAACTTGGGATTAAAAACTACTCTACTTTCTTATTTCTCATTTAGAAGTTGAACATGTTATCTCCTAACTTTGATCCAAACTTGGCAGATGTAATGGCTTACAGATATAAGTGCTAAAAGTCAATTATCTATCAGGAATAGTGATGTTAGTCCCCTGTGCCGTGATTGCCTATGGTTGGTTGATAGTGCAGCCATCTTTTTGGAGAGCAGTTCTGGGAAAATATTACTTAGTAAATTGATGTTCCTTTAATCCTCAAAGACCTCTTGTATTTGATTTTTTTAATAGATAGCCTTGGATACTAGTTACTGGACTGTCATTAATCATGTCTTCCTCTGGGGCAGCATCGCCACTTATTTCTCCATTTTATTTACAATGCATAGTAATGGCATCTTCGGCGCCTTTCCGAATCAGTTTCCATTTGTTGGTAAGTAAGTCCTACTGTCTAGTTGGGTCTGGTGTCGTGCTGGCTTTTATTTGTTTTTGTAATTTATTTCCTATGTTGGGTGGGGCTAAAAATGACCAAGATCCTTTCTCTATAAACTAATTGAGCCAGGCACTTAAAGCTTTCATGCTTGAGAGGGTCTCCAGAATATTCATTTCTGTTACCACATGCAGAAGAATCATTGAGATAGCTGTCTGCAGTTTCCCAACAGCCAAGATACATTAATAGACTGTCCCTTTGCAAACGAGGGCCAGAACACATGTATCAGGATTACTTGAGGTCCTATAAAAAGTTTATATAGAGAGAGGAAAGAGAAAGAAATAATAGGGTCTTACTTTTATGCCACACCATCACCAATGTTTCTGTCAAAGTTCATGAGTGGAACTCACTTACATTTAGGTAAGGAAGAAATGGTGTATAATTTAAAGTCTTCAGAAAGTTGCTATATATTAGTCCATAAGTGATATAAACAGTAGCCTCTATTGTTTGACAGCTTGGATTCAAATGTCAGCTTTACTAATTATAAGCTATGTGACTTTGGGGAAGTGTCTTTTCCCATCATGCCTTAATATCTTCATTTTTAAACTGAGGACATTAATGGTTCCTATTTCATAGGAAATTTGTAAAGGTTAAATGAAATAAAGTATATGAGATACTTAGCTTGTAGCCTGTTACATAGCACTTTTTCAAGAAATGTTAATGGTGATGGTGGTGGTGATGATGATGATGATGACGATAATTTAAACAACTGTTTGATTATAGTTGGGCACATTACAGAGTGATTTGAGCATCATATGTGCAGCAAAGGACCCCCTAAAATCCCTTAGTGCCCTGAGATTCTGTGATTTTGCAGAGTGTACATCTAGTCCATTAATTGCCATTGCACTCCACATTTCAAAATGATTCCCAGCAAGGGCAAGTAAGGTTTACACAGGGGACTATGAATATACTTTCTCAGAAATTTTGAAATCTTCCAGTGTGTCCGAGATAAATTGGTAACATATTTCTGAGTTTATCCCAGCAAACTGTGGAAAAGAGAGATACACAGTGACAACCTTCTTGAGTTCCATCAGGCAAGACTAAGGTTTGCCTCCACTGGTTGGAAAATCCAGCCTGGAAAAACAATTCTTAGAAGACTGATTCATGTAGAAAGCAAGATAAGAGCAACTACAGGGTTGTACATGCTCCCTGATACAAAGCCACCTATCATTATTGTTCTATTGAAATGCACACATACACTTACATACCTTGTTGTTTGATTTTTGCATATTCTGTATGTCCATGGAAAGCTTTAAATTATACCACTTTTACTTAATACCTGATGGTAATAATTTTTTTTACCAAAGATTCCAGCCATGTAGAAACATGTTGGTTCTGAATAACTATACGCATATTAGGAAAGAAAGACATTAAAACTATTTTTAAATTTTTTCCCTCACTCTCTTTTTTTTGTTGCCAAAACTGAAAGTTCAATGCATTGACCAGAAGACTTCTAGTCCTAAGAGAGCATTCTCGCATGCATAATGAGACTGGAATGCCTCAACTGGAGAAAGTAGTTTTTGTAGGGACCATGCTCGCCAGCTAAGCACATGCCATTCCAGGAATTAATTACTGAGCTCCAATGAGACTTTTGAAAAGTCAGTGGGGCTAAAGAAAAACTTTTTTCCTTAGTAGCTAGCAGTACGCAGTGCTTTTAAAGTGAAACTTGTTTTTCTAGCCATGTGTGAGGATGCTGAGCTTCAAGGAGCTCAAAGAAACATTCTACTTCATGAGTGAAGCTGCACTGAGTCTGCTTCAGGGAATTGTTGGCTCCTGCTGGTAATCTCCACCTTATCAGGCCATGTCAGTTCCCAAGAGTATTCCTACTACCTTTGTCTTCTCCTCTACACTCCTGAACATACTACATACTGGGAAGACAGCCAGCGCTTCTCCCTCGGGTACTTGAACCTCACCATTTCAAAAAAGAGACCTTATGGGAATAGACAATGAGTCCATTAATTCAATAATTCAGTCCTATTTCTGACAACAATGTATTTTTTCCTTTAATGATAGGAAATGTGCGCCATTCTTTGACCCAGAAGTGCATCTGGCTTATTATTCTCTTAACAACAGTGGCTTCAGTTATGCCTGTGGTGGCAGTCAGATTTTTGAAGGTGGATTTATTTCCAACTCTGAGTGAACAGGTATGTGGTATTGATGATGAGTAATTGAAGAGCTGGTTCTTGTCTCTTAGAATTATTTCATGCTCCGGACGCTTGGGGAAACACCAATGAACTATTCATTGGCAAAATTCACAGGTGCATTACATCATATCATAGTAGATGAACTTCCACATCTGGATATACTAGCCACATGAGTGCCGGTGAAGAGGAGAGTGTGGATAGGTATGGATGCAGAGTCATGCGTTACAAGTTAAATTGGGCATATTTATAAATTTGACTTGAAATATAAGAAGCTCACTGGTAGCATGTTGGACAGTTATTCCAAGGCTGAGGCAAACTATCAGGAAAGTTACTGATGTGTGGGTAAGTAAAGGTACAACAACAGAGGGACAAGCATCGCATGAGGTGAAGAGACTAAATATTTTTAGAAATATAGTAATAGATTCAGAAACCTGAGGAAGAAGTTAACTTCTAAACAAGTTAAGAAAAGAGCAACTTGAAAACTGGATTGGAAAATGCAAAGGTAGGAAGAAAACAAAAGAAGAGCGATTATAGAAATACCTAACCCATGGAAGAGCAAATTATATTTTGTGGGAAGAGGTGTATAAACAAGATAATTAGGTTACAACCCAGTTAAAAAGAGAAAAGATATCTTTTTTGATTGCTGAATAATATTCCATTGTGTATATGTACCACATCTTCTTGATCCAGTCATCTATTTTTGGGCATTTGGGTTGTTTCCAGGTTTTACCTATTGTAAATAGTGCTGCAATAAACATAGGCATACTCACAGCAGTGTGGATGGAGCTAGAAGAAATTATGCTCAGTGAAATAAGCCAGAAGGAAAAAGAAAAATATTGATGGTTTCACTTCTAACAGGAATATAGGGGAACCAAATAAGACATCAGTGTAAAAAAAAATAATAACAGTACAAAACACAACAAAGCAAAAACAGACAATTATAAACCAGAGACATCCTGCAGGGGAGGAGGAGGGAGAGGGATCAGAGGGAGAGAGGGGGGAGCGCAGGGGACTGAGGTGATGGTGCAAGGGTGCCTTGGGGAAGGAAACTCTATGGGGACTATACCTGAGGGGGTGGAGGGAAGCAAATATTGTCTAAAAAATTGAAAAAATGATAAATGTTAAAATAAAAAGAGAGGAAAGATAAAACGAAAAGGGAGATACACATTTGCAGCTACTTTATGAGAAGGGGAAACCTTGATGCAGTGAGTGACCAGGTTAATGATGCTGACAGGAACTTCCCTTATCATTATATCCCTCACATTCTGGAGATAAATATGGGAAGATTCCTTCTGAAATGATTCCTGGAACCCCCTGATATAGTTGTTCTTTCTCCTTGGCTCTGTGAGTTAATCTGATGTAAATCCAGAAAATGGTGGAGGGGCTGATAGAGGGAAGACGATGCTCATTTCTTTCTCTAACTAGTCAGATTATGATTTTCTGCTGAAAGATTTTCTCCTGACACCAAAGTTGGAATCCAAGTGATCAGTTGCATTAGAGAGCAAGCCTTGGCTCTTTTCCTCCTCAGCTTTACAGGGAAATGAAAGAATTGTTGGGAAGACACCAAAATGGTGTTGAGTTCTTCAAAAGACCACAGAAACAGAATTGCAACCCTGAAAATCTCATGGCACATCAAGCTCCCACAAAAGTTGGAAAACTCTGACTCGTTTTCTAAATTTTCTCCTAATTTAGTATGTAATGGCTATTGGATCTTGAGAATCTCTAAAGGAGAGGGAAAGTTCGTCTTTTGGGGGAATGGGACTATACACACACACACACACACACACACACACAAATACACACACAAGTGTATACATACTGAATTTGTTTGAGTGGCACATGTTAGAAAATCTTTCTGTACAAAATTATGTTGCTGGGCCTCCCCAGTGGCGCAGCAGGTTGAGTGCTGTGCTGTGAAGCTGTCCAGAGCCTCTGCAGCGTGGGTTCGATTCCCGGCCAGCCAGGGAACTACCCACATGGCATGGCAGACCTCTCCTGTCTCCCCCGCTGCTCCCCTCAGCAGTGTTTTCGGTTCTTCTGCCTATTCTGTTCCCTGCTCTGTCTCTGGTGAATTCTCTCACCCTCCCGTGTCTCTGGCCTGTACCCCAATTCTTGTATAAATAAATAAATCTCTAAAAAAAAAAGACGGTTTAAAAAAATTATGTTGCTGTTCACTGAAGATGAGTGTATGAAGTGGAGACAATAATAAAATTTGTCTCAACACTTCTTGCTTATTTAATAGTCTTTTGGTATGAATAAGAACTGATCAGTGTCTAGTGTAATCTTGGGTGAAAATTTCTTGGTTTTTACACGAAAAACTTCCTTTTGCAGTGAAGGTGAGTATTTTGTTATCAGTGCTGTTGATATTGCCGAAGAGGCATTCACATCACAAAGCAGTGCATTCCTTGGGGTCCCTGCTATGGGTGCATCATTTCACTGTAGTTCTTCTTCTCCAGATCCGCCAGAGGCAGAAGGCTCAAAAGAAGACAAGACCTCTACGTAGCCGAAGGCCTCAGACTCGCAGATCAAGCTCAAGAAGATCTGGATATGCTTTTGCTCACCAAGAGGGCTATGGAGAACTTATCACATCTGGAAAAAATATGCGAGCTAGAAATCCACCCCCAACATCAGAATTGGAAAAGACAGTGTCTAATAGCACTAGCTGGATTGAAAATTTATGTAAGAAAACCACAGACACAGTGAGCAACTTTAGCCAGGATAAAACAGTGAAAATGTGAGTCAAGATGAATTTGAACCACAGAGTTATCTTTTCACTTCAGCTGGAGCTGAAATTCAACTGGCTCCAAAGTTTGGGTTCAGGGGTGAGGACTAGGGTGGATTGCCTCACTTAATTTAAATCTGTGGCCAACAACTGCTAGTGACCATCAAATAGGGGTGCACTCTATGGAAAACCAGATGGTTGCTGTCTAACTTGTGGTTTGGTGGACAAAACATCATAATACAAGCACAAGTTTATAATAACCTAGATACCAAGTGGCCTGAACTTTAGAATCTTATTTATGCAAAAAACCTCTGTAAATCTGTGTTTAAAATGACTGCATCTTCAGATGGATAAAAAAGATATATTCAAAAGTTGTATATTCCCCTTGAATGTTATGCTTGTTGACAGATAAGCACATATATGTGAGGTCACTCTTTCTCAAGATACCCTTTTAAGATCTAAAATGTGTACTAAGGTGCTTTCAGATGAAGAGTAGTTTGCCGTTGTCTAGTCTTGGCATCTGTCTGGTGTGTTGAGTTAGGACAACAAATCACTTTGATGCCTGAAGAATAGAAAAAGGTGTTGGTGTTACTCATTCTACAAGTTAAAGGCAAGGTTGATTGAACATCTTTATGTGGAATAGATTGATAATTTCCTCAAATTTATTTTTAAAAATCTCTCAGAGACATGTTTATGGAATGTCAAAGACAAGTTGTCTAGTAAGTATTCTAAATAATTTTCAATGATTTTTAATAACAACCTCGTAGTAATCTGCCTTCTGTCATTCAGAGCTATTAAAGGAATCAGTAAACCATTGGAATTTCACACTTTAGTGATAGTACTCCATATAGTTAGTGTATGGGCACGTACTTTCTACATTTCCTGTTTTAAAACATTCAGATTTGAAACCAAACAAAAGGGCAAACATTATCTTCAAATATTAAGTACTCAGGTTTAGGTCATTCAGAGTTCATTGCTCTTGATATTCACCTATGATGCTTTTAACTCAGATATATAAACACATCCATGTGAGGTTGACTTTTTTGGATGTGTTTTAGTCCAAATTTCATTCTATACTTGAGTGTACCAATATATTTCTTACAAAAGGATTCAGGCAGATTCATGTTCAAACTTCATTTCTGTCACTTCTTACCTCTATATACTTGGGTAGGTAATGTACCTACTTTGAAACTCAGTTTCTTCCTCCGTAAAATGAGGATATACTACCTACCTCATGTGGTTGTTTGAAGATTGTCAAAATGCAAACTCTCAAACCACTAAACACATAATTCTCCTTGAGTAGATGATGAATTAAATTCCATTTAACTGATCATTGGAATAACAGAGCAGTTTGAAGACAGTATGAAGAACTGGAATTTAATCAGTACAAAAGAATTTAATAAAATGAGATTCTAAGTTTGATATAAAACTGGTTAAGTCTTACAGGGAAACAAAACTATAAACTTGGAGATAAATTTCTCTATCATAAGGCAAAAATAAATCATCATCATGCCTTATCAATTTTCTACAAGTGAATGTCCAACTTTATAAAGTTCTTAATCTTGTTCCTACTAAATTATTAGCCAAAGTTACATTTCCCAAGACAGCTAAATCGCCCTTGGGTGGGCATGATGGATAGTGGGTTTGCCTGATATTAACAGATCATACAATCTTTTGGGGGGTACTTTATTTCCAAATCTGGGATCACTTTTCCTGAAGGGGAAATAACCCAATACAGAGCTTTAATAACAGTAAATGCACATAAATACATATTCCCTTTTCCCCACATGCCTGTGTAGACTCACCCAGATGTTATTTTTCAATGTCTAATTTGTCATTAGTTTCACTGAGTTTGTTCACTTTTTGTAACATTTTTGAAAGAGTTGAAGACTTTCAGTAAATGTTTTGGCACTACTGGTGTTTGATGTTTTGTCTTTTTATTAGGAACTCATTGGGGAGAGTTTGTGTTACATTGGTCAACTGTGGGGTTTTTGTTGTTGTTTTTGCCCCTTCTCTCCTTTACATGCCTTGGGAAAATGTACATCATTCTTAGAATCAGAGTCAAGAGTAAAAATGAACCAATTGGACTTATGTGTAACAAGTGGGAGGGATTAGAAATGGTTCCAGTTGGCAAATTCAGTTCAAATTAAATAAGGCTGTTTATGAACAGATAACATGGATGATTGTGAGAGAAACATATTATCAGCTTACTTTGGCCACATGAGATCCAAATAAGCCCACACACCCATTGCGAGATCATGCAATTACAAGTGCCAGGGATTATTTTGAATCTGAAGATGAAAAAGCCTGAGGAGTGGGTGGTGATGGTGGTGCCATAGGGAATAATAAAATTTTAATTTCTCATAAATATCAGATTATTTGGAAAGAAAAGAAAGCATTTCTTTACTTTTTCAGAAATACCAGCTTATTTGGAAAGAAAAGCATTTCTCGAGTCGGGAATGAAGTTGGTTAACTCTGAGGTTTTATAAAAAGTCTCAGTCTAAGTTTTGAGCTCTTATCAGCAATTGCAAACTGTATCTCCCTGATTTAGATTTGCTTTTCTGTTGCTCTTGTCTGCTTCCAGGTCTACATACATGTGAAAGAAAGAAGGAAAGAGGGATGAGAAAGCAAAGGAGATAAAGCAAGAAAAAAAGAAAAGAACCAAGGGAAAATAGGGAGACACATTTTCAGTTATGTGCCTCTTAATGTGATGTGACTGCCTGAAAAATAGTAAATTCCTCTGTGGGGAAAAAATTAGATTGTATTTGAGATGCGAATAACAAAATTTCATTCACAGTCAGAGTAAATTAAAAAGATAATTATTGAAAATAGGGTCAGGAGGTTTGACTTTTCACTGCTGAATTGTGTGAGGCTGGCATGCCACACCACTCAACCAGTGTTCCAATCCATCAATGGAGAAACTGGGGAGGTTGGAGTCTAAGGTCCTTTCTCATTCACCCATTTGGTGAGCTGTTCTTGTAGCCATTGTCTACTGTATGTCTGCAAGTGTTTAGACAGTTGAGAGAAGAGAGAGAAGGTAGGACCTGGCTCTTGTATTGGTTTGTATTTCACTGGAACAGCCTCCATGATGAACCCAACAGTAGTGTTTTTTTTTTTTTTCTGGGTTAGTTGAACAAAGTCAGTGCTAACAATTTACTAAGCTATTGCTAACACTCTCCTTTGTTCGCTACCATTTTAAATATCACGAGTATGTAGGAACAAAGACAAGATACTCATGCCCTATTAGAAGAGGACCATTTTAAAGTCTCTTCTACCTTGTCTCTGGACTTAGAGGAGATTCACTGGACATCACTTTCTTCAGTATTCAATTGAAAGAGCAAAACTTGAGTTAGTTCCTTCATAGTTAGAAGGAACTTTATAGTTTATGTATATCACTTTTATATGAACTGTACTCTTTACACCTTACGGAGACCCTATGAAGCAGTCAGATTAAACCCACTTTTAGGAAAAGGAAATCAAGGCATAGCAACTCTAAGAGCTTTGCCCAATATCACAGAAAGTCAAAGAGCTGGAATTCAGTCTGATCTGACACCATGTCCAGAGCTTGTTACCTACACTTCCTCTTCTACACCAAGCTCTCCTTGTAGGCATGGAAATTATAAATAGTGCCTCTTCTTCTAAAACAGTCATTCAATTCCTCGGTGCACAGATTCAGCAGGGGAGTGCAAGCAAATGGCAGCATGTTTTGGAAGTATATTTTGGATGTTTTCCTTCCCTCTCAGTAGAAAAAGCACAATATCTTCCTTTCCTTTTCTTCCACATTCATCAAGTCAGTTAGGTGTGGAGCACAGAGAAAGGAAATAAATGATATTTACATACTAAGAAGTAATAAATTAGAAGTAATAAATTAGAAAGGCTGTACTTCTGATTTTTATGATAAGACATTACATTATTCTGTTAGTGTATGCACAAAATGCCTTGAGATTGATATATCTAATGAACTCAATGAAATCACTCAGATTTACCATTTTACGTTTTAAAAATAGAATGTTTAATAGTGGAAGAAGCCAGAGATGATGAGGCCTCTGGAGTGTGATGAGTTTTTGTGAATCAGGGTTCAGATAATCATGTGGGGGTCACAATTTTCCAATTTTTACATTAACATCTGGTATTAAATGCCTGCAGTTTGTTCTACTGCGTCACATTTCATTCCTCCGTGAGAAATCATAAACTTTTGCAATTCTCTAGCCTAAGCATTTCGCTGAACTGCCTGGAAGCCAGAACTAGCTGACCAGACCCATGTGTTTCAAAATGCTCCTTGCAAAAGATTTAGAGGTCCTGGATGGGCTAATGTGTAGGTCTGGAGCTAAGACTTAACCAAGAAAGGGGCCTATCTATTCTCGTGTTTCAAAACTTCCTGGCAGGTCTTTTCCTGTAACTGGTGCAGAATGCAAATCAGCTCGCAGCTATGTGAGTAAATGTCCAGAGTTCAAGAATAATTTTGATGAATTTTCCAGAAATATCTGGCTATCTCAATTCAGATTCTCGTAAGGTTTATAAGGACAAGTTTACATTTTTAATGAACTCCAGCTCTGAGCTTATACAGAAAAATTTTATCATGGTGACATGATGGTTAACTTAATGTGGAAGTGAAAGAACGATTAGGGACAAATCTTACTGTTTTATCTTGTCACAAATATTTTCATCTCGCTGAGTTCTTCTAGTTAAATGTGATCAGTGAGTATAGGATGTTTCTTTGGTGGTTGATGATTTTACTTGGTTTCCTTTCTTACTATTTCTCTTATATAAAAACATAAAAGCATAAGTTGATGGAATTTGGGTAAGAATTACACTGATTCCAGAATGTCCTTAGAAAAAATTTAAATAAATTCCTGTTAATGATGTCACTTTTATTAAATGATGATTGAAAAATAATTAATTTGGGACCGTGATTAGATGATGGTGGGGAGGGAAGCAATAAGAAATTTATCTGTTAAGGCAGTAAGAATAGACATGGACTATTAATGACTGGTAGCTGCCCCACTGTCAGTTGACGGTAGTACTCAGCCTCGGGACCACATTCGAAGTCACATATGAAAACAATACCAACTTTATTAGGTGCCTAGTTGGTCGAAACTGTATAAAAACAACATTTCTAAGCTAAATAATCCATAGATTACTACTATAGGACAGGTCAAAATATTTTCTTGATATTACTTTAGTATGCCAGTTAATTCTTTGTTTTTTACACCAATTAGAAGGGCTATATACACTTCTGTATTCACTGAAGCACAATTTATAATAGTCAAGTTATGGAAACAATCTAAGTAGCCAAGGATGGATGAGTAAAAGTGTGGTATATTTACACAATGGAATACTACTCAGCTAGAAAAAAAAAAAGATGAGCTCTGGCCGTTTGCAACAACATGGGTGAAACTGGAGGGGTAATGCTAAGCAAAATAAGTCAGCAGCAAATTGCATGAGTTTATCTTTTTTGATTGTTGAGTAATATTCCATGGTATATATGTACCACATCTTCTTGATCCAGTCATCTATTTTTGGGCATTTGGGTTGTTTCCATAGCTTAGCTATTGAAAATAAAAAATATTTTAAAAATGAAAATGAAAAAGCTAAAAAAAAATAAGTCAGCAGGAGTAAGACTTAATATTGCCTGAGTTTACTCATATGTGGAATATAAGGCAACAAAACAAAAGGTTAATCAAAACCAATCCAATAACAAATCTGAGAAATCTGTCTGTAGAATTGAGGTTACCAGAGGGGGAAGGAGAAGGTAGAGAGCAAAGTGTGGAGGACTATGGTGGACGATGGTGGACCATAGGTGCCTTGGTGGTGGATGTGGTGTAGGAGGTGCGATTCTTTGCCTCTGGATCACATACAGTGTTGTAACAATGTGACCTCAAAAAACAAATAAATATATATGTAAGAAAAATGATAACAAAGCACTAACAATTTTTTTAAGTAGGTTATATTTTCTAAAGCTGTAAGATGATCTGCTTTGAACCACAGTAGTTTTTAACTGTGACAGTAATGACAAAATATCTTTCAGGCGCTGTGAATGATTTTTCTGTCTGAATTGCTGACACTATTGATCAAGTATTTTTACCAGTAAAACATTCATAAGTAATTCATTAGTTCAGGAGTTTGGAAACTTAGTAAATTTTTGGTGGCTGGAAATGTCTTTTTGATAGACAGGACTTTGCTTTATGGTTTTGTTTGTTCCTCACAGTTTTTGGTGTGAGGTTTACACATGGTTTACATCTAGTAGACAAGTGGACATTTCATCATCTCAGATGAAATATTCTGAAACACTTAGCACTACTGGGCTAAGCCCTGTGAGTGGGGAGGTGAGATAAATAAGAAATACCGTCTTCTCCCTGCCCTTGGGGAAATTCTAATTTAGAATCTTTAGAATCTTTCTACTGTAACCTTCTATTTTCATTGAATCTAAGGTGCCATTATTTTGAATATACACCATTAATTTATCTTCTACTTGAAAACAACAACAAAAAATTGCCAATTAGATTTGTAAACGATGCTAGCACCCAAAAGACATACCCTAATTTCAGAGATGTTAAAATATGAAATATATTAGATCCTGGTGAAAAATACAGCCTGTAGGATGACTTTATAGATGCTTGAAGGGGCAATTATTGCAGTAGTTTTCAGTGGATAGGAACTATTTTTATTTTTAGGGAAAAAAGGAAAGAAATAAGATTATCTCTTTTGTAAGCCAAGAGAAAGAGAGAAACTAGAGTGGCAAGAGCAAGAGGACGCTCTCTCAGGGGAAAGTGTCAGGGGGCCTTTTCATAGAGCATTAATTATTTGCTCCCTAACTCTCCACAGAGAGGACACATCACCTCCAGGAGAGCGCCCTAGCACCTCACAAGTCTTGTGCAGTGCTGAGAGAGCCTGCTTCCTTCTTAGAACCCCACTGTGTAACCTACGGAATCCCTGAAATTTAACTGGCGTCATCAGTTAACTTGATTAATTTGCTTGTCTTGTTTTCTGCTGTAGTATCCTCACAAACAGAATGAAGAAGTTATTTATGGATGAATTCACTTACCAGTTTACTAGGCACAGGTAAATGGTGTGGTGATTGAGAGTGTGGGCTCAATCAGTAGGCTGGGTTGAGCGTCACCTCCTCAAGCAAGATCACTTGAAGCTGCACTCTCTTACGCATCCAACTGGAATATAATCTTACAGGTATGACTCTGATGAGACAATGTTTGTTGCAAAGCTCACGTCTTAGTGTTTGGTTCTCATGAAAATTTAAATAAACATGAAAAA
This sequence comes from Talpa occidentalis, assembly GCF_014898055.3. Lineage (NCBI taxonomy): Eukaryota > Metazoa > Chordata > Mammalia > Eulipotyphla > Talpidae > Talpa > Talpa occidentalis. The sequence continues at coordinate 17,827,658 of NW_023601104.1, read as the reverse complement.
ATAAATAAGTACTAGCTGTTCAGGGTACCAGAAGAGTGACCACATGTTTGCACCCCAGAGGAATACATTTCTCTTGCCCTGGAGAAGATTTAACATGTCTTTGTTTTGAAAATTTTGGCATAGGTGACTAAATAGAACTGAATTGTGGGAGACAAGGAGGGAATGTGGGGCCCAGTTTTTGAATGTAGGAGACATCTGCATTTCTTAAACCTGGGAGATGAGAGGTTGGTGATTCTATTGAGTATCAGAGATCCTAATTCCCCTTGCCTTCCAGAACCCCAAGACTTGGTAGGTGGTGCAATACCAGGATGCCTCAGGTGTGAGTGTGATCAGCAAGCAGTAAAAACTTCAGAGCAATGTCCCCTTCTCCTAGAGCCATCAGAAGCTGAGAAGAAGCCCATGCCCTGGTATAGAATAGCGAGACTTCAACAGTGGCTATGCTGGGAATACGATTCCTGGTACCCACAAAGGATTACACTTTCTCCTGTTTCCTGGAACTGGTAAGACCTGAAATTATTATAATGGAGGTGGGGGTGGGGATACTGGAGGTTCAGAGTCAATTGAATTGGTTATAGAAAGATAAAAGAATGTGCTGATTTTTACAATTCAGTTCTGTGGATGAAGCTCATGATCGTTAAATAGTTCTTTTGTGTGCTATTTTGTATTATTGTCATCGTCACAGATCATTATGAAAAGAAAGTCTCATGATGCATATGTGTCTGTTCCAAACTGTCTGTGAGCTTTTGAGCATTTTCCCATCTCCTGTGCCTTACCCCCAACCTTCCTTCCTTTCACCCACACCAGGGTGGTGTTCCTTCACCTTCACACTAGGCTGAAATCTGGGATATCAAGTGGAATCCCCCTCAGGTATTCCAGAATTTGAATCTCATTCTTCTCAAATGCCATTCACCATTTATATGGACTTTCTACCTGAGTCTTTGGCAAGGGATCTGGGGACATTCCCTAAAATAACATCATAGGGGGCAACCAGGACATTCAGTTGATTGGCTGCTGGATAACAGGACTCCCCAGAAAAAGAGGAAGAGGAAAGTGCCTTTTCTGTGTCCTGGGTGCCCTGGGTGGCCCCTAAGGGGAGTTATGTATCTTTGGATATCAGGATACTCGAGACATGGTTGTAAAATCGGTGGTTTGTCTAAATCATCCGCCTTTACTCAACCTGTACTCGTTTCTCCACTTAATTCTCCCTTCCCATCCATGTTACTCTTTTAATTCTCTCACTTATCTACTAAATTCCTTTAAAAAAGTTTCAGGTGATGCACTGCATTCTCACAGCAGAGTGTATACTCCCTACTCCATGCCAGAACCCCATTCAGAATAAACTTCCCGGTGGCACTCAACCTCTGCTCAAATGTCTCCATGATGTGGTGCTCATGAGCTTAAGACACCTGACCCCCTAGCAGGACAGGTTATTGATGAGGAAGTGCCTCCTCTTGCCCTGAGCTCTGTCTCTCTCTCTCTTCACCACTCACTGCCTTGGATAGGAGACTAAAGATGTCCTCTTTCATGACATCAAATATTTGAAAACTGGTCTTGTTCCCTCTGTCCTCATCTTTTTCTCTGAGTTACATCATTGCTTGTGGTCTTATAGTGGGCTACAGTCTGAAAATGGGAATTGGACTCACCACTGGCTTTTACACTTGATCTTAGCCAAAAGGCCAAGAAGCGATCACCACGCCTGGCTTCTAAAATAGTTTCATCTTTCCTAAGAATCTTATCCAGATCTGGAAGGGAATTCCTTGAGGAAGACAAAATATGGACAAATTGAAACTGAGGTAAAGGTGATGTTGGGAGAAGTTTCCAAAGACAATAGTCTGAATAGTCGAGAGGGCTTCCTCAGGATCACTGCTTAGTGTGAGGTAGCTTAGTGTGAGGTGTCCTTGGTATAAAAGCCAACAACAAAACAAAAAATATCCCCATGATAGGAGGGACTTGAGGAAGTAGGAAGGGGGAATAGTTGGGGAGAAAGGCGTGGGGCAGATTGAGTTGTAGGACCAGCAACAGGATGGATAGTCTGGGTTCCTGATAAAAGGAGAGGAGGGACAAGGTGGGGCATGGTGTTGCTAGGACAGTCAACATCTGTGGAACTGTTTTTGCAGACACTTTCCCTTCTTTACACCCATGTCCCCATAGGAAAGTAGAGACCACTGTACATTTCTTGTCGGGTTGTGAGAATTACATGAGACAGTGAGTAAGTACATACAGCAGCTCACATTCTTTCAGCTTTCATTATGTGCTGGTTATTGTGTGAAGCGTACCTCATTCAATTGTAACAACAACCAAGCGGACTAGTATAACTTATCCCATTTTCAAATGAGAGAACTAACTGAATACTAGAGAATAACTTGCCCAGAGTCATTTAATTGAGGAGTTGGGTTCAAACACTGGGACTGTGGTTCGCCCAGGACCTGCACTCTTCACCCAGTGCCACCTCTCATCAACACTTTCATTGAAGGTTCAGTCTTTTTACTTCCAACTTATGAGTCAATATAAGGAAGAAAGGAGAAGTTATTTTCATTAAAAGCTACCTTATCTGTTTTTGTTTCTACAGTAGAAAGTCAGCACCTACCTTAAGCTAACACTGGGCATGTGTTGATTTTCCATGGAGCCTTGGGATTCTATAGAAATCTGTGCGTACCAGAATCAGACACATTGTATTCTATATGCAATTTGTTTTCCCCCAGATGGTTTGTAAAACTTTCAGCATTCATACTTTTTTTTTGGCTATTAAATTATTCTTCAGTCAGGTCAGCTAGAAGAGGTTGCTCCAAAGTTTTGATTAAGAGCAAGTGTTCTGAAGGATTAAAACACTTGGTCGCTTTTGGTTGCTAGCTTAAGTTTTGGGTGCTGATGACTGGCAGAAAAATCTTCCATTTTCACCCCATACAGATGCATATTTTTCCTTTACATGGATGGTTTGAATGGATGCATAGTCTGTGAAAAAGTTAATTTTGACTCTGAGGGTGTACTTTATCATATGGAGGATTGCCAAGATGCCATATGTCTATGTCACGCCAAGAAATTAGTCTCACTGACCTTGATATTATAAAATATCTGCTATAACATTGGACAGTCCCCCATTCTGCTCCTGCTGGATACTGTTTTAAAGCTGGCACTGCTGCCTTTTACCTGTCTTATTTTCCCTCATGATCAATAAGAACTATGGAGATAAGTAGCAAGTCACATGGTAAGTTATATGTTACATAGTCTATGAGTCTCCCAGGTCCACTTGATTAAAAATAATCCCCTGAGCCCAGAATCTCCGTGTCCTTATACCTAGATTTATGTTTTTTGGAAGATAGGACACACCTTTCAACTTTGGTCAAGCAGGTGTCCTCATCTCTATTTCTGTATTCTTGGTGTATGTTTCTAGAATCACATCTATGCCAGTTGTGCTGAGCATGTATTTATAAGGCAGTCTGCTCTTCCACACAGAAAATACTATAGGAAAGAGTCCATGTCTAACTTGCCTTCAATTTTCCAGTGTATTGCATAGTTTCTGGCAGATAATTTATTACAATATTTGCTAAATAAATGAACGGTCATGATTCAGACTTATTGCTGAAAAAAAGTTCCATTTTGTACAAAGCATTGACGTGGTGTTTTTGGCAACATTAGACCTGGAAAACACATCTTCTGTTCAATGACAGATGCACAAATACTGTGCTGACCACATCCTATAGTGTCATGGTTTTAATCATTCTTCAGGGTCACTATCTGGCATGGAGTGAAAACCCCACAGGAGTTATTGAGCCTTTAAAAGTACCTCATCAACTGAACCCGTAGCTTGGAAGATCTATTTTAAATGTGCTGCAGTATTTCAAGCTTTAGGCAGCAATTCCTCTATGACTAATAAAGTATTTTTCCTTGGACTTGACATTTTATATTTACATTTTTCCCAGCCCTGGTTGTCTTGATATATCCTCTCATTACCTAACGTATCTATTCATGCTGCAGGGCACTCTGAGTCCTTTGGGAAATTTGGTGGGCTATGACTAAATAAATAAAGAGACCAGTCTATGTCATAGGTAGGTGACTGGAACTCAAATCAGAGGCTTTTGGGAAGATGGAATAGAAGCTCTCTTTCTCTTTCCCCTCATCCACGTCATGGTCATGGGAAAGTTACTTAATTCAGATGCTCTTTGCTTCTGTTAGTTGATGTTGATAATTTGGAATCACACCTTCCAAAACAGTGACTGGAAAACTTTTCTTTTCTACTTAGAACTGACTTAGTCATGGCACTAAAAAGAACCACAGTGTGTCTCCTTAGCAGTTCTTTCCAGGCCCAAAAGAACTGCAAGGGCTTGATTCTTTAGGTCCTTAGGGCCAGAATGCCTCCCGAGGACACTCTTGCTACTTTTTGGCAAGTCAATTAATAGAGCAGCTGGCAGCATATTTGGAATCCGCAGGGAACACAAGGGTGATGTAAAAACACTGCCTAGACCTTCAAGGGGCATCGGGTCAATGAGGAACAGAGCTTGGCACCTGGCAGAGGAAAAGGTAGTGGAAATGGCACCGTGCTTGGAACCCGAAAACCTGGGTTCGTGGCCAGGCTATGGGGTCTTGAGCATCTGACCTAACATTTCTCGACTTCATTGCCTTGCTTTGCAAAGAGAACTGAGAGCAGCCTGTAGCTGGTATTAAATAAGAGAATGTAGTCAGTGTTAAATAAGAGAATATCAAAGATGTTTGCAACTTGCAAAATAAGGAATACATGCTATAAAAAAGAAATAATGTTTATATTTGATGCAAAATGATGTGCTGGAAAGAAACTTGGAGGCATACAGAGTTGAATTCCTATGTCCTCACTAGCTGCTTGTTTAGGGCAAGGTATTAATGGGAGTTTTGGTTTCTTAATGGGTATAAAAGGCCTATTAATACCAGCAGGGTAGAGTTCCTAGAAATATTGGTGGCAATGTGGGGAAAACCTAAAACAGAGCCACTGACACCTAACATATACTGAATAAATGCAAGTTTTCATTTTGTGATTACTACAGCAGAACAATAGAAATCATATATAATTCGGTGCTAAATCGTTTGTCTACAGTCTGTGGGTGGTATAGTTCAGAAGAGAGGTATGTCAAGTGTATTTGGGATCTTGTTAAATAGGTTTTACACAAGAGGGGTCATTTGAAATACGTCTGGAAAGGAGAGCAAAATTTGGATGGAATAAATAATAACATTTCCCCGCATTCATCCATCAGGTGAAAACAAGAGCGTCACACCAGGACCGCACTCGCATTATTCTTGGTCCTTCTATAGCACCTATCATGGGAGTTTGGGAGTTAGTTAGATATATCCTTGTCTCTCTAGAAACTCCTGGAAGAAAGGGAACACACTGCCATCTTTATATTCCTTAAGCTAGTACTTCTCAGCTGGTGATTCTCAACCCCATGAATATCACCTAGAGAGCTTTTATTTCAAAGATTTATTTATTTATGCATACAAGAACTGGGGTGTAGAGCAGAGCTGTGGGGTGGGGGGGTGAATGGATTCACCAGAGACTCAGTGGGGAGCAGAACAGGCAGATTTACTGAAATTCACTGCTGAGGGGAGTAGTGGGCAAAACAGGCGAGGTCTGCTGCACCATGTGGGTTAGCTCCCTGGCCAGGAATCTAACTCATGTCGCAGTGCCTGGCAATAGCTTGATAGTACTGTCCTTAACCCCTGAGCCACCAGAGAGGCTCACCTAGAGAGCTTTTAAAAATTCCCATGTTGGGGCCTCATGCCAGCCCCTTCAAACAGGGATCTCAGGTTATGAGGCCTGGACATTTTGATGTCTACTCAAAGCCCTCCAGGCATTTAGAACATGATCTAGCTTGCCTTAATCATCAACCATACTTGAGTAGATGCATGTCTGATGTGACGGTTACATGGAACGAAATATGCCTTAATTGCAATTAAGGGTTGCAGGTTCTTGCTCTACCCCCAACTACTGGTAGACTTTGCAGCCTCCTTGGGCTCTGTGTCCTCATCTACAAATGAGGGAGGCTGAAATATTTGTCTCCTCAAGCCCTGACAGTGTAAGACATAGTCAAGCAGGCATTGTCCCCCTCCTCTAGTTTGGAGAGCCAGACTTGGTGTGAAGTGGTGGGGGCCTCCCTTATTTTCTCTGTATATACACTTTTTCCTCCCTATACCAGTCCCACCCAGAGGCACATCAGATTTGCTCACTGAGGACATTTGAAAACTGTTTTCCTCTTCTCCCAAGAAACACCATGACATCGTCAATCTGTGCTTGTTTTATTTCTAATGAGGGAAATGTGCCCCCTTTTATTGGAAACACCTTTCAAAAGGAGGCAAGGGCCTCTCCCTGTACTCTTGCAGCTGAGAGCAAGGCTGCCGACTGCACCCCACCTGTCCCCGCAGCTGAGACTGACATGGCTCCAAATGCTTTCCATACGTAAACCTTTGTGAAGTTTCTTCTGGACACAGTGCAGATTTGGGCCCCAGTTGCTGTTTCTGCCTAAGGTAACTCAAACCACATGCCTGGAGGGGAATCAAGGCAACTATAGTTCCCCCAAAGGCAAAAAGTAGGCAAGTTGCACCTTCTCTTTGTCATGGATCCTTCTCCTGGGGACCAGGCCTTGGTGAAACACAAATATAGTTGCAAATGTCAGTTCCAAAATCACTGTGCACTTGGACTAGGCCAGCTGGTGCTCCGTAAAAGGCAGCCAGCCATCCGTTGGCACTCTTCATAAACAACGGAGGGCTGGGAAATTCGGAGGACGGTGGTCCACCTAAGAACTCATTCATTTGGCATGGAGTTGCTCAGTTGGAGTTGAGGGCCAGGAGAGGGAGCACACGGGTCCTATGCATCCGTCCTCAAGCTCTTTCCTGGGTCCTGAAGTGAGTTTCAATGAGCCATGCTGGGGGATCTGGGAACCAGATTGCCTGAACCATGTTTGTTAGAGTTTAGATGGAGGCTGCGGGGGGTGGGGGGTGGGGGGATGGGGATGTTTCATCAGTTGCTAGGTAGTGACAGCAACCATTCTAAGAGCAGGGCATCCTGCAGCGACAAAATCAGTGGCCTAGAGTCCTTGAGAGAACAGTGCCTAACCATGCAGCCCTTCTGATGATTGGTAAATAATATTTTCTGTTAGAAACTCCATTTCACAACCACTTGTGCTGTGGAAGAAACTCAGGCTCTGGAATCAGAACAAAGTCATGTGCCTCCTATCCTAGTTAATTGTTTCTACGTTTCCCCTGGTCATTTAACATCCTCAGAACCTCAGCTTCCCCATCTACAAAGTGGGAAGAATGGTAACCAGTGCAAAGGGCTTTTGTAAAGATTAGCTTATATAGTTACATTAATTGCATTATATAGTTATATTAGTTTAGTGTTATAGAGTTACTTAAGTGATGGGCTCAAAGCCAGCTGCCTGGGTTCAAATCCCTCTCTACCACATTACAGTTCTGTGACCTTGGACAATGATTTATTCTCTCCCTGCCTCTGTTTTCTTATCTGCAAAATGATGGTAGGAATAGAATCCATCTCATGGAGCTACTGTGAGGATTAAATGAGTTAATACTTGTGAAGCTCCTGGAAGAGTATGCACTCAATAACAAGAATTAACCTTTGTTGTACTTTATAACCCTTCTTACAGTGGCTGGCATGCCAGAGAGGCCCAATGGCTGCTGGTTATTATGACTACTAGGATTAATGTCCTCTCAGCCAGGGGAAGAAACATCTGTCCCCACTTCTTATTTCTTCCTTCTTGATCTCCCGGTATGAGTCCCCTGAGGTGTCCTCCTGGCCCTGAGGGAGAAGGAGAGGTTCTGGAGTCAAGTGAACAGCCTGGACGGCAGACTCACAGCCCAGGCCCTACAGGAGAGCCCAGACCCAGGATTAACTGACCTTTCCACAGGAAGAGGAGAAACCACAGCAATGCTTACTTTCTCTGGGCTCTTGCTGAGTCATGCTAAGTCATCCTCCTTGGGGCTGGTCCCATGGAGAAAGACATTTCTGTAGAAGCAGCTAACATGTGCCTCAGGCCTTATGCTCTGCGCTCAAAACAGGATGCTTTGATGGGACGGCCTGGGATGCGGTGGGAAAGAGGATTCTGGCCTCTACGGGGCATCTAAACCCTTCTGGGTTTAGACTGGTTACCTGTGCAAAAGAGCAGTGTTCTCCTCTAGGGTCAAAAGGGTAGAAAATACGTCGTTACCAACTAGCTCTTTTGCACCTTGCTATTTAGTCTCTTTTCTAAAATTCGTTGATGCCTAAATCCTGGAGAGAAATGAACTTAACTCACATTTATTTATTCCATAAATAATGGAGAGCCCACAATATGCTAGTCACAGTGATAAAAAATGTTCTCAAAGTGTAGTTCATGAAATCTTAAATAATTACTAAATACTAGTTTAAGTCTTGTAATATGCATTGGTTCAAAGCCCAGTGGGGGTGTGGGGGGCATAAGGACAGGGGTGGGATGGTGCATGGGTGAACTGGTGGTGGGGATTTCCCAGGGAAATCATACATTGTACAAAAATGAAGGAATGATGTAATAAATATATTTAAAAAAAACAAAAAAGTCCAATGCAGTCATAGTGGACAGGGCATTGTAGACACCCAACTTCACAGAGGAAATGATGCTGTGGTTGAGGTTAGGATTCCCAGAAACAGAGTAAAAAGTTCCATCCCTGCTACTTATTCTGCCATCTTGGAGAAATATTTTTGAGTTAATAAACTTAATAAACTGAGTCTCAGTTTCTCCATCTGTGAAAATGAAAATATTAGCATCTTTAAGGATTTTTGTGTGGATTGGTGGAGATGAAACATACAGAGCAGCATAGTATGTAGTTAACAAATTGACCCTTTTTAATCAGTGAAAATATGCATATACATAAAAATTCTACGTGGGCATTTTTTTTTTATAAGATTAAGGCATATTTGGAATTTACTATTCAAGTTTTTATTTTATGGATGGTTCTCTTATGACATTTAGGAATTTGGTTTTTTTTTTATTTTATGAGCAAGCACTGTTTTGTTGTGATTCAGAGATTGTTGTTAATTTTTTTCCATGATGAGTCCCCAACTAGAACACATACTCTTTGTGGTCAAGGGCCGTGTCTTTTCATTCTTTCACAGTCCTGATTTCTTTTAAGGGTGTCATCAAAGCAAATTTCAAAAAACAAACAAAACAAAACTGTAAAGTCCGGCCAAAGAATATCTGAGACCTACTTGGCTGTAATGCTAATAAGAGAATGCAGTTGTAGTATGGGACTGTTCTGGATATTCCAGAAATGCCCACTCTTCAAAGTTGGCCTAGAAGAAGATAGGGCCAGGCCTGCTCCTCACCCACCTCTCCTTTCATCTCACATCATATCCCTTGCATTTTAAGACATCACAGCACAGCACGGCACACATTTCAAGACTCACTGTCTCTCTTCAATAATTCAAAGACTACTTTCACACACTATTTCTTTGTCTGGAATGTTCCCCTTTTATTTTCACTCCACCCCACACCCTCCTTACTTTTGCCCAATTAATTTCCACTTGAGAACTTGAGAACTTAGCATACTTGAGAGATTTTTTACAGAGTCTTCCTTGAATTCCTTTGCAAGGTAAAAGCCCTTTTTTTCTAATATTCTCCAAGCATCTTTACCTCTCCTTCAGGAAACTTAAAGCCTAACACATTTGCATTGCCAATGTCAATCTGCCTCACTAGATGGTGAGCTCCATGAGGGTGGACTGGGTTTATTTTTATTCTTTACTCCATCCTCAGCACCTAGAATATCATAGGTACTCAGTAAATGTTTTAAGTGAATTATTTGAAATGAATGTTGACATTTAAATCAATTCAAAATTATTTACTGAGCATCTACTATGGGGAACATGCTTAGGTTTATTGAAGGTAAAGAGAAAGGAACAGACTGTAAGTTATAGAGGTGCCAAGAGCAGATGCTGAGTTGTGGCAGACTGGATTAAGGATCCAGTGAGGAAATATGGGAAATTGAGTGATATAAAGTACACAAAAGAGAATGAGTTCACTCAGGAAGATGAGGGAAAGCAGGTGGAGGTGGTGAGTTGAACCGATATGTTGCCATCTTAACTTAGTGGCACAGTAGAATAAGAGATTGTGCATTAGTCAACTCTTAATAACATATCACCCCAAGAAAAAATGGCTTAAAACAACACTTATTAACTTATTAACTTCTGTGAGCATGACTTAGTCGACCCAGAGCATGGTTGCTCTGGGTCTCTCACAAGGTTGGGATTCTAGTCACATCTGAAGGCTTCACTGAAGAAGACTCCATTTCTAAGCTCACTCATATGGTTTTTTGGTGCAATTCAGTTTCTCATGAACAGAGGGCCTTGATTCCCCAGTAGATAATGGCCGGAGGCCTCTTTGCTTCCTTGTCTTGTGGACATCTTCACAGGGCAGTTCAAGACATGGCAGCTGGCTTCATCAAGTGAGCAAGTGAGAGACAAAAGAGTACAAGTAAGAAAGTGAGAGCAAGATAGAAGTCACTGTTTTTTGTAATTCAATGTTGGAAGTGACATTTTAACATTTTTCTCATATTCTGTTAGGAGGAGGTCACTAGATCTGGACCACATTCAAGGTGAGAGGATTATGCAGGAGGTGGAGACCACTGGGACTACAATGCAAATATTGCCTACCACAGTCTGTGATTGTTATCACCAACTAGAACTGTAAACAAGAGCAAGATTATGATGTTCATATTTCAAGGGTTATGAATTCTGTTATGGTTAATTAGCTAGCATAAAAGAGAGGTAAACTGGGAGAAGATGGTTCACACCCTTGCACATTGCAGAAAATCAAGTCAAAGGGAAATTGTGGTGATAAAACATTGCTTTCTGCTTGCCTTAGGAAGTCTCTCCCAGACAGGGAGAATAAACCATCTTCAAGATGGAAAAAGATACAGAGAAGAAAATAGATGGTGAGATAGGGGCACTCACCACACTCATGCTCTGAGATCAGGGAGAAGTCCCCATTCCGAGCCCTCACAAGATTCCTGCCACACTCCACCACCCACCATCTCCATGGTCCTTCCCCTGCCACTTTTGAAAGTCAACATAAGTGCAAGTCAAATCAAGGATTGTTTGGACATTTTTTGGCTCCCAAGACAGTACTCCTCTTGTCATTAGGGACTGTGTTTGTTTTTTTTGCTCTCCACTGAACATGCACTGATTAGGAACATAAGACCGTAACCAAGACTGACTAAGATCACCTCAAACTGACAGCAGAAACTCTTGGAAGGAAACTTGTTTCGATGACAATCTTTCTACCTTGATTTCTTATTGCTGTGGAAAAGATTTGCGTGTATAAATCTTCCTCCCCTAGCAATGTTGTGGCTTTCCAGGGTTATCAGAGTCGGATCTGATTCAGATGAAATTTTAAGCACTGCAGCATGCGGGAGAGAATTGTTATGAGACATCAAAGGAGGAATTCAGAATGGTTAGAGGAAAATTGTGCTTCCTCCAGTTGTCTGCCAATTAATACATTGGCCCCATCCAAAGGACATGGATTAAACCTGGAAGATGAGCGTGGAGATGGAAGGCTGCACTCTGGCTTCTGTGAAGAGTGGGTAGCCTGAAGGTTTTGAGATGAAGTGAAGTAAGACCAAATTTATGGTTCACTTCCCAAATAGTGGAGGATCGGCTAGATCAAAGAGAAACAATCTGGGAGAGGATGCCATTTAGTTTTTGAGCCCCAGAGTATTCAGTTTGTTTTTTTATTTTTTGTGGTTTTTTTTTTTTTTTTATTTTTTTTGCAAGGATTGAAACTATTCAGAACCTGAATACTGGTCCCGGCAACCGAACAGGCCTGTGGTTCTCTCCCAGGATTGAATATACCATAACCCCCCTGGGTCTTCAGACACCCTGGATTCATTTAGATCTGTAGCCCTTCCACCACCTTCCTGTAGTCTCTCGGACTTTTAAAGATGCAATACAGTGTGGGGGAAGTAGTTAGGAGCTCTGTCATCTGATTTCAACTCTGCATCTATTTATATGGCAACGCTGGGCAGTGTTTTAACCATTTCTATGAATCTCTGATCTCTCACTCTGTAAATAGGAACAACATCTATGCTGTTCACCTCACAGAGTTACCAAGGAGATTAAATATGACATTTTAGATAAAAACTGCTTTGTAAAATATGGCACATGAGCAAGTCCTTTCCCTATAGTTATCTTCACTAATTTTTAATTCACCCACTTATTTGACCTGCTGTTTGTTCATATTATCTCACTTGTTCTGCTCCCCCTCTAGTTGGCTTTAAGATTTCTTTTTTACTCCTTCCTTTCTCATAATCATCTTTTTTAAAAAAATGTTCTACTCTGTTCCTTATGTATTTCCCTTATTCATTGATCCTTTGCCCTCTTTACTTCTCTGTCCCACTGTCTGTCTCAACCTCCTGGTCGCTTCTACTCCTTTACTCTGATTGGGTTCATTTCACTCCTTCTCAATACCAGATCCCATCCCTAGTTGCCCAGATGCATCACCCAAGCTCCCATCTCACTGCGCAGAGCTGATCTTTGTACTAGAAGCATTATCAAAGTGCCCTGCCTCAGTACCAGGCTGAGCTCAAATCTGTTACTTCATTAGAGACAAGAGTACACTACAGACTAGGGCACTGTGATTGTCTCCTCCCTGCTTGCTGATGAATAAACCGAAACCATATTTGTTGAAATCATGAGTTTAGCAAATAATACTACTAGAAACTATGGAAACGTTATAACCTATAAACACTATTTAATTCATTTACTTATATAAAATAAGCTACTTGAGGTAGATATTGAGATTCAAATGCAATAAATAAACTTCCTAACAGTGTGTAGCCAGAATAAAAAGCCAATGTGTCGGATTCTAAAATCTGTGCTCTATGTACTACTTCCTACTTACCTCCAAACCTTTTATTTTTGCAATGGACCAGAAGTCATCTGACAGGAGAGGGAGTGGCAGCAAAAGTAAATCAATGACCCTGAGAGAAACTTGAAATGCAACGGAACAAGGTGTGAAGGACGGATCCATTTCTAAGAATCAGAATGGACAACAGAGGACAAATCAAGATTAGAGATTAATTTACTTTTCCTTGTGATGAGGGATGTCACATTAAAAAAAAAAAAACACAAATCACCAAATCAAATTTGCATTCAGATAAAACATGACCACATAATATTTGGTGCAACTATGTACCTTAAATTTTTATTTATTGGTTATCTGCAATTCAAGTTTAACTAGGCAAACTGTTTTTACAGGCAACTCTACTCAAAGCTCCAAAGTGCTTTTGCCTTTTCTGCTATGATGATGCTTATTTGGTTTCCAGTTTGTAGCATATTTTCAAAGTCCTCATGATCATATAATAAGACAGGTCTTTTAACTATGATTAAAAATCTAGAGAAAATACAAGAAAGGACTGATAGATTTGATTACATTTCAAAAGTTTTTAAGTAGCTAAAAATGACATTAAGTAAAAAAGACAAATGATAGACTGGGAGGAAATAATGTAAAATATGTATCACAGCAAATGGACTAATATGGACTTCCTTTTTTTTTTTTTAAACTTTTTTTTAATAGCTTTTTTTTAATAGAGGCATGTTTTATTTATTTATTTGTTTGTTTGTTTTGTTTATACAAGCACTGGGTACAGTCAGAAGCATGGGAGGGTGAAAGAATTCACCAGAGCCAGAGCGGGGAGCAGAGCAGGCAGAAGGACCAAAGCACACTGCTGAGGGGAGCAGCGGGCGGCAGGGGAGGTCTGCGCGCCATGTGGGACCCTCCTCCGGTGGCCGGGGAGCAGCCAGGGATTGAACCGGCGCTGCAGAGGCTGCGGGCAGCTTTGCAACCCAGCGCTCAACCGCTGCGCCACCAGGGAGGCCCTAGTGTGGACTTCTTACATAGAAGACTTAAAAATTAAGGAAAAGCAAAAAGTATTACAGAAAATAATGGACAAAATATATAGCTATTCACCAGAAGAAAAAGAAAAGTTGCCTTTAAATGTGTACAAAGATGTTTAAGATCACCTCTATATTTGGGAAATACACACTGAAGGATTTAAATTTAAAATACCATGATAATATATCCAACTTATCCTCAAATCGTTAAGAAGAAAATTATATAGATAAAGAGATGGGATAAATGATGAAGCAAATGGGATAAAATGTTAACAATAGGTGACTCTGGTCAAGGGTATAATGGCTTCTCTTGCTATTATGCTTCATTACTGAAACTTTTCAGTAAGTTTGAACTTATTTTCACTTGGACACCACTTTGACTGTGTGACTAAAATTAACAATGACTGAGGGCCAGATGATGATTGTGCCTCCAGAGGTCATACCTGAACATGACTTGAACATAATCATTAGGAAACCTCAGGCACACTCCAAGTGAGGTAAATTCTGTCTAAAAAGGAGGGTTTTTTTTTTTTTAACATAATGAAATCTACACTTTACAAAGAGTACTCCAACAGTTGCCTGGAGTAATGGGAATTACTTGATCAGAGAAGACCAACCTTGCAGCTACTTTGACAGCCTATTAGAGGCTAACGAAGGACAGGATTAACCAGGGGTGTAGGTATGGAAATTACTAATCAGATTTTTTTTTAAAGATTTATTTTTATTTATTTATTTGTTTATTTATACAAGCACTGGGTATAGTCAGAAGCGCCGGAGGGTGAGAGAATTCACCAGAGCCAGAGCAGGGAGCAGAGCAGGCAGAAGGACCGAAGTACACTGCTGAGGGGAGCAGCGGGCGGCAGGAGAGGTCTGCACGCCATGTGGGACCCTCCTCTGGTGGCCGGGGAGCAGCCGGGGATCGAACTGGCACTGCAGAGGCTGCGGGCAGCTTCGCAACCCAGCGCTCAACCTCTGCGCCATCGGGGAGGCCCTACTAATCAGATTTGAGAGCAGTTTCGAATGTAGGAACAACCCAGCTTAATCGCAGATTCAATTAATTGGTGAAAGAGAAGGGAAAAGTAAAATATACACAGGGTTGTGATTAGTTAGATTTAATGTAGACAGATGGGGAGATCAGTCATTGATAGGAGGGTTGGAAATGGAGTAGAGCAAAATAAAGAAAACTTTCATGCATATTATATGAAAGAAAAAGTACTGACCAGAAAAAAATGTGTTCCTCAGCAATGATTTACAAGTATTGAATGCTTGCTCAATCCCAAGCATGGTGTCAGATTATATTTTAACATTATCTCCATGTTTCTCATGATGACACATTTTACAAATGAGAAAAACAAGGCACAGAGATAATAGAAAAGCTTTCCTAGTATCATAAAATAATAAATGGTGGATGAATGATTTTAAATAAAAAATTTTCCCCACTCTCATGTCACATCCTCAAAGGAAAGTATGATTTTTGCCTAAAGGCACACACAGATGGGGTTTTTCCTTGTCTTTCTTCCTAAGGGATATGGTACAAGGCTAGGGATGATACTGAATTTCCAAGGTCAGGATGATACAGTTAGAACTATGATCTAAACGTGATTTTAATGGGGTCTCTTGGGTTTACAAACCATGCTCCATTGATTGTTTACAGTTTCTAGGTGGTAATTGGACAACATAGAGATCCCGAAGACACAAGTCTGGGTTCCATCTCTGTCTCTGCAGTTTACTGACTGTAAAATGGTACCTCATAGGGTTGTTGCAGGTGTTAAATGAGATGATGCACATGCAAGCACATACAGATGTAGATGTATTACTGTTTCAGTTGGTCTCTATGCTCTCCAACTCTTCCCTGCCAAAGCAATCGCTTGGCTCATTAAAACAAAACAAAGTCTAAAAACCAGGTCTATGAAACCAAAGACCTCAGTGAGATCCGGTGACTACCACTGATTCTGCCAATAACACAGAATGTTTCTTTCTCAGCAAGGAGTCAATCAACTGCCTTTGCATCAAACATCCTAAAGCACTAGCAAGAATAAAGTAGCAGAGACCAACAGTGGTTTTCTCTATGACCTATCATTCTGAACCTGGTGCGGTTAGTCGACTTCAAGGACAGAAGTCTTTGTTTTTTTCTGTCTTTAATCACAGTACAAACTTGTCAGCTCCTTTTCCTCCTTCAACTCAGTCTCATCACCTGTAAGTGAAGCCAGGTGCCGTTCTGTCTGCATCAATGCAAACCATAGTCTTGCTTTCAGATCACCTCTAACTGAATCAGGGGGACTGCTTGTTAAAACATGTTCCCCTGGGTCATGCCACAGTTTCTCACTTAGAACCCTCTGGCATGATCTAGGAATCTACACTTAAAGTAATGTGTACCAATTTGAGAATCCTGATCTAATTTCCTTTTCAGATCAAGAATTCTGTGGGGTAGGCCATGCATTGTAAACTATAGGTGATCCCATGGTTCTTGGACCAGACTGTAAGTAGCAATGTGATACTAAGTGTCCTAAGTGGTGGGACAGAGTCACAGAGTAGATCGATTTCCTTTGTGGAGTAAAAAATAAGATATGCAGTGCATCAAGGATGGGAGACATGGATAATGACTCCAAAGATTTGCTTGACTTGAGTGAAGGAAGACTTAATTGATCACCTTTGGGTGATGTAGGTCCTTTTGATTGAGAAGACACAAATTTGGAGATAGGCAACTTGGGTAAACTTTTACTCTGTCTTTTCCTAGCCTTGTGATCTGCAGAAAGCAATTTAAGTTTTCAGGGCCTTACGTTCTATCTTTGCAAAACACACTATAAAATACCTACCTCGTAGAGTTGCTGTGAACACTAAATGGGATTGCATATATAAAATCCCCAACCCAGTGCAACATCAGCCCCTTTAGGTTTTCTCCTGGGAACCTTCCTTTATCTTAGTTTCCCGCAGGGAACTGCTTACTGGGACCTGTTTCTCTCCCTCAGACACCACCACCTGGAGGGCAGCCACCTCTCCACCATGAGAAAAGTTGACTTTCCCAGGCTGATGAGTGATTTATCACACAGCTGCTCTTCCAGACTTGGAAGGCTGAACGGCAACCCTGCCAGAGACAGATGGGAGAGCTGGAGTCCAGTTGCTTGTCAGCGTTGTTCAATGGACACATTTATAAGGCTTTTCACACTTTTCTGGCATCCTCCACGGTCATCCAGACACCAAAGACAGCCCGCTGTTCACCACATGCCGGCAAGGAAAGCTGCATGCACACGTGCTGTGGAGTCCAGCACAGCATCAGTTTTCTCTCCTGCTTCCTTTTATTACTCATTTCTATGTGGTTGTGGTCAACATGTCCCCTGACTTTTCATGCCAAGTCATTTTATTTGCTTGACAGGCACTACTGTCCTTTCTCCCTAAATAACTCACTAAACAAGAAATAAGTTACAATATCAACTTAAAGTGAAGACTCTCACAGTCACTTGAAGGTGTTATCAACACACATCTCTTTAGCAATGGCAATTTGTCTCTCATCACCCCAGGTGCCCCAGGAAACCCATAACCAAATCCTTTGTTAACTTGTTTGATCAAGCCATAGGAGGCAAACCATGAAAGTGGTTTTCTCTCTCCCCTTCTCTTTCCTTGAGTCACCTTAGAATTTGACAGTATAGAGGAATCTCCTGGGGACCTTTTAAAACATACTTACACCTGAATCCCAGTCCCAGAGATTTTGATTTAGTTTACCCTGGATGCAAATTGGGCACTAGGAATTTTAAAAGCAGCCTAGATTGAGGCTCACTCACAATCTTAATAATTAATGAAAGCTATACAGAATTTCCCCATGTTTTCTCAATTTTTAATCACCATTTGTTTTCAAGAAGACCCTTTACAAAACCTTTTTGCCCAAATAATCTCTTAAGCTTCAGAACAACCCCATAAAGCAGTTAGTCTAAATTAGTAGTTTAGGGGCCTCCCTGGTGGCGCAAGGGGTTAAGCACTGCACTATGAAGCAATCCACAGCCTCTTCAGCACGAGTTCGATCCCCGGCCAGCCAAGCACAAACCCACATGGCGCAGCAGACCCCTCCTGTCTTACCTGCTGCTCCCCTCAGCAGTGTATTTCAGTCAGTCTGCCTTTTCTGTTCCCCACTCTGTCTCTGGCGAATCCTCTTACCCCCTGCATCTCTGGCCTGTACCCCAGCTCTTGTAAACATAAATAAATAAATCTTAACAAAATAGCATTTAAAAAATAAATTAGTAGTTTATTTGCATATTTATACATTAACTTTAATTTGAATATTTGAAAAAATGAAACCAAGAAATAACTTTTCCTGAGAGAGACAGTTGGTAAGAGCAGAGATAATTCTTCAACTGCTGGGTCCTGTGTCCCAGGACCATTACTTTGTAACTTCTTTAATTCAGAGTTGGTCATTGGATTCCATTTTTTGAATTATAAAACATTTCTGTTCTAGAGTATATAAGTATTCAAAACAAAAACTCTCTGCTTTCCTTATTGGAAGATTTAGATAATATTAATAAGGAAAGAAAGGTTGTGCTCATGAGAAGATATGGCCTTCCTGCTTGGTAGCCAGTATTCACTTGATACATCTGATGTGTTCTGTGTCAAGAGACATTCAACACATGATACTACTTGTTAGGGGAGTAAATTTCAAGATGGTGACATCAGAGCATTAAACCAACTATGGGGACCTGTGTCACTAGATGGGGTGCATGCCCATGAAGCTGGCCCTGTTCTCAGGGTGGCAAGATTCCAATAGTGCTATTCCAGCTACCCTTTTAGGGACTCACTAGGAGCAAATGACACTTCACTATGTGTAGCCAATTCTTATGTAGGCAGATGGCCCCAGCTGTCCATGGGCCATCTGCAGGGACAGCAACAGAAGGAAAATATGATGGAGAGTGAATGCAGTATGTCTGCCAGGAGTAACAGTGGAAGGAAAGAGGATTTGTACAGCTGTTATGGAACTCAGAAAAAAGGACAGTTGGCTACTGAAGGCCTAACTGAATGCCAACATTCTCCAGGGGAAAGAGGACCTTGGGTGTTATCATTTTTTAAATGAAATTATGTGGCAGCATATTTTGAGGTTATCTATCTATCTACCTGTAAAGATATAGTTAATTTTTTAGTATTTCTAACTTTCCACCTCAAAGCCAACCTAGTAGAAGTCTCTGTGCTCATTATGTCAGCAGAGAGATTGACCAGCATAAAAGGTAAGAAAGTGTCCTAACCTATTGTCTTGGGTTTAGGTACACAAACCTGAGTCCCAGAGAGAAAAGTGGATTCAGAGCATAGAAATTATTTGGTCAGAGCTATGTGAGTTGGATTTCCTTCTGTTTTTTGGAAGGGAAAGTGGGAGAGCGAGGAGGCCAGCGTGTTCCTGATTGAGAAGACATATGCCCCACATCCCAAGAATGACTGTGTTGGCAAGTAGGCTGATGGGATGACAGTCATCCTTGGCCTGATGATTAGAGTATAGGGGCAGTTCAAAGCTTCCTGTACCCCCATAAATGGCAAAGAAGCATCAGCAAGATGCTGGAAGAGACAGAGGATATCTCACAGACAACTTAGGAGGCCTGAGGATGGAGAATCCAGGGCCACATGGTATACCATATGATCCCTACCCCAACATGCATGGCTTTGCATACAACTCTAGAAATCACTGGGAGGAAAGGGAAGCAAGAAAGGGAAGATAAGTTTTCCAGTAGCTTTGTGGGAGGAAGACTAAGAATAGAAATTAGGGCCTCCCTGGTGGCACAAGAGGTTGAGACACAACCTATGAGGCTATCTGCAGCCACTGCAGCATGTGTTCGATCCCTAGTCCAGGAGCTACCCACATGGCGCAGTAGACCTCTCCTGAGCAGACTCACCCGCTGCTCCCCTCAGCAGTGTATTTCAGTCAATCTGCATGTTCTGCTCCCTGCTCTGTGTCTAGTGAATTCTCTCACCACTTATACCTCTGACCTGTTCCCCAGATCATATATGCATAAATAAATAGATCTTTAAAAAAAAGAATAGAAATTAAATGATAATAAAGAGTCATTTTCTTGTGAACCTGTATTTGTGCACTGGGGTTCATTCTAATAGTGATAACACTATTTTTCAAGTTCTCCCAGTTTCTATTGCTCTGATTCTGCTCTCACTGGGAAAATCTTTAACTTGGTTTTCATTTTAGACATTCCTAGCAGGAAGGGCATGTTTGTATTGCCATAAATATTGTATTTCTATTGACAATGAAAGCTATCATTATAAATAAACAAAATTGGCATAGTTCTGATTTATAAAGTCGTCTCTTGTGAGTTTGGCTAACATGGGTCAGTTCCTTGATACCTGGTTACATGATGTACCATCAGCTGTAGCTTATAAATATTTGCAAAATAGAAGTAAGTGATGCTCTACTAAGGTTCAGGATCCATAACTGAAAAGGTCCCCTGACCTTTTTCTGCCGTAAAAGTAATATTAAAATGGTGAATAATTTTTTTTAAAGTTATATTAGTATTATGTAGTAGTATTTAAGAATGCAGTCTTGAATTAGAATGTTCAGCTTTAACAAATCTTGACTTTGCCACTTACACAAATTGTGATTTTTAGCAAGTTCAAAGAAATCTAATTGGGATAATTGTGTGAGGAATGAAAGTATTAATACATGTAAAACATTTTCATCAAAGCTAAACATATGGAAAGTGCAATATATAAATGTTAACTCCTATTTCTGGTTTTGCTGTTATTATTGAAAGTATACTTTTCCAGTTGTTCAAATACATAGGTATCATTTCATATTATACGTAATTTATATTGCTTTCAGTTTAACACTATGGCATAAATACTTAGTGTTTCTATGGAGCCTTTAAGTACCATTTTTTTGTAGCATAATTCAATTCACTAAATACTTGAGCACTTATTTTAAAACTGATCGTGCATGCTATGTGGCAGGGATATCAAAATGATAACTTAGAAAAGTTGGTAAAGATGACAAACAGAAAGTATCTAAATAAGAAATATAAATGGGCAAAAGAGAGGCCTATCCTAACAAGATGCCAGGAAATGAAAATTAAAGCAATAGGAGGTTGACAACATTAAAATGTCAGAATTATTCACTTTAGATTAGGATGTAGGACAAAGGGGTTTCCCCTCTCCTGCTGGCCAAAAGTTAGCTAATGCAATCATTTCAACTATTTACATTTAAAATGCATGAACTCTCTACACCCAATGAGTTGACTCTTATCTATCCTCAAGAAACAGTTACTTGTACTTCAGGAGACACAAGCAAAGATGGTTGCTAGTACAACACTTTTAATTATGAAAATCGAAGACCGAGTAACTGCTCAGTTATACCAGGAATGGTACATTGTGATATATTTGCAGAACCTGCTTTAAATCAAACAGGCAATATCTTGTCTCTAAGTTAGCATGTTGATTTCGTAGGTGAAAATTAAACAGACTGACTCAGCAAGTCAGCAACTACAATTTAAGAGACAGGAGACATCTGCTGATTTAGCAGCAGACCCCACACTGCAGTCTTCTTTCTGCCTGAAGACTTTCTTCCACCAATCATGGACAAATGAATTTAAGAACCAGTCCTAAAGTTTTATAGCATGTGATTTAAACTCAGACTTCTTCCTTGCCAGATGTTTTAAAACTAGTCAATGCCCCGACCCTTACTATACACCCCTAAGACTGCCCCTGGTTATGCACTTGAACCATGATTTCTATTCTGAAATAAACACCTTCCCGATAATGTTATAACACAATCATTTTCTGGTCAACATACTCATTATTAAAAAGAATATGTTCTATCTATCAATACTGACATAGAAACCTTCCAAGATTGCTCCTAAGTAAACAAGCAAACAAGTTTTATAAAGTTGTGTTAAACAAATATAGCAAAAGATGATATTTATCACACAGATACTAAGCAAAATACATATCTCTATAGATATGTGCATGTATATGTGTATATGTGGTTTTTTTTAAAAAAAGATTTATTTACTTATGCATACAAGAACTGGGGTGAAAGCCAGAGGTAGGGGGGAGGGGGGAAAAGGATTCACCAGAGAGAGTGGGGAGCAGAACAGGCAGATCTACTGAAATACACTGCTGAGGGGAGCAGCGGGCGAGACAGGAGAGGTCTGCTGTGCCATGTGGGTTGCTCCCCGGCCCGCAGGGAATTGAGCTCGTGCTGCAGTGGCTGGCAATAGCTTGATAGTTCTGTCTGTAATCCTTGTACCTCCAGGGAGGCCCTGTATATGTGGTTTATATGCATATATAAATGTATGTATGTGTGTGTGTTTGCATGTAATTATATGGAAAAATGTCTGGAAGAATCCACACCAAACTGTTAACAGTGGCTACCTGTAGACAGGAAACTAAGCTTAATCAAGGGGAACTTTGTCTTTTCTTTTCTTTTTTAAATGTTTTCAAGTATTCTTGGTATGATTAAGGACGAACTTTTAAAAATTAAAAGACGAATAAACAAGATTTCCGTATTCCAAAGTTAATATCCCATTGAGTAGATATATAACAATTTACTTAGCCATTGACCCACATCTGGCAGTTTAAGTTGTTTCCATTCTCTTATATTATAGATCTTTATACACCACAACTTCTTTTTCTTCTGTTGATTTATTTCTCTAGGATAAATTCCAAGAGTGGGATTACTGGACAAAACGGTATAAACATCTTTCTGGCTTGTGATATATTTTTCCACATTGCTTTCCAAAAATGTTGTGCTTCTCCTTCCCCATCATTACTACAAAAATAATAATAATAAAAAAAGAGTGCGCTCTCCTACCACCTGGCACCAACCTTCTTTTCTGTTACCATATCCTCATTTTCAGGAATGTGGACTTTCCACTTCAGTTTCAACCTGTTTTAGACCTGGTGTCTCCTAGCAAGACATAGTTCGATCTTTCTCCTATGCTTACTATATTCCTATTTCCCCAAGATAGATCGATCAACTTTCCTATTTTCCACAAGGGAACACTGAGGCTCACATAGGTCAATTAACTTGCCCAGGGTCCCGCAGCTAACCCGTGGTAGACACAGAAACCTTCCAAGATTTACTTACTTTCTCTGCATCTGCATGGATTCTTTATCAGTTTGGTATGAACAGAGTTGGTCTGATCCCAACTCTGGAAAGTATGAGAAAGGCAGGAAATATCTTTTGCCACACACCGGCTCCCTTCTATCATAGCGCTCCTACCCCATCTGGTCTCTCTGCGCTAACCCATGCTGTGTCCTTGCTACCTTCCTGCCTGTGTCCCTCTTTTGGCCTGACTCTCAAATTGCCAACTTGTATTTCACATACTCACATTTCAATCCTGTCTGTGTCATCTACTTTAAGCAAAAGTAAAAGACCAATATAGCTCTCACCGCTGGGAAACTTACAATAAAATGAACCAAATAAACTGAGCCAGATTCCATCCCCCAAAATCCGGATTCATTGATCTGGGGTATAGTCTGGACCTGGGCCTGGTTTTTTTTTTCCCCAAGTTCCCTGGGAACTTTGGGGTGAGAACCCCGGCCCTAGATGCTATTCTGGGTTTCCTGCTTGTTTTTTAGTTTTGTTTGTTTAGGAACAGCTGCCCTGTCTCCCTTGGCTACAAGCACTGGCAATCATTTACCTTTCGGCTCTGCTGTCATTCTGTTTCTACCCCATCCCTTGATGCCCTCCCTTAGCAAAGGCATCGCTGTACTTGCCTTCAAATCTTTGCCCTTGCAATTGCCACTGCCTGTAACCTACTCTCTCCTTTGCCCCAATCCTTGTAGCTTAGCTCACATTGGTAGCCACGTTTTCTGAATTCCTATTGCAATTCTAACCTGTTCATTGTAGTGGCTTTTCATTTAGTAATAGAAAACTGTGAGTGATTTTCACTTGTGGACAGGATGAAGCCCTCTTAATAGCAAATAAGAGCAAAGGATTGAGAGTCAGGAAGACTCATGCTTCAGATTCCAGGTTACCAGTTACTTAACCACTCAGTGTCTTAATTTTCTCATTTATAAATTAAAGAACATATTTCACAGTGCTTAGATGAATGCATGGAAAGCATTTAACATAGCATCTGCTACATAATATTTTGATACAGGTTAAATATTAGAAATAGAATATATGGTAATAAGACTGATTTCTTTCAACTAAAGTAGTAGAAATTTAGAACTTATGCACATAAATGAACAATTTCCCATATCAGCTGCCCCATAAATATGTGGTATGTGAATGAGAGAAAGATACCGCTTTATTCTGAGGATGCTATGTTGTCCTGATCTTTTCCAGAAATCCTCTTTTGGTATTGCCTGGAGCAGATTATGAGTCAGAAAGAAAGGTCTTTGTTACTCTACTCTCTGTTTCTTTTTACCAAAAAAGGTAATATACGGTCTCATTGCCCATTCTATTTATCATCTTTGATGCCAAATGACTTTTGGCTTCCTTTTTTTTTTTTTTTTTTTTTTTTTGTTCCGTTAAATCTTCCCACAGAGAACCAACATGCCACTACTAAGGTTTTGCACAAAAATGTGATAGATTCTTAAAGGAATTTTAGAATAAAAGTTCTCAAAAAGCTTCTCCGAGGAGATAATAAATGCTTTGAGGACAAACACCTTCACTGCAATCAGGGTTTTTAACTTAGGGTTAAATTAAATTTGGTGTGACTTTTGTCTTCTGTGTTTTCCCAGTTAGAGAATCCATTACTCTGTTTTCAAAGCAATTTTCAAAGCAGTCTCTGCAGCACCGGTTCATTCCGCAGCCGCCGGCGAGGGTCCCACAAAAAAAAAAAAAAATGTATAGGTGTCAAGGTTCCTAAGAGAGTGCTAAAATGTTAATAATAAATTGAAGTGTTTAAAGAATTAAAAATGTGCTATCTTTCATATGCTAAGATGATGGTATTCATCTCTTGTTATTGCACACACTTATTTTAATGGCTTGGGGGGGTAGGTTTGATAAAACTATAAAAATTCCCTTTATCTCGCCTCCTTGACATCAGTTGTACATGTGTTCATGACACAGCTGCTAGTGTTCTGGGGTATGGAGTGTGACCCTGGCACTAATGCTAGTTTCTCTCTTTGTATGAAGAAGACTGGACTGTCAGGATTGACACTGTGATTTCTCCATTATGTTACTGACACATTCAAGCACACTGAATTAACTACAACAAATGAGTGGAATTATTACTTGAAAGAACTGGGAAATTTGTTTTCAGTTGCTTTTCTTCCAGTTCCTAATGCTATATTTTTAGAAGCACTTATTTTAAATGGAGCGAGTTCAAGGGAGAACACGTTATGATGATTAAAAAAAAATCTGAACATGGGAATTGGGAAGAGGATCATTTATTTTTACAATCATTTTTTTTTGGTCTACTGGTGTATTGGCAAATTGACTCTCAAGGGGAGAAAGACCAGCCCTGATTTGTAGTGCTTGCCAATTTCTATGGTGTAAATATTCCAACCAGGACCAATGTCAAATTACCAATATGAGACCATTGAATGGAACTGGAAAAGAAAACTACAGAATTTGTTCTTGTAATTGAGTACAAGCTGGCTGTAGTAAACTATTGCTTGTAGCCCATATGGAAGAGGAGATCCAGGAGAAAGTTTTATAGTAGCACAATTTGGAAGAAAGCACGGTTGAAGACCAAGAAGTAATTAAAAAGGAATTCTATTGCAGGATATTGAGGAGATGGAAATATAAAGCCTGAAACATATCGCTAAAACTTCCCGATAAAATTTGTCTTCCATTCCAAGCCAATAAGACTTTTTCTTTCTTTTCTATTCCCTTCTTTACCTATCCCCAATGCTTTCTTATTAGATTGGCCTACTCTCCAGGAGGTTGGAAGGATAGGGAGGGGCAGGCAGCTCTTTGATAGAGAAGGAGAGGCCTGAGAATACTAGGCCATTAATATTCTGCATTCTACCACAATATTTCCCCATGTTTAAAGAAAAAGAAAAAAATTGAGGAGGAAAAGTGTACAAGTGAAATGACCTTCTTTTTAAAGCGTACACTTTGTGAGTCAAGTAGTCTTCATCGACATTATCCTTTAGAGAAGAAAAAACAGCATAGATATGAATCAAACCGTTTTGTTTTGTTTCCATTTACTTATGGGCACTTCTTAATCAGTATCTACATGACTAAACCAATTTGACTCATCAAGTTTGAGTTAATAAAATGCCAAAAGCCAAGCCAATTGTCTGTCCATCCCAGCTGATTTTATTTTGGCTATCTGGTTAAACTTACAATGTGACCATGAACAAGTCATTTGGCCTTTCTGAACTTGAGTAACATCATCTGACAAACAATAGGATTGAACCAAATGGTCCTTAAACTGCCTTCGAGCCTCAAGAGTTTGCAGCACTTAGATTACATTTAAAAAACAGCTTGACAATTTTCACTTATGAAATAGACCAATAATCTTTTAAATACTTTTAAATACAATACCAATACTTTTAAAATGCCATAAACCTGCTAATTTGAATAAGTGGATTTTTTTTTTTCTGACTTGATAAATTAACTAGGACTCTTTGGCCAATAGGAAGATCTTATTCTTTAGACTCCAGTTTTCTCTGCTGCATGTCCCCACTGTTGTGATTCATCAAACCTATCTGGAGACAGAAAACCTCCAGAATTGGAAAAGATACTCAGTGTAGATTAAGGACCCTCCTCCAATTGTCATCAGCAATTCAAACTCTATCCTTACACCACTCTGACTCTTCGAGACTCTTGCTCTTCTATGTGTTTTCTTCTCTTTCTGTTTCCTGTTCTCATTCCACTGCCCCATCTTCGGGCTCCTAGTGGTCTAAGAAGAGGGCAGGGTGCACGTGCAATGTGCATGTTTTTCCATCCTCTTTGGTATTATATTACTTGGCTCCTACCTATCAAACATCTGATGATTCACTTTGTTTAGGAGACTCCTGAAAAATCATGGCAACAACAATCGCTAATCTTTATTAAAATATTAAATTTATTTATTATTAAATTAATTTATTAAACAGTTAATGTTTATGAATAATAGCTAATATTTATTAAATTAGCTTATTATTGGCTAAGGACTTTACAGTCATCTCATTTAGTTTCTAACAACCACCTTAATTCTATCCCCATTCTATCCATAAAGAAACTGAAGCTTAACGTGGTTAACCCAAAGCCAAAATGACAGAAATCAGGGATAAGGAAAAATCCAGGACTGCTTGACCTATGCTTCTAACTCTGACTCTTGTGTGGCTAGGTCCAAAATTTTATAAACAAAAGCTGGGGGATAAAAAAACAGAAGGTCAAATAAAAGTTCAAAGACGGGGAGGGTTAGATAAGAATTAGATTTCAAAAGTTCTTCTAGCTAAACAGTAGATTTGGGTTACCCTGGAGAAGAGGGTCATACACAATTCTGAGGATCCACTGCTTGCACCTGCCTTCCTACTTTACCCACAGAGCATCTTAGTTAGGGGTCTACAGCCTCAGCCCTTATGATGATCAGGCTGGGGGGGGGGAGGTGCGTGTGTGTGTGTGTGTGTGTGTGTGTGTGTGTGTGTGTGTAGGGGGTGGCTAAGATTTTCTATCCCATTTTTCTAACTTCCTGCTTTATGTCATTCATTCAGCTGATTGTTGGAAGGGTATGAAGACACCTTGTGAGTGACACTGGCAAAAGTCATCATAAAAGTAAGCATATAGTGCCTTCTCTACTGGACAGAAAGATCAAGACCTCATTTTCATTCCAAAGACTTTGAAATCGCAGTCCTAAGGAGATCAAAGGAGTTGATACATTGGTGAGAGTGCCCAGTCATTGGGGCGAAAGAGGCTTACATCCTAAACAACCTCTCCCTGCATTCTTGGACTCAGAGACTGGAGAGTCCCTGAGTCGTGGTGGAAAGCTACCAGCAGTTTCCAGAGTGACTTAACCTCCACCGTGGAGACAATAAAGTGACAGGAAGAAGCCAGAAGTTTTTAGTCTGGGGCTAGAATTTTTTTTAAGTGATACGAAAACATGATGGCAAGTGTAGGAAAGTGTGGGAAGAACATGGGGAAAAGAAAAGGTGCCTTTTATTTTTTAATTTTTTTAAGATTTATTTATTTATTCATACAAGCACTGGGTACAGTCAGAGAGCGGGAGGGTGTGAGGATTCACCAGAGCCAGAGCGGGGAACAGAACAGACAGAC
Source organism: Talpa occidentalis (assembly GCF_014898055.3). Taxonomy (NCBI): domain Eukaryota; kingdom Metazoa; phylum Chordata; class Mammalia; order Eulipotyphla; family Talpidae; genus Talpa; species Talpa occidentalis. The sequence continues at coordinate 17,799,645 of NW_023601104.1, read as the reverse complement.
TGACAAAATACACTGCTGAGGGGAGCAGCAGGTGGCAGGAGGGGTCTGTGCACCATGTGGGACCCTCACCCGTGGGCCGGGATCGAACTGGCGCTGCAGAGGCTGCGGGCAGCTTCGCAACCCAGCACTCAACCGCTACGCTGCGGGGGAGAATCCAAAAGGTGTCTTTTAAAGGAAAAGTTTTGAATTGTCTATTTGAAGGAGAGACTCAAAGAGCAAGGAAGTTTGGTGCTTCTTTCATTGTATTTTGATTTTAAAGAAACTTAAAAGGAAGCTTCATTAGCTCTGTAGAAAATTCTTCTATGATTGAGACAATTTTGAAAATTTTCTCCATCTAGCTGGAACATAGGCATACCACAGCCGATGAGATTCCACTGGTGAAACAGATGCAAAGGGGAGGATGCAAAAAAAGCCACTTAGATGCAGAAGAATTGTAGGGTGTTCACTAGGTGGTGCTGTGCAATTCTCAGGTTATAGGATGCATGATTTAAACATCAGGACCTTCACTAAGAAATGAATGCCTGGAGGTGCCCAGGCCACATGGACCACCTACATGGTTTTCTTACTCAGTCTGAACAGGGAGATAAGGATCAATTGCTTCACAGCTGAAGTTAGTTTTCACCCTCCTAGTTTCTACCAATTATGTTCTGTTTTATACACATCTTCAGCATGGGCAATACAGAAAACCAGCACAACTCACTTACTCCTTCTTTCCCTCCTGATTATATTGATCTCAACTGTTAAAATAGTACTAGATCTCAACTCAAGGTTTAAGAGACATCTGTGAGACTAGTAGAGTATTTTAAACTTTGAAAACATTTTGACTTTTATCAGATTTTCTTACAGCTGTTTTTAAATGCCTCAAAATGTGGGGTTAAACTAAAATGATGCTGTCCCCTTTAAACACTGGCAACAGGGGCCAGAGAGGGGGGCTAGAGGGCAGCACTGAAATGAATCCAATTCTCCAGACTGACCAGGACTGTGGAGAATCCTAATTTTATGGAGTGGGGTGGATTTGGATGGTCTTGTTACTAGTCATAAGAATATTAAACCCATTCACCAGCTGATAGTCTGCACTTAAATGGGAAAGGAAAGATTGCCAGAGCCTTTACTAGGGACAGCACAACCCAGCCACAAATTCTGCATGAGTTAAAGTAACAGAAAAGATGGTACCTTTAGAGAAGGAATTAATGGAACCCACAGAAAAACCACTGAAAACAAATATCTAAACTTTGAAATATTTTAGCAGAAAATGAGCAACAAAACATATTGCAGATCAAATACAGATGGGTGAGAAAAGAGGTTTCAACAATAACAGATTGGCAGGGGAGTTTGGGAGACATGGTAATAGTTTCTTTCTGCCCTGAAAGGAAGCCAGCAGAGGGCAGGAGGGCCAATTTCTCTGAAGACTGGCTTTCAACTCCTCATAATAATCAATAAAAGGAATGCTGAATGCCTTGTCTATGGTTCTTGCAAGATTGTCCAAAACCCCTTAGGCCAAGCCACTCATGCAGCAGGAAGGGAGTATGAGAAGACAGGCAACCTCTCACTGTGCTTTCATTCAGTCCCCACTCCACAAGGCCCACAAGGGAGCCCAGGCACAGGAAGGGGCATTTTCCAGCATAACAGACACAGGTAAGGCACTCTTGGCTGGAGAGGCTGGTGCGGAATTCATAATTTCAATTCAGATGGAGATTCAATGACTCTATATGTAGCAGTTCATATTTTTATGAGAGAGGAGGCAGTCTGATCATTCATTCATTCCAATTTTATGGATAGTCTTATTCGTATATAAGTTATCACAGAATACAATTTATGTCATCAATGAAAGTATGGCATACTTCATGGTTAAGATATCTCTATAGTAAACTTAAATTATAAAGTAACAAATGAATAATACTGACAACATAGGAGATCACTGGTTTGGAAAGGCCAGTGAAGTCTTAAAAGGGGAAACAAATATAATTTGGACGGAAGGGAAAATTAGAAAATTTTTAGAAGGTATGGAAAAGTCTTTTGAGGGGGGCAAGAGGATGAATGTCTGTATGTCTGTGATAGGCTAAGTGTTTGTGTCCTTCTGAAACTGCATATATTTAAGCCCTAACTCCAGATATGATGGTATTTGGAGGTGGAACCTTTGGAAAGTAATTAGTTTATGAGGTAAACCTTTCATGAGTGGAATTGGTGCCCTGATAAGAAGACACATGAAAGAGATGGCATCTTCTTGGCTATGCAAGGATACAATAAGAGGGCAGCAGTCAACAACCCTGGAATCATGTTCTCATCAGACACCAGACATGCTGGAGCCCTGTTATTAAACATTCCAGTCTCCAGAATTATGAGAAGTAAGTGTTTGTTAAGGTCATCCAATCGATGGTATTTTTTATGGCATCCTGAACTAAGACAATATATATGGACTTGGGAAAACCCACGTAGGAAGGAGAGAGGACTCTGTAATGTTAAGGGAGACTGAGTGCAAAATGGCCACACATCTGTGCTTCTCCTCATTCCATACCCTTTGCAGTGTGACTGTGCAGCTCTTCTCATCAATAATTGAAAGCTTTTTTCTTATCTTTTAAATCTGGACTGGCTTTATAATTACTCTAATACAGTGGAATGAGGCAGAAGTAATTGTGTGTCAGTCTTGAGTCTAGGACTCAAGAGATTTTGCACCTTTTAAAAATTTCTTGGAATCCTGACCAGTTGCCATATGAACAAGCCCAGTTGATAGAGTGGAGGATGAGAGATTATGTGGAAGAGAGCCAAGCTTTCCCAGCCAAAGCCATCCTAGACTAGCCAAGAACCAGAAAGCTTCAACATGTGGAAGAATTCTGCCTCTATCAGCAGAACTGCCTACTTGAGCCTCAACTAATGTCAGACACATGAGACAAGAAAAAGCACCAATCTGGCTTCTACACTTGTAAGGAATAATAAATGCTTCGTATTTTAACCTGCTAAGTTTTGAGGGGTGGTTAGTCGCACAATAATAATTAGCTGACACAAGTAGCAAGCTAAGAAGCGCGGGATTTTTATCCTATAAAGAAATGAAAGGGGGCCTCCCTGGTGGCACAGTGGTAGAGCGCTGGGCTGTGAGGCTGCCCGCAGCCTCTGCAGTGCAGGTTGGATCCCCAGCCTCTGAGGAGAATACCTCCTGCCGCCCACTGCTCCCCTCAGCAGTGTATTTCGTCGGTCTGCCTGTTCTGTTCCCTGCTCTGGCTCTGGTGAGTTCTCTCACCCTCCCGCACTTCTGACTGTACCCTCTGCTTGTATAAACAAGCAAACAAACAAACAAACAAACAAATAAATAAATAAATAATCTTTTAAAAAAAAGAAATGAAAGGATTACTAGTATGTATTGTGATATAATAAAGAAAGTGCATTGGGAAGTTTCCTGTCCACAATGTACTAGTGGAATTCAGTTAAAATTTTAGTCTAATTTAGATCTAGATAATAGATGACATAGTTTTTTTGTTTTGTTTTGTTTTGTTTTTTTAGATCATGTAGTTTAAGAAGTTAAATAATACTAAAAGTCTTACCAAGTGAAAAGCGTAGTTCCAGACTATTCCCCTACTTGTGCCCCAATACTGTTCCTGAAATTTCTCTTCTGGAATTTATCTTGACATATAGAAAGAATATATTTATATTCTTTGTATTTATCTATTTTAGACATTATCTGTTGACTTCTATTTTTCTATTTCTGGTCAATTCAGCTTGAAGGAGAATAAAAACACGTCAGTCATGTAATCACCCATTATGGCAGATAAGAATTTTTCTGTTGCTCCAATTTTCTTCCTATTCCATATTTCTTTATTCTAATCTATGATTTAATAAGTGACATTCACAATTTAAAGACAGAATGCTTTATTAAATGAATATTCAATGTTTATATTATAATATCTATGTAAATATTGTTCACTGATAAGCAGATCAAGTAGTATGATAATTTCTCTTAATACAAATTTTTTTTTTAAGATTTATTTATTTATACAAGCACTGGGTACAGTCAGAAGCGCGGGAGGGTGAGAGAATTCACCAGAACCAGAGCAGGGAACAGAACAGCAGACTGACGAAACACACTGCTGAGGGGAGCAGTGGGCATGACAGGAGAGGTCCGTGAGCCATGTGGGACCCTTGCCCATGGCCGGGGATCGAACCGGCGCTGCAGAGGCTGTGGGTAGCTTCGCAACCCAGTGCTCAACTTCTGGGCCACCACGGGAGGCCCAATACAAATTTTGTTTTTCTTGATTACTGCTTCATTCTTTCATTTGTTTCATTTTCTATGCTTTTCCACATATACAACAAAAATCCTCTCTTTTTTCAGTTCTACTTTCCACATGCACAAAAGCATCAGTTTATTTTATTTTTTGGAACATCTCCATCCTGGATTCCTGCCCTAATTTGGACCAGTTTTCTCTAGATATAGCTATCACTCTAGTATTTTCTGCTGGAGACCCTCATGTCTTCCTCTCTCTTGATTTCACCCCGTTTTTATAGTGAAATATATCCGTCAATAGCTTCTGCAGAATTGGAGTTTGCATGACTGATATGTTTATTCTACCTTAAGTTCAATTGTATGCCCAAGAATGAAAAATAATATTTTCTCAGATTTTCTAATGTATTGATTCACTATTTTATGATTTTTAAAATGTTACTCTTAACAACTCCCATGACTTTTTAAGTCATAATAGTTTAAGGTTTATTTGGTTGTTGCTAATCACTTGTATTTTGCCTTTAGAAGTGTATCAAGTGTAACTCTACTGTTCCTTGGTGGGTATTTTCCTCCACACTTTTCACTAGTACTTGTAGGCAGCACAGTGGACTCTTCCTCTGTAAATTCATGTCCTTCTGCTTTGTGAATTAATAAAAATGTCTAGAGCACAGGCCCAAGGGTAAAGACATGGAGATTGAGCCCATAGTTCTGCATAGTTATCCAAAATCAGCAACTAACTAAAGGCTCACAGGGAGTGAGCCCCTCCCAAAGAGAAGACTGTATCAGTGCAGTCTCTGCACAGGCTCGGGGCAGCACTCCATCTGCCCACCTGTGACTATGCAGAGCTTCTTTTCATCAACTCTCTCCCTCTGCAGGGCAGCAGCCTCCTGCCTGCCCGTGACCTGTACATGCCGGGACTTCTCTCCACTGACCTCCCTCAGCAGAGGCAGCTCCCTTCAAGGCTACCCGCCTGCTACCATACAGGCCTCTCTTAGCAAACCTGTTCCGTCTGGGGCAGCTCTTTCTGCCCGCTTGTGTCTGTGCAAGTGTCTTTTACTGTTTTATCCCTTCCTTTATAAACCTGCTCTTTAAATATTAAAAAAAAAATTCCATTGTCATTTTCTCTTACTGGAATTTCTATTAGTCATATATTGGATGTCCTGATTTCTGTCTCTAAATTTTATTTACTGTCTTGCCCTATTTTCTGTTGTTGTTGTTGTTTTTTTTCTATTCTAATTTCTGGGAAATATCAATGTTGTATTCCAAGATTTTACTTTTTTCCAAATTTTATTTTTCATAAAAACTCTTCCTTGTATTCTTATTGATCCTTGTTTTCCTTTCCAAAACATTCTGTTCCTGTACCATGGATACAATCTTCACTCATTGCCCTTTGAAGGTATCAATTATAATTTCTTCACTTTGGGATTGTCCCAATTTTTTCAAGTTTTATGTTGATTTTGGCCTTTATTTTCCATGGAGACTCATCTGAAAATTGTGGAGGGCCTACTCATGTTTCAGAATGCATCCTAGGAGTCTAGATAGATAAGTAGATGGATGTGCTTTGTGTCTATGAAGAGCTTGTCAACATCTGGTTGGGTGATCAGAATGTGATATCACCTTTATGCTCAAGGCTCCAAATGTAGCTGCAGGTTTTTTTTTTTTTTTTCCTGGGATTTTCATTGTCTTAAGAGAGGAATCTTTGAATCTGATACAACAGAAAGATACAGTTGCCTGTCATGTTCTAGGAATAGAATATAAGGATAAAACATAAAGGAAAGGGTCTAGGGAGCACCATTTATTGAGTAGGCAGACTTTTGCTTAATTCCTTATTTTATTTTTAACTTTTTTTTAAAGATTTATACAAGCACTGGGGTACAGGCCAGAGGTGTGGGAGGGTGAGAGAATTCACCAGAGACAGAGCAGGGAGCAGAGCAGGACTGAAATACACTGCAGAGGGGAGCAGCGGGCGAGACAGGAGAGGGAATCTTCCTGGCCGTCTGGGAATTGAACTGGTGATGCGGAGGCTGCAGACAGCCTCACAGCCCTGCGCTCAACCTGCTGCGCCACCTGGGAGGACCTAATTCCTTATTTTAAACCCTAAACTATACTTGCTCTTGTCACAGTATCTATACCCTCTCCCCTTCAATTTTTGATGAAAATAAGTAGTTCTTTTTGGTTAAATGAGGAGTCACTTGTTAATATAATAGTTACTTTAAATAACTATGCAATGAGAATACGACTGACTTTGGAAAGTCTCTTTTTAATATGCCAGACTCATTACTATATCATGTTCCTAAAAAGAATTAATTCTCCAAAGCTTTCATGAGTAATGAAATTTAAATTGAAAGTTTTGAGGACTTATGAAGGAGTCACCTCGCAGAGACCCCACAGATTTTCCCATTGGGTATTTCTTCTCTTAGAGAGTTGTCTCATCTTTCTCAATTTACACAAAAATCTCTATCACCTTGTGCATTTTACCTCCAATCTTTATTGTTCATTTTTAAATGTTCAGTTTTAAATGTTCAATGTTACATCAATGTTCATTTTTAGACAATATTTGCTTCCCCCCATCCCCTCAGGTGCAGTCCCCATAGCGTTTCCTTCACCAATGCACCCGTGCACCATCACCTCAGTCCCCTGTGCTTCTCCTTCCCTCCCTCTGATGCCTCTCCCTCCTCCCCTGCAGCATGTCTCTATTCAGCAATCAAAAAAAAAGATAAACTCATGCCATTTGCAGCAAAATGGCTGGAGCTAGAAGGATGATGCTCAGTGAAATAAGTCAGAAGGAAAAAGAAAAATATTGGGTGGTTTCACTTATAAAAGGAATATAGGGGAACCAAATAAGACATGGGGGGGGGAAATAATAACAATACAAAACACCACACACCAAAACAAACAAACAATTATAAATGAAAGACATCCAATGTTAATCTCAGCTTGCAGATCACTCATTAGCCAAAATTAGGATTTTTCTTGGGTCAGAGTGGGATAAACTTTATTTAACACAAAGAGTTTAATAAATATGTAGGCACACCACTGAAATCAATCAGTAAATTGTGAATCAGTAAGATAACTGACTACAGTGACACATTGTCTCCTTGGTGAATCTATTGTCATGAAATTGAGGACTGGTAAGAAGCTAGTGTAAGATCATGGTCATGGTCATCTTCTCATGTCCCTATCAGTGCATACATGTGAGAAAATAACTTAATCCTATGAAAATAATCACAAACAAATTTAAGGAAAAAAGTATTCAGTACTCACACAGGAATAGTTTTTTTGGTCCCACTAAACAGAGTGGAAAACCTCATAAATTTTACCTCAGTATTGAAGAATAACTAGTCTTATGATAAGCATCTTCAACCTAATGAATTATAAAACAACTCCCTTCCCCATTTACAGTTTCCAAATGATTGAAATGTATCCCAGAAAAAAAACCTAAATAATGTTTATAGAAACACAAAACCACCCAAAAACATGTCTGTAATAAAATTTTAGAAACAACCAAGTATAAAAAATCAGGAAAATATCACCTATATATAGTAAGGAGAAAAATCAATTTAAATTAGCCCAGAACTAGGACAGATACAAAACTTGGAAAATTTTTATGACTGCATTATATGTGTTCAAGAAGTTAAATAGAGATATGGAAGGTATATGATAATACCCAAATAAAATGTCCAGAAATAAAAAATATAATAAAATGAAAAATACATTTAATGAGGTTAACTATGTAGTGGACAATGAAGAAAAAAAGATGGATGGACTCAAAGGCATTGTAATAGAAACTATCCAAAATGAAACAGAAGGAAAAAAAATAAGAAAATGAAGTCAACTGTAAAGCAGTACAGATGGTCTCTTAGACATGTAATTTGAATACCTGAAAAGTGGAGGGTTGGAGGCAGGAAAAATATTTTCAGAAAAAAATGAACAAAATTTCTCCAAATCTGAGGAAAACAAAAATCCATAGACTTAAGAAGTCAATGAACACCAAACACATAAATATAAATAAGATGACACCAAAGCAAGTCATAATCAAATTGTGCCAAACCAGTGATGAAGTATCTTAAAGGCAGTCACATTTCCTTTGTTAAATACAAAGGAACACAGATTTTTCATGAGGAACAATGTAAGTGAGAAGACAATAGAGCAACCTAATAAATTAGTGAAAAAGAAAAACCAACAAATTTGTATCCCACAATATCTTTCAAAATTAAAGGTAAAATACAGAGCATGCAAAAGCTGAAAAAACAAATCATTAACAGACTTGCACTATAATAAATGTTATAGGAATTTCTCAGACACAAAATGTACAGGATGGACACACAAATGGTAACTTCATGGGTAAACTACATACTATTTTTTTATTATTTAAATCTCTTTAAAAATACTTAGCTTTAAATAAAAGTAATTATAAGGTACTATTCGTATAATAAAATGTTTAAAATAAAATATAGGACAATAGCATAAAAACCAAGAGGGAAAGAATGGACGTATATAGTTGCACTGTTCTATGCTATACTTGCAGTAGTATAATATTTTGTGGGGGAAAGAGTATGCCCTGAATGAACTCCACCCACTGATGTTTTATGGACTCCACCCCGCCTCCATGCTAAAGAGATACCAGGTGCCTAACATTACAACTCCACTCATGCTCGGTATCTGCCTCTACTTCTTGAAGAGGATTGCTGGGAAAGAAGGGTGGAGTTAAGCAGCCTTGCTTGATAGAGAATGGAGGACGTGCAGGCTGGAGGACGTGCAGCCTGGAGGGGACTTGGTTGTGCCTGCCTTCAGCGTGAACCTAGGGTCCCAGCTCAGGCAGCGTTTCTGGTAGGATATTTTAACCAATTAACCTCTATGTATCTTTCTCTCTCTCTTGTGTTCCCCTACTTTTTCTAGTCTCCTTCAGCTTCTCTTCAGTGCCCAGCTCCACCTTTCCTCAGGCGGGGTAGGGAACCTGGAACCTCCACTTTCTATGGATATCACACTGTTACAATTTGAATGGAGACTGTGTTAACGTAAACATATATACATAAGTCTGGCAGGCTGGCAGCAGAGTGACCATATTGGGTTCTCCTCCATATATTCACAACCTAATTACACCTAAACAAAGACAGCAACTCCAGGCAGATAGAGGGATGACTACTACCTACATCACGAGCAACAGCATGGAGGAAAGATTAGGAGAACTGAAATTAATCTGGTTCAGAGTAATACCGGAGCAGTACAATCCATGAGAGGGAAGGATAGCTGTCCTATGGAGCCTCTCTGCTGTAGTTAACTTAAAGACACACACCCAATTAGGAGTTTTAAAACTGGGGACCTTACAGGAGAAGAGGGTGCACTTCTGGGGAACTATGAGATTAAGGTGCAGAGTGGTAATTACTGGCTTGAGCTTGAGGTTCATAAATTAGAACAATTGGAGTCCGAACTGACTGGGAGAGCCGGATCAGATAATCTGAGTTTCCCCCCAGAGAAGGGCATTATTTGTAGCCTGTGACTGTGATAAGCGAAACACCTGCCTTGTCTTCACCCAGGTCAAAACAAAACAACTGAATGTGCTCATTAACCAGAATTTGAAGAATCTGGATTTTAACAATAGAAGCAAATGCCCCAGGGTAAGGCTCATAATAAAACAGCAAAGAGAAAAATTTTCAGATCATGGCCCCAGGTCAACTATAGCCCTAATCTAGTGCTACATTTATTGCTCAGCCACAGCCACGAGGTTGAGGCTAGTACAAAACTGTTCGAGACAGGTCAACCAAGAAGTTGGCTTAGAGGAGGTAATCATTGTGGATTCCCCAACACACAACTCAGGTACCTGTAGGAAGCTTGAGTCCTTGAAACTCACTGGAGGCGACATTTTGGTACCGTACTGCCCCTGTTCCTAGTTCCCCTTTTTGGTACCAGTGTAACAGCCATCTGAACAGATGCTTTTTTGTGAAATAATAGAAACCTGAAGATCCTGAGTAAAAAAGTTAGAATTACACCCAACTTTTTGTAGGCGGGGTATAAAGCCAACTGATCAAGATGAGAAAAGGAAACTCCCTATTACAGTAATTAAAATGGAAAATGAAGAGACCGAATATTTTGCAAATGCTGGAGCAAAAAAATCCAGACGTCTCAATCCAGCATAAGTGCAGAATATGCTTGGTGAGTAGGTTAAGGAACAATGCTTGTCAAATTGAGAATAACAATGGGTGACGAAAAATAGGAACACAATGAAGACTGAGAAAAGTGAGACAGTTACAAATAGAACTGATGAATGGGGGGGGGAGCAAATATTGTTTAAAAATGAACAATGATGTCGAATGGGCACATATAATAAAAAAGAAAAAAGTTTCAAATCAAATACCTCAGCTTCCATCTCAAGAAATTGGAAAAGGGTGATAAAGTATTTCCCAAATTAAAAGAAAAGAAATAAAGAAACCAAAAACTGATTCTTTGAGAAGATCAATAAAATTAATAATTACCTGTTCTAACCAATTGAGAAAAAAAGGAAAGAAGACACAGATTACCAATATCAGGAAGGAGAAGGGTTATATCACAACAGATTCTACAAAGAGTAATAGGATAACAAGGCAATATCACGGACAACTATAAATTCATCAACTTACATGCAATGTAGACCATTAATTGAAAGATACAAACTATGAAAGTCTACTCAAATAGAAATAACCTAAGCTTTACATTTATTAAATAAATTTAATTTGTAGTTAAAAACTTCTGATAAAATACCAGGCTAGCTGACTTCACTGATGAAAATTCTAAACATTCAGTGGATAAATAGTACCAAATATAAACAAACTCTTATGTAAAACTAAATTTATTGGGAGAAAACACTTACCAAATTTATTCTAAGAGGCCATTATTATCCTAACACCAAAACTGGACAGACATATTAAGAGTGCTAAAGATCAGTATCCCTCCTGAGCATAATTGCAATAATTCCTCCCAAATTTTAGCAAATGAAATTTAGCATTTATAAAAATCATAATACATTATGACTAAACGCTATTTGGCTGTGGAGGAACTGGAACTCATATATTGCTGGCAGGAATGCAAAATGATAGAATTACTTTGGAACACAATTTTGGCAGTTTCTTTCTTGTCTTACCTTATAACCCAGTTATTCTAGTCCTAGGTATTTACTCTAGAAAAATGAAAGTGTATGTCCGTGTGACAGACCTATCTTGCATGTGAATAGCTCCTATATTTGTAATGGAGAAAACCAAAAAACCACCTAAATGTTCATAACCTGGTGAATAAACAAAATGGAATGTCCATATAATGAGGTCACTTAGCAAAAGGAATAAATTATTGGTACAATAAAAATGTAGGTGGATCTAAAATTAATTATGCTTAGTGAAAGGAATCATTCAAAAGAGAGAACATTCAGTGATTCCAGTTACATGAAATTCCAGAAAACACAAACTAAACTGACAGTAAGCACATCAGTTGTTACCTAGGGACTGAAAAGGGGAACAGGGAGAGATGGAAGGGAGAGATTTCAAAGGGACCCAAGTAAAATTATCTTGATTGTGATAGATTTACAGGTGCGTACATGTGTCAAAGCTCAACAAAATGTACACTTTGCATGTCAGTATTTGTATGATAATTCTTTCTCAGTGAAACTGTTAAAAATATGGGTGCATTTCCTTTGACTCGAAAGTCATGTCGACTCTTCTTCATCCTGCCTTTGAAGTATTTGTGTAATATCTCTGGCTTCACTCCAGCCTCCTTCCTTATTTCCATCACATAAGGAAGACAGGAATGCAGCATTGCAAAGTCAACTCAGAACCATGAAAGGGATGAAAGCAGTATGCTCAAGAGTATTCTCAATGGTTTCGTTCAAGAGTATTCTCAATGGTTTCGTTCCAACGTAGAGAAATGCATATTTCCTGTACCGGTGATGGCAATGTCATCAATTGACATCCTAGAAACTGAGACTTGAGATTCAAATTAAGTCAGGCAGTTAGAATTAGATAAGCATGAGAATCACTTATTGATCCTAAAAAGAAAAAAAAAAAAATTTGCAGTCCTCATTCCTAGAGATTCTGGTTTAGTAAGTCTGAGGTAGACCTCAGGGCATTTGTATAAAAACCAAGATTAGAAATGACAGTATTAGGCAAAATTAACATTTTACCCTTGCCTCCATTAGACTCCTCTACCATCATCAGGTTATGGTCCTCCCTCCCTTCATACCATGTTAAATCTTCTCCCACTTCCCTGATTTCAACGTATGGAAATCATGTGACCTGCCCATTGCAAATTCCACATCTTTTATGACTAACTTCTTCCACTTTATTTCTTCTCACCTGGCCCCCACCACAGTAGCTCTTCTAATCCTCGAGTTAAAACAATGCAAAGATCCTGGGCTAATCATAGAGGAATTTCTTTCTCTTTGCTCCAAATCGCTATATAGGATGAAGGTCCCAGGGTTTCAAAAAAGAAATTTATTTACAGAAAATCAGCTCTTTTGCATCATACCAGTCACTGCAACAAGTTTTCTTAGGTGCCACCAGTGTTTCTTCACTTGCTCACTGTATTTGACTCTGACTCTGGACAACTAGTACTATCTTGTTTTGGTTTTAGGGAAAATTATTAAGGCCTAGAGCTAAGCTGTTTATTTTTGCCATCCAAATTTCTGAGAAGATATTTTAGATAAGCAATTCACCACTGCCTTTGATCTCAAGCTATCAGCTTCAAAGTATAACATTTAAAAATAATTGTATGTGGTTTCTATTACTTTGCCTGCCTTGCATGCATTGAAGCTTGTTTTAAGACATCTCTTCTGTTGTTGAGCATTTTTGTAAGATGGTCAAGTTAGATGTTTGTCCTCTGTGATTAAAGTCAAAAACTCCTTTAGAGAAATACCCCAGACTTTATTGATTATCGTATCAAACAGTGGTAACATGAATACATTACTCTTCTTTACATGACATTTACAGAGAATACAGAGTTGATGCCCACTCTTAATCTGTTTTTTCTCTCCCCTTTGAAACTATTCTTAATAAAAAAGATTCCATTTTCTACATCTAATATACTTGGCCGAAAGGAGAGACCTGTTCTTCTGCTTGGTAGTAAACTTGTGTTAAATGTAGACCATTTGGACAAAGCTGCAGAAGGAATATAAGTATACATGCCTTCAAGGTCCAATAAATGGTATATGCTTGCTTTTATTTTTCCAGTCTACAGTTTTAGAGATAGTATAGTACAGCGGGCATAGTGAAAAAGCAATAGGAGCACTAATTACTAGAATTGGTGAGTCCGGTTTTCAAATTCCACTCTTTCACCTGTGTGATCTTGGGCAAATTTCCTCATTCTTTTGCTTATTCCATTAATTAATTCCACAAAAATGTCTTGAGCATCTTCTGTGCTTTATACATTATGGAAAGCTTGGGAACATTGTCCTTACTCTAATAAAGCACAGCAGGTATAAGAATGTGTGCTTCATAGATATCTAACTACAGTAATATTATTGACCAAGGATTTCAGATTCTGTGATCCGAAACCCACTCTATCATTTGCACCAAACCATACTTTCCATGGCCTCCTGCCAGTGACTGACTGTGACAAAGACGCTATAATAAAAACATTCCTGGGAGACATGGTACTCATAAGGTGACCAGTGACTCAAGAACCTAGTGATGGTCTCACTGAACATCTCTCTGAATGCACAGCAGTCCAGTCCTCTTCAGCCTAACCTCCTGCCCTTTTTCTTTCACTCAGGATCAAACCTGCACCACATTCTGGTAGCTCTCTCAAATTTGTGTTTCTGCCCCATTTCTCTTATGCACTTTCTCTATTTTAAAAAAACGTGTACATTAAATCCCATCTTGGCATTTGCTTGTTTAGATAACTTAATAACAATAACATGGAGCATATATTCTGATGGAGGTGACAAAACAAACAAAGGTAATTTTGGATGATGATTGTTTCAGGCAACAAAAGAAGGTAGTGGGATAGTGTTTGCCAAGGGGATGGAAGGAAGGGTGACCTTGGTCTTAACTTTAGATGGACAAGGAAGACATCTGGGAGGTTATATTCCAGTTTATGGAATGTCAAGATGCTGTAGAAGAGCAGAGTTTGGCCAATATGAAAGAGCCTTAGCAGAAGTACCATATTTGAAGAATGGGAGGAAAAGAATTTTAGTTGCAATCCTCCTGGATAGTATGGCTGGAGGTGAGATCAGAAATCAGGCCCTGATTCCACAGGGCCTCAATAGCCATGGTAAGATCTACATTATATTCTAAGTGCAATGAGAAACAACTGGAGACTTTTAGCAGAAGTGGCACATAATTTGATTTAATTTGGGAAGATCACTCTGGCTGCTAAGAGGCTGGAGGGGGCAAGAGTGTGAACAAGTTGAGCAGTTAGACAATAGGAATCTACATAAGAGGTGGTATAGGTTTCAACTATGATGAGACAGTGTTGTTAAGAAAAATAAAAGGATTCAAAACATGCTTTGAAAGCACATCTGATAAACAGTTTAGTGTTCTGTGCCATAATTTCATCATTTTTAAAATGGGGATGTTAATAGCATTGCCATATAGTTAGGATTAAATGATATGTGATACCTAAAATGTTCAGCACAGGCAATAAACATTTGTTCAGATACCTTAGTGTGGAAAGAGTAGTGAAAGAGTGGTGAACGAGAGTGAACCCATGATTTATTGGAATTCTGCTATGAACTCAATGTGTGATCTCAATTTTTAATCAGTATAATTTTAGAAAGGGATGATGATAATAAAACCACAGACTATCAGAGCTGTATGGGACCCATGGGGTTATTGATATCATTCTACCAGTGAGAGAAGAACAGAGAGCACAGTAAGGCAAAACCGTGTCCTGCAGGAAACTCTTGGCATTGAACTATATGGCATTATGATGTTCCTTCTATTATGAAACTCAGTGATAATTAGTATTCCCTAATATTACTGACAATTCTTCCATATGGGCTCTTCTGGGTCTTTGTCATATCTTCTCTTAGAGCTTGCCACATCATGTTTGTCTTATCTCACCTAAATTTACAGGTTTCTCAGAAATAGAGCAGAGAATAGCATGTCAAATCAAAAGTTTATTTTCTTTTCTGTTGCTTCACACCTGTGCAGGCACTGAGAAACATCCTGGTTTTCAAAGCAATAGGTAGCATATAGCACTACTCATAAGTAATCTTTATACATACATATTTAACATTAAGAGAAAATTCAAACATTTTTAAGAGAAGAAACAATGTTATATACACTTCACCCACCTTCATTGAATATCCAGTTTCTTCAGTGAGAAAATAGCATGCCAGTAGTTTTAGATTAAAAGACACTTAACAGGTGGTTGCAGGTTAAGTAATATTGGAGAATCTTAGCTGGCAACTCCCCCCTCAGATGGAAATTATATAAACTGGACAATAGATATTTTTAAATTATATTAAGTAACTAGAGAATGACCAAAATCAAAACTAGGGTGAAAGTCTATTTATAAAAGAATTTCATGAATGAGATTTGAAGGTTTGCAGGTGTTTGCTTGCATAGCTGCTGTAGCAGAAGAGAGTCAACATCTTACTGGTTTGAGGTGTTAGATACAGTTTGGGACAGAAGGATACAGTTTTGTTAGAAAGTTAGAGGGATAATTCTGGAAGGGAGGGAGCTATATGGAGGAGAGCCCCAAACATATACATATAAATTTTGTCTAAAACCATGACTCATTACTAAACTATATATGAGTAGGGAATACCCCAAGTTATCTTGAAAAAGAAGAATAGCAGGTAGCCAAACGAATGAGTAAAGAGTTCATTTTCTGTCCCACCACAGGGAAGATAGAGCTAGGAGTTTAAGTTCAGTCAAATTAACTGCCTTTTAAAATAAGGATTACCCTTCAGAGTAATATAACAGAACCCAGAGACCCTATATTGTATAATTCATAATGCCCAGGTCAAAATTAAAAAAAAAAAATCTCTGGATGCACAAGCAAATCAAATAAACAAAAATCAAGAAAAAAAGAAACTGACCTTGTTGGGGCCAGTGGAGTGGGGAGGACAGTCTTATTTTTCAAGATTGAAAAAAGAAAATTTCCCTAGTTCTGGTATCTACCTCCCAATGCTTGGGTTATCTCTTCTAAGAAGTGGGTCCTGATTTACTCTCACTGGGCATTATGGAGCATAGTCAATACTGATCAGCATCACTTACTTCAGTTGAAGCAGTTCTGATATCAATTGGAAAGAAGATGGATAATGGAATTGGTGATGTGGTGATGTTGGTGGAAGTAGTGGCAGACAGAACAGAAAATCTAACTGAATCAGGATATAAGAAAATATTCTAAATTTTTTGTGCTAATTAAATGAGATTACACCTGTATGGTATTTCCCATGAACTTTGGCATATGACCAGGGCTTAAATTATATTTCTACTAGTGTTTCTTGAGAAAGAGATGGATTTACAGAGTCATTAATACTTGAGTATTAATACTGGCTATAATACTCTAATCAATTTAGAAAATTAACTAAAACCCAAATAAGCCCAAATTTTCTCTGCACTGAGGTAAGAATGAGATTAGATGAAATGACCTCTTTGTAGCTATGACATTTAATGCCATTTAATGAGTCCAAGACCTAGAGTGGGTCTTATCCAGTCTCCCATCTTGGTAATAGTAATGCCTATCCTGCTTACTCCGCAGTTCAAGAGAGGTGATGACAACAATAAAAATAGCTGACATTTATTGAGAAATTATCATTTTCCAGGCGTGGTTTTAAGTGATTTCTTTCCATGTGTATTAACTCATCTAATACTAACGACAATGAATTACAAACTATTTTTATTAGCCTCACTTCAGAGAAAAAGAAATAAAGGTTAAATATTTTGCCAAGTTCTCCCGGTTAAGAAGTAAAGGTTGGACTCCACCCTGGCAGTAGGTAGTGAAGATGTAGGAATCAAATACTCTCAGTCCCTATCTCTAACAGCCACTATGAAGAGCAATTTGGCAAAAGTCATGCAACTAGATACGCCTATGAACTGGAAACTCCACTCACAGTATTCACTAAGAGAAATAAATGTCTATATCTGTGCAGCAGGAGACAAAGACAAAAATGTTCAGTTCAGTGAAATATTTGGGATAGGGAAAAATCTATCAGTAAGTGAATAGGTAAATCAATTGTGGTATATACATACATATTTATGCATACATATACACTTTTATGTATATAGTCTACAAGTGAATGTATATCAATATAAATAGATCTAAAATTCTGCTCTCAAATATGGTAGCCACTAACCACATAAAATTATTGAACATTTGAATTGTGGCTAAAGATATATGTTAGAACAATAACATTTTGGGCATACTGGGTTAAATAAAATATATAGTAAACTTAATTTTCCTGTTTTTTTTCTCTTTTTGACGTGATGTTAAAAATTTTAGAATTACCTATTTGGTTCATGTTTTTATTATATAATATTGGTCTAGAAAATACAATTAGACTTAAAATAAGCCAACTACAAAACAATAAATACAGTATGGAAGAAAATCTATAGAAACTATATAGAATATAAAGTAATACTAGTATTCATGGAGCATAAACATGAACATGCAATTAAATACAAAGTATGGCCAGAAATGGAATCTTTAAAATTCATAATAATGGCTTCCCTTGAGAAGTGAGAGGAATAGAACTGGAGAGGACAACAAAAGGAATTTCAATGTAATGGTCTAATTTATTCATATAAACAAATTATCTGAAGCAAATTTGACTAAAGAATAACATTTAATCATTCTTCACAGTGGATCATGTTTAATTTTAGTATTCTACTTTAACAATGAATTAAAAATGAAGTACAGCAAAAAATTGAAATAAGACTAATGACTTCTCACATGCGGGCATATATTCACGCACATAGAGATGCATACATTCACCCTTTTGCCAGCTTTACAGTCATTAGGCATTATATTTAGCCAGAAAATTGGTGAAGGGTTCCTTTGGGATACGTAAGTAAATATGAGGACATTGAGGAGAAAAGTTAAGGCCCATGCGCTTTCGTCTGATAACTGCATATGAATACTCGTATAAGCAAATGATTTTTTTTTGCCTATAAAAGTAACAGGTACTCATTATAGAAAATTTGGCATTTTTTAAAAGTATAAAGAAAAAAATGTAATTTCCCATAATCCCTTTACGAAGAGAAAGTCACTGGTTCCTTTTCCTTTAGTTGCTTTGACGATTTGGTTTTTTTGTTTTTTTTCTCATATTTTTTAAAGATTTATTTGTTTATGCATACAAGAGCTGGGGTACAGGCTAGAGGTGTGGGGTTAAGAGGATACACCAGAGTCAGAGTGGGGAATAGAACAGGCAGATCTACTGAAATACACTGCTGAGGGGAGCAGCGGGCCAGATAGGAGAGGTCTTCTGTGCCATGTGGGTTGCTCCTGGCTGGCCGGGGATTGAACTCGTGCTGCAGAGGCTGCAGTTTGCTTCATAGTGCTGTGCTTAATTAACCCCTTGCACCACCAGGGAGGCTCCCAATTTGGGTTTTTACTTTTGCTAATATCTGACATATTTTGAAACTACCTTCTGAATGAAATATGATAGTTTTGTCTTTGATCAAAGGTCTTTGCCTTGGGGTTCCATATTGGCTTACAGTATCTTTCTTAAAAATAACACCCAATAACTTATATCTACTAAAGGCTGAACTCTGCATGCTAAGCTATGCATCATATCCTTTAAGCTACTTTCTAAGGTAGGAAATACTATAATCCCCATTTTGCATAGAGAGAAATAAAACATTGAGTGGTTTAATAAGTTGTTAAGGAGGAGCTAAGAGGAGATGAAGCTAGGATTCAAACCTAGAGAGTTTGATAAAAACAGGCCCAACATTTATGTCACCATGGCAGTGCCCTTATGAATGAATCTTTGGGTTTGTGTTAAATTTGACTGTGTGCATGCATATGTGTGTATGTGACAGAACGATGGCGCAAAGCATATTTTGCTACATTATCTATCCCTACCCACAAGCCACTTTAAGAGGCCCCTATACTTCCACTACTGTGACCTCATACAGGACCTGGTCCATTCTAGGGAGATGGAAAGCTTAGATGAACTAGCTCCAAGGCTAATGTCAGTGTGCACTGGAAAATGCACTATGACACATTTTCAGGCTATGAAAATGCAGAGAGAGCCAGTTCTTCCATTCAGATACACCCTGTGTTGTTAAAGATTTAGATCTTCTCTCTGTAACCGTTGTCCAAATTCTCAACAATCCTTAACAAGGCTGCAACTGGAACAAGGATCACCCAAATCCCAGAGTTTTCACTGTCCGAGACATGTACTGCTTTTTGTGTCTGGACACATAAAAAGGTATAAGTGAACCAGGTAACCCATGTTAATGGAAAGATAATGGTATCTCACATTTAACAGTTGTTAAGCCCTCATTATGTACTTTGCCTTGAACTAAGTACTTTACAGATTTAGCAATTCATTGTTTTATTTAATCTTCTAATAACCCTCTAAGTTCTATTATGATTCCCATTTCATTGATAAAGAAACAGGCTTAAAGTGATTGCAGAACATGCTCAGGACAGATAGAGAAATAATGGTGGAGATGTCCATACTTTTAAACTGAGGACCACAAAAACCAGAGCCCATATTCTTCCTCTGTCATTCCCCAGCACATGAAGACTTTCTTACTTTTTTTATTTTTTTATTAAAGATTTATTCATGCATACAAGAACCAGGGTACAGGCCAAATACACGGGAGGTGAGAGGATTCACTAGAGACAGAGTGGGGAACAAAACAGGCAGACTGATTGAAATATACTGCCAAGGGGAGCAGTGGGCGCGACAGGAGAGGTCTGCTGTGCCATGTGGGATTCTCACCGGCTGGCTGGGATTGAACCCTAGCTGCAGAGGCTGCGGAAAGCTGTGCTCAACTGCCCGCGCCACAAGAGGAGGTCCTCTTACTTTTTTATTTCCTTTTGCTAACCAGTATTACATGACAATGTTTGAGGTCAATAGAAGGATATATATTTGATATAGAACCCCCTAGACACCAATACAACCAATCAGATGACTCTTGTCTTTCATAAAGACATCTTTTCCTTCAGTTTCTCCTACCCATCCTGCCAAATTTGGATCGGGTGCCTGCTGCCAGGTGTTGGTTCCCCAAGTTGGTGCTTAGGAATGGTCCATAACCCAAAGAAGCAGACTTTAAATGGCTTGTTTTTTGCACTGCAATTTGCAATCCTAGGAGGAAACTTGGATGGCTCCCAGCTTATAAAAATAAGGAAATGAAAACCATGCTTACTAGGAAAGGCCTGCCAGTGATCAGAGCCAGGGATTAACCTTTTGAAATATGATGGGACATGGGGGTGGGGCAGGGCATGGGTTGGAGGGAGGATGAATCAGAGTGTGAAGGCAGCTTTAGTCCAAGAACTGACCAATAAACAGATTCTGGGCACTTAAAAAGTCTCTAGTAACTCCTTCACAGATGGAGAAGATATCCTCAAACTAATTTTTCTTCAATTTCTGTCTATTGGAAAGTGAGGAGCAGTCACCCCTGGGGACCTTGACAGTTGAGGACATGCTAATTGGAGTTGACCAAAGGCAGCATGAAAGCTAGTGTACCTAATCCTAGGCCCCAGTCACTCTCTTGACCTGAAAGAGCATTCTACCACTGTAGCTTCCCAATGTATTATTGGTGTGAACCCCAACAATGCCTTTGGATTTCATCACTATTCCGGTTTCTACTGAAGATGTGAGTCTTCATAATATTTTATGCACATGATGAATAATGATTTGCAAGAGGACACTTGTCCATGATGAGATATAGAAACCAATCCCTGAAGTCAGAGAACTAGTGAATTCATGGAAGGGGAGGGGGCGGTGAAGGAGGGGTTACCCATAAGCATGTGCCCAGTCCTTGCTTATTATGCAGACATAAAATGAGCATATACAAGAAGAAAGTAAAACAAAAAACGAAGGAAATCAACTCCTAATTTTCCTACTCTTCAGCCCTTTAACCTAGATCAAGGAATAGGAATTAAGTGTGGTCAAAAAATTTTTGGTTCAGGGTCTCCCTGGTGGCACAGATGGTTGAGCGCAGCACTGTGAGGCTGTCCACAGCCTCTGCAGTTCTGGTTCAATCCCCACCAGTCGCAGACATATCCACATGATGCGGCAGACCTCTCCTATCTTGCCTGCTGCTCCCCTCAGCAGTGTATTTTGTCAGTCTGCCTGTTCTGTTCCCTGCTCTGTCTCTGGTGAATCCCCTCACCCCCTGTATCTCTGGCCTGTACCCCGGTTCTTATATAAATAAAAGAAATCTTTTAAAAAAATTTGTGCTTCAGCTGCATGTCTTTGCATCAATTCCCTCTCCTCCCAGGGGGTGTGTATTGTGAAGGAAAAAACTGTATTTTCTGGGAAATGAAGTCAATGTACCAATTTTGACTGAAAGAAGAAAAAAAGTGACAAGGCAGGGGAAAGCAAAGAGGAATTGGACAGTAATGTTTTTGAATTGCCTTTGCTTACTTTTTCCCAGGTTTTGAGAGCAACATTTGTCTGGGGAAGACAGCACTATCCTTGAACTCTACATGCAAGCTTAAGTGAACTCTATAGTCAACCAACGATCATAGAAAGCTGTTTTCATTATCCCCACCCTTCCCAATTGGGCCTGAAGAAGTGGGACTAAATGGATGATCTGAGATAACCCTGCCAGTTACAATGATGATCTCTTTCTTGACAGGAGCTCTTGGGATTTGCTGTGGTTCCTCCTCTCACAGAAAGAAAATTTGGCATGATACCTGTATCTCAGCTGCAATACCATCATTGGCTGGTACTTCAAGGCTAGAAAGCAAAACAACTAATGGCACAAACAGGGTATAAAAACCTCAGAAAATGAGATTATTGGCCACATCCAGAATTGACTCAGAGTACCAGCAGCTCCCCTCAGCAACAACTCGAACTGCCCAGAGATGAAGCTGTGATTAGAATGTTTCTGGGCTGCTGAAGCACATTAACTCCTTACATTTTTAAATAATTCATGGACTCACTTTAGATGCAAGAATTAATACCAGTTGGGATGAGGAAGGTGGTGACTTTCTCTAGCAATGTAAGACTGGTTTGTATGCATAGCTTCTCTTGTAGAGGAGAGTGGTTTGCACTTTAAAAAAAAACTGAATTTCCCACTGATGGTTTGCTGTTCAGTATGGAGCTGGGCAACGTTCCTTTTGCCTATGTGCTTGGTTTCGCCACTCCTCCTGAACATCTATGTAAGCAAATATTCCTTCAAGATTTCAGTAACTGTCTTTATAACTTCGCTAGGAAGATATATCTTAAGAGTTCAGTGGATGTGCTTATTTATTTATAGGCTTACAGATATGGAGAGCTCTTTTGTTAGACATATGTATGATTTCTATGCTTATCAGTTCTACAAGCAAGTAATAAATTACCAACAAGTTCTACTGGAACTTGTATAGTTAAGGAAAAACCTTGCCTGCAATTTCAAACCTTTACTAGGCACCAGGGACTTACTCTGATGGGGAATAAGATGGAGAATGTAGGTAAGAACTAGGCTCTGGAATCAAACTCAGATTTATTCTTTGTTATGTCATTTAAATAGCTGTGGATTTGGGACAAGTTAGCTCTCTAAGACTTTTTCCTCATCTATAAAATGAGCATGACACCAACATCTATAGCAGTAGTTGTTGTGAGGCTTACACTATGTGTCTGGAACATAACAGCCCAATATTATTTTTAAAAAGTATATAGAGGAGGGCAATCATTTAAACAGATAAATAATTCTACCAGTACAAAGAGCTATAATCAGTATGCAAAAAACATACAGTGAAGCATGGATGAGGTAGACATTACTTTTTGTCAGAAAGAATCATGGATGATTTGGTTTCATTTCATTTAGAAGTAAAAGAAAGATAGTGCTAGACAGAAAAGCAATAGAAGAGGCAGAAGACTCCAGAGCATGAGAGAAAGCAATATAGAGTGAAAATCCCAGTCCACACGAAGGGATGGCATTCATTATTTCTGTTGTTGTGGTTGTTGCTCCTTTCTGCATTATTTGCTTTTACATGCACTCTGGTAGTGTTTCTTCTAGGATAGGTCTAATAGCGATGAATTCTAGGTTTTTGTCCAAAAAAGTATTTATTTTTACCTTCATTTTGAAGGATATATTCATTGGGTATGGAATGCTCAATTCACATCTATTTTCTTTCATTATTTCAAAGATCTGATTCCATGGTTTTATGGTTTCTGTTGCCTGTTTTGAGAAATTAGCAGTCAGTTCTCCTTGAAGATAATGGGTGTTTTTTCTTTTTCTCATAAGAATTTCCTTTGGTTTTCAGCAGTTTTGCTATGATCTATGCAGGTATATTTCTTTGTGTTTATTCTGTTTGAGGTTTACAAGTCTATGACTTGACATCTCTCGTCAGAGCTTAAAAATTCTCAGGCACTAGCTCTTCAAGTATTTCTCCTTCTACAATCTCCCATCAAATTACATATAAATCAGATATTATTGATAAATGAGATTTTGCTTCTGCCATTTTGTCCTTAGTTTTCTGGTTGTAATTCCTTGTTTATTTCTTTGTGAATGTTCTTCTCTTTGAGTCAGATACAAGAGTTCCTTTCAATGTTTCTTGTAGGGCAGGTCTAATATTTACAAATTCCTTCATCTTCTCTGGGAAGGCATAGCTGAAGGAGAGGCTTATAGCACAGAGTATTCCTGTCTGACAGTTTTTATCTTTAAGTATTTTAATTGCATCATTTTATTCTCTCCTTGCCTGTAGTGTTTTCTTTGTCTTGAACTCTTGGAAGTTTTACTGCTATGTGTCATTTAGGTAACCAGGTGTTCTTTTAGCTTCATAGATTTGTGTATTTAATTCTTTCTCTAGATTTGGGAAGTTTTTCTCTATTCTTTAAATAAGTTCTTGTTATCTCTACTTTTGAAAAACCCATTATCCTTGTATTGTGTAATTCTCCGTTTGTTTCTAATTCTTTTTTTCCTTTGTATTTCTCAGTTCTTCTACATGTCTTTGTACATCGCCATCTTCAGGGTCACAGATTCAATGCTGTGTCTGTCTATTCTACTTATACATCTGTCTCCAGAATTTTTTATATCTTCTATTATATCTTCTATTTTGTATCTTCTATTTATATCTTCTATTTTATATCTTCTATTTTATATCCCTACATCCTGGATTTACATTATTTTCCTATTTAAAGCTTCAATTTCTACCTTCCATTCATTAATTTTGTTTTTCAGGCCGTTCATTTGTTTCTCTAAGTTTTCTTGTATATCTATGATCAATTTTTCTATGATCAATTTTTTCCATTTCTTAATTTCTTTATCATAGTAATTAAGTTCGATATCTGATAGGAAGAAAAGATCTTCCATGCCTTTGTGGTTGGTTCCTGGAGTTTGTTCTCTCTTATTTATGAGATACTCCCTATTATAAGAGAAACCCTTGAGGTTTCAAGGTATCATGTGTTACAGCTTTCCATGTCCCCATTTTTAGCTTTCTAGTTTGCTATGTATTTGTGTCCTAAGGGTGCAGAGCATCCACTTTTCCAGTAGATGGTACTGTATGCGAGGGAGAAGTAATCTGTAGTTGCCTCATCTGGGAGTTGGACGTGTGCCTGAAGGGGTCCAGTCACTAGTGTAAGTGGTGTGCATGGGTGGCTTGTGCCTGTGGTACCACTGAAAGTCCTCCTCTCTGGGTTTCCAGACCTGTGTCTCTGTATACTGTTGACTGGGCTTTTGGTGCTGCATCACTGTATCAGCTTGAGTCCTAAGGAGGAGGGAAATGTATAGTGTGGCTCGGTGTATTGTCTTCTTGACTGGCCCTGACAAACTTGTGTACCCTAATACCCTTACACATATATCCCTACAGTTGATCCACACTAAGCAGCTCTCCTCTCCCCAAGACTGACTTGTCATGGAAGCAGGGTTTGAACCACAGTTTCTATCTGGCCACTGTCTCCAGGCACCACTTAACCATCCACGTTTTGTTGTATAGAGTTGAATTTCCTCAGTAATTTTTCTGTCTCATGCAATCTACTTTGGTCTGTATTTATTGCAATATTACTTAACAAGGCAATTTGGAGACCCCAGCTCTGCATCTCTTAAGATTTATTTTTTTATCAGTCAAAGAGATACCAAGAGACCTACACAGAATTACTAACTCTGTTTCTGAAATTTTTTATGTCCAAACTGCTAAATAAATGCACTATAAAATGGGATTGATTTGCAGTGAAGATTTCCCATGCTGTTCATGTGAAAAATCTCCTGCCCCTCCTACTTTTCCTCTCCCCTGCCCTTTCTCAATGTTATATAATCAGACCCAGTACCCTTCGGAAATAAATAACCCATATTTTCCAGTTGCTGATACTCAGGCATGGAGAATTGGGATCAATCTCATTCTTTACAATAATTTTGGCAGGATAGAAAGACGCAGATAAGACAAATATCCAATCTATGTGTGTTCGCCAATGTTCTCACACAAGTACAATTTAAGATTTACAACAGTTCAGACTATTGGTAGAAATTTCAGTTTTAGTTTCCCTCCAAATAAATAAACTGGTTGCCATAGGTAGTGGGCGGGAAAGTGGCTTTTGAAAGATCAATATATTTTACACAGTGTGGTTCTTACTTGTTGAGTATCCCAAATCAAACAAAGGAAATGTCAAGTCTGTCAAAATTGTAGCAATAAAAAAGAATTTAAAAGTCTGGTACTACCACAAACAATTGAAACCTACTAATTTGGATGCTACCAGATGCAACATGGGACATGAAAACTCTCTCAGCAAAGTTCTTCTCTAAGATATTCAGAATGAATTAGAGCATCATGAAGAGATACCAGAATTAGACTTTCTTGTCTTTTGATGTTGTGCCTTATAAGGTAAGACTTAAATGCTGGGTAGGCTCTCCCTGAGATTTGAGATAGGGGTTAGAATTTTTCAAGAAAATGAAGAAAGGGTGCCAATAATTGGCCCTAAATTTTTGCGAGGATGTCCACAACATCTTTAGAGATCATTACTAAAACTTTTCAGATTTAAGGCCTATCATCTAAAGAACATGAACAAGTCATCATAGTTTCTTCTAACACTCAGAGAGTTTATTAATTAAAGGAAAATTATGAATTCAGTTTCACCAGCACTCTTGGAAATTTTCAATTAATGCTAAGAAGAGTACAGGAATTTAAACAAAATAAGATACTCATCATGGGAAACTCTTTGTACACACATCATTAAATCTGTACATTTCTGTCTAGTTACTTTTATTGAAAATAAACAGAACAAGGAGAACGAAATATTGTTACATGTTGACTAAGTACTCTGACAGCATTGCTAGTTCACTTTTGACCTTCACCCAAGTTTGCAGTTTTGATGAAAGATAAGATTATTATGATCCTATGGTTTTAATTAGAATTCTACTTAAAATGCTTCCCAACTATTCTGGTGAGGGCATAGGAGGTATGAAGCAACACATGATACATTTTTTGTTCTCTGGCACAAGGCATTCACACAATTCACTTTGATATTACTTGTAGGAACTACAGATAGCAACTATTCTTTCTACATTTGTTATATCTTATTGAGCCAGTATCTCAGTCATGAGAACAGGTGATTTATCTTCTGGTAAGGAAACTAATATTCAGAAAAAAGTTAATTCTAAATATCTTGGTATATTTGAAGAAACCTATAATCTGGGCCTCCCGGGTGGCACAGCGGTTGAGCGTGCCCGCAGCCTCTGCAGTGCCGGTTGGATCCCAGGCTGCCGGGTGAGGGTTCCCCATGGGGCTCAGACGTCTCTTGCCGCCCGCTGCTCCCTTCAGCAGTGTATTTCGTCAGTCTGCCTGCCCTGCTCTCTGCTCTGACTCTGGTGAATTCTCTCACCCTCCTGCGCTTCTGACTGTACCCAGTGCTTGTATAAATAAATAAATCTTAAAAAAAAAAAATAAGAAACCTATAGTCTCAGGATTCCAAATAATTGTGTATTTCCTCCAAAGCTCTTTCCATTGTTATTGAGAGTTGGTTATTTCTGTAGGAAAAATCTGTTTTACATAGAGTCAAAGTAACTGAATTCTTTGAGTAGCACTGACAGCAACTAGCCTATGGTACCCTACTTGTACTAAGTCCTTCTGAATGTGGCGTCCACCTTTTTCACAATTCTCTCTCCTGCAAAACAACCCCAGGCCTGGACCTGCTTTTTCCCTACAGATGAAAAATGTAAGGGGCACATAGGAGACAGACTCACTTTCTCTTTGGGGGTGTAGGGGTTTCAGGATATTTTCCTGTGAGTCACGAACAGAGGCAGACCTCACTCAGGGGACCTGTGAGAGCTCTGGGATGTTGGCTTGGGTCACTAGGTTGTTCAGCTATAGAACCCTCCAGCCACAAAGTGCTTTATGTTTAAGGATCCCACATATGCTGCTCCTGTCCCAGGCCTCCCACATAGCTCCACAGGGCTCCATGAAACCACCACCCAACCCATCATCATTCAGAAATAGTCACAGTTTGAATCAATTCAAGTTTGGAAGTGATTCTGGAATCATTTGGATCTGGATAAGGAATTCATTAAATGAAAATCCAAACTGGTTCAAATATTGGACCAATTATAGCCTGATACAAGCTACATATTGAATTGGTTTCAGATTTGAATCCCCTCAGATGCTGAGCAGGTTTAACTCAATACAGATAATAAGTATTACCAAAGAAATTGGGGAATAATAAAAATTGTCCCCCTTTGTCTCCTCACCCATGCCTACTTCTCACAGGTGTTCAACAAAGCTGTCATGCTTTCATGACAAGCTGGAGCTGGTTTTTGGGCTGATATGGTCTACTCCCTAGGATAGCAGCCACACCCTGCTGCTAACAAGGCATGATGAGCCCCCATCACTCCTGGGCTTTCACACGCATTTCTTACTGGAAGGCACCAGCTTAAAATTTGTTTTTCCTTGGATACTTGTTTGTATATTTTCAGAAGTTGACAGACTTCGAAGGCTTCAAGGACTCCAAAAGTCAAGAAAACTAGGGTCACAATCACTGTCAATGGAGCTGCTTCACTAAACCCTTTCTCCTTTTAGGTATAGGCCTAGGAGAGGGACTGCCCCGCTTACCTCACATTTGGGAGGTCTTTCTCATTTGAACTGCTTTTCCTGCTTTATTTCACTCTCAGTTTAGAAGATCAATGAGGCAGA
The DNA here is from genome assembly GCF_014898055.3 of Talpa occidentalis. Classification (NCBI taxonomy): domain Eukaryota; kingdom Metazoa; phylum Chordata; class Mammalia; order Eulipotyphla; family Talpidae; genus Talpa; species Talpa occidentalis. The sequence continues at coordinate 17,771,243 of NW_023601104.1, read as the reverse complement.
ACAGCTATCCCTCTGAGTATAAAAGGCTTTTAAGGAAAAGCCATTTTGATGGCTAGCTAATCTTGTGTAAAATTATGAGGTGGACGAAGGACACCTAAGAATGGTGGTTGTTAAAAATGGTTGGCCTCATCCAGGCTTACTGAACCACAGGCTTTTTGGATGGAGTCCCAGTTTTGCATTTTTTACAAGTTCCCCAAGTGATTCTGAGGTAGTTGTACAAACATTTGGGAAATGCCAGTCTGAGGCACACTCTCCCCTTTTCTTAGCTTTCTCCCCTAACACCTCCTCACCTCCCACCACTGCATCCTTAATGCTGTCTCTGGTTTTTCAGACTCCCCCAGACTGTGGTTATAATATGAAAGTCCTCCTTATTGCTTCTTCCAGCACCTCATACACGTATACACACTTAACATTTTTAGAACTATCCCATAGGGCGAGCATAAACCAATGAAATGATGCTAATTGCAACTGAATCCTCAAGAAGCTTAATGTGCTAAATCTTCCAGATGTAATTGCATTTTGAAAGAAAATACAAAGTTTAGGTAGGACAATGGTAAGAGTGTGGATACAATCCTTGAGGGCGACTTTAAGCTCCATCTATTCATGTTGTGCAGCGAATACATGTTGTGCATCCGGACTGACTCTCACTTTCCAAGTGGACAAGGTGGACCCCACTCAATCAGTCAGGAAAGCCAGAATTGCCTTAGTACAGCAAAATGGAAATTACAGAGATAGCTGTGTTGCTTCTCCTAATCAGCTCCAGATAGCACTAGAAGGGAATTTCATCTGCTAAGACTGCCTGATGATGTTTTGACCAGTGACGCTGGCATATCCAGCAGGGATGCTGCCACTGTTGGGGTGGCATCCTAAAAGACAGGGTTCTCTCTGCTTTCCTTGCTAGATGCCTCTGATTATACTCCAGAGTCATAGCTCGGGATCCCACTGGTTTGTGCAAATTTCAAGCCTAGTTATTCCCACATAAAAATGTTATGCAAACAACCATAATTTTGTTATTGTGTAAGGAGCTGGGGAGGGGGCAGTAATTTACCAAAATGAAAATGGAGTGTCCCTTGAGATTCTAAGAAGAGAATGCATGTTTTCATCAGCCACATTAAATCCCCTTTTGCTTTTTGGAACAAATGTGAAAAAGCAGCCACATTATCTATGGGAAATAACAGGCAAAGTAAAGCCTCTGTCTTTAGAGGTCTTCAATTTGAGTTGTTTCCAAGGATACTTCTCTTCCAAATCAGCAGCAGGAAGTCCAGTATTTTTCCCACTTGATTTGCTCTTTCAGAGAAGCCTTTCAAGACCCTTAGTGCTAGTTGAGATGCTGGTCTCCCAAGAACTGGAGCAAATCCAGGGCTGAGTTTACCATGACCACTAGAAATTCAACTCATGCTAATAACTTACGGTGCCTTCCAGCCTGAGACTAAGATGCAAGCCAGAGACTAAGAAGTCAAAGGTTCCATGTCCTCCCACTGTCTTCCAGAGTCGTCTTTCTGACTTGCAGTTTCATTTGAAGTTTCCCAGATGGAAATAACCCATAGAATCAAAAAAATCTTCAGTTAAACTTCGAGACTGAGCTGATTCAAATCTGGTATTCTCCTTTTCCACCTATGCACTGCTCATTTTCCTTTCTTACTTCTTAATCTCTATTTGCATTCATTTCACCTTTTTGTTTGTGGTGATTTTTTTTTTTCCCTAGAAAAGCCAGATGGAGACTTCTAGGCTCCAGAGATTGACCACAGCTTGTTCCATTATATCTTAGCCTCATGATCTGGTTATGCATCATGAATGTTTTATGTTTCATGGACCCCCTCTCAAGTTACCTTATCAGAATCCTATGGTAAGACCAAGTAACAGGATCATTGTCGATATCTTTGTATGATTACAACATGGTACTCATATTACACTCTTACTGGGGCTGTCATTACATGATTCATCATTATGCTCTTTCAGATTAAGAACTGGGTCTCCTGACTTCTGACACATGATTTGCCATCAAACTTGCTGTAGACCTTGCCTCCTCCTCCAACCTCCACCATTCCATAACTTTTCTGAGTCTTGGTGCATTCTGAAGTTAGGATGACAAAAGGAGATAGACACTCTTTTGGTATAATCATACATGGGAGACATTATTATAGGAGTTTAATCTTGACAGAGTGTAAGGTCTTATCGCCTTTTAAATAATCACTCTGAACTTAATTAATCTAGAGAATAACTGCTGCTTCAGAGTTTAACGTCTGTCTCCCCGCGTCTCACAGAATCTAGAGCCCTCCCAGGTAAACAGTGATAAATGATTGAATTTTGATGGGAAATAAAGAGAGGGTTGACAAAGAACAGTAGATAATCTTAAGGGAAAGGAAAAGGAGGCCCCAAAGGAGGCAGGATTCTTTGCTGATTACAAAGTAGGGAGCATTCAGGGGCCACCAGAGTTAAAACTGAATATATTAGAGGAGACAGGAGTAAGGATATTTAGAATAGATGAGAAACCCCCTTCCAGATTCTTCACTACTCTGTGTTGCTGAATAGGTTGGAAGAGCCTTGTCCAAATCAAAAAAGCCACAGGTGACTGGATGCTTTGTCAGTGTGGTAAGACCTGAAAATTGTTTGATGTTGGCATGTGCAATGCACTCATCCATGCTATTGCTCAGAGATGATAATTCTTGGAGTTTCTTATGTAATAGGTCTAGCTAGAGTAATGCCTTGGCATCTGCACATTTTTAAATATCTACAGGTGAACGTGACATACAGTCACTGTTCATGTTTATTATGCTAACTTTTATGTTTTCTTTAGATTTGTTCAATTTTTTGTCACTCTCCCACCACCCATATGTTTCCTGCCTGCCTTTGTGGAATGAGATAGCCCTTCCCCAGGTCAGATTCCTCTCTGCTCCAGGGCACTTGATTTGGCAAGAAGAGGAAAGGTCAGTTTCAGTCCCTGACTGCCCATTTGGCTAGGTGCCTTGTGTAGGGTACAACTTGCTCAACTGTGACCAAATGAGGGCAAAGAGTGTTGGCTTTAGAGAGAGCAAATTTGTGTTTCAGTCAAGACTTCCACTTTCTGTCTGTCTTAATTTGGGTAAGTTGCTTAATCTCTTTGAAACTCAGTTTGATTAGATATTAAAAAGGGATAAAGATACCAAAATTAAGCATAAGAGTAGCTACCTACCTAAGATCTAGAAGAGGGGCTGGCAGCTAGTATAAGGTTCAATAAATATTTATTAAATAAATGAATACATCAAGTCTGTGATCCTGTAGTTAAATGAAATTAACGTATGTGAAGAGTTTGGTACATGTCTGACACTTTTTAGATACTCATAACTAGTCGTTTTCTCTCCACTTATAGCTTTTCTCTCTCTCCCCAAGTATTTATTGTGCTTCTCTTCCTCAACCACTCAGTCTGCTAGACGATGGTGATAGAAAAAGCCTCAGCTATAAGAGAGCCCATGTTCTAGGTGTTTATATGACAGTGGGAAAGACAGAGCTCTAACGAAGTAACCACCAGATGATGTGGAAAGGGTTAAAAAAGAAATAGTGGGCCTCCCCTGGTGGCGCAGCAGTTGAGCACTGGGCTGCTAGGCTGCCCACCACCTCTGCAGCACTGGTTTGTTCCCCCACTGCCAGGGAGGGTCCCACAAAAAAAAAAAAGAAAGAAAGAAATAGTGTACTATGAGAACACTATTAAGAAAGGCTTCAAAGAGCCTTGAAGGATAAATAGGGACTTTTGTGCAACAAGGGAGGAGGCTATTCTGTTCAGAGGAATCCATAGGGAGAAAGAGAGACATGAAAATGACCCCATCCAAGAGCAGATTCTTGGCTCTTTAGTTTGAGAAAAAGAACAACAAAGTGAAATGAAGCAAAAATGTGAAATTAAAATCTTTTTTTTAACATTATACTGTTTTCTCAACTTGGTATAGAACACCATATTTTTCAAAGTTCTTATACTTTCTATATTTCTTTGACTCTAAGACACAATATAGGTAGTGATCTCATCATCAAACCAAGAAACCAAGGCTAAAAAGAGCATAATTGGTTCATCCAAGTTCATATAGCACATTAATTTAGGATCTAGACGTAGAACCCAGCATTCCTGTCAGTTGACAATTTCTACAAATGTTATCTTCTTCAATTAGTTAAAAATATTTCCAGGATTGCTTTCTAGATCAAAGCATTTCATGCTGCTTTTATTCTTAATTGGTCATATCCAACTGCCTTTTATTGAGAACCTATCCTATTAACACCTACCAATTTCATCACATGTATTATTTTGCCAGGGTTTATAACCCTAGAGTAGATGATGAGGTTGGTCTTGTAATTTTATACATGAAAAGACTATTACTTCCGTAGTTTCATTTTTTATTTTATTATTTTTTTAAGATTTATTTATTTATTTATACATACATACATACATACATAAAAGCACTGGGTACAGTCAGAAGCGCAGGAGGGTGAGAGAATTCACCAGAGCCAGAGCGGGGAGCAGAACAGGCAGAGTGACGAAGTACACTGCTGAGGGGAGCAGCGGGCGGCAGGAGAGGTCTGCGCGCCATGTGGCTGGGGAGCAGCTGGGGATCGAACCAGCACTGCAGAGGCTGTGGGCAGCTTCGCAACCCAGCACTCAACCACTGTGCCACCGGGGAGGCCCTTACTTCTGTAGTTTTAAATGCCTATCTGCCTAAGATACTAAATAAAAAAGAGGGAGCACTAGGTTTTAGAATCTGGGGTGTTTGATGCCAGTCTTCATTTTCTTTCAGCTCTGTAACCTTTATGCAATGAGATCTAAACTGATACTCAAGAACAGCTATCTATAAGGCAGGATATGTCATTCTTGGACTTCTACATGTTGTGCAAAATTGTTTACTCACTAGAAATTTCATCTTCTATTGTAATTTTATATTTAAACATGTTTCTAGCCAAGTTATACCACATGTACTCTTATACTAGTTTTCTGCCTTTGCTGTCATGTATGTGTGGTCATATGAATCACGCTCATGTATCTAATTATAACACTGCTAAATAGGAAAAAATGACCACCAATGGTAAAGTTAGACTAGTCAATATGGTTAGTCTTTATAAAACCATAAACAAAATCAGAAAGAATTTTCAAGCATTTTGCTGACAGCTCTTGTATAAGCCAGTAAGTAAAAATGAAACATTTTCTTAACCTACATATATTCTTTCTTAGATGAAGAAAATATTAAACTCCTACTAACCATGGAATTGCCTCCAAAATCTTGTCTCAATCAAGATTTCTTTTGTGTTCTCAAATTTGGAGACAGAGGTGTGGTGGTGATTTGTTGTTGTTGTTGTTGTTGTTTTCCTGCCTCCAAAGATACTCTTGGTATCCACAGAAAGCAACCAGCAGCACTGTTCTTCTGTGAAGGAAATATACAAAGCAGATATAGACTTTATCTACTGATCCTCTTGCTAAAAGAAAGGAGAAAAATTAGCACACTTTAATCTTATTTCAACTTGTTTCCTCTGTTTTCTGGCTTTTGTGAGTTATATTAGTTTCATTATAGAAAGATGTGTTACAGCTATTTTTTTTCTGTCTGTATTTCCATAATTGTATAGTCTTAATTCTAAATTTAAACTTGTTTACTATGTACCAGTTGGGGTTTTTAACCACAGTTTTATTCCCAGGTTTAAAATTTATATTCACATCTTAGTTAGCTTGACTTCATTTTCACTAAGTTTTTCAAGAAAAGTTATGGGTGCTCTAGGATGGGTTTTTGTATGCTCGAAGTATCTGTTGCCCTTTGTAGCCTTTTTGACTTTCTAGTCATAAAATTCCTTGGTTATACTTCCCCTTAACTTTGTACAGATTGATCCATTATTTTCTGATATTAAGAATTGCTGTGGACAAGATTAAGAAAAACTAACTTTTCCTCTTTAATGTTATACTTTTTTTCTGCTTGGACTCATATATATACATATATATGTGTATAATATATATGTATATATATATAAAATCCTTTATATAATATATAATTATTACATGATATATATCATAATATATAACCTATCATATAATATATACTATATAATATGTAATATATGTAATATGATACACATTATACAATACATATTATATAATATATAGACATATATGTAATATGATATATATTACATATATTATATAATCCATATATATATATATAAAAAATCCTTAAAATTCAAAAACTTCACCAGACTATGTGACAATAATCTTTTGTATTCATTTTTTTTTTGGGAATAGGACATACTCTTTTTCAATCTGCAGAGTCAAATTTTTATTTCAGTTATGTCTGTGGTAGCTTTCTGGATATCTTTGTTTCTTTTTTTCCATGTTCTTTTTTTTTTTAAAGATTTATTTATTTATTTATACAAGCACTGGGTACAGTCAGAAGCGGGGGAGGGTGAGAGAATTCACCAGAGCGGGGAACAGAACAGACAGACTGACGAAATATACTACTGAGGGGAGCAGCAGGCGGCAGGAGGGGTCTGCGCGCCATGTGGGACCCTCACCCACGGGCCGGGAATTGAACCGGGGCTGCAGAGGCTGTGGGCAGCTTCACAACCCAGCTCTCAACCGCTGCACCACTGGGGAAGCCCTTTTTTTCCATGTTCTTTATGGACATGGAGTATTCTGAATATTTTATGTATGTATGGTCTAGTTCTCTAAAGTTCTAGATACCTCTGTTCTTTTCATTTTCTCTATATATTTTCCCACAGGCTTTCTGATAGCCTAAGCTTCATTTTAAATAATGCTTACTCTATTTTTATTAATTCATTATGATTTTCTTCTGTGTAATATTTTTCCTTTCTCTTCCAACTTGCAGTATAAATTTGCTTATCGTTCTTTTCTGGTCATCTCTTGAGTCTTTTTACACTTTAAATTTTTTTGCAATTATAACTAGTTTTTGAATTATCTTTTTCTTTTGTTAATTCCCTCATTGTCTTCCTTTTGTTTGTCTTCCCTTCCTCTCTGCCCTCACCTATACTCTGTGTCTGTTTAAAGTTGGTTCTTTTCTTTTCACATGTATAGTTGGAGCTAGATATTCTTTTTTTTAAAAAAAGATTTATTTATACATACAAGAGCTGGGGTATAAGCCAGTGATATGGGAGGTGAGAGGACTCACCAGAGATCTGGTGAGTGGGGAGCAGAACTGGCAGACTAATGAAATACACTGCTGAGGGGAGCAGCGGGTGAGACAGGAGAGGTCTGCTGCACCATGTGGGAAGCTCCCTGGCCAGCTGGGGATCGAACTCGTGCTACAGAGGCTGCAGATTGCCCCATAGTACGGTGCTTAACCCCTTGCACCACCAGGGAGGCCTGGAGCTAGATATTCTTGAAGAACAAAATGGAAAAAGATGTGAAATGGACACCCGTTGCTTCAGTTCAGTTAGTTCTACTGGCCCTCCTGCCAATCGCATCTTCCCTTTGCTCTCGAGGTGCATTTAACCTCAGTTTTAGCTACCAAGTGCTTGAAGTGGCTCATGGGAAAGTTTTCCCTTCCTCCTTTTATATTCTCCCTTACATTTTTATCTTTGTCATCTGGGAGAAGACTGTAGAAAAAACTGGAAGGTCAGGGTGATTTTGCCTTCAACTTGGACTTTCTACTATCTTGTGCCAGTGGGATCTCTATGAGAACATCACTCACTTTCCTTGGACTTGCATATGCCTGTGAATTTAATCTAAGGAACACTGCACAGACCCTTTAGAACTCTGGTACTCACTTGTAGAGGAATCTGTGTCTTAATGAAAGTTCAAAGGCAAAGATATTATATGCCAATGGTGTCACTCACTGCAGTTTGAATTGCAAACTGGACTTGACACTTTTATCATGGAATAATGACTGGCAAACTGAGTCAGTTTGGGTTTTCAGATTTAGATATTTGGCAGCATCTTTTTTTAATTGAATGAAGCGAGTCTGTCAAGTCAAGGAAAACAATGGACACTATCTGCTGACAACAATAAAATTCAAGCTTTCAAGACAAAATTAAAACTTTTGAAATCTTGTATCTACCACTATGAACTTGACAACTTCTCAATACATAAATATTTTACTGATGAGATTGGTGGTGATTTTAACAAACGTGAGTTTTTGATATTGCATAATAAACTGTGTCAACACTTAAGATTTGCATAATTCAAGAAACTAACATTTTCCAAATGACCACTAATGCATGCTACAAAAGCATGTATGAGAAAAAATTTCACTCAAAGTGAAAGAGAAATCAATGGATTTTAATGTATTATTATCAATTAACTCATTGATACAGTTTTAGATTCTACATTGAAATTAACCTTTAAGAAATCACAAATTATTGAGTTTTGGTATAATATCAGAGAAGACTATCTAGAACTTTCTGGAAATGCTTTTAAGATAATTTACCTTTTACAGGAAGCCATGTTTTCTTCAAATACTTTAACCAAAACAATATGTAACAATAAATAAAACAAATTCAGAAACTGGTTGTCTTCTATTAAGCCATAGATCAGAGACTTGTAAATCTATGCCACAATGCCACAATTCTGAATAAATTTTCTTTTTTAAGGAAAATACATTATTTTACTAAAGTACATGATTTTTGTTAGTGCAAAATGGGATTACTGCTATATATAAGTCTTTTTTTTAATAAGTCTTTTTTTTTTAACAAGTGGGGTACAGGCCAGAGTTGCAGGGGGTGAGAAGACCTACCAGAGAGAGCAGGGAGCAGAACATGCAGATGTACCAAAATACACTGCTGAGGGGAGCAGCAGGCAAGACAGGAGAGGTCTGCTATGCCATGTGGGTTGCTCCCCAGCTGGCTGGGGATGGAACTGGCACTACAAAGGCCACGAATAGCCTCACAGTGCTGCACTCAACCCCCTGTGCCATCAGGGAGGCCCTATTGCTATTTTATTTTATTTTTTAAAGATTTATTATACAAGAACTGGGGTACGGGCCAGAGGTGTGGGAGGGTGAGAGGATTCACCAGAGACAGAGTGGGGAACAGAACAGATAGACTGACTGAAACACACTGCTGAGGGTAGCAACAGGCAAGACAGGAGAGGTCTACTGAGCCATGTGGGTTTCTCCCCGGCCGGCCGGGATCGAACCCATGCTGCAGAGGCTGGGGACAGCTTCACAGTGCAGTGCTCTACTGCCTGCACCACCAGGGAGGCCCCCTATTGCTATTTTAAATGAATTGATAATTATGTAATTTTTTTCAGTTGCTAATATAATAAAAAGTATAAATATCACCATGTCAAAAAAAACTTTTGAAATCCTTAATAATTCTTAAGAATGAAAAATATTTAGATCAATAAGTTGACACTAATGAAGATGTAAGTGGTACAGGAATATAAAAGCAGAAATGTTATGGCTTAGAATTGACTTTTTCCAGAGTGGGATGCAAACTACAGATTGCTAAAATTAAGATGGAAGATGCAGAGGAGAAACTGTGTGGGAAAATCTGTGGTGGTAGGTCAGGGTAGATTTGGAGGACTCTTGAGTCAAATAGTTAGAGTCCTTCTCATGCTTCAAATCTCTCTTCCTTCTACCTACCTCTCTGGCCCTTTTTCTGTCATCAGTACTCTCTCATCCTCTCCCTCTCTCTCTCCACAGATAGAAAGATTCTCTGCTTTTAAGGACTCCTGTGATTATAATGTATCTACCTGGTTAATTGACAATCTCCCCATATCAAGTTCCTTTACCTTAATCACACCTGCAAAGGTCCTTTTGCCATGTACAGTGACATACTGTCAGGCTCTGGGAATTAGAAGATGGACATCTTTTAAGGACTGTTATTTTACCTGGATGCCTTAGCCTGTTTGGGCTTCCATATCAAAATACCATAGGTTGGGAGATTTATTAACAACGACAATTTATTTCTCATCGTTCTGAATGCTGGAGGTGCACAATCAGCTGCCAGCATGGTGGTGGTCTAGTGAGAACCCTCTTTCTGGTTCATCCGCTGGTGCCACCCACTCTTATCCCCACATGGTGGGAGGGGCCAAAGAAACGTTCTCAGGAAACTTTTATACAGGTAGTAATCCCTTATATGAGGTCTCTGATCTCGTGTTCTGATCACCTCACCAAGGTCCCACCTCTTAATACCACTACCTTGGGAATCAGGATTCAACATATAAATTTGGCAGGGAGGAACACAGACATTCAGACAATAGCACTACTACACCATGGGATGGTTTTTAATAAGGAAGTGGTATTATGACGGTGGTATTAAAGGAACAAAACTCCCCAATAATTAGCCAGTATGGAACTGATCTGGTGCCAAGTTTGGGGCTGAGTTCTGCCTCTGTGGAAAACATTTTACATGTGTTTCTAGTGCAGTGCAGATGATGTGTCCAGGAAGACATCTGCTGATATTCTGGCAGGCAGATCACTTTCTCATTGCCTGTCCTACCCACATTTGTCATTCAGGTCGCCAGAAGGACAAACATGCATAGTTTCTAGAAGCAGTTTGGTTTCTTCTCTTCATTTTGTATCTTTGAAATATTCGGTGAAAGAGAAGACACAGTATTGTCATATATGCTATTATAGCAGGACATTTTCCCCTTTCAGGATCTGGAATCTGAGGGGTGACCTTTCACATGAAGCATTTTGTTAAATAATGTGGTGGAGTTACTAAACCATGAAGTCAGAGGCAACACTTGAATGTGTGTTGAGTTACCACCAGTTCTCTGAAGAGAAAACAATAAGCTTAAATGGTTTTGAGCAATAATTTATCAGGAAGGCTGTTACAAAGGAATGCTTGAATTAGACCAAATAAACCCACAAGATAGATGTAACTCAAATATTTTCCAAGATAAGCTTCCTTTTGAAAGTAATTTAAATGTTTGTCTGCCTTCCCATTGCATTTATGTGTGATATGTTGAGTAATTAACTAAGGAGGACAGAAAGGGAATCCCTGTGGTATAAATTCCAGGAACAACTGCAGACTCATCCAAAGGTCACTTATAAATCAGAACAAACCCAAATTCATAAGCTAGTCTCAAGCAGAATCAAGTATCCTATAAAAATAAAATGACAAAAGGCATTATTTCCACCCCCTCAAAATATTATAAAAAACAGGATTTACTTTCTTCTGCCTGGCAAATAACATATCCAACACATTCCTAACCATTGTTGCTGTATATTACAGCATAAGAACAAATTTCAACATTTTGCAATTACATTGTGCAAAGTACAAAGATCTGTACAATTCTCTTGGGTGTGCACAGTTTACTATTTTTGCCTACACATGTTTTCTCAGGGAAACAATGAGCCTTGGGAGATGTGAGTTTGTAACATGACACCTCCAGAGCTGCCAAGGGAAACCTCCTTTTATAACTCTCAGAACACTGCCCAGCCTTGGAATTCAGAGGCATATTAAGCATTAATCTTGTATTATAAAATTGGATGCTGAGTTTGCCCAATAGTTATCTTTCTCTAATGTTCTACACAGAACTACATGCTTTGCAGGTATTTTTTCTTAATACCAATGTATTTTGCCTCTTTATGTATTAATTCCCTAGATGACTTAGAATATTATATATATATGTATGTATGTATGTCTATATATGTGTGGGTGTATATATATATCAGTCACTAATATTGGACACTATGAAGTTATTTCATGGGACTTTCATGTGACTTGGAGAGACTAGAACTGAATTAGGAGTTTAGATCGTGGATTCAAGTCTATTAGTTTAGATAATGCTAACTGCTATAACAAACGATCCTCAAATCTATAAAAGCTTAAATCCAGTAGAAGCTTATTTATTACTCAAGGAAAGTCCAAAATGTGTATTTTTTTTCTTAATTTTTTTTTTATAGAGGCATGTTTTATTTATTTATTTGTTTGTTTGTTTGTATTGTTTATACATGCACTGGGTACAGTCAGAAACACGGGAGGGTGAAAAAATTCACCAGAGTCAGAGCGGGGAGCAGAGCAGGCAGAAGGACCGAAGCACACTGCTGAGGGGAGCAGCGGGCGGCAGGAGAGGTCTGCGGGCCTTGTGGGACCCTCCTCCGGTGGCCGGGGAGCAGGCGGGGATCGAACCGGTGCTGCAGAGGCCGCAGGCAGCTTCGCAACCCAGCGCTCAACTGCTCCGCCACCGGGGAGGCCCCAAAATGTGTATTCTTGATTAGTGTGTTGCTATCTTCCAAGTTGTAATTCAGAAACCTAGAATCCTGCCATTCTATGGCTCTGAAATCTTCAAGATGTGGCTACGTTCATCTGTGTCAAAATGAAAGAAATGGAAAGAGCATGGAGGATTTTTAGATTTTTAATGTGAGTTTTTTAATAAGCCAGATTTGAAAGGGGTATATATCACTTTAGCTCAATATTCTCAAGCAGACTGCAGTAATTTGGCCACAGAGAACTTCATGGGAGATTGAGAAATGTAACCCTAACATTGTATCAAAGAAGGAAAAGAGTAAAGTAACCAAATAGCCAGTTTTTGCCAAATAATGCCTCATCTGCCATCATTTATTTTATTTTTTATTTTAGGTTATTATTTTTATGTCAAAGACTCTTCCTTGACCATATTTCCAACCTATGGAATGTTTAGAGAAGCATTTTACATATAGTACATAGTAAATGAACAGTGTTGAATGTTCATAATTTCCCCCCTTCCGCTAGCTCAGGACATTGGGTGTTGTTCCAGGGGACTGAGAAATATTTTCCCTCAAGGAATCACAAAGCATCTACCTTGGCAGTACTTTGACTATTACCATTACTGCAGCCAGATTGGGAAAGTGCAAGGAGAAAAACTCCTATTAAGAGACGAACATAAGAAGAAAATCTGCTGGAAGACTGAGTAAGTAATTAGAATAGGAGGGTAGACTCTACAGCACTGTAAAAAGAACTTGCTGCAAATCTGTAAAAGAACTTGCTGCAAAATGCCTTGGAACAATTAACAATGCTAAGCCACAAAACAAGAAATGTCTTTTTCCAAAAAACTCAGGTGATGGTGGGGATGTGGGACAATGGGCTGGAATCATGCTTCTGTCCACACCTACCACCCCTGCTGATTAGGAAATATTGTTTTGGAAGTGAAAAGACTAGAGTTTTATTTCCAGACCTGTGACTAACTAGCTACACGACTGTGGACCAGTTAGTCTGCTTCTCTGGACTTTATTTTCATCATCTTTATAAGGAACAGTTGGATTAGATGGGTGATGATCAGTAAGTGGTCACCCAACCCCCTGTTCATGGCAGATATTAGTAATCAAATATTATTCTTTTTTACTGAGCTTATTTATAATCTCAGGATCCTTATCAACATTCCTCTTGAAAGTCCATACCAGTCAATTAGAAGTGACCCATATATATTAACTATGTCTGTTATTTTCTATCTCCTGATACTTTGATATCTAGAGTGCTGCTAACCCTCTACTAGAGGGACTGCACCTCCTGAGCTTAGTCAATTCCTAGAAATAGGAATGGAGTTACCTGGACTAAAAACTGAACATTTGAAAAACACTTTTTAAATGCAAACCAACTAATCCTTAGTACACACTAAAACCACGTCCTTTAGCAGGCTTCCTTATACTCTGAGCCACTACCTACCTGCCCTAGTCACCACAGGGACATGCACCAGAAACTAGGAATAATGCATATAACCCAGGGCCTAATAAACTTATTCAAGTTAGCCTTCCTTAAGCCTGCTTACCCTCCCTCTCCTGTTCCGTCTTCAGTTCTTGCTCACAGTTCTCCCCTCTGACTGCCTCCTGCCTGACCTTCATGCTTTCCACATGACTCGCCATGGCATTGTATGCTACCTTCTTCTGGGGTCTGTGAATAATACAAGCTATTTTTTCAATGACAGTCATCTCTGTTATATCTAAGTAATAATCATTTCCAAATAATAATGTTTTTTAATATTGTATTAAATCAAGTGTTTGATCTAACCTGCTTGTCCCCCGGAAGCAGATAGATCTCTAGAGACCTTTCTAATGCAAGCAATTTTTTTTATCTTATTACATTAAATTGAGAGCATTGTTGAGTCTTTAAAATAGATATGTCAGTAATAATAAGTCTTGATCTTCTGAAATTATCCAGTGTTAAATGCCAAGGATATTCTGAATCAGGAATTACGTAAAGAGAAATTCCACAGAAAGTCTTGTGTAAGAGTCATTGCTTAAATGGACGCAGGGGAAAATGTTGCTTCTATTTTAGAAAGTCTTTCATTTTGCTCCAGTATAACTGAAGAAAAAAATTTTCTAGTGTATATTTTTGGAGACTTCTATTAATTTTTCTGCTTTCCTTAGCTCTTTTCTGTTTGCTTTTTCATTCAGAATAGTAGAGAGTTTGCTCCTGATAGTGTGTGATTGCATAACTTTAGGGTGCCTGTTGGGAAGAATAAGGAAAATATTGGGATAAAATTATCCCTTTAAAAGACCCGTGAGAAATATCAAGGAGACTTCACCAACAAGATGGTGGAATGTGTAGGTTTTGATAAATCTCTCTCCTAAGTACAACCAGGAAGTACTGAGATTTCATCACAGAAAAATTCTTCAGTTCATCCAGCACAGGGAGATTGACCAACAGATATTTTGCCCTGAGGTGGTTTCATGTGTGGGTCAATAGGGCAAAGGGATTTGCAGCCAGGGCAGCACCATTCCAGTCTGCTGATAAGCTGGGCACCAGACACAGTGTTATTCAGGGATCACTTTGCAGAGAAGCGGGGAGAGCAGACTTACATGAACATAGGCACTGGGGTTGTTGGCTCAGTCATGGAGAATTTGGCTTCCAGTGGTATGGGTGAGAGAGTCCCTTCCCAAACAGCTAAAACAATCCTGAGGGAAAAGATGAAAAATGGTGCTATCATACTTCCTGACTTCAAACTGTATTATACAACAACAGTAATCAAAACAGTGTGGTATCTGAACAAAAACAGAAACTCAGAGCAATGGAATAGAATAGAAAACCCAGACAAAGCCACACAAATATAGTTCATCTTTGATAAAGGAGCCACAACCACACATTGGAAAAAGAAAGCCTCTACCAAATTGTGTTGGGAAACATTGGTAGCTACATGCAAAAAATAAAACTAGATCCATGTGTAACTCCACATGAAGTATAAAATAAAACAATAAATATGGCTTAGTATATGAAGAACTAGATTAATAGTGAGAATGTTACTAAATATTTACTGAACGAATGAATTAACCTCTAATGTAGTACAGTAATTCATTGTGCTATGTTAAAATATCAATTCATCCTTTTTTCCCTTTACTTTCTGTTTGAGAAGCAATTATTCTAAATCCTCTCCAAATACACTTCATAGAAATGTGACTTTTAAAATAAATCTGGAAATTACTTTTACTTACTATAAAAATTACAGAGAAGGATTATGTACAAGGCAAAATTATGCAAACATTTGTGTAAGAGAATAAACAAGGAAGTGCATTTCAGTTCAAATATTAATACTATGCTTCAAGTTGGATAAAAGGGCATCATAGCTGTTGATAAATCAAGAAAACAGTTTAGTCTTTTTTTTTCAGAAGGTTATCTGAATTTGTAATTATTGTTATTATGTTTTGTTCTGAAAATGCACCCATTCACAAAACCTTGGGGTAGTTGAAAAAAAAAGATGTATAATCTTCTGAAATAGGCCAGGATTCATGTTGAAGCACATTTGGCTGGACATTTAAGATCACAGTGAGAAAAAGGCTCACCTTTCTATACCCAATGTTGCCAAGTACAACCTTCCAAATTCATTCTAGAGAAAGAAAATATTTCTGACTCATTTTATTTGCCTTTGAGTCTTGCTTGAAATGTTTTTTCAAATGGAAAGAAGACTGGGGGGATTAGAGTAAAAGTCAACTATGAAATCTCTGGGCTATCATATGAAAAAGAAAAATATGAAAGAAAGCCAATATGAAAGAAAACTTAGTCAATATTCCAGTTGGAAGATGTAGGTAAGATATTGAAAAATAGTGGAGGGAAGTTCTCTTCAGAAAGATGACTTTTTGTGTTTGTTTGTTTTAAAGACATTTGAAAGATGGCAAATCTTCCCCCAGAACCATTTCTAAGTTTGGATAATGAGGCTTCTACACATAGCAAATACGTCAGTGGAAAGTTAACATTGCCCCCAAATTGCGAGCTCCAGATAACAAAGATCAAAATGTTCGTAGAAATTTTTGAGAGTTTGTAAGTCTGGTCTGTTTTTGTCTTGCTTTAAGGTCAACACAATCCTGAAAATCCTAAAGAGCCTCCCTCAAATACTACTTTCAGGTGAGTAGCTCTGTCTCTTACCATAAGAACCATGGTGATATAACCTGCAGGGCCAATAATTTAGGGGCATGAAAAACCAGGTAAAACAGAATAATAAGTATACTGGTTAGCCTAACTCTTTCATTTTGAAGATGAGTAAGCTGAGGTTCAACAACAGAAGTGCTCTGATGTAAACCCAGACCGTTGGGTTTCCTTTTTCCTTTTTGCAATGCAAGTGCCTGATCTAAACTTTGATTACTTAGGCCACTTCAAAGGTCAGTATCTCCAGTAAACACATTGTAAGTCACACAGCTAGATACATTCCTTTGGCGATTTTTTTCTTCTTTTCTTCCCTCACTTGAATTCCCACTCTTATATTTTAAATTCACCAATAAAAATGGAAACACGAGAAATCCTGATAAAAGTAGAACCCAGGACCCAGCACTGCCTTTACCTGTGATCCAAGTGTGCTGTCCCAGGAATCCCATATACCATCCAGGACACGGGAGTAATAAGTCTAGTTTCTTTCAAAGTTACCTGACAATTATGACTGAGGACATCTTTCAGTCCTAATAAGAACCCAAAGGAAAACCATGCCTAGTTTCTAATTCAGTAGGCCTGGGCAGAACAAAGTCTAACAGTTTCCCAGGTGACGCTATTGCTAGCGACATGATTCAGGGAAACAAAGACCCCCTGGGACACAGAATTACATGTGCTCCTCTTTGTCTTACCTGCTATCACATCTCTGAGAATGTCTTACCTGCTCTCACATCCCTTAGACCCTGACAAAGTAGGAAGCTCTAGCCAATGAGACAGGGAAGTGACAATGATGGGTCATTTTTTTCATAGGAATCTTGCCACATTTATTTCTCTCTTTAGCAATCATTTTAGACTTCTTTTTAGCCTCCTTTTTTAATTAATCCTCATACATGGATGGCCACAAAATACAGAGGCTTTCTCTTTCCTTCTTTGGCCCCTTTCTCACATCCTTGATATAGGAGACAATTATCTCTCCCAGAATTCTACAGCAACTTGCTATTTGGTCTTTCACACCACTAGCAGAGCAAGTTTCTTAAACCAGAAATCTGATCCTTTAACTGTTCAGTTCCTCCCAACTCCTAACCCTTTCCTCTCTGGTAACCACCATCCTATTGTCAGAATCTAAGGGTTTGTTTCTGTTTTCTTTTTTCATTTGTTTTGTTAAATTATATTTCATGTATGAATGAAATCACACGGTATTTTTTCTTTCTCTTCCTAGCTTATTTCAATGAGCATAATCCCCTCAGGGTTTTTTTGGGTTTTGGTGAGTTAGAAATGAAGTTTTATTGTAGGTGAAAGTACATACTTAAGAGTGAGTGTGAGCAGATACAGAGGGGAATCACCAATCCCTTCAATCGTTGCTCTTATTCAATCTTTTGGGTTTTTTTTTTTAAAGATTTATTTATTTATACAAGAACCAGGGTACAGGCCAGATACATGGGGGGGGGGAGTGTGAGAGGATTCACCAGAGCCAGAGCAGGGAACAGAACAGACTGACTGATGAAACACACTGCTGAGGGGAGCAGCGGGCGAGACAGGAGAGGTCTGTGGTGCCTTTCAATCTTTTATTTTTTTTATTTTTATACTCCCCATATAATTGCAACCCCTGATTTTGACCCCAATCCCTCCTTTCCCTGCCCCCCCAAAGTGTGTCTCTGGTTCATAGTTGTATGTTGATTTTTATTTTTTTCTTTCTTATAGTTATTCTTTTTCCTGGTCCCTTATTTAGGTTTTCTAGATTCCTGCTATGAGTGAGACCATCCAGTATTTTTCTTTTTCTTTCTGGCTTATTTCGCTGAGCATGATCCCTTCTAGCTCCATCCATGTTGCTGCAAATTGCATGTGTTTATCTTTTTTGAATGCTGAGTAATATTCCATGGTGTATATGTGCCACATCTTCTTGATCCAGTCATCTATTTTTGGGCATTTGGGTTATTTCCAAAGCTTAGCTATTGTAAATAGTGCTGCTATAAACATAGGGGTGCAGGTGCTCTTTGGAATTAATGTTTCTGTGTCCTTTGGGTAGATACCTAAGAGTAAAATTGCTGGAGCCATTCAATCTTTTGGAAGAGTTTATGAAAAATACTAGTTCAACATTGAAGTTTGGATAGAACTCATTAATGAAATGGTCTGGTTTTGGGCTTTTGTTTTTGGGCAACTTTTCGTTACGCTTTCAATTTCAGTTCTTGTAATTGGTCTCATATTTTCTATTTCTTCCTGTTATGCAGCAATGACTAGTTAATACATACTTTTCTCCCCTGTAATTTCACCACAATACCTCCCCCTAATAAAAGGGGTGTGAGAGGACAAGGACCAAAGACAGACTCTATAGATTGAGGGGAGCTGACTTGGGAGCAATCCCATCTTTTTTCACCCCTAGTCCTAGATAGGCAGAGGGACTTAAAGCAGTGCTATTCTGAAAAACCAGATAATGCATCCTGAAAGAGTGTAGCCTACCAGGGGGTAAAGAAGTATAGGACTGGACTAGAGGACATTCTTCTTCTTTTACTTCTTCCATCATTCTGCCATTTGGTGAAACTCCAGAAGGGAAACACCTTGTCAAATAAAGAGACTGGAGTTGGTCCTGTGTCACATGCTCTGGACAGCTAGGAGCAAGTAGCTATAATCCCTCTAATACTAAAGGTTTCCTCAATACCTAGTCGGTTTACCCTGGGCTAAACTCCATGGGCTGATAGACACAAAGGGAGCCACGATGTGCTCTGGTCTTCCCTTTAAAACCTTTAAAAACTGGTGGGCAAAACCAGTATTAATGTATAGGGAAAATTAAGTAATAACCCTGGGGTGTAAAAATGGGGCTAGATTTTTAAGACACCACACCCACAGTCATAGTTTAATTCTGCCACTAATTGTCTTAAGACTATAGTCACTCATGGCACCTCTTTGGGTTTTGATTTTCTTAACTGTAACATGAAGGATTTGAATATTATGTAGTTTCTAATTTCTTCAGAAGCATACTGCCCTTCTTACGTAAAATACAGGGAATAGATCAAGAGCTGAGCTGTTCCAGTTAAAACTCAGTGCCCAGCATAAAATTCATTGAAGGGGATAAGTCTTAAGGTGTCTTCTGGCTCAGATATCTTCTGATGAATCTGTAGCTATCCAGCAGAGTTTTGTGGAGATGTGGATTAGAAGGATGCATGCAAGTTTAAGCACCTTACCACTTTCATAAGGCCTAGATGTGTGTGGTAAGGCTGGTGGGGAGAGTAGTCCATACAAAATTGTGTGCCCTCTACTTCTTCAGGGCCTCAAGGTACACATCAAGAATAGACATATCAGTCTCACTTCTAGTCACATTTCCACTAGGCTCACTGCTGGTCATCAGAGCTTTCTCTGATGCTCCAAAGACTGTTCTAACTTGAGTACCAACTAGAAATACTAAGCCATGTAAGTTTTATTCTTATTGCATGAACTGTTTCAGAAGTCAATTAATTGCTTTGGAGGCACTGCATTTCAACTTCAGATGGCATTACATAGAAATTCCCAATGCCCCTGTATCCCTAGCCCCAATACTTGGTTTTATAATTTGTCTGTTCATATATTACATACACCCCACTCTCACCAACCTTCATAGTCAATATTATAAATATACCCTGTAGAAACAAACCTCTCTGAAGACCCTGTAGCTTGGGTCCTGCTTAATTCTTCCAAAAGAGCTTTTACATTTGTGTGTGTCTATAAATTGCCTCAGATATTGTCAGGTATTGTGTAAAGAAAGACTGATAAATGAAAGGTGTTCATTTTTTAATCTGGTACGTAACTGAATACCTACTTTATGTCTGGTAATAGTCCAGTGAATACAGCAGTGAATTAGATAGACATTGTTTCTGTCTTCCTGGATCTTACATTCTGTAGAGGAAAAGAAGAAATTAAAAATATTTGTATATAGGAGACATAAATAGCAAGAAATTTAGAGTAAAATAATATCATTGAAAGAAATAGGCAAGGAGATGGGATAAATGGGAATCAAATGGGGTGGGGGGAAATGCCTTTGAAAGGAGCATTCCAGAAAGACTTCTCTGAGGAGGCAACATTGAGCTGAAACCTGGAGTCTGAGAAGAAGCCAGTCAAGCCAAGATTCCAGGAAAATATTTCTAAGAAAGAGGTGACAGTAAAACCAAAGGCCCTGAGTCAGAAGAGGATTCAGCTATTTGAAGAATTAAAAATCAATCTGGCTGCAGTGTGGGGAATGTTGGGAGGGTGACAGGGCTTTCCAATGGGTCCTGATCTCTTTTGAATAACTTAGCTGGAGTGGAAGGTGTGGGTTGAACCCTGGCTCTGCCACTCGCTACTCATTACTAGTTTGTTAAGAGCATTTTCCAAAGCACATGAATTGGCTACAGTGACAATAACCTGACCCTGGACAGAGCAGGCTGTTTCTTCTGGCTTCTGTAATGATTAGAATGAATTGCTTCAGTGTCTTAGGTTGGGTCCCCTGGGAAACACTCAGGGATGCTGATTAATGCAGAAAGTTAATTGGGAGCACACTTGGGAATGACTCCTCCATACAGCAATTGCAATAAAAGCCACTGCTAATCTCATAAGGTGCTCTGAAGCTGGGAGTTATCTCAAATTCAGGTGCGGAGTTATCTCCAATTGAGGTACAGAGATCAGGTCTTTTACCTCCAAGTTAACCAGTTATCAGGTGTGGCTATCTCCAATGGAACTTTGGGTTATATTCCTTCAACTGAAGGCAAGATCCAGAGACAGCCTGGGGTGTGAGACATCAGCAAGCAACAAACCCAGCACCAGGGCATTAACTGTGTCTGTCGTGCAAGAGGTCTGGGTAGTACAGCACTGCATCACAGCAACCAGCCATCATTGCCACTCAGATATCACTGGGATTGCTCTGAATATACTGAGAGAATATTTTGATGTTCTCCAGGGCAATATCAGCCTCAATCAGATAAATTTATTTTTTTCTAAGATTGCTTAAAAGTGTCTTAAGGTCATTATTTTTAAGGTCCTTTATTAAGTAGATCTCTAGGCAAATACTTTCTGTGTAGGTGAAATGAACAAATTGAAAAATATGCATGTCCCTGGTCACTTAGGTGCTCCCCAGGATTCCTCACAACTGGCCATTGCCACTAGTCCCCTGTGTAGCTGGTTAGATTACAGATCAGGGACATTTGAAGTTCACAAAACCCAGTTCCTGACCATCAAGAGCAAATGACAGAAGCTCAAAGGGAGGACTTCAGATTCTTCTGTGGGTGGCAGTTCATGCTTCTGTAAGGTGGTTGTATGTCTTTGTGCAAATCTAACGTGTGCTGTCATTGGGCAGTGTGATCAAGTGTAGGACCAGCATGGGGTGGGGATAGAGGTTGGATGATGGGGTTTAGGATGCTACATTAGACACGGCAGTTCAGAATGACCTCTGGGGTAAGAAGATATTTGAGTTCTGAACGAAATACAGTGAGGGAGCGAATCAAGTAAATTTATAGAGGTAAAAATTCCAGAGAGAGGGAAAAAAGTACACAAACACGCTGAGGTTGTAGAATGTTCACATCACAGTAAAGAGGTCAATGAAGCTGGGGCAGAATGAGCAAAGGAAAAGACATCAGACAATGGGCAGGGGCTAGGTCGTGGGGGATCAAGAAAGGAGATCATGGGAGGGACTTGGGGTTATTACTATTTTTGTGTGTGAGAGAGTGAATGAGAAGTCATTAGTGACTTATGAGCAAAGGGTGCTGTGATTTGACATTATGTTTTAAGGGTGCAATTGAACAAACAGGATAGGTAGAACACAAGATGGAGACTGTTGTGGTAATTGGCAGTTAAGAATAAAGTGGCTTAGACCAGATTATCTGTGGAAGTGATGAGAAGTGATTGGATCCTGGGTAAATCTTGGAAGTAGGATTTATTGACAATTTGACTGTAGGTTTGTAAGAGAGACGAATCAAAGACGATTCCATTCAAAGTGCCTCTTCAGTGTCAAGTCACTCCCATGTCCCACTTTGTTGTAATTCCTTCCTCTTCTAGGAGCTCTCACATTTATATAAACAAGTATGGCTATGTGACCTCTCGCTCCAACCCCTCTCGCTCCTACTCATAATCCTCTTCTAAATCTTTAGTATTTAGAACTTATTATTAACAAAGACATTTGGTTATCTCTGACATACAATATTTTAAGACAATAACTTGGATAATAATAATTACACCAAAATATCAAATTAAGGTTTAGCATCACTTCAATATACAAGTAAACCTAGTTGGTTTTATGGGAAGAGAAAACAATCCTTGGACATATACCAGGGACTCTCTGGTATGTCTCAAGGCTAGTTCAAGGTCAAAAAGGCTAGTTTAGTTAGAATTTAATCTTTGGGAAGTGTTTCAAAATGTCAAAAGGTTTTAAAAAATATTTGGTCAATAGAATCATAGGTCACCATGAAGCAATATTAATTATCCATTTTTTTTTATTGCTAAAGGAAAAAAATTTAATGCACCACCCTTGTCTTATCCCACAGTCATGGGCAATGTGGAAATTTTATGCACTTAAGAATCAATGATGAGAGAAGTGCGATATTTTTCTGGCAGAGGCTATTCCACTTAGTTTATCCTTATGGCAATCTGATCAGTACTTATATTGCCATATTATAGAGGGGTGTTGAGGTCCCAAGGGCCTGGGCTGAGGACATGGTTGGTAAGAGCTGGGATAAGACCCAAATGTCTACCTCCACAGACCAGGCTCTTCTTCTACCCATGCTCTGGCAAAACAGATGGGTAGAAGGGTGTACATTTGATTTGTGGGTTATTAGGACACCAAGAATAGGTCTGCTCTCTAGCTGTGAGACATTCCTGTTAATTCTGAGCTGTAGTCTGACAAGGAAGTTCTCAGAATGCCACCTGGTAAGTACATTCGTTTCTAGTGTTCAAGAGAGTTTTAGAAATGACTATTACTTCAAATGACTATCACTTTGCTAAATTGTCTGCTTGGGTCTGGAGATTCCGTGTGGACTTTATGGGAACATACCAGTTCCTTGGAACAGTCTTGCAGTATATGGTGGTAAAGAAAAGTTAGAAATTGAAGTTGGGGTGTTTTTTCTCATAGTTAACTTGAAATTTGGTGTTTACCATTTTCTGACAATAACATGGGACCTACTCATATCTGTTTCACCACCTGTGATGTGATGGTACTGCATGAGGTCTATTCTGAATCTTTGTTCCTTACTTCAGTCAGGGAAAGAATGGACCATAAATGACCCTATCAGTTTAATAGACCATGTAACTTCTCTATCTAAAAGCGATATTTCTTTTGTTTCCCTAGAAAATCCTTCGTGTCATAGCTATTTTTCATATAATATTAAAGTTTACACACTAACTTATATTGGTAGTACATTTGCAGCTTGGAAAAAACACATCACAAATCTATATTAAATTTTTAGGTATTGAATAGATAATCTCTCATTTTAGTTAAAGGAACTTAAATTTATATATGCTACTGTTAAATTTTTAACCAACAGCCAACAGGACCAGTAGCTGAGCTTGATTACGGGCTACTAGCACTCAAATGAATTGATTTTAGTAGATAGCAATAAATTTAAAAGAATTTATAAATAGTAAAAACACATCAATTTATATTATTTGTTTCCATGGGAGATGTTTTTAAAAATTACATATACACATTTAATGATATTTGCTAATAAAGTAGAACATGGTCTAGATAAAGGGAATTACCATGTATTCAGTCATGCCATCTATCATGTATAATGTTATACATTAGTCATGTATAACAAGACTATTCAATGTGCTAGGCAACAGTAACTATGTTATATTAAATATTTGAATAATTTGGTCTAATGCTTTAAAAAGTCAACATGATCTGGCTACATTACTAGGTGAAGGGTCTGCAACAATTAAAATTTAAATTATATTTTGCTCATTTTTTTAATTAGTTTGCAATTCCAAGTATAGTTATAACTTGGTGGTAGGCACACTGACCTAAAGTTTAGAATATTCATCTTTTATTTAGTCAGTGAAGCCTATTGAGCAATTACAATGTAAAAATGCCTTGAGTGAATTAGATACAAAGGTAATTTTAATAAAATTATAAGCAGATACAATATAAGTAAAAAAATCCCATGGAATAACCTCTTTCAAACTTTTTATAAGCTCATTCAAAATTTTGGTGGAAAAGCAAATGGCCAATAATTCCCAGAATTATTTTGCAAAAAAAGAACAAAGTAATGAGCTTCCACTTATCAGATACCAAACTTTTAGCATAGACTGTGTATACTGATACAGGAATAAATAAATAGACCAATGAATCATGGCAGAAAGGCCAGAAATAGACATATGTGGAAATATATACAGCTGATCCTAAAAAAAATGTAGGGTTATAGGTGCTGACACTAGGAGTCAAAAATCCATGTATAACCTTGATATCCTGAAAAACTTAACTACAATCATCCCTTGATATAGCAGGGGATTGGTTTCAGGACACCCTCAGATAGAAAAATCCAATACTCATTTTCTTTATACCTAACCTTCTGTATTTGTGGGTTCCCACATTCATTTATTTAATCAACCGGCCAACCAATATTGGTTGAATCTATGGATGTGAAACCCTTAGATATGGAGAACCAACTGTATTTATTGAAAAAAAATCCATGTATAAGTGGACCCCCACTTTGAAGCTGTGTTGGTCAAAGGTCAACTGTAGATGTAAAAGCAAAGATAATATGTACATACTAATGAATGTGTTTCATTGGGTACTGAGAGAATCATAATTATACAATTAAGAATTCTCTATGGAGACTGGAGCGATTATTAGTTGCCATCCAAATTACTGTCCTAATATTCTCCCTTTCTCAGTACCACAGATAGATACAACTGTAAATAAATTGGGAAGTTCACAAAAAACAGAAATTGTATCTTAATTTTTCATATTTAAAATACCAGTAATCAAAAAAAATTAAACATAAAATAAAATGCCAGTAATCATATTCTTCAGAAAAATACTCAGAAGTGGGACAACTGGATCATATGGTATTTCTGTTCTCAATTTTTTAAAGAATTTTCATACTGTTTTCCATGGCTGCACCAATTTACATTCCTACCAACAGTGTACAATTTTCTCTCTTCTCCACATACTTGCCAACACTTCTTCCTTGTCTTTTGGTAATAGCCATTTTCACAGGTGTGAAGTGACATCTCATTATAATTTTGAATTGCATTTTCTCTAATAATAAGGTAATGAAAATCTTTTCATGTCTGTTGGCCATCTCAATGTCTTCTTTAGAGATGCTTCTATTTAGATCCTCTGCCCATTTTTTAATTGGTTTGTTTGTGTTTCTTATTCTTTATATATTTTGTGAATTAGTCCCTTGACAAGTACATGATTTACAAATATATTCTCACATTCACTAGGATACCTGTTCATTTAACAATAGCTTCTTTCACTGTGCAGAAGCATTTTAGTTTGATGTACTCCATTTGCATGTTTTTTATTTTGTTGTCCTTGCTATTGGATTAGAATTCCCAAAGGCTGCTGTAAAGGAATTTATACCCTATGCTTTCTACTATGTATTTTATGGTTTCTGTTCTTACATTTAAGAGTAACAAACAATGGATGATTTCGCGCGTATGTGGAATATAAAACACAAAGCAAAGGAACAGATAAGACCAAACCTTTGTAATATGGCTATAGAACTTTAGCTACTAGAAAAAGAAGGTATGGTGCTGGTGTCTTACTCATTTATATGCCAGGATATGAGAATTAGGAATAGGGTGAGGATGATTATGACACCCATTTCTCAAAATTAAAATCAGTTGAAATTCTAATTTGGTTTATTTTTGTGTAATAAAGTCCATACATCAAAATGACTGCCTTAAAAAAGCAACTGAACACCGCCATTTAGCCCCTCTATTTTCCTGCCCAGCTCCCACCATTTTGCTAACTTTTCTTTTGCCTGAATGGCTTTATTGCAAAGCAACTTCTGATAAATTGGGTTTCTGATTTTTGACTATCTTTTATTTCAGCATATGAATAAAAGCACACACATTTTCTTAATATTTATCCATGTATATTGCTCACATTGTAAATTTTGTTGATATTTTCATTTGAGTAAAAGAAACTATCCCTGCTTTTATTATAATGAAAGCTTAAGTGAGTTTCCTGGGGAAAAGATAGGAAAACATATTGTAGAGC
The DNA here is from genome assembly GCF_014898055.3 of Talpa occidentalis. NCBI lineage: Eukaryota > Metazoa > Chordata > Mammalia > Eulipotyphla > Talpidae > Talpa > Talpa occidentalis. The sequence goes on along the minus strand of NW_023601104.1, from coordinate 17,744,845 downwards.
TAAGAGAAAATGAATATGAGGTGCATCTATAATACTGTTCATTGATAGGTTTACAATCATGTGAAACATGCCAATGTAGTAAAATACACATTTTAAATTTTCTAATAATTCAAAACTAACATACAGAGTTTCAATATTTTTTTCCGGATCAATCAGTTTTATTGTGTAAATGTATCAAGCTTGCATGGTACTAGGCTATAAATATCAAACACACACATGCAAACACACACACACACACACACACAGAGGTACCTCATCACAAAGGAGATAATGAAAGCAAAGAATAATGTCTCTGTAATCTGGAACTTAAAATAGATGCTAGTGTAGAATATTGTTAGTTAGTTAAACTCAGAATATCTATTCAATCAAAACTGACTTTAAAAAATAAACAGATTTACCATAGCAAATCCAAATGTTGTCATTGTTGTTTGAATGAAGAAAAAGTAATAGATCTCATAGAAGAGAATTAGCATGTATTTTCAGAACCATTTCACATCTTCTCTTATAATGCCTACAAATGGAAATGAAATGTATGGTTCAAAAGAAATAAAACTAAGAATAAAATATTATCTAGACACAACCCATCTCCAAAGGCTTTATTCTTTGTCATTTTTATGAAAAGGATTACTATGTTCTGAATACCCATATCCAAAAATTTCCCCAAGAAAACACCCCAGGTTTTTAGAAGATAGTGGGGCAATAAGAATCCAAAAATAGGTAGGTAGAAGGCATTAAAGAGTAGAGAGACTACTCAGCATATGCCTTTGATGGAATGTGAAGTGTGATAATAGATTGTTTTTACTATTTTCTCTCATGATTTAGTTTTATAAATATGTAACAAAAGTGAAACTTTATGAGGAAATAATGCTGTGATATTAAGCATAGTTGTGAGAAGGACAATTTAACAGAATGAGTCAGCTTTTCTCCATTCATTCTCTTCAATCTCACCCTATAGTCCCATCTACACCAAAGTTTCTCAGTTTACAATGACTGAAACTCTTAACTTTATTTATTTAGAATAGACTTCTCTTTTGTTCTACAAACTCATTTGTCCATTTATCACTTTCTGTCTGACATTTCCTCCAGGCCATTCTAACTCCATCAAACAAATCTTGTTACATCTACTCTAAAAATATATCCATAATACTGCCAATTCTTTTTTTTTTTTTCACAATTCTGTATTGACATTTATTGATAATTAAATGCATGAAAAGTACTACAGTGCACTCTGAATACATAATTTAGAAATTGCGAAACACTCGCTGTCTGTCGCCCCCTCTCACTGGGTTTAAGCTTCTCTCCTTGGGTTTTTATTATTTGCCTTCATTCCTTGTCTTCACTAATATCTTTCCTCTTTCCTCTTTCCTCTTTCCTAAAGCCAGATTCTGTCTTCCAAATTCCATATTCCTTCTCTGGAAAATCTCATTCCCTCTTAAACATTCAACTGTCACATGATGGAGCCCCAAATGTTTACTACCCCCAGTTGCCCTGCAGCTTGTCACTACCCCTAATGTATTTTTTTTTTAACTTGATCTTTTTTTTTTTAAATAATAAATTTTATTGTTATATTCCCCATACAATTGCAAACCCCCCATTCTGACCCCAATCCCTCCCCTCCCGCCCCCACCCCCCTAAAAGTGTCTCTGGTTCATAGTTTTTTGTTGATTTTGATTTTCACTTTCTTAAAGTTATTCATTTTCCTGGTCCCTTATTTAAGTTTTCTAGATTCCTGTTATGAGTTAGACCATCCGGTATTTTCCTTTTTCTTTTTGGCTTATTTCGCTGAGCATGATCCCTTCCAGCGCCATCCATGTTGCTGCAAATTGCATGTGTTTATCTTTTTTGAATGCTGAGTAATATTCCATGGTATATATGTACCACATCTTCTTGATCCAGTCATCTATTTTTGGGCATTTGGGCTGTTTCCAAAACTTAGCTATTGTAAACAGTGCTGCTATAAACATAGGGGTGCAGGTGCTCTTTGGAATTGATGTTTCTGTGTCTTTTGGGTAAATACCTAGGAGTGGAATTGCTGGATCCTATGGAAGTTCTATGTTTAGTAGGTCCAGAAATCTCCACACAGCTTTCCATAGTGGTTGGACCAGTTTGCACTCCCACCAACAGTGCAGAAGAGTTCCTTTTTCTCCACACCCTCGCCAACATTTGTTGTTGCTAGTTTTTTTAATATGTGCCATTCTCACTGGTGTAAGATGGTATCTCATGGTAGTTTTGATTTGCATTTCCCTGATGACAAGTGATGTTGAACATTTTTTCATATGTCTGTTGGCCATTTGCATTTCCTCTTCAGAGAAGTTTCTTTTTAGCTCTTCTGCCCATTTTTTCACTGGATTATTTTCTTTGTTGTTGCTGAGTCTCGTCAGCTCTTTGCAGATTTTTGTGATCAGTCCTTTATCATTAGTGTTGGGTGCAAAAATGTTCTCCCAGTTGGTGGGGTTTCTCTTTGTTTTTGTTATTGTCTCTTTTGCTGTGCAGAAGCTCTTTAATTTGATGTAGTCCCAGCTGTTTATCTTTGCCTTCACTATCACTGCTTTGGGTGATGTGTCTGTAAAGATGTCTTTGATATGCAAATCACGTAGTGTTTCGCCTATATTTCCTTCTATATATTTTATGGTTTCAGGTCTTATGTCTAGTTCTTTAATCCATTTTGAGTTGATTTTTGTGTATAGCGTGAGGTAGTGGTCAAGCTTCATTCTTTTGCATGTAGCGACCCAGTTTTCCCAGCACCATTTATTGAACAAACTTTCTTTGCTCCATTGCATAGTCTTTGCTCCTTTGTCAAAGATTAGTTGACCATAAATCTGTGGGTTTATTTCTGGATTTTCTATTCGATTCCATTGGTCTGTATGTCTGTTCTTGTTCCAATACCATGCAGTTTTGATGATTATGGCTTTGTAGTATAGTTTGAAGTCTGGGAGTGTGATGCCTCCATTTCCTTCTTTTTTTTCAGTAGAGCTTTGGCTATTCGGGGTTTTTTGATTCCATATGAATTTCATCAATAATTGTTCTATTTCTTTGAAGAATGACATTGAAATTTTGATTGGAATAGCACTGAATCTGTATATTGCTTTTGGTAGGATGGCCATTTTAATAATGTTTATTCTTCCAATCCATGAGCAGGGGATGTCTTTCCATTTCTTTGAGTCTTCTTCTATTTCTTTTAACAGTGTTTTATAGTTTTCTTTGTATAGGTCCTTTACCTCTTTTGTTAGATTTATTCCCAAATATTTGATTTTTTTTGTTTCAATAACAAAAGGGATGGTTTTTTTGATTTCTTCTTCTTCAGATTTATTGTTTGTGTATAGGAAGGCTACTGACTTTTGCGTGTTGATTTTGTATCCTGCCACTTTACTGAACTGACTGATGAGTTGAATTAGTTTTTCTGTGGAGTTTTTGGGGTTCTCTATGTATAATATCATATCATCTGCAAATAGTGATAGTTTGACTTCTTCTTTTCCTATTTGGATTCCTTGGATGTCTTTCTCTTGTCTTATTGCCCTGGCTAGGACTTCCAGTATTATATTGAAAAGCAGTGGTGAGAGTGGGCATCCTTGTCTTGTTCCAGATCTTAATGGAATTGCTTTCAGCTTTTCACCATTGAGAATTATACTGGCTGTTGGCTTGTCATAGATGGCCTTTATGATGTTGAGGTATGTTCCTTGTATCCCAAGAATTTCAAGGGCTTTTATCATGAATGGGTGTTGCACTTTGTCGAAAGCTTTCTCAGCATCTATTGATATTATCATATGGTTTTTATATTTCTTTTTGTTGATGTGCTGGATAACGTTGATTGATTTTCGGATGTTAAACCATCCTTGTGTCCCTGGAATGAATCCTACTTGGTCGTGGTGAATTATCTTATGGATACATTGTTGGATTCTGATAGCTAAAATTTTATTGAGGATTTTTGCATTAGTGTTCATTAGGGAGATTGGCCTGTAGTTTTCCTTTTTTGTGTTGTCCTTGTTCGGTTTTGGTATTAGTGTAATGTTGGCTTCATAGAACGTGTTTGGTATTGTCCCTTCCTTCTCAATTTTTTGGAAGAGTTTGTGAAGGATAGGCACTAATTCGTCTCTGAATGTTTGGTAGAATTCATTTGTAAATCCATCAGGTCCTGGGCTTTTGTTTTGGGGAGGTTTTTGATTACCATTTCAATTTTGCTGCTTGTAATTGGTCTGTTTAGGTGTTCTATTTCTTCTTTATCTAGCTTTGGGTGATTGTAGAGTTGTGGGAATTTGTCCATCTCCTCTAGATTGTTAAACTTGTTTCCATATAACTGTTCATAGTAGTTACTGATTATTCTTTTGATTTCTGCTGTGTCCGTTGTGATTTCTCCTCTTTCATTGATGATCCTGTTTATTTGTGCTTTCTCCCTTTTTTCCTTTGTGAGCCTGGCTAGGGTTTGTCTATTTTATTTATTTTTTCAAAGAACCAGCTCTTGGTTTCATTGATCTTTTGGATTGTTTTTTTAGTTTCAATTTCATTTATTTCTGCTTTGGTTTTTATTATTTCTTTTCTTCTACTGGTTTTGGGGTTTTTTTGTTGTTCTTTTTCTAGATCTTTGAGCTTCGAGATTAGGTTGTTTCTTTGAGTTCTTTCTTGTTTCTTGATGTGAGCTTCTATTGCTATATATTTTCCTCTTATTACTGCTTTTGCTGCATCCCATACATTTAGGATATTGGTGTCCTCCTTGTCGTTCAATTCAAAAAATTTTTTAATTTCTTCTTTGATCTCCTCATTAGTCCAGTGGTCTTCCAGTAGTGTGGTTTTTAATCTCCATGAGGTAGGAAAGTTCCTTGCCTTCTTTTTATGGTTTATTTCTAGTTTGATGCCTTCATGGTCAGAAAAGATGGTTGATATGATTTCAATCTTGGTGTATCTGTTGATGTTTGTCTTGTGCCCCAGTATGTGATCGATCCTGGAGAATGATCCGTGTGCGCTTGAGAAAAATGTGTACTCCGTTTTTTGGGGGTTTAGTGTTCTATAGATGTCTGTTAAGCCCAATTGCTCTAGGTCCTTATTTAGAGCTTTGGTTTCTTTACTTATTTTTTGTCTTGTTGATCTATCCATTGTTGATAGTGGTGTGTTGAAGTCTTCCACTACATATGTGTTTTCTCTGATGTCTGTTTTCAGAGAGGACAACAGTTGTCTGATATATTTTGGTGCTCCTTCGTTTGGTGAGTATATGTTAATGAGTGTTATTCTTCTTGAAGTATTGTCCCCTTGATCATAATGTAGTGACCATTGGGGTCTCTTTTTATCTTTTTGAGTTTGAAATCTGTTTTATCTGATATAAGTATAGCTGTTCCTGCTTTCTTTTTTGGTCCATTTGCTTGTAGGATTGTTTTCCATCCTTTAACTTTGAACCTATTTTTATCTTTTGTAGCTAAATGTGTTTCCTGGAGACAGCAAAAGGTTGGATTTTGTTTCTTAATCCAGGCTGCAACTCTGTGTCTTTTTATTGAAGAGTTTAGTCCATTTACATTTAGAGTTAATATTGATATGTTAACATCTGTATTTGCCATTGTGTTTGTCTTTCCTTTGATTTTATTTATTTATTCTTTTAATAACCTTTTTTTTTTTTTGGCCTTTTATTGTTATTCATCCCTCTGAGGTTCTGGCTTTAGGACTCCTTGTAGTATTTTTTGGAGTGGGGGTTTCGTTGTAATGAAATTCCGGAGTTTCTGTTTGTCTGAGAAGGTCCATATTCTTTCTTCAAAGAGGAAGGAGAGCTTTGCGGGATAGAGTATTCTTGGTTGGCATCTGTTTTCTTGGAGTCTGTTGACTATGTCCCTCCACTCGCTCCTTGCCCGTAGTGTTTCTTTGGAGAAGTCTGATGTCAGCCTGATTGGCTTTCCTTTGAATGTTATCTGTTTCTTCCCTCTTGTCAGCTTCATTATTTTTTCCTTGTCCTGGATTCTTGGGAGCTTTACTATTATGTGTCTTGCTGTATTTTTCCTTTCATCGTGGAAGTTTGGTGTTCTTCTTGCTTCTTGTATATCAATTTTCAGCTCCTTCTTCACATTTGGGAAGTTCTCTTCAATTATCTCTTTGAAAATTTTCTCTGTTCCTACTTCTCTCTCCTCTCCTTCTGGTATTCCTATAACTCTTATATTTCCTTTCCTCATGGAGTCAGATAGTTCCGTAGTCTTTCTTCGTTCTTTTTCCTTCGTACTTCTCTTTCCTTTTCTGTTTTGGTTCTTTTTATTTCTGTGTCTTCAAGAGAACTTATTCGTTCTTCCATTTCATCTATTCTGCTTTCATTGCTTTCCCCAGAATTCTTTAGTTCTTCCATTAATTCTTTGATCTCCTGCATTTCTTTTACTTCCCTCTTTAGGGACTCAATTTCATTCTTCTGATCGTTGATTATTTTTCCCTTATCATTGTTTTCCTTTATGACTTCTGTCAGATTTTTAATCACGGCAATTTTAAATTCTCTTTCTGGAAGGCTCAGAAGTTTTTCCAAGTTACTGTCGTTGCCATCTGGGGGCTGGTTTTCTTTTTGTGGTGTGCTTTTTCCCTGGGGAGTAGCTAGGTTGCGTGTGGTTCTTCTCCTCCCTACTGTCTGTTTTCTAATTTGCCGTATGCGTTGGGACACTGTGTAGTTGGGACTGGCCGGCATCTTGGGTGAGCTTCTCTGCTCCCCTCTGGTTCCTCCAGGAGTCATCTGTCAGTTTCAAGCAGTTTTTACTGAAGAAAGGTCCCTGTTCTAGAATGCCGATGTGGGGACACACTCCCCTGTGCGCCTGGTCTGCCCCGGCGGTGGGTTCCTGCTCCCCCTCTGGGCTTGGACTGCAGGCCAGAGGGGGTCTGGTGTGGGCGAACTTCCCCCGCTCACCTCTGGCTCCTGAGGAAGCCTTCTGTAGGTAGTCTTTACTGAAGAAATGTCCCTGTTCTAAAATGGTGATGTGGGACACACTCCCTGCGCGTCCAGTCTCAGGCACACTCTTCTGTGCGCCTGGTCTGCCCCGGCTGTGGGTGCTCACTCCCCCTGTGGGCTCAGACTACTGGTCGGAAGGGTCCCGGCAGTGGGCTAACTCCCCAGCTGGCCACTAGCTCCTTCAGGAGCCTCTGCTGGTTTCAAGTCGCTAGGTGGTGCCAGAGATCTCTCCTAGAGCCCTTGGGGAGCTGATTATCCACCCTGTGGGACAGGGAACAGAGCGGGGATGGTAGGGTACACCTCAACGGCTTTGGGGTGCTGTGTCTGCCTTGTGCCCCACCGTCGTGGGGAACTCACGCCCCTAATTTCGTGCCCCGAGTCTCAGTTCCAAAGCCCTCAGTTCCAGGACGTGGGCTGTAGCCCAGTTCAGTGGCGCGGGAATGGCGCCTTTTGAATCCCACTCCCGTGCCTGGGCGCCTGGTTCCTGCTCACATGGTGAGGGCCTCCGCGCGTCTCCCCGCAAGCCTAGGTCGCAGGCGCGGGGACCTGGGCAGTTGCGATCCGATCCGGATCTGCGTTTGCTTTTCAACCGCACTGCTTTTTCAACCGCTCTGCTTTTCTGCGCGATCCCGTTTCCGCTCTGCGCTGCCTTTCCGCGCAATCCCGATCCCGATCCCGATCCGCGTCTTCTTTTCCAGCGCGCCGCTTTGCGCAAGCTTACCGGTGGCCCGGGGCTGTGTGCTGGTCCTGGCCTCCTCCCTGGGGGCGGGGTCTCTCTTCAATGGCACCTGGAGCTCACCTCCGTGGCAAATCCTGCAGAATTCTCCTCAGCTCCCGTTCACGGGGTGTGGTGGCTCCAATAGTTCCTTTCCACTCCCAGTCCCGCTTGCTGCGTCGTTTGTTCTTGTGGGTCGTTTCGGTTTGTTGTTTTCCTCCTCTCTGCCGGTCGGAAAGTGCCGCCTCTGTGGGCGGGGGAGGGGAGCGGGGTTCTGCGCTTCCCTCCCTTCTGGTCCTCTTTTATGGCCACTTTCTTCTTCGGGCAGTTTGCTGGAGTCACCCGTTTATCTTCCGTGTCCCAGTTCTCACTGGGACCTGCCGCTTTTCCTCCCTATTAACTTTTTTTAATGGGAGATCTTACTCGCAGCGTCTCCTCGCCGCCATGTTGCTCCGCCCCTCTCCCAGTACCGCCAATTCTTAAGAGCTTGTTCTGTTCCAATATTCTCACCCACATTCTCTGCCATGACTTTGGTTACATTATCATCAATTCTCAATTATTGCAATAATTTCCTAACTGGTTTTCTTTCTTTCCTGTTTCCCTAGAGTATAGACTCAACCCGAAAGCCTTGATTCTTTTTTTTTTTTTTTTTAAAGATTTATTTACTTATACAAGCACTGAGGTACAGGCCAGAGGCTCGGGAGGGTAAGAGAATTCACAAGAGACAGAGCAGGGAGCAGAACAGGCAGAAGGACTGAAAGCACTGCTCAGGGGAGCAGCGGGCGAGACAGGAGAGGTCTTCCACACCATGTGGGAATCTCCCTGGCTGGCCAGGAATTGAACCTGCACTGCAGAGCCTGCAGACAGCTTCACAGTGCTGTGTTCAACCCACTGCGCCACCGGGGAGGCCTGCCATTGATTCTTTTAAAAGTTAAGTCAGATCATGTCCTCCTTCTGCTCAAAATTCTCCAATGAGAAATATAAGTAAGGTTGTTCTCAATAGCTTGTATCCTCTTTTCAGCCACTCTTAATCTATTGTGCTCCAGTCATACTACTGTCTTGGAATTCCTTGAATAAATGCCTAGAACTCTGCTCTTCCAGGGCCTTCTTGTTCCCTCAGTGTAGACTAATCCTTTTCCAGTAATTCCAAGTACTCCCCCTTATTTTATTTAATATCTGCCTAATTTTCACCTTATTAAAGAAACTATCTCTGACCACACTAAATAAAAGAACAACACCTCATATTCTCTAGCTAATCATGGCTAATTTTTTTCCAAGTTGCTTTAAAACTATCTGTTGTACTATATTTTGTGTTAGAAGGGAATTCCTGTATTGTGTTACTTAGCATAGAAAAAATTTCCTGGAATATAATAATAAGGAGGCAGGATACTGGTAGGAATAAAAAGGACTGGGCAGAAGAGCTGGGGAAGATCCTGCTTTGTGGAAAAGAGCTTTCTGTGGGCAGAACCTGGTGCTTCTGGAAACCTACTCTCATGGCCTCAAAAGTGCCTTAAGGATCCTCAAAGGGGTACCTGAGAAGGTGGGGAGAAATTTGCAGGCTTAAATTATTTGCATGTGAGATGCCTAAGGAGGAAACTTCTAGCATCAATCCTTAGCTCTAGCTTCCTCTGGTCTTTGTCACTTTAATTATACTAAAGTTCCAACCACAGGGTTCCCCACAACATAGCAGGTATCTCAATGGCCCATAGCAATTCCCTTTTTGGGGTGGCTATTCTCAAGGCCACACTCTTTTCTTATCTTCTTTTTCTTCTAAGACAATCGTTTTGATGGAGAGTGGTGAGTTGTAAATGCCCTAAGACATCCCAAGACTAGGAGCTGGCGCTGGGCCCACCATGGCTTACCTCCAAATCCCTAGCTTTCCTAAAGTTGCATGCTTGATTATAGGCTTAAAAAAGCAACACTCTGGCAAAAACCACTTTGAAAATTTGCACCCAGACTACAATTTCAGGGATTTGAGAAACCACAGAAATAGATTTTTCTTTCCATTTCCAAAAGTAAAAAAAAATGGAAGGTAGTTTTAAGGGTAAAGAGGTTTCCTGATTGACTCCTTGACTGATCCCTACTGTGACCAGAGGCAGTATTAACTGTCACTATCCCCAGACAGGATCCTAAAGTAGGTGAAGTGAAGTGTGTTCTGTGTATCCTCCCCAATGGGAACACTCGCTCCCATCCCCAATCAAGAGGCAGAGAATTTTTCCTTAAATATTTTCACTTGTCATTCCCTCCCCACATCAAAAACTACTTTCAGATAGTGATCCAATATCAGCTACATATTCCTCAAATGTAAGGCTACTTACTTTCTTTTCAGTGAAATGTGTTTTAGCTCTGCAGCAGTGTGAAGGTCACCTTGCGATGTCAGGTTGGAAGTAGAAAGTGGGGGCAAACTCAGGTCAGATACCAAGGAGAGCAAGACCCACATTCCAAAACCTTGCCGGTGAAGTAAAACCAGGATACAGGCTGTGCTGGAATCAGAGCAAATAGCATTCATCTGGAGAAGGGGCATATACAGAAATGATTCATAGGCAAATCCAAGATCAAGGTGGGTAGAGGGTTAAATGGATTCCATTTGTGAATAGGTCATACATGTAGATGGTTTGGATGAACTCCCAGCTTCAGTTGGAGGGGGGCAGAATCCTTTTTGGAAAACTAAAGACTCCTGAGACATAGGCACACTTCTGTTCTTATAGAAAGAGCTAACATTTATAAAGCATTTTCTCTGTAATGGGTATTGTGCTAAGGACTTTACTTGTATTATATTTTCAAATTCTTAGAACAATCTTATGGTGTCAGCACCATGTTTATCGCCATCACTTGTTTAAGCTTAAGCAGCATATGCCCTCTTTTGAGTCTTTCAGTGATCCTTATGTTCTTTGGGTTCCGAAATAATTTATCTGTTTGAAACCTTGGAATTTAATGAACTAGTGTTGGCCAGGAGAATCATCTCTCTGGAATATTAGCTCTGAGTTGAATCTAATATATTTTGTAATCCAATCCAGATGCACCTAATGGAGTCAGTCTTAAATGGGTATCACCAGAAAAGAAAATTATTCAAAAGCATGGGTGGTAACAATTATATTATAAATTTTATCATCTTCTCATAATATGCCAGACTGACCAGATTCTTCACTATATTCCTGAATCTACAATAACTATGGCTCAGAGGTCGTGTTGCCCAGTCTGTGAAGATGATTTTCTCTTAATAATTGTAAAAGAGTACATCGACTAATTGCATTGCTAGTTCCCTAAACTCAATGCTGTAAAACATCAATATTTATCAAAGTTTGTCCTGAGGTTTTCTAAGTCCAGGGACTCATGAAATATCCTACCACTTATCAGTGTTCATTCATTCAACACAGAATCAATGAGTATCTACTCTGGGCCATGCCTTAGGACCAAACAGTTAACAGGACAAGCATTGTCCCTTGGGAAGCTTATGTTCCAAAGTGGGTGCTGAGTCACACTGTAGTGTAATTAGAGTTTTAACTATATAATAAGTTCCATTCCACCTCCAAAGCTGCACTTTCTAGCCACATTTTAATCATAATAAAAAATGCTATACACCCTGGGCTTTGGTTAAAACAGCTTCGGGGGTTTTACATAGATCAAGATTGCTCTTGAAAGATTTTAGCTTCCTGACCATAATATACTCCTTTGATATGCAGTAATATTATGCCTGTTTCTGTGTATTTCTACTACTGCGTATTCCTGCTATTTATACAATTTTCCCTTCTTGGAAAACTGTTTTTTCCCATCCACTTTATCTACTTCTTGCCTTCCTAGGAAGTTCAATTCAGGTTCTCTTCTTTTTAGAAATGCCTCCTGACACGAGGGAGTTCTTTAGCTAAACTCACCTAAACTTCATTATTTGTGCTACTTGTCATGATTCCTTGTATTATTTTTTCTTTTATCTAGCCCTCTTTTATCTAGCCCTTTGTTTTTCATCTTTGTATTTTGAAAAGTAACCTAACACTTCAAAATTACCCAGGAAATGTTTATTAATAATAAAAACACATTTCTCTATCAACTGGATGATTATCAGGGATGAGAGTAAACCTTTCCAAGGTAAACACTTTGTAACAATTAGCTTTCTACCAGGGAAATTCACCCTTATATTTAGAATCTGCAGATTTCCCTTTAGGTATCTTCCTATGTAATAGGTTTCACGGTCAGTTTTTTTCTAAGATCTATTCCTAGATTTAGTGGCATATTACAGAGAAAAAGCAGGGTGCAAGAAAGGAAGAAGGTGACTTATGGTTTGCATAACTTGCTGTAATAACTGATACTCTTGGGGAAGTAGTTGGTTGTTTAACATCAAGAATTGCATAGACACTAAAAATTACATTGAATGAGGAAATGAATAAAAGTCTCAGGTTACTAGGAATAAAGAGAACAAAATAAAATAATGATTTCAAATATTGAGAAATGTCAAGAAGATAACATAATTCATTTGATCAAAGATCAGAGAGTTTATTAGTATTCAGATCAGTCTAAACAGTGAGGGGATCTGGAATCAAATCAAGCAAAACCTCTAAATGGCAAGTGTCAGGAACTTTACATGGCTTCTGCATTAGATGACATCCAATGAATATTTGCTGAAGGAATAAATGAACAAAAAGGCACCTGATTGTAACCTCAATGAATCAGTTTTCTCTCAGATGCATTCTTTGCCTTTCCTCTATTCAGCACTCTGACCTCCTGCTGGGTATTGCATCAACTAGGAAATTGGGGTGTCAAGATAAAGCAGAGTCCTTTCCTCCTTCTATCTGATTCCAGGTAGCATTTTAGCAACAGCAGTCTTTCCTTCCTGCCTCTACTTCTTTTTTTTTTTTTTTAAAGATTTATTTTTATTTTATTTATACAAGCACTGGGTACAGTCAGAAGCACGGGAGGGCGAGAGAATTCACCAGAGCCAGAGCGGGGAGCAGAGCAGGAAGAAGGACCGAAGTGCACTGCTGAGGGGAGCAGCGGGCTGCAGGAGAGGTCTGCGCGCCATGCGGGACCCTCCTCCGGTGGCCGGGGAGCAGCCGGGGATCGAACCGGCGCTGCAGAGGCTGCGGGCAGCTTCGCAACCCAGCGCTTAACCGCTGCGCCACTGGGGAGGCCCCCTGCCTCTACTTCTTGATGGACCATCCCACTAAGGCTGAAGTTTAGTAACATTGCTTCCTACGCTTGTGTCTCTAGCCAGCATTGCTAAACAGAAATATAATGTGAACATATATGTACATTTTAATTTTCTAGTAGCCACATTAAAAAAGTTAAAATTAAAAGGTAAGATGAATTTAAATATTTTATTTAACCTAGTATATCCAACATATGAAGTCTCTGTGTATTCAGTATAAAACCATTAATGAACTGTTTCCTTTTTCCTATTAAGTGTTCAGACTAGTCACATTTCAAGTGCTCATCTACCATATATGCTGGATGCCATATTGGAAAGCACAACTCTAGTATCATTTAGGATGGATTCCTACCTCTGATAATTTTTGATTTGTTTCACCACCGTGCCTTATTTTGCTTTTAGTCAATATAATACTTGTGTAATAATTCCTTGATTACACTCTATTGAAAATAAATAAATGAAACCACTCCATTGGAAATACTTGAAGCGTTTGGGTTTTGTTTTGGTTTGTTTTGTAGAGCATGACCAAAACAAATTTATTAGCAATACTAAAGAGGAAATATCAGGGCATCAGCATGGAGAAGAGAAAAAGGTTTTTTAAAAAAAAACTAATACTAAAATTTTTAACTTTGAAAGATCCCAAATAACTAAAGAAATTTTGAGCAAGAAGGACAAAGATTCATATTACAAAGCTGTAGTAATCAAAACAGTATGACACTGCCCTAAAAACAGACAAAAACCAATGGAACAGAAGCAAAGCCAAGTAATAAACCCACACATATGACCAACTAATATTTAACTAGGGAGTCAAGAAGACTTTGTGGATATAGTCTTTACCCACATGCTAAGAAAACTGTATATTCATATGAAAATAGAGAGAGAGAGAGAACACTGAACCACACACAAAAATTAACATGGACAATTCCACTCCTAGGTATTTACCCAAATGACACAGAAACATTAATTCCAAAGGACACCTGCATCCCTATGTTTATAGCACCACTATTTACAATAGCTAAGCTATGGAAACAAACCAAATGCCCAAAAATAGATGACTGGATCAAGAAGATGTGGTACATATACACAATGGAATATTACTCAGCAATCAAAAAAGATGAACACATGGCAGTTTGCAGCAACATGGATGGAGCTAGAAGGGATCGTGCTCAGTGAAATAAGTCAGAAAGAAAAAGGAAAATACTGGATGGTCTCACTCATAGCAGGAATTTAAAAAACCTAAATAAGGGACCAGGAAAAAGACTAATTAATACAAAGTAAAAATCAAAATCAACAAGCAACTATAAACCAGAGACACACTGCGGTGGGGGAGGAGGGTGGAGAGGAAGAATTAGGGTCAAAATAAGGGGGGTGCAATTGTATGGGGAATATAACCAAAATGAAAATGCATACATTGTATAAAAATGAAAAATGATATAAGAATTATATAAAATAAAATATTTAAAAAATTAACATGGACAAAAAGCTTAAAATTAAGACTTGAAACTATAAAAATGGAGAAAAACATAGGTGAAAAGCTCCTTGACATTGGTCTTGGTAATGATATTTTGAGTTAACACCAAAGCACCAGCAACAATAACAAAAATAAACAAGTGGTAATACAGCAAACTAAAGTCTTTCTGTACAGCACAGGAAACCACCAACAGAGTAAAAAAACAATGCACAGTTATACAACATATACTGATATGGGGTTAATATCCAAATTATACAACTCAACAGCAAACAATATAATTGAAGTGTGGATAAAGGATATTTTTCCAAAGAAGACAAAAATGGTATTTGGAAAGATGTTCAACATCACTAATCATCAGGAAAATGTAAATCAAAACCACGAGTTATCACCTCATCCCTCTTAGAATGGCTATTACCAAAAGACAAGAGATAACAAATGTTGGCAACGATATGGAGAAAAAGGAATATTTGTACACTGTTGGTGGGAATGTTAATTATGGAGTCTATGAAAAATAGTATGGAATTTCCTAAAAAAATTTAAAACAGAACTATCATATGATCTAGCAATTCCACTTGAGTATATATCTGAAGAAAATGAAATCAATATCTCAAAGATATGTGTATCCCAATGTTCATTGCAGTTTTATCAGGAATAAATAGCCAAAACATTAAAACAACCCTCCTCTGGCTTACTGATAAAGAATGGGGGTGAAGTCTTGTTTGTTTTGTTTTTGACAATTATTTTAAACCTTTTTAACAGGTGCTTTTGGTTTATTGACTTTTTGAAAAAAAAGCAAACTATAAACTTTTATTACAGATTAAGAGATTCCTAAAACATGTCATCTACACTAGATTAAAAAAAATTAAAAACCTTTAAAGGTGTATCGTGAGAAACCAGGCTTGTCTTTTAAACATTTGTCATTACCAAAAAAAGCAGGCCTTTAGGTAAAAATAATAAAATCCCCATGCTGCATAAATAATGCAGATAGTTCTGGTTACCTGGTCAACCAGTAAAAAGTAAGCACTTAAGGTCTTCAGCTTCAATCTTTTTGCTCATTTCCTTTTACAGGAATTTTCACATTCATCTCTTCTTTTTGGATGACTAAACAGGATGATGGTAGAGATGGTAAGCTGGCATTTATTCAGCCCCACCCTGCCCAGCCTTGGGGAGTAGATGAATTCTCAGATGATAGATTGGCTTGTCTCTTTGCTGTCTTGTGGTTAAGAGTTTTCCAACATCTCTGTAGATAAATGAAATTGCTAAGGTACCAGTATTGATGTGGCTGCTGACTTTTGGTCTCATTGTCTTGATTTTCCTTATCTTCTTTATTGCTATGTTCTCTAGGTTGTCTTTGACAAGGAGAAGCCTTTGTCATCATGATGTATAAACTATATATATTCCATCTCACTGGTCTACCTTTTTCTCTTGTACCCTGTTTACCAGGTACACCCTCTATCACTTCTCCCTGCACAAGAAGAATGGAATACTGTGGCCCATGCTCATGGGATCTCCGCATGTAATAAGTAGAAACCTGTGGGGTTTTTTTTTTTTTTTTTTTTTTTTTTTTAAATATTAAATTTTATTTTTATATTCCCCCATACAATTGCAAACGCCCCATTCTGACCCCAATCCTTCCCCTCCCGCCCCCCACCCCCCAAAAAGTGTCTCTGGTTCATAGTTTTTTGTTTGATTTTGATTTTCACTTTCTTATATTCATTTTCCTGGTCCCTTATTTAAGTTTTCTAGATTCCTGCTATGAGTGAGACCATCCGGTATTTTTCTTTTTCTTTTTGGCTTATTTCGCTGAGCATGATCCCTTCCAGTGCCATCCATGTTGCTGCAAATTGCATGTGTTTATCTTTTTTGAATGCTGAGTAATATTCCATGGTATATATGTACCACATCTTCTTGATCCAGTCATCTATTTTTGGGCATTTGGGCTGTTTCCAAAGCTTAGCTATTGTAAACAGTGCTGCTATAAACATAGGAGTGCAGGTGCTCTTTGGAATTGATGTTTCTGTGTCCTTTGGGTAAATACCTAGGAGTGGAATTGCTGGATCATATGGAAGCTCTATGTTTAGTAGGTCCAGAAATCTCCACACAGCTCTCCATAGTGGTTGGACCAGTTTGCACTCCCACCAACAGTGCACAAGAGTTCCTTTTTCTCCACATCCTCGCCAACATTTGTTGTTGCTAGTTTTTTTAATATGTGCCATTCTCACTGGTGTGAGATGGTATCTCATGGTAGTTTTGATTTGCATTTCCCTGATGACAAGTGATGTTGAACATTTTTTCATATGCCTGTTGGCCATTTGCATTTCCTCTTCAGAGAAGTTTCTTTTTAGCTCTTCTGCCCATTTTTTGACTGGATTATTTTCTTTGTTGTTGCTGAGTCTCATCAGCTCTTTGCAGATTTTTGTGATCAGTCCTTTATCATTAGTGTTGGGTGCAAAAATGTTCTCCCAGTTGGTGGGGTTTCTCTTTGTTTTTGTTATTGTCTCTTTTGCTGTGCAGAAGCTCTTTAATTTGATGTAGTCCCAGCTGTTTATCTTGTCTTCACTATCACTGCTTTGGGTGATGTGTCTGTAAAGATGTCTTTGATGTGCAAATCCCGTAGAGTTTCGCCTATATTTCCTTCTATGTATTTTATGGTTTCAGGTCTTATGTCTAGTTCTTTAATCCATTTTGAGTTGATTTTTGTGTATGGTGTGAGGTAGTGGTCAAGCTTCATTCTTTTGCATGTAGCGACCCAGTTTTCCCAGCACCATTTATTGAACAAACGTTCTTTGCTCCAATGCATAGTCTTTGCTCCTTTGTCAAAGATTAGTTGACCATAAATCTGTGGGTTTATTTCTGGATTTTCTATTCGATTCCATTGGTCTGTATGTCTGTTCTTGTTCCAATACCATGCAGTTTTGATGATTATGGCTTTGTAGTATAGTTTGAAGTCTGGGAGTGTGATGCCTCCATTTCCTTCTTTTTTTCAGTAGAGCTTTGGCTATTCGGGGTTTTTGGTGATTCCATATGAATTCATCAATAATTTGTTCTATTTCTTTGAAGAAGTGCCATTGAGATTTTGATTGGAATAGCATTGAATCTGTATATTGCTTTGGGAGGATGGCCATTTTAATAATGTTTATTCTTCCAATCCATGAGCAGGGATGTCTTTCCATTTCTTTGTGTCTTCTTCTATTTCTTTTAAACAGTGTTTTATAGTTTTCTTTGTATAGGTCTTTACCTCTTTTGTTAGATTTATTCCCAAATATTTGATTTTTTGTTTCAATAATAAAGGGGTGTTTTTTTGATTTCTTCTTCTTCAGATTTATTGTTTGTGTATAGGAAGGCTACTGACTTTTTGGCGTGTTGATTTTGTATCCTGCCACTTTACTGAATTATTGATGAGTTGAATTAGTTTTTCTGTGGAGATTTTGGGGTTCTCTATGTATATTATCATATCATCTGCAAATAGTGATAGTTTGACTTCTTCTTTTCCTATTTGGATTCCTTGGATGTCTTTCTCTTGTCTTATTGCTCTGGCTAGGACTTCCAGTATTATATTGAAAAGCAGTGGTGAGAGTGGACATCCTTGTCTTTTCCAGATTTAATGGAATTGCTTTCAGCTTTTTCACCATTGAGAATGATACTGGCTGTTGGCTTGTCATAGATGGCCTTTATGATGTTGAGTATGTTCCTTGTATCCCAAGAATTTCAAGGGCTTTTATCATGAATGGGTGTTGCACTTTGTCGAAAGCTTTCTCAGCATCTATTGATATTATCATATGGTTTTATATTTCTTTTTGTTGATGTGTTGGATAACGTTGATTGATTTTCGGATGTTAAACCATCCTTGTGCCCGGAATGAATCCAACTTGTCGTGGTGAATTATCTTATGGATACATTGTTGGATTCTGATAGCTAAAATTTTATTGAGGATTTTGCATCTGTCATTAGGAAGATTGGCCTATATTCCTTTTTGTGTTGTCCTTATTCGGTTTTGGTATTAGTGTAATATTGGCTTCATAGACGTGTTTGGTATTGTCCCTTCCTTCTCAATTTTTTGGAAGAGTTTGTGAAGGATAGGCACTAATTCGTCTCTGAATGTTTGGTAGAATTCATTTGTAAATCCATCAGGTCCTGGGCTTTTGTTTTTGGGGAGGTTTTTAATTACCATTCAATTTCGCTGCTTGTAATTGGTCTGTTTAGGTGTTCTATTTCTTCTTTATCTAGCTTTGGGTGATTGTAGAGTTGTAGGAATTGTCCATCTCCTCTAGATTGTTGAACTTGTTTCCATATAACTGTTCATAGTAGTTACTGATTATTCTTTTGATTTCTGCTGTGTCCGTTGTGATTTCTCCTCTTTCATTTATGATCTGTGTATTTGTGCTTTCTCTCCCTTTTTTCCTTTGTGAGCCTGGCTAGGGTTTGTCTATTTTATTTATTTTTTCAAAGAACCAGCTCTTGGTTTCATTGATCTTTTGGATTGTTTTTTTAGTTTCAATTTCATTTATTTCTGCTTTGGTTTTATTTTTCTTTTCTTCTACTGGTTCTGGGGTTTTTTTTGTTCTTTTTTCTAGATCTTTGAGCTTCGAGATAGTTGTTTCTTTGAGTTCTTCTTGTTTTTTGATGTGAGCTTCTATTGCTATAATTTCCTCTTATTACTGCTTTGCTGCATCCCATACATTTAGGATATTGGTGTCCTCTCCTTGTCATTCAATTCAAAGAATTTTTAATTTCTTCTTTGATCTCCTCGTTAGTCCAGTGGTCTTCCAGTAGTGTGGCTTTTTCTCCATGAGGTAGGATAGTTCCTTGCCTTCTTTTATGATTTATTTCTAGTTTGATGCCTTCGTGGTCAGAAAAGATGGTTGTATGATTTCAATCTTGGTGTATCTGTTGATGTTTTGTCTTGTGCCCAGTATGTGATCGATCTTGGAGAATGATCCGTGTGCGCTTGAGAAAAATGTGTACTCCGTTTTTTTTGGGGTTTAGTGTTCTATAGATGTCTGTTAAGCCCAAATGTTCTAGGTCCTTATTTAGAGCTTTAGTTTCTTTACTTATTTTTTGTCTTGTTGATCTATCCATTGTTGATAGTGGTGTGTTGAAGTCTCCCACTACATATGTGTTTTCTCTGATGTCTGTTTTCAGAGAGGACAACAGTTGTCTGATATATTTTGGTGCTCTTTCGTTTGGTGAGTATATGTTAATGAGTGTTATTTCTTCTTGAAGTATTGTCCCCTTAATCATAATGTAGTGACCATTGGAGTCTCTTTTTATTTTTTTGAGTTTGAAGTCTGTTTTATCTGATATAAGTATAGCTGTTCCTGCTTTCTCTTTTGGCCCATTTGCTTGTAGGATTGTTTTCCATCCTTTGACTTTGAGCCTATTTTTATCTTTTGTAGCTAAATGTGTTTCCTGGAGACAGCAAAAGGTTGGGTTTTGTTTCTTAATCCAGGCTGCAACTCTGTGTCTTTTTATTGAAGAGTTTAGTCCATTTACATTTAGAGTTAATATTGATATGTTAGCATCTGTATTTGCCATTATGTTTGTCTTTCCTTTGATTTTATTTATTTATTCTTTTAATAACTTTTTTTTTTTTTGGTCTTCTTTCGTTGTTATTCGTCCCTCTTAGGTTCTGGCTTTAGTATTCCTTGTAGTATTTTTTGGAGTGGGGGTTTAGTCGCAATGAAATTCCGGAGTTTCTCTTTGTCTGGGAAGGTCCATATTCTTTCTTCATGGAGGAAAGAGAGCTTTGCGGGATAGAGTATTCTTGGTTGGCATCTGTTTTCTTGGAGTCTGTTGACTATGTCCTCCACTCTCTCCTTGCCCGTAGTGTTTCTTCAGAGAAGTCTGATGTCAGCCTGATTGGTTTTCCTTTGAATGTTATCTGTTTCTTCCCTCTTGTCAGCTTCATTATTTTTTCCTTGTCCTGGATTCTTGGGAGCTTTACTATTATGTGTCTTGCTGTGTTTTTCCTTTCGTCGTGGAAGTTTGGTGTTCTTCTTGCTTCTTGTATATCAATTTTCAGCTCCTTCTTCTCATTTGGGAAGTTCTCTTCAATTATATCCATGAATATTTTCTCTGTTCCTACATCTCTCTCCTCTCCTTCTGGAATTCCTATAACTCTTATATTTCCTTTCCTCATGGAGTCAGATAGTTCCCGAAGTCTTTCTTCGTTCTTTTCCTTCGTACTTCTCTTTCCTTTTCTGTTTTGTTCTTTTTATTTCTGTGTCTTCAAGATTACTTATTCGTTCTTCCATTTCATCTATTCTGCTTTCATTGCTTTTCCAGAGTTCTTTAGTTCCTCCATTAATTCTTTGATCTCCTGCATTTCTCTTACTTCCCTCTTAGGGACTCAATTTCCTTCTTCTGATCTATCACTTTTTTAATCATGGCAATTTTAAATTCTCTTTCTGGAAGGCTCAGAAGTTCTTCCAAGTTGCTGTCGTTGCAATCTGGGGAGTGGTTTTCTTTTTGTGGTGTGCTTCTTTCCTGAGGAGTTTTTAGGTTGCGTGTGGTTCTTCTACTCCCTACTGTCTGTTTCTAATTTGTCGTATGCGTTGGGACACTGTGTTGCTCGGACTGACTGACATCTTGGGTGAACTTCTCCGCTCCCCTCTGGCTCTTCCAGGAGCCATCTCTGTCTTCTGGGGGAGCTTTCTGCTGGTTTTAGGCAGTTTTTACTGAAGAAATGTCCCTGTTCTCAAATGGCGAAGCGGGATGCAGTCCCTGAGCCTCCGGTTTCAGGCACACTCTTCTGCGCACCCGGTCTGCCCCGGACGTGGGTGCCTGCTCCCTTTGTGGGCTCAGACTGCTGGTCGGAAGGGGCCTGGCGTGGAATAACTTCCCGGCTGGCCACTGGGTCCTCCAGAAACCTTCTGCCCTTTTCAAGCAGTCTTAAGAAATGTCCTGTTTTATAGGGTGTTAGTGACTTTTTTTTCCTGGTCGCTAGGTGGCGCCAGAGATCTCTCCTATTGTCCTTGGGGGGCTGTTTTTCGCCTCCCCCCACCCCGTGGGACAGAGAACAGAGCGGGAATGGTAGGGTACACCTCAACAGCTTTGGGGTGCTGTGTCTGCCTTGTGCCCCACCGTCGTGGAGAACCCACACCCCGAATTTTCGTGCCCCGGGTCTCAGTTCAAAGCCCTCAGTTCCAGGACGCGGGCTGTAGCCCAGTTCAGTGGCGCGGGAAGGGCGCCTTTTGCACAGCTCCCGTGCCTGGGCGCCTGGTTCCTGCTTACTCAGGGAGGGACCTTCACCTCAGTGAGGACCTCCGTGCGTCTCCCAGCAAGCCTAGGTCGTCTCCCCGCAAGCCTAGGTCGCAGGCGCGGGGACCTGGGCAGCCGCGATCCAGGTCTGCACTTGCTTTTCAAGCTCCCCGTGCGCGCCGCGTTTCCGCGCCAGCTTACCGGCAGCCCGGGCTGTGTGCGCGTCTCCCGGGGTCTTTGTTCTTCTCTAATGGCGCCAGGAGCTGTTCGCTCACCGCCGTGGCGGATCCTGCAGGGTTCGCCTCAGCTCCCGTTCACGGGGTGTGGTGGCTGCAATAGTTCCTTTCCACTCACAGTCCCGCTTGCTGCGTCGTTTGTTCTTGTGGGCCGTTTTGGTTTGTTGTTTCCTCCTCTCTGCCGGTCGGAGAGTGCCGCCTCTGTTGTGGGGTATTTTTGAGGAGCATTCTCCAATCCCTCATTTCCCCCCATCACTTTTCTAGTAATTCTGCTGGTAATTGTTTGGAGGCCCCATGGGACATGGATATTTGTCTGTAATGGTTATGGTCTACGGTTTATGTATTGCCTTGCACTGGATCTCCATCAAAGTCTATAACACTTGCTATACCCACATCATTTTCTTTTTCAGCAGCATCAAATTCCATGGTTTCTCCATCTGCTTCTTGACTTGTGGTTGTCCTTTATGGCAATCTGGTGTAAAAATACGTATTTGGTGTCATTCCTATTGCTGAAACCATATCCATTCCCTGCTTTGAATCATTTTACAACTTCCAAACTTGCCTTGTGATAACCTCATCCCCATCAGATGGCAGCAGTACAAATGTGAGGATCCCCTGGTGTCTGCTCCCTGTTATCCTGCTAGTGGTGCCAGGCTAGGTGACCCCTGCATGAGGGCGTGGGCAGTGGCTGCTGCTTATTCTTAGCCCAGATGCTCATGGTTTTGAGGGTGATGACTGCAGCAGGCTGGAGTAGGTGTGGCTCCTCCCGGGTGTGATGGTAATTAGACTGGCAGCAACAGGATAGTTCAGGGGTCTCTGGGGTCTGTTCTACAGTGATTTTTTTTTAATATATTTTGCAATGATAACTAGTTTGAACACAAAGCTTGTTAAACTAAACACTTGGAATACTTGTCCCCAGCAACTTAGAATTCTTGATTATTCTAAACTCATCAAGTACATGATATGTCAGTACCCGCTGCATATAAATCTACCATAATACTTTAGAAATATGAAGTGAGAACAATGACTATCCTCATCCTCACTCTATTTCTCATGAGGGTGTGGTATCCATTGTTTATTGCTTAGAGAAATTTGCCAAGAACAATGGCCAGTATTTAATCCAGCTGCATCTTGAATTGATTAAAACTATTTCTTCATGTAAAGATTATTTTTACCTTGAGTGAGTTTGATTAAGGGATTCTTTGATCATCAGAGAAACAGTGATATGGAAAATGAGAAAGAATTGGTAGTATTGATTGTCTTCTCAATTACAACATGAACATGTAACTGTTCAGGTTTGATATAACCAAAAATCCAATTTCTGATTGAAGATACAGTTAGTATTTTTTACTTATGATATTTTAAATATTCAAGAAAAAGCTGGCTAAATAAATAAATTGATGATAAAAATTGGGAGATTCATTTGGTAAAGACCAGGCACTCGGTGCTTTATTTTTATTTGTGATTAGAACATAAGTAAGAAATGTTCCATTTAGGTACAATCAGTAATACTCTGGGATAAATTTAGGAAAATTATCCATGGGTATAAAAAGAAATCATAATTCTGAAGAGTTGGAGTAAGAAGGAGGGTAAGTTGGTATTTTTGAAGTAATTCATTCATTCCAGAGAAGGGGCAAGTTTTAGAGTTAAAAAAATTTCCAAATAAAAATATCCCAGCTGGACTATTTACAATAGCTAAGCTATGGAAACAACCTAAATGCCCAAAAATAGATGACTGGATCAAGAAGATGTGGTACATAAACACAATGGAATATTACTCAGCATTCAAAAAAGATAAACACATGCAGTTTGCAGCAACATGGATGGAGTGGAAGGGATCATGCTCAGTGAAACTGGCCAGTAAGAAAAAGAAAAATACTGGATGGTCTCACTCATAGCAGGAATTTAGAAAACCTAAATAAGGGACCAGGAAAAAGACTAATTATAATAAAGTAAAAATCAAAATCAATAAGCAACTATAAACCAGAGACACACTGTGGGGCGGGGGAGGGAGGGAGTAGGATCAAAACAAGTGGGGGTGGGAATTGTATGGGGACTATAACCAAGATGAAAATGCATACACTGTGCAAAAATGAAAACTGATGTAAAAAATATATAAAAAATAAAAATAATATCTTAAAAATATACTATTATCACCTATTTTATGACAGATGTGCTGAAAGACTATTTTGCTTAAGGTCACACAACTGGTTTTGAATGCAGGCAGTTTGACTCCACATCCTTCCTCTTAACCATTACACCACATTCCCTTTTTTGAATTCCAGAATAGAAATTCATTTTATGACTTAGGTGACTAATAGGATGGTGACACTACTTAAGGAGACCAGGAAGATTTATTCTGGACATCTATGGAGCTAATGAGTTCAGTTTTAGATACACTGAGTTTGAGGTCCTCTGCCAATCACTTTGCTGAGGTTTGAATCACAATGGATAATTGCTGACTCTAGCTAATTCTTTCTTGAGTTCTAGAAAGTGAGATACTTATTAATGTCAATACTCATTAAAACTGTGGTTTCTGTACAGGTTGAAAGTAGTGACACACCATGGAAATTGGTGGGAATGTGTAATCAAACTCCTGCAGCCCATTAACCCCCCAAATCAGACCCTAATATGAGGCAAATCACTGAGAGCCATACTATTGTGTATTTTTAGTGTGTATTCAGGAATATGATGATCCCTTCTCTCACCTCAAATTCTATTGCAAAGATAAAGGAATTTCATATTTTATTGAACACATTCTAAGTAGCAATTATAGCCAAAGACCACTGAGTTAGGGTCATTGTGACAAAATGTCGAATGGATAGACAACTCAAAATTTCTTTTTAATTCACTTAAGACAAGGCAATGCCAAACAATATCTGCTTGAGAGAACTCAAGTCAGCCAAGATTCTGCCCAGGCCCTCAGATTCAACTTCCATTGCTGTCAGATGGAATTACTCAAAAATATTTAAAAGGGGCAAGTTAGGTCTACGATACATCATTGTGCCAGAGCTTTTTGGTTGCTGCTTATTGTTAGTTTTTTTTCTCCACTTGCCAAGATTTAAAAATGGGTACAAGATAAAATAAATTTTTGAAGTAGATTTCAAATCTCTGGTGGTTGTTGGATTCGTTCCTTAATAATCTTGCCTCAGGATAGGAGGGAAATAAAAAAATTCTCAGAAATAGGTAAGTCTTGATACATTTTCCTGTCATGCAACTTGTAGATGAGACCAGGGAAGACAAGTTGTTTTATATTTAAATAAACAACCTTTCATGGTGCAGAGGTCCTCTGACAATGTCTGTAAATTTCTCTGTGACTCCTAACTCTTTAAGATGCATATAGTTTTCTCTAATAAAATTTCATGATATAAGGGCTCGTTCAAAAGTTTGCCCATTGTCCTAGAGCGCAGTGAGTTCTCCCTTAATTTCTCCCAGAAGTTCACAAGTCAGGAAGTCAGAAAACCGCTGTAGACAAACACTCCACAGTTTTGGCTAAGTTTGTAGATTATGTTAGGGGTATCTCTCTCCAAGTACAAGCTGTACCCATAACAGAATGATAAGCATGCCAAGCTACTCAAAATAGTCCTCCCAATAACAACACATGTGTTTGTATTAAAATACTATATTATTATCCTTGGAAAGAGTGAAGTGACTTTTCCTTTAGATCCTACGTATAAAAGTAATGAGTAGAATAAAATTTGTAGAATTGAAAAAATAGCCCATAAATCCAATTTCACCGTTTCTTCTGAACTTATAACCAGCATATCGGACAGTACACATGCATATTCACCAGGATCTCATAGATTGTTCACTCTCAACATGCCTGACATCTTCAAGTCAAGTTCTCCTTCTTAGAATTTCTACTTAAGTTGGTGATAATCGGGTACCCAAACCAGAAATCCAAGGGGACTTTTCAAATCCTCCCTATCCTTAGTTTTAAACTTGAGTTGATGTGTCATCCTCTACATATCTTTCAGGTACATTCTCTCTGTCCCACCACCACTGCCACAATAGCCTTATTTGAGACCCACATCATCTCCCATCTGTACAATTGCAACTACCTCCAAACTAGTCTCAACTATTTCTAGTCTCTTGACCCATCCTATCTATCCTCCCTCCACAAACCAATGGACATAAAATTTCTAAATTACAATCTTATTTCCTTCTTAACTATCTCTCCCATCCCTTGCCTCAGTGGCTTCTAAATTCTTACATAAGAAAGTCTGAGTTTTTGGTATGGTGCCTAATGTCCTTCATTGTCTGAGTTGTCAATACCATGTTATCATCTTTATTTCACAGTAAAAGGTTTTTTTCTTTTTACATCAATAAAACAATTTATTTAGAGGGGAAAAAAGTGGAGAGAGAAATAAACACACCAGCCCATGCAAGCCCAAAATGAGGGGATCCTTGGTTGCTGTTGGTTCTCCTTTTCTTGGTTTGGTTTCACTGAAATTTAATCATTTTTTCTACCTTTGGTTTTGGGAGATAATAATTTCTCTACCCTTCCCAGCATCCCCTTTTTTTTCCTGAAAAGCTACATAATCAAACATTGAAAGTAATTTCTTAACTGGGGAATTTTTTTAAGAAAAGAAATGAAAGAAGATCTCAGAGTAATCTCAACCTACATGATACTGAATTAGAGCTATGTATTTTAATTCAAACCTGCTTTACTCTTTCACCAGGATTATGACATACAACCCCTGAATAATACAATGTGTAAGAAAGTGTAAAAACACTGCATCAAAACAAAATTTTTATAGGTGCTTTAAAGGAGAGACTAAATTGCTTTTATTTTTTGGATCTTATCACAAGTTTATATAGGAGCATTATGTATTCAGTTGTACAGTCATCCTAGGATCTTTGATTTTTAAGACTGGAGAGGGTCTTGATCAACATTCTATTCTTTTTTTTTTTTTTGCCTCTATTTATTTATTTATTTATTTATTTGTTTGTTTGTTTACTTATTTATTTTAATCTATCACAGTAAAAGGTCTTTGAACATTCCAGTGCACTTTATGCTTCATACATGTCCAGAATGGGTCAGTTCCTTCCATGGTCACTATGGAGGTAACATCTAAAACCTCTATTAAAACTCCCTCACAGCTACATTTTTAGTTCAGAGAATTGTCTTATTCAGGTTTCTTGATTGGCAACGTGTTGTATCCATATATTCCCTCTGATCCAGTTTTTACTCAGCTTCTCCTTAATATTTTCTTCTGCTTTTCTCCCCTGTTTCCAAACAGGAGAGACCTCAGGCAAGTGATATCTTGTCCCAAGTCCTTCATACTAAATACCAACAAAGGTCCATCTGAAGGGATATATGAGTCTCTGCTTTTGTATAACAGTGCCCTTCACCTCCTCTACAGATTACAAATGCCCTTCATTGATCATAAAACCCATTCAGTGTCCCCAGATTTGGGAAAAATACCCTGTTCTATCCAGATTAAGATAGTGGTTCCCTTCTGTTTGCAGTCTACACCTTGTACACCTTTCTATTTTATTTATCTCTTCTAGGGTATCATCTTGGACAATATCTTTAAGTTGGCTGTGTCTGACCTATGAAAATGGGATAAATGAACTCTTTGTTCATTGCCATCACATAGTCAATATGCAATAAGTATTACTAGAATTGGTAGAAAGGATACATCAAACTAGGAATAGAAAACCATCTACAAGGTGGCGATACATTTTTGTCATGATTATTTTAAGGGTCAAGTTTAGGATTTTGTAATTTTAAGTTCCTATTACCTACATAAAAAAATTTTATGGGGGGCCTCTCCGGTGGTGCAGCAGTTGAGCGCTGGGTTGCGAAGCTGCCTGCAGCCTCTGCAGCGCCGGTTCGATCCCCGGCTGCTCCCCTGCCACTGGAGGAGGGTCCCACATGGCACACAGACCTCTCCTGCCGCCCGCTGCTCCCCTCAGCAGTGTACTTCGGTCCTTCTGCCTGCTCTGTTCCCTGCTCTGGCTCTGGTGAATTCTCTCACCCTCCCGCGCTTCTGACTATACCCAGTGCTTGTATAAATAAATAAATAAATCTTTAAAAAAAAATTATGATCCTGGACATAGTAGAATTGATATTGTTGGGTCCTAACTCTCACAAAATTCCTTTAGAAAACTGTAGCAAAATTAGCCAAAGAATATTAATGTTCATGAACCCAAATTATCTTTGTATATCATCTGCACTCAGTGAAGTATTTATTCACACACTGGGCTGTTTGAAATGAAGTTTTCTGATGAACTTATGAGTTGCCTCCATTTGTTGAAATGGTTTCTAATCTGTGTTAAAGTTATGATGTTAGACTCATGATTTATAGATGTGTGCCTTTGCACAAACACCCCTCCCCAATATCAGAGTTTATTATGCAAATAATTCTTAGGGAGTCAAATGAGGATTTTCCCAAGGGTAATTCTGTTCTCCATATGGAACAGATCTGAAAGTCTGCTTTCTACCCTCATTAAATAATTTGGTAAGTCACTCAATGATTACCAACAATGGTCTTCTCATCTTTCCCCTCTATCTTTGTTCTTCTAGCCCTTTATACTTTATTTAGTATTCTTGAAATCACTCTCCAATTAAAAAAAAAATTCTTTTGGTTTCTACAATACTCAGCTATCCCGATCTTTTTCAAATCTTGACTTTTACTTCTTCAGCTTACAAATGTGGGTATTTTATACACTTCAATTTTGAGAATTCTGCTCTCTCTACTAATGATACCTCATGTTTTACTTGTACAGATATTTGTAATGAATAAAGTTAGAGAAGCATTGTAAGTACCTTTCTTTCCTTCTCATCTTTATGTCACAAGACAGGGACAGAGGCTGCTCTTTTTCATGGATTTTACTTTCCTTTTCAAATTTCTGATAACAATGCAGTTGTGTAAGCTTTCCCAGAAGAATATTCAACCTGAGAAATAGTTGTAAAAATAATTTTAAAGAAAAAATATACGTGACTTTTTCTCATTTAAGGGGAAAATGAGAAATCAGAAAAAATAATACAAATTTTGTATTCTTAGGTTCACAACAATATGTTTACACATATTTTTTACAATATGTTTACACTTTTTTTTTACACATATGTTTACACAAATATGTTTACACACATTTTTCATTATCAGTTAGGAATTCTGAATTTCCAAAATCCCATTTCTTAAGTAGTAACACTTACGACCCTGTTAGGTCCTAATTGGATGCAAGAATTAGGACCCAATCATATCAATTCTACCATTTCCAGGATCATAAATTTTTTATGTAGATTAAAATATTTTAGCTTCCAAAATCCTTAATCAATGCTAATTTATAGATCAAATTTTTAAATACAAGAATATTGAAGACTCGGGCTTACAAAAAATGTTAAAATAATTCATTTCCCTCAAATCTGTCTTACTAAGCAATCACTCAATAAGTCAGGAGGAGAAAAATAAATACTGAATGGTATCACTAAAATGTAGAATATAGAGAAACCAAACTAAACACCAGAGAAAGACAACCTTAAAAAGCTAACTCTTGAAAACTGACTCTATAACTGAAGCATCCGAATGGGGGAAGAAAGCACAAGAGACTACATGGTGAACCTTAGGTGATTTGGTGGTGGGTACCCTACAGTGGTCATACTTGATAGAATCCTAATGTTACTACAATTAAAAGCACAAAAGCAACCAGTCACTGAAAGGAGAGAAACTCCTTTGTTGCCCCTACTGGCAGAAGTGAGTGGTCAGTTCTCTCTCTGTTCTTTAGGTCCACAAATACCATATGTGTAAATAAAACTCACAGTTGGCTGAACCATCTCATCTCATTGTTTTAACCTCACCCATAGATGATTCACATTGTGTCTATTCAACTGCAAACTATTTTGTGAACTCAACATAGAAAAATCAGTCCAGCCAGCATTTGGACTACAAGAAGATAGGAAGTCTATAGAGAGCAGATTGGAAGAAGCAAGTTCTTTCCAGGATCCCAAAGACTTGTGTTTAGCTAGTTCCAAGGAACAAAGCATAGAATTAAGCAAATCAATGGTTTTATTATTGCAATGTATAAGGTCTTAAAATGCTAAGTAAAAATAACAAGTATTTGTAAATGGTGATTATAGGCCTGATACAGAAAAAAAAATTTCCTTTCTCTAAAAAAAATTTTCCCTTCATAGTGATAATAAAACAAAGGGGTCAAAAACATGACAAAGAGTGAAGAACAGAAGGAGACAATGTCATTTAAGGACCACGGACCATTTAAATGTTTGTGTGGTCTTTCTGCCTTAATAATATTCAGATGCTCAACTGTTTTTCCCCCAGATTAAAAAATACAGTAATTAAAGATGTGAGGCCATCAAGAAATCTTTCTGATGGTCAGATTTTAAGACAGCTAGATTTGTTTTAATCTCCCCTCCTCTATTTTATTTTGTTTCAGGATATTTTTTGAAATTTTGCATGAAACAAATATTTTACAGTTCAGAAAAAAATTCACACACTTTTCTTGTACAAATTTCTAGAAATCCTTGGCTAAGCAAATTACTCAACCAAATGCAGTACTTACAGAGTATGCCAGAATGTTGGTTACCATGAGAAAAAGTCATCTACATTAAAACTGTGGTTTTGAATCCTTCCTGAAATGGAGTTTAAGGGTGTTTATTTGTTTTTGCAATCTTGAGTCCATATTTTATTTTTAGTCTAGGAAAGCATTCAAGGTGGGGAATTTTCATGCCTTTATCCAAATAACACCCGTGGTCACTTTACTAAGAAGCGTTGCAAGTTCATCACTCGTACCCTCTTCATCTATTAACACAAGGTTCTTTAAAGATTCCCTACATAATTAAACCTCTGCTTATTATTATAATCAGGAGTATCACTGAATTATAGATGCATGAAAA
The DNA here is from genome assembly GCF_014898055.3 of Talpa occidentalis. Classification (NCBI taxonomy): domain Eukaryota; kingdom Metazoa; phylum Chordata; class Mammalia; order Eulipotyphla; family Talpidae; genus Talpa; species Talpa occidentalis. Next base: position 17,714,325 of record NW_023601104.1, on the reverse strand, counting down.
GTCATTTCTCATTACCTGTTTGGACAGAGAGTCACAAAGAGTTTTGAGTCACTGGATTATTTATTTTTCATCCTTCATGCTACTCGTTCATTTTGATTATTTTGTGGATTACCACACTATGTCTTCATCAGGCATTTGAAACTCATTAAATTTTCAGTATTTTGTTGTTGTTTTTTTTTTAAATAAAAATGCCTGAAAGAGGCAACATGTAGAAATGTGCTCTATCTAAATAAATATCAGTTGATGGGACTTAGTAAACCAATCAATATGTTAAAATCTTTTAAGTGTTCCATTTTTTCTACCTTTTTTTTAACTTGAGGTATAACTTACATAATATAAGATACTAGTTTTAGGTGTACAACATAATGATATGATATTTGTATACATTGCATAAATGTAGTTAACATCCATTTTCTACATAGTTATAGAAATTGTTTTCTTGTGGTGAGAACTTTTAAAATCTATTCTCTTAGTAATGCTCAGATATTCATATACAGTATTAACTATTGTCACCATGCTGTGCATTACATCCTCATGGTTTACTGACTTTGTAAGTAGATGTATGTACCTTTTAACACCATCCATTTTGCCTAAGCCTCACTTCCCACCTCTGACAACCATGAATTTGATCTCTGCGCTTATCAGTTTTTTAAAGAAATTCCACATACAAGTGAGATAAAATGATACTTGTCTTTATTTTTCTGATTTATTTCACTTAGCAAAATGCCCTCAAGCAAAATATCCATATTGTTGAAAATGGCAAGATTCCAGTCTTTTTTTATGGCTCCCTGTCTTGGCTAATAAGTGATGCATAATAACCATGGATGTGTGTATATCATTTTCTTTGGATACATACCCAGAAGTGGAACTGCTGGATCATGTGGAATTTTTATCTTTAATTTTTGAGGAACCTCTATACTATTTACCATAATGACTGCACCAATTTATATCCCCACATTCCTTTTCTCCATATCGTCACCAATATTTGTTATTTCTTGCTTTTTTATATAATATTCATTCTACAGATGTGAGATGATAATGTGATTCTGATTTGAGTTTCACTAATGATTAATGATGATGAGCATCACATACAGGCTCCTGCGTACCACAAAGTCACATCATTCATCAAAAAGTCTTAATTGATCACAATATTTTTGAACTGGAAGAAAGTTTTTAAACTTTCCTTCATTTTACAAATGAGGAAACAGACTAAGAAAGGTGAAGAAACTCTCACCAAAGTTACATTGATACAGAACCTATAGTTGATCATTCTTACAAAGAATAAAGAAAAAAAGTATCTTTGTTTAACTTTGGGAGAAGCTTGTGATACTCTACACTGTCAGGTTAGACATGGGTAGAGGTGAGAAAGAGGATAAGCACATTAAGGTAATTCTTCCTAACCCCTTTAAGACAGGACATTGTCATATTAATAATACTTCTGAAATGAATATATTTACTACACCAGCTATGCTTTAATACACTGACCTCCATTGAATATAACTAAAGTGAGAAAGAGATTGACTTTTGCTCACTCCCTCAATCTCTTTGAAATCAGTAAGAAGTTAAAATTACAAATAAATACTGTACTCTTTGGAGGAGTGACATTTCAAAATTCAAAGGATATCAAAGCTGTTCTCCTTTAAGAACAAAGGAGTCTAAGAACTTTTTTACCCCAGCCAACCTGATTAAAGCAAACTCTTGGTATCCTAGAATTTCTCCCCAAATCAGGAACCTTTTTAGTAAAACCAGAGAGCAGTCATTTATGAGCATCCCCTCATCTTTAAAAAGGCAAACCTTGCCATCCACAGCAATTAAAAAGAACTCTGTCCATGTGGGGAACATAAAATAAGAATATGGCTCAGAGGAAGCCAGTGAAAGTAATTTGGTAAAAGGCAAAAGATTTATACAATCTGAAGAGAAACCAAAGTATTAGTGAAAGTAATTTGGGACAGGACAGTGCCTTTGGAATCCTTCAAGTTACACCATGGACTAGGTTTGAATATGAAAGCAGAGGTTTTATCATAAGGTGACAAACAAGCAATAACCTCAACTTTAAATATCAAAGACTTCTCTAAGTTGTCTAGTACAACAGCCAGTTGATCCAGAGGGCTGTGCTATGGTTTGTGCCTAATTAATTTAAATAGAACCTACATTAGCAATATTAATTTTGGCTTGCACTGTTAAGAATTTTTTTCTAAAGTTTTCCTGCATCCATGGAATTTCCCCAGCTTCTTAAACTGTCAAATCATTTGTAATCTGTTGAAAGCTATTTGTGACCTTTTTTGAAGCTTAAAAAGAAATAACTCCATCTGTTGGCTACATTACCAGAGGATTCTGGACAGGAAGAAAACTCAAAAGTAAAAAAGAAGAAAGACAGTTTTTCTCCTGACCTTTGTAATTGTAATGTTATGTTAATTGAATCTGAATTTCTTGTTAACAGCTATTTCATCGAACATTTCTGGGAACTGTATTAAGTCAAATGTTTATAGGAAAGCAGGTGTTTTCACTCTCATTTTTGTGTCTTCCCATTTTCTCCACAATATCCATTTTCCCTTTTTTTTTCTCTTTTTTCTTCATTCCTAAATGAGCTCCTGACCCTTTACCTTATAAATTTCCTTTAGTGAGAAGTTCCTTGTTTCACAAATATTTGTTGAAGAAATAATTGATGAAAATCATCACTTTCTCTGAAATGAACACTATTTGTATGTAGGCTTAAGTAACCATTTGTGTCATAGATTACTAATACTTTTTTTGAGAGATACCCATATAAATATGACCTTCTGTTGCACTGTATTTTATTTTATAATTCAAAGTAGAAGCCTATACATTTTAAAACTAGGGGAAAAATGCCTTTTCTGTGTACCCTATTTTAACCATTTCTTAGGATCTTCATTTCTGTGTAGAGGCTGGATTCACCACCTCTCCCTCTGCTAACTTCAGTTCTATGGTCAGAATCGAAGGGTTTGTTCTTGTTTTGTCTGTTCATTTGCTTTGTTTCTTTACATTCCACATGAGTGAAATTACCTGGTATTTAATTTCTCCTTCTGACTTATTTCACTTAGCATAATAACCCTCAAGTTCCACCCCTGTTGTCACAAATGGCAAGGTTTTACCTTTATATATACTTAAATTGTTTATTATTCCATTGTGTATAAATATCACATCTTTATCTAATCATCCCTCAGTAGGTTTGTTTTCTTATCTTGGCTAATAAATAGTGCTGCAGTGAACATAGAGGTGCATATATCTTTTCCAATTCAGATAGCTGTAAGGTGTTATTTGTTGAAGAGCAAATAGTGATGATATCAATTTTAAGGGATCACTTAAATGAGTGATGAGTTGGTAGCCAAAATAAATCCTATTAATTACAAAAAAGGCAGTGTTATAGAGTGAAATATTTCCAGAGGTGAAATATATCTTTGAAACACATTTACTCTGATCAACTGGAATACTATAGGATAATCCAAGTTCAAATTTTCTATAGTTTTCCATTAAATACTAAGACCCTCTCGAGTGTGTCAATCTCAAGAAGTTCAAGCAGAAATGTTTTTATTTCTTCAGAAATTCGAACTTGAGAATTCACCAGGTTTTAAGGTCAGTGGGCACAGCATTGAACAGACAGTAAAGTCACAAGGAAGTTAATTTTATCCCAATTATTAATATTTCAGTGATTCTCCAGATCCATAATACTTCCCCCTCTCTTTTCCATTTTTATTTTCACTGTCTCAACTGAGGGAGAATTGTAATTACACACACTTTGAGGGATTGTTTATGCACTATTTCTGGAATCTTCTTGTGGACTAAATTTTCTAAGGATGCTTTGTCATCTTGAAAAATAAATAAGATGTGATTACACCCTGGCATTTTTACAAAGCCAAGGGCTTTGCTCCATTTTGTTTGATTTTTGTCTGAACTTCTAATGTCAGAAAATTCTATCACAGATATAAAACATGCTGTCACTTACTGTGTACTACTTTGTACCTCAGTTCTAACATTTTTAATAACAGAACACATTTTCTGCCCTTGTGGATGGTGAACAAGCATTCTGAGTTGATGTAGATAAGTATAGAGCAAGCTTCTTGCAGGAAATATCTTTCTAATCAGCCATCTTGTCCTGGGCTGAGATCAAGGGACATGAAAGATACTAGGAAAAAATTTAGGAATAACAGGCTGATCAAATGTTCTCGCTTGTAAAAGAAAGCACTCAACATACTAAAGTTTAGTTCAAGTCTAGGGAATCAATATCAACCCACCTAAGGATTTTTCTAATGTTATCAAAAGTCAGATCACTAGAATTACATATGCAGTATTTTAAAGACTGACTTTTCATTTTCCCTCACCCAAAGTTGAGCATAACAAGACAGAATTTGGGGTTTTGTTTCTTTTTCCTTTCCCTGAATTCCTTTCCTGTGCATGATATATGCTAAATTACCTTACACCCCCTGTCCCTGGCTACCTTTTTAGGGCTTCTGCATTCTCTAAATGGGATTTTATTTTATTTTTTAAAATTATTTATTTATTTATTTATTTAAATAATAAATTTTATTTTTATATTCCCCATACAATTGCAACCCCCCCATCTCTAAATGGGATTTTAAAGAAGGTCTTTTAAAAAGTACGTCAAGAGGAAAAATGAAGTATTAGCAGAACAGAATCTAAGATTTATCCTCCTCTTGATTCAGGCTACTTTTGGCAATGTTTTAAATATTGTTTTGAAGATATTTGATTCCGATGATTGAATCTATGGGGAAGTGAAAGAATATAAGACAGCCTAATAAATCTTTGTCTATATCCACTTTCAGTTGCTCAGCTCTATCCAGGGGAAAAATATGATGGTAATAAATAACAGAGAACCAGGCCAAAGTTTGAGGAAGGATAAAAAATTCTTGAGGTTGAAGATACTGAGGAATTTACATAAGATAGTGAAAAGAGATATATTCTTCATACAACAGAGGATTCCAGATATCTAAAAAGAGGGGAGATGACCACCTAGATAGCCCTTAGATATGGCAGTGGAGATCCATTTTGCTTGAAGAGTTGCTAGGTGGCAAGAAGCAAAGCAGTAAGTCAATCATCCTTGCACACATAAAATGCACTCTAGATCAATGGTAATTGATGATTTAAGAATGAAGTCAGATGTTTCCTGTCTGAACCCTAGGAAACTTTTTCATTTGTTTGTTTTTTCAATGGAATACATAAGAATCGAAAGAAAAGTACAATAAACATTCTAGAAATATTAGTGAATTCATTGAAAATTCACATGAAGAGGCTTTTGTTTCAATTTGGCAGACCCACCTCTTGGCACACAATCTGCCTATTTGGGTAAAGCAAGTTTATTTGGTGAAAACCTTAGTCAAACTAATTACTTTAACAATCATGACTAGTCAATTCACTTTCAACTGTCAATTTATAATCCTCATATTCACAAAAAGCACAGGGAGTAATCATCCTTGTAAATGAGAAAAAGGAAGATAAGGGAAAAAGTGGGAGAGAGAAATTTTTTGTAGGTTTAGCACTGGAAAATTGACAGGAATGTCAATATATATATATATATATACCCTTGGTTCATTATGTAATTTTTTTGTCATTCTGACTTGCTTTACTATAGTATTTCTTCAAATTCTTTCCATTTTGCCATAAATTGCAACATTTCATTTTTTTTTTCTTATGATAGAGTAGTTTCTGTAGTGTGGATATACCACATCTTGATTCCATCTTTTATCAATGGGTATTTTAGGTTGCTTCCATGTTCTAGCCATTGCAAATAATGCTACAATAAAAATTGCATACCATATAGTTTTTTTAGTAAATGCTGAAGAGTGGGAATGCTGAGTCTACAGTATTTCCATTTTCAGTTTTTTAAAGTAAATCCAGATTGCTTTCCAAAATGGCAATACTGGCTTACATTCCAACCAACAGTGTAATAGGATTCCTCTTTCTCTACTTCTTTTCCAGCACTGTATTGTTGTTTTATTTTTTTTAATATGTGCCATTCCCAGAGGTAGGAGATGACATCTTATTGTGTTTTTATTTCATTTCCCTGATAAGTGATGATGAATATTTTTTCACGTGCCTATTGGCTTCTTTGAAGAAGTAACTATTTAGCTCTTCTGCCCAATTTTTTATTGGGTTATTTGTTTTCTTTTTGTTGAATTGTATAAGCTCTTTGTAGATCTTTGATATCAGTCTCTTGTTAGATGTATGGTGTACAAATATTTTCTCCCATTCAGTAAGGTGTATTACTGGTTTAGTTACTGTTTCTTTTGTGGTACAGAAACTGTTTAGTTTGATTTAGTTCCAATTATTCATATTCTCTTTTGTTTTCCTTGCTACTGGAGATGAAATTGCAAAGACATCACTGGTGACATACTTCCCTCATCCCCTTCCTTCTCTGTTTTCATTTATAAAGCCCTCACTACAAAGAGATAGGTTAGTGCCATTTTGAGTTATAATTTTCACAATCTGCAAGCAGAATTTTACCCATCTTGCTTCAAAGAAGAGGATCCAACATGAAGTTACCTTGACCCACTGAAGTTGGTACTTTATCTTACTAGAATTGACCCTGTATAGTTTGGCAGATGTATAAATGTCAAGTTGTCTGAGAGTGACCTCATTGGAGAATAACAAAACTGAATCTTGTCCACCCCAGAAGAAAAAGTGAGGATAATTTTAATGCTTGTTTTGGTTTTCCCATGTTAAGTAACTCAAAGTCTCTACTAAATTATGATAGTGAGTATGATTGGGGATATGTGTGCATTTAAAGAGCAAATGTGTATTTAGCTAAGTTCCCTAGAAGCATAATCTGAGATGGGGAATCTTAATCAAATGATTGATTGAATGAGTACCCTCAAGGGACATGGAATGAGAGAAACTAAGGAAGAAAGTAAAGCATTGAATAGGTTCCTGGATGAGATGGTCTTTGTTTGGTTGAGAAAAAACTCTCTGGAAAGAAGAAGTAGCAGTATATTGAGTTATAAAGCATCTGGAGGATAGCTGTCTTGGCTGGTGAAGGGCATTTGTGCAGGGCACCAGCAGCATCTACTCCATATACTGTTTCTAAGACTGTTACCCTTTGGGAAAAAAAAGAATATTTGCTTTGGAACCTGGTAGAAATTATTAAGTTACAATTCAAACATTTAATGAATTATGCTGAAACAGAGTAATTTTCTATTAAAAGATTTGCTTTCAAATTAAGTAGTTGGCATTTTGTCTCCTCAAACAGGTAATATGGTCTATAGATTTGACTCAATTAATAAATACTTGTCAACATTTTGTATATAAAAGCAGGGTGTCTGACGTTTTACAGAGGAGGGCATAGAGGTCTTAGAAAGCAAGTGCGCCCCCCCCCCGGAAAAAAGGTAAATATAGCAGCCAAATCAATAAAAATGATTTTAAATAAAAATAGAGGAAATCAAGATAATAAAAGATTATTCTTTGAAGAGATCAATGAATTAAATTCTACTTGATCAAGAAACTTTTCTTGATCAAGAAAAAAAATCTGAAAACTGCAGACCTTAAGAAAATCCTATGAATAATCCACTGCCCATAAACTCTACAAGTCAGATGAATTGAATGAATTCTTGAAAGAGAGAAACTGCCAAAACTCATTCAAGAAAAAAGTTAACCTAAATTTTACTATATCTAGTAAGGAAAACTTTCCGTAAATAGTTAAGTTCCTGGTCCAGATGGCTTCACTGATCTGTTCTACTAAACACTTAAGAATGAAAGCAAATCTATACAACTCTTCCAAAAAAAGACAAAGGAGGGGACATTTACCAATTTATTTAAGAAGACCATTAATACCCTGATACCACAACTAGAGAAAGGAAAACTTTGGACCAAAAGATGCAAAAATCTCCAGTAAATTATCAGCAAATAAAATTTAGGAATAACTATAAAGAATAATATATCACAATCAAGCAGCATCTACTTATCCAGGAATACAGAGCAAGTCCAACATTGGAAAATACAATTAGAAAAAATTATTCCACCATTTCAACATAATAAAGAGAAACCTCTTAGATGCACAGAGAATTACTATACAAAGTTCAAGTTTCATTCATTATATATATAAAAAACCTCAAAACATGTGAAACAACTTCCTTAACCTCATAATGAGTAAGATATGCACATGAACATGAATGTGCACACATGACTTAAAGCTAAAATCTTACTTAAGGGTGGTTTGAATTATTTCCTCCTAAGATTGGGAATAAAGAAAAGATATCTGCATTCATACTTCTGTCTCATATTATACTAGAAATCCCAGTTTGTTCAGCTGCACAAGGAAAAAAACATAAATGGTGTACTTACTGAAAAGGAAGAAACAAAACTGTCTCTATTCAAAGGTGACATAAATTGTCTATGTAGAAAATCACAGAGAAACTAAAACAAGAAAAGCTCAAATAACTATTGACTTCAGTAAATTCATAGGCTATAAGATCAATATACAAAATAATCACATTTCTATATACTATAAATGTTTACAAGTAAGAGTTTTCAACAGCCGTCACAAGGATAGTGGATATGTTTAGCATATAGAGGATGTTCAATAGAGGATGCTCAATAGAGGGTGTTCAATAAACATTTTTTGGATAGTTACGTGCCAGTTGGTTTTCAAATATATTCAATTTTTATTTTTTAATACATTTTACATTTCAAAATATGTTATGGGTTTTATTAAAATGATCTGATATTCTCAAAAGTATAACAATTACTTATGGAAAATCAGCTGAAAATAAGCTAGGTAGATAGAAGCAGCAAAACTATCTCAAAGGATTGTACTGATTAATTAATCTACCTTAAAAAATTGAATCTATTTAGCGGTGGTATACAAACGAGCATTGTATTCTTCTTGGAAGATAAGCTTGTTCCAGATCTGTTATTTTTCAGTTTGTGCACTGTCAGTGTTCTTCGCAAATTTAGTACCAATCTTGACTGCTGGGGGAGGAGAAGTGATAAAAAATACTGTGGCTTGGCATTCTAAAATGAGGATTGGAAAGTGTGTACAGTGAAAATTTGGGGGGACCTGATTAGCCATTATCAGCAATTGTAATCTTGAGAATTCCTTTTCATTTGTATTGAAAGATTAATAATTTCAGTGCAAATAAGATCACTATAATTATGCAAATATATTTTTTCTGATATTTCTCATGCAAACAGTTCAAGGAATTTGCCATCACTAAACCTACCTTATATGAAGTGCTAAAAGGAGCTCTCCTATTTAAATTCAAGAGAAGTACACAAAAAAAAGTGTACATGGAAATAGAATGAGAAAACCAAAGACAAAATGACAACAGAAAGCCTTCATATATCAATAATCACCCTTAATGTAATCACTACCCTCACCAGTCAAAAGTCAAAGTAACTGATTGATCTGAAAACAAGTACCAACTTTCTGCTATCTACAGAAGACTAATCTGAACTCCAAAGATTAACATAAGCTCAAAGAAAAAGGGTTGGAAACAACCCTTTAAGTAAATGGTACTGTAAAAAGACAGAGACAGTCATATAAAATAGACTTTCACTTTTTAAAAAAAGGTAACAAGAGACAGAAATGACATTATATGATGATTAAACCATCAATACCTAGGTGGATATAGACTCATCAATATATATGCACTAAATGAGGGAGCATCAAAATACATAAAACAACTATTTAACAAACCTAAAACTAGGCATTGACAGCAATGCGATAGGAGTAGGAAATTTCAACACTTCACATTACATCAATGAACAGAATAATCAGATAAAAGATCAACTAAGAAAAAATAGCTTTAAATGAGGAATTAGACCACATGGGTCTAATAGAAATTTGTAGGGCACTACACCCCCAAAAGGCTAAGTACACATTATTTGCAAGTGTACATGGAACATTCTCTAGGATAGACCACATATTTGGTCATAAAACAAGTATCAGTTTTGTATCCTGCCACTTTACTGAATTGATTGATGAATTGAATTAGTTTTTCTGTGGAGTTTTTGGGGTTCTCTATGTATATTATCATATCATCTGCAAATAGTGATAGTTTGACTTCTTCTTTTCCTATTTGGATTCCTTGTATGTCTTTCTCTTGTCTTACTGCTCTGGCTAGGACTTTCAGTATTATATTGAAAGCAGTGGTGAAAGTGGACATCCTTGTCTTGTTCCAGATCTTAATGGAATTGCTTTCAGCTTTTCACCATTGAGAATGATACTGGCTGTTGGCTTGTCATAGATGGCCTTTATGATGTTGAGGTATGTTCCTTGTATCCCAAGAATTTCAAGGGCTTTTATCATGAATGGGTGTTGCACTTTGTTGAAAGCTTTCTCAGCATCTATTGATATTATCATATGGTTTTTATATTTCTTTTTGTTGATGTGTTGGATAACGTTGATTGATTTTCGGATGTTAAACCATCCTTGTGTCCCTGGAATGAATCCTACTTGGTCGTGGTGAATTATCTTATGGATACATTGTTGGATTCTGATAGCTAAAATTTTATTGAGGATTTTTGCATCAGTGTTCATTAGGGAGATTGGCCTATAGTTTTCCTTTTTTGTGTTGTCCTTGTTCGGTTTTGGTATTAGTGTAATGTTGGCTTCATAGAACGTGTTTGCTATTGTCCCTTCCTTCTCAATTTTTTGGAAGAGTTTGTGAAGGATAGGCACTAATTCGTCTCTGAATGTTTGGTAGAATTCATTTGTAAATCCATCAGGTCCTGGGCTTTTGTTTTTGGGGAGGTTTTTGATTACCATTTCAATTTTGCTGCTTGTAATTGGTCTGTTTAGGTGTTCTATTTCTTCTTTATCTAGCTTTGGGTGATTGTAGAGTTGTAGGAATTTGTCCATCTCCTCTAGATTGTTGAACTTGTTTCCATATAACTGTTCATAGTAGTTACTGATTATTCTTTTGATTTCTGCTGTGTCCATTGTGATTTCTCCTCTTTCATTTGTGATCCTGTTTATTTGTGCTTTCTCCCTTTTTTCCTTTGTGAGCCTGGCTAGGTGTTTGTCTATTTTATTTATTTTTTCAAAGAACCAGCTCTTGGTTTCATTGATCTTTTGGGTTGTTTTTTTAGTTTCAATTTCATTTATTTCTGCTTTGGTTTTTATCCATCCTTTTTATTATTGAAACAAAAAAAATCGAATATTTGGGAATAAATCTAACAAAAGAGGTAAAGGACCTATACAAAGAAAACTATAAAACACTGTTAAAAGAAATAGAAGAAGACACAAAGAAATGGAAAGACATCCCCTGCTCATGGATTGGAAGAATAAACATTATTAAAATGGCCATCCTACCAAAAGCAATATACAGATTCAGTGCTATTCCAATCAAAATTTCAATGTCATTCTTCAAAGAAATAGAACAATTATTGATGAAATTCATATGGAATCACCAAAAACCCCAAATAGCCAAAGCTCTACTGAAAAAAAAAAGAAGGAAATGGAGGCATCACACTCCCAGACTTCAAACTATACTACAAAGCCATAATCATCAAAACTGCATGGTATTGGAACAAGAACAGACATACAGACCAATGGAATAGAATAGAAAATCCAGAAATAAACCCACAGATTTATGGTCAACTAATCTTTGACAAAGGAGCAAAGACTATGCAATGGAGCAAAGAAAGTTTGTTCAATAAATGGTGCTGGGAAAACTGGGTTGCTACATGCAAAAGAATGAAGCTTGACCACTACCTCACACCATACACAAAAATCAACTCAAAATGGATTAAAGAACTAGACATAAGACCTGAAACCATAAAATACATAGAAGGAAATATAGGCGAAACACTACGTGATTTGCACATCAAAGACATCTTTACAGACACATCACCCAAAGCAGTGATAGTGAAGGCAAAGATAAACAGCTGGGACTACATCAAATTAAAGAGCTTCTGCACAGCAAAAGAGACAATAACAAAAACAAAGAGAAACCCCACCAACTGGGAGAACATTTTTGCACCCAACACTAATGATAAAGGACTGATCACAAAAATCTGCAAAGAGCTGATGAGACTCAGCAACAACAAAGAAAATAATCCAGTCAAAAAATGGGCAGAAGAGCTTAAAATAAACTTCTCCGAAGAGGAAATGCAAATGGCCAACAGACATATGAAAAAATGTTCAACATCACTTGTCATCAGGGAAATGCAAATCAAAACTACCATGAGATACCATCTTACACCAGTGAGAATGGCACATATTAAAAAAACTAGCAACAGCAAATGTTGGCGAGGGTGTGGAGAAAAAGGAACTCTTCTGCACTGTTGGTGGGAATGCAAACTGGTCCAACCACTATGGAGAGCTGTGTGGAGATTTCTGGACCTACTAAACATAGAACTTCCATATGATCCAGCAATTCCACTCCTAGGTATTTACCCAAAGGACCAGAAACATCAATTCCAAAGAACACCCGCACCCCTATGTTTATAGCAGCACTATTTACAATAGCTAAGCTTTGGAAACAGCCCAAATGCCCAAAAATAGATGACTGGATCAAGAATATGTGGTACATATATACCATGGAATATTACTCAGCATTCAAAAAAGATAAACACATGCAAATTGCAGCAACATGGATGGCGCTGGAAGGGATCATGCTCAGCGAAATAAGCCAAAAAGAAAAAGAAAAATACTGGATGGTCTCACTCATAGCAGGAATCTAGAAAACTTAAATAAGGGACCAGGAAAATGAATAACTATAAGAAAGTGAAAATCAAAATCAACAAACAACTATGAACCAGAGACACTTTTTGGGGGGTGGGGGCCGGGAGGGGAGGGATTGGGGTCAGAATGGGGGGTTTGCAATTGTATGGGGGAATATAAAAATAAAATTTATTATTTAAAAAAAAAACAAGTATCAGTTCATTCATGCATATTCAAATCATATCAAGTATTATCTCTGATCACAATGGTATCAAACTAGAAATCAACCACAAAAGGAAAGTTGGAAAACCCTAAAATATGTGGAGACTGATGACCATGCTACTTAGAGATTATTGGACTAGTGAAGAAATCAATACTTGGAGACCAATGAAAATGAAGACACTAGAACCTACAGGATGCAGCATAAGCAGTAGTAAGAGGGAAATATGTAGCAATATAGGTCTAGAAGGTCTATAAGAAACAAGAAGGATCTCAAATAACCAAACTACCCTTACACCTGAAAGAACTAGAAAAATAAGAACAAATGAAACCAAAAGTCACTAGAAGGAAGGAAATAATAAATATCAGATTAAAAATGAAAGAAATAAAAGAGAACACCTATAACAGATCAATGAAATGAATATCTGATTGTTTAAAAAGATAAAATAGACAGACTTCAAACTAGATTCAAGAAAAAGGGGAGAAAATTCAAATAAATAGATTCAGAAATAAAAGTTATAACTGGAGAAATACAGAGGGTTATAAGAAAATACTATTACATCTTAATTACAATAAGCTGGAAAATCTAGAAGAAATGGATATATTTTTAGAAACTCAGTCTTTCAAGATTGAATCAGGAAGAAGTAGAAAACTTAAGGAGTACAAGTAAGGAAGTTGAAACAATAATTCAAAATCTCATAAAAAACAAAAGCCCAGGACAAGTGTTTCACTGGTGAGTTATATCTAGCCTTCAAAGTTAAACAATATCTAGCCTTCTCAAACTCTTCCAGAAAACTAAAAGAGGAATTCTTTCAAACATATCTTATGAGAGAAGCATTGCTCTGATACCAAAAGCAGACAGGATATCACAAATAAGAAAGCTACAGCTCAATATAGCTGATGAACATAATACAAAAATTTCTCAACAAAATCTTGGCAAAATAAATCCAGAATATATTAAAAGGATTATACATTTACATCTGTAAATCCATGTAATTCACCAGCACAACAAAATATAAAAATCATGTGATCATATCAATGGAAGCAGAGAAAGCATTTGACAAAATCTAACATACGTGTATTTTAAAAACTCTCAAAAAAGATGGGGATAAAAGAAACATACCTCAACAAAATAAAAGCCATATATGCCAAGCTAACATCCTATAGCCCACAGCTCACATCACACTCAATGGTGAAAAACTGAAAGCTTTTCTCGAAGATCAAATACAAGACAAGGATTTCGCACTCAACACTACTATCTAACATGGTGTTGGAAAGCCTAGTCAGAAAAACTAGGCAAGAGGAAGAAATAAAAGGAATTCAAATTGGGAAAGAAAAAGTAAAATTATTACTATTTGTAGAAGAGATGATAATAGAAAACCTAAGACTACAAAAAAAAAAAACTGTTAGAAACAATAAATCATTACAGTTAAGTGGTTGCAGGCTACAAATTCAATATACAAATACCTGTTGTCTTCTTATATGCAAACAACAAACTAGAAGATAAATCATGGAAAAAAAACTTTGTCTATAGAATAATATGCATTCTATGCCATGCATTGTAGGGAACTAAAATTTGAAATACCCAACTTTTCTTGTTACTAATATATGAATATTTAGCAATTTCCAAACTCACTTCAATGAACAATATTTTCATTGTTTTTACTGGGCACATTAAATTTAAAGACCTAATGTCAGGAATCTTGGTGGGGAAAGCAGGGGAACAATAATTGGCAAACCCTTTGTTTTCTTGTATTAGGGAAAGACTGTCAAGTATAGTTGCTTTCATTAACAACAGAATCATTGACAAGACAGTGAAAAAAATTTCAGTCAGCTACTCAGTGGCTTAATATAGAAGTTATGTGGTATCCAGTTCAACTATTTTCTGTAGCTGCTTTAAATGATCGTAGCTGTTTGCTGTTGTGCTGGGGGCTAAGTTGAGCTAGAAAATTCATGAAAACCTCTTTCACTCGTCAGTGCTTTGGCATTATTGACTGGGGTACTTCAGTTGTTCACTATGAAGCCTTTTTTCCATGTACAGCCTCAAGGACTTACCAGATCTCCAGCAGGATAGCTTGGATTTCTGAAGATACCATATTCCAGCTTTAAATATCTCTGTACATTGATTTCATCTGAAAAGTAAAATTAATTTACTTTTGGAATAGCTTCTTAACTCCCACTGTTAAAATAAATTGAGTGTCCAGACTTAAATTTGGAAAACATTTTTAACTTTACAAAAGTATTTTCCAAAAGTAACAAAGGCTTCTATTTTTTAAATATAAAAAACATGTTTTCAGGGAAATGTTTCTTGAAAGGAAAAAAAGGGATTTTTTTCACCCTAAGATTACAAAACATTAGACCACTTGGTTTACCCTTTAGGCAGCACACTTTTTTCTTCATTCCTTCTTTCCAGAGAAAGTAAAATCAGAACTCATTATGTGTTAAAAGTACTTTAAAAGGTTCTCTGGAGTATCCTAAAGTATTTGTGAAATCTTTTCTTGAGAAATTGGAGGACAAAAAAAGTTACAATAGAAAATGTTTAATAATACATTACTGTGAAAACATCCCTTTATAATAAGTGAAAAAGTTAGGTAGATGTCTCTGAGAATAGAAATCTCCAATTGTTCTAGTACCATTATATTTAGAATCTATTATGGTTTGACTTTAAAAGCCTTCAAGGTAGCAGATTTAGGGTAATTATACAATTTCAAAACACAATATTTCAAAAAGCAGTAATCAACAAATAGAAAATTTGCCTCAGTAATTTCGTTTCTATTTATAGCATTGCCCAGGAGGTATAAATATATATATATATTTTAAAAATTGGCTTGATGATAAGGTTGTAAACATTAAGTTACTCATTTTCAAGAGCAAATAAGGTGGATTTTTTAATAAGTATTTGATATTTGAATTATTTTTCTAAATTCCCAGCACATATCCAAGTAAAATCAACACTTTCATATAGGATTATCAAATAAAGTATTTATTAAGCTTACAAATAATTAACTTTCACTTTAAATATATAACCAGCACTTTTACAAAACTGTGTTTCTGCTGCTTCAGTAATTAAGTTGTTTATTAAATGTCCATGAATGCTTGTTATGACTATATGAATTTCATTAATATAAATGTTGAATATAGTTTAGTAAAAAAAAATTATCACCTCCAGGTTAAACTTAGAGTCAAGCTTTAAAATACAGTATTAACCTTTCAAAGCTTTTTATGATGAATCTGGAGAGAAATGCAAAATATGTACAAGTTATCTTCTGTAAAGTCATAGCATATCTAGAACAGACTCTGAAGTATTTTCTACCATTTTTATTTGTAATTTTACCAGGCAGTAAAATATTCTCAAAGTCATGAATGGTCTCAGGGAAAAGGTAGAAGCCCAAAGTGACAATTGTAAAGCAAGATCCAACAGTTATAAATAGAAGCTTTAAGGCCCTTTAAGATTTCAAACAATACCCATAGGCCCCATGGGCTATAGAGTACTAGAGGCATTTTCTACTACATCCTGCCCAACATAGAAGGAATCTTTCCAAAAGAGATTTAATGAGACAGCTTTTGTCTAATGGGGTGGATTAATTTGCTATAGGAAGCTCAAAAATCATGGAAAACTTATTTTCTTCGAGCAATGATTTTTAAAGTTTCTCTTATTTCTGTGGATTGATTGGTGGTTCCTTTCCTCCAAGTGGTATCAACTGAAATCACTTATGTGGCTGTATTCAGATGGTCACTAAGCTGAACTAGAAAGGTCAAGAAACTTTCTCTCACTTATCTGGGTCCTTGCCGCTATTGCTTGAGGTATCTCAGTTCTTTCCTATGTGGACTTTCTCTCCATTTATTCACGCGATGTCTCTAAGGACTTCACATGATCCCTCGATCCAACAGGATAGCCTGGAATTCTAAGGTAGTTGGTGCAGGAATCCCAGAACTTGAAAGCTTCCAGGTCTTCCTATCACAACATTTATAGCTCAAAGTAACTTACGAAGCTTTACCCAGATTGAAGGGAAGGAAAATGGTCTCCCATTGAAGGGAGTGATGGTAGTCTTGTACAGGGAGTAGAGGAATTATTGTAGGGCTATCTTTGAAAACTCTATCATAGTCCATCCTTCAGTTTACAAATTTTTTACCACCCACATGCAAATATATGCTCACCCTCTATCTTAAAGTCTCATCTGTTTATGGTGTAAGTTACGTTCATTAGCTCACTGTCTAAATCAGGTACAGATAAGAATAAGCCTCCTCAGGTCTTGATCCTCAGGTGCTGCAGCTTAGGAATGGCTTCTCTCAGTTCATGTTTTCTAGGATAGAAAAACCATACAGACACTCAGATAGGGCATGAGGGAAACAGGTTGCACAAAACTAAAATTATGTCAGTGTCCCTGTACTAAAGCTAAGAGGTAGTTCCTGACTGTATTTCACTTCATTCCTCTGCTGATGATATACTAATCTGTTACTGCTTTGATTCTTGGCTCCTCCTTCTGGGATTTTGACTCCACCCTCCAGTCTTGTTTCCTTTGTCATAAGAAATGACAAGCGCTAAGTTGGAAAAATTACCTCCTAAACTCTTTTCTAAAGTGAAAAAGTTCCTTCTTTACATCAATTCTCTCTGTACATTATTATCAATAGCTATAAAAAGTTAATTGGTACTTTCACAACTCTGCCTAGAAAACTGCTTTAGAGATCTCTACACTCACAAGTTTCATTTTTTGATCCATGTTATGGTAGACAAAAGAATTGCTAATATTCTGTCATTGCTATCTCTTCTAGCATTTAATAATTTCTTTACTGCTCTCCCACTCTCAACTAAGTTTATTCTCTGTTCCTCAAGTCTTAGCTAATAACCTCCTGACCACCTTTATTTTCTTTCGCCTCATAACAAATCACCACAAATTTAACAGAATTAACTAAGTGTTATTAATCATGATTCTGTATGTTAGATGTCCTACACAGACCTCACTGGAATAAAATCAGAATGTTGGCTGAACTGCTTTCTTGAGTTTCTAGGGGGAGGATGTGTTTTCCCAACTTCTAAGGCCACTTGGATTCCTTGGCTTCATGCATCTCAAAGTTAGCAACAGTCGGTCCGCGTCCTCACTTCCTATCACTCTGTGCTCCTTTTATGTATCTTTTCCACTTTTATGAATACTTGTGTTTATTTGGGGCCCATATGAACTCTCCATATCTCAAGAGCCTTATTCACATCTGCAAAGTCACTTTTACCATGTAGGGTTACATATTCATTGGATCTGGGGATTAGATGTGAACATCTGTGTAGAAGCCATTATTCTGCCTAGTACACTGCCTTTTCAGCCTCCACTAAGTCTTCTTTATACTCTTCCCAACACCCATCTAACACCTAGTCCTAAAGCCAACACCACTTGTTAAAACTTTTGTCAAATAATACCCTACTTCAGGTATAAATTTCTGTATCTTTTTCTGAATAACAAACCACCCCAAAATGTGGTGTTTTAAAACAAATGATTTCTTATTTCTCACAGTTCCCTTAGCTTTTTGTTTGTTTGTTCATTTGTTTAGTTTTATTTTTGCTGACCCCACAGTGTCACCAGATGTGGGAAGGGCATCACTTCAAGCACAGTGGCTCTCTGCCATTAAGGCAAGTTCTGAAGAAGTTAACATCTGGAGGTTGCTGACCTCATTCCTTCCAAATAAGCATCAAGTCCTTCTTTTAAGGTGAATCTGGGTAGAATATGACTTTGCTTAACAAAATCAACTGCTTGTTCCACATAGGTCTATTTCTCTACATTTTTCAGGGAATAGCTCATATAGGACTTAGAGGGCCTCTTTTCCTGAGGGGAATTTAGATGATGAAGATTAATAGGACAAACTGTAGTCCCTACTGCTGCAGTCAGGCTTAGAAATACAATCAGTACTCCTCTCTCCTTCTCCATTATCAATTTTAGATTTTCTTCATCTGCCACTACAACCTCTGCTGGCCTTGGTGACCTAGCTGGTTGCAACCCAGACACTCTTTCTCTGAGGGTGGGGTCCACTGTTTATTAATTATAATCACAATTTTGTTATTGTATCCCTTGGGTTCCACCCTTATTCCTTCCTGCCCCAACTGTGTAACAGGGTTTTCACTTCTTCCTGATGATCACAGTCAATTATCCCTGGAAGAGGTACTCCTTTTCTTGTCTGATGGTTTCTGGATATAAGAAGCCCTAAGTACCCATGAGGCAGCTACCACTTATATTTCAAGGGGTTTTTGCTGTATTTATTAACATAAGTTTGTCCTCTTCAGGACCAAGACCTCTCAGAGTTGTAAAAATAGAAAGCACAAAGTACTCAAAGGGTCATCATATGTGATTGTAAGGAGAACAGAGAATTTCTGCTTTCACCCCTACCTCCATGCTTTTTGAATTGGGGCACAGTGATGTTTGAAAGTCATTGCTCCAATGCATCAAATCCTTCTTGGGATATGGCACCCCCATCCTTGGAAAGCATTGGCTCTGAACTGGTGCTTTGTTGCACTTCAATAGGTTATTCTAGTACTTTATCAGGCTGGGTGGTGAGGTATGTGCTATTATCAATTGATCCTGTTGAAATGGATTGACTCCTGCACTTCATTTTCTGTAAAACAGGTCCCCTGGCTTGATGTGACATTATGTGATTCAATGTTAGTGAAGAGAATATCATATAGAACTCAGATGGTGTCACTTGTTGAGGCTCTGAGGGCAGGGAAAGCAAACACACCTGGAATATGTATGTTCGTGTGACAATAAACTGCTGGACCCTCCAGGATGGAAGGGACATATTATATTCGACTTGACACTTATTCTCAAGGAATGTTGTCATATTAGGGGGTTGAGTGTTGTTCTCTCTTGCTGGTAGCTTGGGTATTCAGTAGTAGTAGAAGCTAAATCAGCCTTGATCAATGGAGACTCATGCTATTGAACTCATGCTCAGTCTTCACCCTTTCCATAGTAAATACTCCATAAGCCCATTGAGCCATACAGGATGCCATCTAAGGCAGAATGAATGACGTCAACTTGGCAATTTATTCAGTCTTCCTTTCTTACTATGTAGTACCTCATCAGTAGTGAATACTCTCTGATGGGTGTTATATATAATTCAAAGATCTTCACAATGCATGCCCACACTCTGCCATCCCTCTATTCCAGACTTCTGTGATTGATCTTCAATAATTATTCTTGTAAGATAATTACCAGTTCAGTCATTCAAACCACTAGGTTCTGGATGAGTTTTACAGGCAGTCAATGAAGTTATGTGTCAATGCATAACTATTATTCTTACATCTCCTATTTCCTGTAATGTACCATTCTTTTCCACAGGTAAACCCTATTACCACTAGTAAAAGCTACCACCTTAAGCCAGGGGTTCTTTCTGTTCAATGCCCAACATGTGATGGAATCCTCAATAGGAGCTAAGTCCACTCCTAGTAACAACCATCACAGGTTGAGTACTCTGAAAGAAGTTTTTGAGATGGAGTTGGGGTACAAGATGTTTATTAGAGAATAATACCTGTCAAGGAAAGAGAGGAAGCAGGACTGGTCAGAGAAAGAAGTCAAGCTGTCATGGAGGAAGCTTTTTGCCTGAAATAAAGTAAACAGGCTGAAACAACAGGACTTTTACCCCCAAAGTACTCAGTCCTCAGATCTAGGGATGATGCAACTTCTGGTGGAGTATTTTCCATAGCTGCTACAGATTAATGACCTTGTATGTCATTATTCTAGATTCATATTAATTCTGACTAGAAATAGAAAACTTTTCACATAGAGTTCTGAAATCGTCTCTCCATCATCTGCTAGTTTCTAGAGTTGTTTTTGAGAAGTCCTCTGACATAATGAATTTGAACAAAATATGACCTGTCTTTCTCACTGAAAACTTTGGCTATTTTGTATGTGTGGTATTTTGAAATTCCTTAATGAAACACCTATCTTGCACCTTTTATCATTCTAAAGATCTGGCTTGAAGTTTGGCAAGATGGAAGCAGAGTGACGGCATCATATATTCGCAACCAAATTACAACAAAACAAACTTTATGGAACAATTATAGCCTGAGCCAAACCTGGTTGAAGGACCTGTAGCTCAGAGAAGCAGCAATTATTTGTAGCCTGAGGCTTTGATATGCAAAACCCTGAATGATTTCACTAACTAGAACTTAAACATCTGGATCTTTTTTTTTTAAAAAAAAAAAAGATTGATTTAATTATTCAAGAACGGGGTACAGACCTGATGCACGGGAGAGTGAGAGGATTCACCAGAGACACAGCGGGGAATAGAACAGGCAGACTGACGAAATACACTGCGATTGATCCTGTTGAAATGGATTAACTCCTGCACTTCATTTCTCTCAGGAGAGCAGCGGGCGAGACAGGAGAGGTCTGCTTTGCCATGTGGGACCCTCGCAGGCCGGCCAGGATTGAACTGGTGCTGCAGAGGCTGCGGACAGCTTCACAGCGCTGCGCTCAACCACCTGCGCCACCAGGGGAGGCCCAACACCTGGATCTTAATAACAGGGGAAATATCCTAGGGTAAGGCTGCTTACTCTAAAAGCAAAGAGAAGATTTCCCAGCTTGTGACTCTGTCTTAAGTCTAGTCCTCACCATGTACTACACCTGTTGCTCAACCATGGCCGAAATAGAGGCTTGCATGAGACTACCTGAGACACTTCAAGGGGTTGGCTTAGGAGAGAGGGGAACACTGTGGATCCCCACCACATACCCCAGTACTTACCAGCAGGAAGCTTGAGCTCTTCAAAAATTAATAATTAAAAAAAAATTGAAAAGAAAAGAAGCTTGAATCCTATTCATCCTTCAAGTGCCCTATTACCCCAGTTCATGCCTACCTTTTACCTCTTACCTCAACCCCTGTCCTGGCAATCTGAACAGATGGAAAGGTTTGTGAAACATTAAGACACCTCCAGATCCTCAGTAAAAAGTCTAGTAACGCACTTAGGTTTTTTGTAAGTAGGGGTATAAAGCCATTTATTTAAGAAATGGAAACTCCCAGGGGGCAGTGGCACAAGGGGTTAAGTCTCAGCACTATAAAGCTATCCACTGCAGCATAAGTTCGATCCCTGGTCAGGGAGCTACCCACATGGTGCAGCAGACCTCTTCTGTATGACTGTCCACTGCTCCCCTCAGCAGTGTATTTCAGTCAGTCCACCTGTCCAATTTCCCACGCTGTCTCTGGTGAATCCTCTCACCCCCCACCCCCCCGCACTTCTGGCCTGTACCCCAGTCCTTGTATGCATAAATAAATAAATCTTTTTTAAAAAAGGAAACTACCTGTTATAAGCCATAAAAACTGAAAATGAAGGTACAGAAGGATATATCACAAATGATGGAGGAAAAAATGAAACCCAAGAAAAGTCTTAATTCAGCAAAACTTTGGACTATGCCTGATGAGTTTACGGAAACAGTTATAACCATTCTTGCAAAAATAAAAAAAACAATGGATAGCAAAAAAACAGGAACATAATAAAGATGAGGAAAATATGAGGCAGTTAAAACTAGTACTAGTAAATCTAAAAATACTGTAACTGAAAAAAAACACAATAGAGGGTGTCAATAGCAGACAAACACAAGTAACGGAGGAAATTAGTGATCATAGTGGCAAAGAATACACAACCAGAACAAGGAGGAAAAAAAAAAAAAAGAAAACAGTATCAGAGTTGTTTGGGATAACTGAAGAGAAAAACTATCTGTATCATGGGAGTCTCTAAAAGTAAAAAGAAAGATATAGAAAATGTATTAAAAGAAATCATTGCTGAGAATCATCTCAATCTGAAAACTGAATGAGACATTCTGATATAAGAGGCAGAAATAGTTCCAAACAATTCCACATTGATACATTCCTATATTATAATAAAACTGATGAAAGCCACTTACAAGGAAAAGCCATTGCTATTCCTATAATTGATGGAATATTGAAAGCATCTAAGAGAAAGAAGAGTAACCTATTTGGAATACCAAATAGACTGTCCATGACTTTTCAGTAGGAACCTTACAGGAAAGAAAGAAATGGTGAGAGACATTTAAGTTATTCAAAGACAAAGACTCCAAGCCTGTCATTCTTTACCTTGCAAGAATATCACTTAAGACAGAAGGAAAGGTAAGAAGCTTTGCTGAAAGGCAAAAACTAATTTCTCAACACTGAGTCAGATATGAAAGAAGTGAAAACAAAAATTATGGATAATAATTTTATTTTCAAAAAACAATTATTCAACAACAATAAAATATGTAGAAGAAAACATGGCAATATGTTGCATGGCCTCAATGATAAAGATGCTTTTGGAGACTCAACCCCTACAGCAAGGGAAATAAAAACAAAGTTAAACAATTGGGCTTACCTCAAATTGAAAAGCTTTCATACAGTGAATGAAACTATAAATTGTTTAAGAAGAAATCCTACTGAATAGAAAAAACATGCACAAATTATACAACTAATAAGACATAAAAGTACTCAATTTAATAATAAAACTACAAAACCCAATTAATAAATGGCAGCACATCTAAACAGATAATTCACAAACAGGATACCTAGAATGCCAATAAATATATGGAAAAATGTTCACCACCATTTTTAATAAAGGGGATGCATGTCAAAACCACAATGAGATATCTAATCTTACATCCATTTAAATGGCACATTTTAAAAAGATCCCCAATAACAAGTGCAGAGAGGATGCAGAGAAAGAGGAACCCTATTACAGTGCTGGTGGAAATATAAACTAGTCAGTCACTTTGGAAAGTGATGGGGATTTACCTTTAAAAAACAAAAAACAAAAATACTGTGTGAGCCAGCAATCCCATTCCTGGACATCTATCCAAAAAGCTGGACACTACCAACTCAAATAACTGTATGCTCTACAAGGTTTATTGCAGTACTAATTTTGTTCTATGCTTATCTGTTTCCTTTGGTTTCCCCTCCTCCCCTCATTAATTGGACCCCATTTTTATTGGAGGCTTTCACTCAGTGTCTAATGGTACTTGACTCTTATAGATGATTTTTATCTGGTGGTCTTCACTGAAGTCTCATTATTTAGTCAAACTTTATTCAATAGAGTCTTTTAAGGGTCAGAATTTAGAAGCAAAATTTTAAGAAAATTACTGCCTGTAACAACGCAGAAGAAACTGTACTTAATATCTCATGCAGTGGATGAGATTTTTAAAGAGTTTTCAAAGAATAAGCTGGCTGCTATTCCTATAATTGATAACTCTATGAAAGAAAAACTCAAAAATGAGGAGATGGGTATGCACATGGAATTCAAAGGGAATATAGTGCCCAGGATAGGCAAGCCAGAAAATAAAATTGTTTCACCAAATCAAATGTGTGATCATTTAATACAGATTTGCAACAAAAAAGCAAAAATCCATGGTGCTACCACTATCATGACATCAAAAAAAAAAAAAAACAAATCAAGGGTGTAGCTACACCCTCATTTTTTAATACCTCTTAAGGGATTATGAGGATTACTTTCAGTTGGACCAAAGCACTCCTAAAAAGAGTAAGAGAATGAGAAGATGACATGCTCATGACATACAGGTCCCTGCAACTAAATCAAGAGTATCTTGAGTATCTCAGGCTGAACTAGTGACTGTTTCTCTACTCCTGCCCTGCTGAAGTCTTCCAGACCTTTACTCCCCATATTTGGGTGAATCCTATTTCTTTTATTAAAACTCCTAGTCCACAAGATACTTGTAATGAATCTGCAAATTCAGATTAAAACACCTGGCTTCCCTAGACAAGAGGCAGAGGCCAAAATCAAATCTATCACTTTATTAGAAGGGGCAATCCAAGTTGGTGAGAGTGGGGAAGAAAGGAAGCAAAATTAGAAAGATAGGAAGTAAATCCAAAGTTGATAAATTACTATATAGCACCTAGTTTGTTTCATGATAAGCCATAAGCATCATGGCCAGTCACTCAACAAATATACTTATCTCACATCAAATAGCCATATCTCACATCTCTGGACAGGAGAGTGAAAAACTGTTGCTGAACAATCCATCAGAAAAGAGAGAAATTCATCTAACAACTTTTCTAGTTCATTAATACAAGTTTTCCAGATTGCATCATCTAGCCCTATTGAAGGTCACTGGAGGGGCCTCCCTGGGGTATAGGGGTTCAGTCTCAGCACTATCACCCCTACAGCCTGAGTTCAATCCCTGGCCAGGGAGCTAACCACATGGCACAGCAGACCTCTCCTGTCTCGCCCGCTGCTCCCCTCGGCAGTGTATTTTAGTAAATCTGCCTGCTCTGCTCCCCACTCTGTCTCTAATGAATCTTCTCACCCCTCATACCTCTGGCCTACACCCGTCCTTCTGTACACACACACACACACACACACACACACACACACTGGCCTACACCCGTCCTTCTGTACACACACACACACACACACACACACACACACACACGCGAAAGTCACTGGGGAAACCCTGTGGCATGGTGCTTCCTAGAGTCCAGAAGTTGTAGAATAGATGAGGGACCCTTGAGTATGTGGCTAGTTGACCTCAGGCAGGGAAATCATAGAAACCTCCTGTAGTCTGTCACTATGTAGGGCCAGAGCTAGGGCAAAGCAAGTGGATATTAACCTAGAATCTGCAAAGGTGCTAGAGGAAAATATGTCTGATACTATATCTATTGGCATAATATATAATGTTGTGTAATAAAGTTACAGATCTTCAATGGCGTAACAATAGGCATGCCTTGTTCATACCCCTGCAATCAGGTAGTAGTTAGGTAGCTCTGTTAATCTTGACTGGGATCATTTACATATGTGCTGGCTAACCAGTCATAAGCCCATCTAATTAGGATTCAACTAGGGTGACCAGGATAACTTCACTTGCTCCCTGCCTTTCTTACCCCTTACCCTCCAGCAGGGTAACAGGCATGTGTGTGTTTATGGCAACCACAGAAATAAAAAAGTAAATGGAAATATACTAGGTCTTTAGAAATACATGTGGCCCAGAATCAGAGAGTACTTCAAAGGAGCATAAAAAAAGAACCATGAATACAAGGAGGAGTAAAGAATTACAGCCATTTTTGCAATCTATCATACCAAAGAAAAACAAGATAAATAAAGCCAATTCTTTGTTCTAAAGGGTATCATCACTTTGGGGGAAGAACTTGAGATTTTATCTGGTCTTAATTGTAAATTAGGTTCTTGAAATGTGCAGGTTATCTTAAGGCAGCTGTGAGATGGGGGCAAATGAGTGATAAGATTGTTCTTTTTTTCCTTCTCTCTCTTAACTGTAATGTCTAGTTGGTTTGTAAAGCCAGTATATGGCAAGAGATTTGGCTCAGGGAAGTACAAATTTAGCCCAGAGAAATCTAACTTTGGCCTTACTTAAATCAGTTCAGGCCTTCCTCTGTTCCCAAAGCCAAGTTCTAAACATGAAGAAATCCATTTTAATTCTGTTCTTGTAAAATAACTACTAAACAGGCAAGTCAGTTAGTTTATTTGGCTAAGATTATGAGACTAATAATGTTCAAGCCTTATATAATCCACGATCCTTTTAATGAATAGCACATAAAATGACCTCACTGAATCAAAGTCCTAGACTCTAGACCAGGTTCTTCCATTAACTAGTTATGTGGATTGTGACTATGGGCAAGTTAGTTAATCTTTTTAGATCTCAGTACCAGGTAAATATAATCAGGGGTTGCTTTAAATCACAATATTTCAAATATGGTAACAAAGGGTATCCTTTGTTGAGGGTAGTGAACAACCTAGACTTACTAACTACCTGGGAGCCATTACTATCCCTAAGTGAAAAAGTAGAAGGAGCAGGGACCTGAAACTAGAGAGTAATTGGATAAATGCTTGGGAAGAATGAAAAGTAGCACAGCCAACTCATGGCGACCTGGCAGGAAAGGAATCAAGGAACATACATCAATTTCATTTTCCTGCTAGTGCTTCCCATTTGTTGAACTCCCCCAAAAGTGAGAGAGCAAGGGGACCTACCTCACAAAGTAGAAAGCAGAACAGAAAAGAGTGGAGGGAGGGTCCAGAAGTATAAACCGAAGCAATCCAGCACAGTAGGGCTCCATTCACAAGCAGCTAGATTAGGTGATTAAATGATGTCCTCGAGACTTAAGTCTTTTTATCTCTCCCATCTGCTTTCCCTTGCTGGCTCCATTTTAAGGTAGGCTCTGGCTACCTGCAGCAGAGATGTCACAAGCAGCTCTAGGGTTATATCATGCTTAGTTCACGATTCCAAATAAAATAACAAATATAAACACATACACAGATTACTAAATGCCATGCACTGTTGAAAGCTCCTTAAGTACATTGACACTGTTCATCTTCATAATAACCCTACAGGGTAGCTACTCAATTACTCTCTCTTTAGAGATAAAGAAACTAATTACATAGTCTGTGTTTTAACAACTTCACCATATGGGATTCTGAAAAATAAACCCTATTTCCTACAGCCTTCTTATCATTTCCCAAAAAGGATGCTAGGTCATATGTTCATCCCTGAATCAATCACTGGCACTTTACTTGCTAAACTGACTCATATGTCCATTCCTGTGACAGCACATGACTGCTAGTAATTTCTCCCTAAAGAAGATGCCAGGAGGGTGGAAACAAACAATAAAGGTCCATCACAGGCATTGTGGGCTTTAGGGAACAGCACTAGGGATTGTGACTACAATTCTAGCTCTAATGATGTTTGCCATTAACTTCAAATAAATCACTTACGACTTCATTTTCAGTCAAGGGGATTCTGATGCTATCTCCCTCCAAAGGCGGTAGTGAGTATAAGTGGATATTGAAAGATATTGAAATCTCTAAACAAATATCTAATTATAGCTAATCACACATGTATAAATATAACCATTAAAATGTAGTAATAAAATTGATATGCCAAACTTGAGTAAACTTATGAAATAATTCTCAGTCAACATGATCATTGAAAATGCTTAGTTGTAACTTCCTCTTAAAGAACATAAGGTAAAATGAATGAAACTGAATTCTTTCAAGTGGTCATACAGATGATACATGAATATTTTCTAAGAATAAACAAAGCTCAATAAATTTATTGATTTTAGCAAAAATAAAATCACATAAATGGTTTCTTAAAAACTAATGGATAAGTTTTCTTGCTTCCTTGTCTCCAGAGCATTTGGCATTCTTTATCAACTGGTACATGAAAGAGTAGAAAAATAAAAGATTGTCATATTGTCCTCTGTATTTTTCTTTTAATATATCAGTATGGTAGTCAACCAAAAAGTAGTAAATAGCTTCAATTGTGGAAAGGAAGGTATCTGGTTTTCCCTTTTGATGACGCCAAAAGCAAGTTTTTCTTGTTTTCAACTCAACTTGTAACAACCCTGCCAAAGAAAAAGGAACAAAAGAATAAATATTTCTACTTAACCACAGGTAGTGATATAGTAATGAGATCTCTCTTAATTATTTTAAATTTTGTGTCAATACAATCAAAATAAAGGTAGAGAATTGGCTATTTTTCCTAACAATTATAGTATAATGCCAGGTTTAATATAATGGACTTCCCAACAACAAAAACAAACCATCCTTCCCCACTGCATGCCACCAAAGTTTCCTATGGTGAAACTTCAAAAAATGTCACTCTTCACATTTACCTTACATTTTATAATTAAATTAGGCACTTACCTTCAAATGTTTTATCTTGGCAGTAATGAAACAGCCTATTTCTCTGTAAAATTTGGTATAATAGTATATACTTATACATTGCTAAGTGGACTCAAGCTCAGCATTCATGATAATATAATAATACATTACATTTGAGGGTTTAAACTGAGGTTTAGAATCGGTTTATTCAGCTTAATTACATCAAATAATGGAATGTTTTAAAACCTAAGGGCAATGATTTATAACTAATATGGGTGGTTTCTTGTGAAAGTAACTTGGTTCACATACAAAGACATAAATATGCACAGAGCCCCAATTATCCTTTATTGTAATGAGAAGCCAGAGGGGCAGGGTTGAGGTAGAATATGCATAGATGCCAGAATCTAGTAATCTTTTTATTTCACTATTTTAAGGAAATAAATTCCTTAAATATGTTGTGTTTTCTATGTGATCTAGAAGGGAATAATATAATTTGTACAAATATGATTTTAAGCAAGCTTTAAGTACAAATGACACTCTGAAAACAGATATTGAACTTTACCCCCATAATTCCTTTTATAGTTTTTCTCAATTGTTTTCACGTTGTTTCATTTGATCTTTTTAATTGCCATATAAGGTAATTTTAAAGAAAAATGGCTCAGAAAAATCAAAAGGGTATGCTAATAATAGCTGTAACAAAATTATATAAACTGGAACTGTCATGAACAGTAATTTGCTGCTGTTACCATCCAAGGTAATGTGGTAGGCGATGTTCCAAAGGGCAGAGCCTTAGGGCTCTATCTCTATTAAACATTAGCAACAAGATTCTTACAGGCCTTAATCTCTTCCTCTCTCTTCCTCTCTCTCTCAGACACACACATAAACACATACACACTTAGAAGGACAAAGCAATCTTACTAGCGTGTATGAGAATTTCAGAGGTATGAACATATAAATAAAGTTCGCTAAATCTAGTCTAGTCACCCACATTTGAGATTAAATACCATAACTCAGACTCCAAAAAAATCATAAACTTTCTTTTCTAAAATGATACACATTTTTGCCTGGGAAAAGCTCGATCTAGTTGAAACTGCTTTGACAACTGTCTAATACTATCTGCGTAGGGCCTCCCCGGTGGCGCAGCGGTTGAGCGCTGGGTTGCGAAGCTGCCTGCAGCCTCTGCAGCCGGTTCGATCCCCGGCGATCCCCGGCTGCTCCCCGGCCACCGGAGGAGGGTCCCACATGGCGGCAGACCTCTCCTGCCGCCCGCTGCTCCCCTCAGCAGTGTACTTCGGTCCTTCTGCCTGCTCTGCTCCCCGCTCTGGCTCTGGTGAATTCTCTCACCCTCCCGCGCTTCTGACTGTACCCAGTGCATGTATAAACCAAACAAACAAATAATAAATAAATAAATAAGACATGCCTCTAGGAAAAAAAAAAAATATATATATATATAATACTATCTGCGTAGCTCTCTTCCTTTCTAATCATACATTGCACAGAAAGCCATCATAGAGGTAGAAAACTAAAGCTTTTAGAGAAATTACTGACAAAGTCTAAAGAAGTGAGTGAGGTGCAAGGGAAAAAGGGAAGTGATATGAGCTCCTGTTTTCTTCACATTACTAGTTGCATTATTAAGGAATGTAGAACAGCGCCTTGAAATGATTATTAAGACCTAAGCCTTGCATACTCAAAGAAAAACAGAAACAATATTAACCAAAAGAAAGAAAATCCCCAATGTTCCAATGTGAATTGGAACTCTTGATATATAGAGAGATTTATATATATATAATAAATACATATATTTATTTTTCTAAGCTCTGTCCACTAAACAATGACATCTGTAGTGTTTGTGTTCATTGTTGTCTTAATAGTAAATTTACCATATCTTGGTTTATAAAAAGAACCACAGTTCCTTAGAATAATGATTAACTCTAGGTCTGGACAGGAAAAAAGTAAAAGTGAGATTAGGAAATGTACCAGAAAGGCCACAAAGGGCATGAAGAATACCCACTGGCAAAATTTGAGACAGTATGAGTATCAAAAAAAAAAAAAAAAGATAAGACCACAGTAGGTGATAACATACTTGATTAAAAGGAAATCCAGACCACAGTGATGTCAAAAGGGATGAGGGATAAAGAATATGAAAAGAAAAAAAGGGAAAGCTTTTTACATAAAAATGCTAACAAAAGTTAAAAAAAATTAAAATTGTATCATTTTGTAATCCTAAATATAATTATTGATTCATGTAAGAGTCATCAATGGAAACTAAAAGCACTTAGTGAAAAGCAAAAGGGAAATATACAGCTCCTAATCTCAAAGCATTACCCACAGTTACTAATTACGAAGAGGAAAAGAAATCTAACGGAAAGACCTAGCAATTACCACTATAAGTAATTAATTTATCACCAGTCACCACTATAAGTAATTAATTTATCACCAATAACGGAATGACTTATATATCATATTTATCTGCCTCCTGATTTGATGCAATAATGAATTTACAACTGCTCCTATGAATAGGGAAGATGTATAGTTTATCAGCTAACAGGTTCATTTCTGAGAGAAAAAGGGAATGCTATTAATAGTTGTAATAAAATAATCTAAACTGGAACTGTCTTGGACAACGCAGAATTTATCTTTATAATAAGTATCTTTGCAAAAATATTTACACTGAATCTAATCTTAATGAAACATTCTGATAATCGACCTGCTTTCTTCACACAAGTCTAAGTAGTGAAATACAAAAACAGGGCACTGTTCTAGATTAAAAGTGATATAAAAGACATAACCAAATGGATGGTGAATCTACATGCTGTATCAGAGGGACAAATGCTACAAAATATATATTTTTGTGTAAATTAGAGAAAGGTGAATCTGTACTGTTTACTAGATATTACAGAACTTCAGCTAATTCTATTAGCACAATAGCAGTATTACAATTATACAGAAGAATGTATTCTTAAAAGATGTACAGAGGTATTTAAGAATGAACTATTTTATTTATTTATTTATACAATTTATTTATTTATATATTTATTTATACAAGCACTGGGTACAGTCAGAAGCGCAGGAGGGTGAGAGAATTCACCAGAGCCAGAGCGGGGAGCAGAGCAGGCAGAAGGACCAAAGTACACTGCTGAGGGGAGCAGCGGGCGGCAGGAGAGGTCTGCGTGCCATGCAGGACTCTCCTCTGGTGTCCGGGGAGCAGGCGGGAATCAAACCAGAGCTGCAGAGGCTGCGGGCAGCCTCGCAACCCAGCGCTCAACCGCTGTGCCACCGGGGAGGCCCTAAGAATGAACTATTTTAAATTACTGTAATAGTTCAAACAAAAATATATCTGTAACACAGACGGATACACACATAAGTAAGAGAAAGAGGAAGAAACACTCTAAAAGAACATTTTTTGCCCTTACCTTGAAGTCTCTCATCAGTGAATATTTTGTTTGTTTGGTTCCAAGTACTATCTATAAATATAATTTTTTTCAGTGTCATGTTTTTGCACTTGCTGTCATTTGAGTCTGTTTCCTCAGTTTTCTTGCGCTTCACAGATGGTTTATCAGGGTCATTTTTGTCTTTAATGTTATTTTCAATCCTTTTTTGCAGATGGAAAGAAATATCTTTTATTGAGACAGACTTAGGCCCAGGAAAAACAAGTGCAACCTAAAGCAAAGAAAATTAAGTTATGATCATCAATTATGATCATCAAAATGAATAAGTGACTTAAAACTCTGAGACAAAAATATGATGAACACTGAGAAACAAGTATTCAGTTCCACTATAAGTGCTTCTTTAATATGGTGAACTTTTTGTTCTTCCCTAATAATTATAATCATAAAATACTACCTAAAAGTAAGTTATTTACCTATTGATAGAAGCCAAGTTAATTGTATCTTGATTCAAAAAACTATTGTATTCCATAATAGCAAAGCATAATACTTCATAAAGGAATCACTGAAATGCATTCAATATTTAAATACTATTTTCACCTATACAGTAATAAGCAAAGATAAACAATACAGTCAATGCTAGTGAGGAAATTGGTGTAGTGGGCCTTTATTGATAGCAGGTTTAAATAGTATAACATTTCATAAAAGCAATTTGGCAACTTCACTTATGGGAATTTATCTTAATAAAGTAATTCTAAATATATATATACACTCACAATATCAAAAATGTGTTAAAATATATTTATGATAGTAAAAAATTAAAACTAGAAAATCTAACTTTCAAAGTAATAGTTATGGTACCACCTTTCTTTCACCATATTTTCACTAAGATCTTATATGCTAGAGCCTCTAATGTCTGAACAGCTTCATCCACAAAACAGACATTCGGTAATTATTTGTTAAATGCACAAAGGCTGGTAGAACTATGAGTATTTTAGCTCCCATATTTTTCTCCAACTCTCAAAAAAATTTTTAACAAGAATGTATCATTATGAACATGGAAAAATTATAAAAACAAAATCATAATAAAGGAAAAAATCTTGAATTTTATAAATTCAAAATTATAAATTTTTCAAATATTCACAATGCATACCTACACTGTATCTCTCCCATCCCCAATTAGCAAATCCCAAGGTTTCTTATTTTTCTTGGATTAGAAGCACACCATATCCCTTTGTAGAACCTTGCAATGTTTTGTTTAATTGATATAAATGATACCTAACTGACCATACAAGGACATAAACGTATTCCTAAATCCAAAACTCAGATAATATCTACAGACACAATATTCTACAAAACAATGTTAATAATTGTTAACACAATAAACTCAAAACAATGTTATCAAGAAAGGAAAACCAAATTCTTTCTGGAACAAATGAATGTATTAATTTTTAATTTTTTCCTAGATAAACCATACCAACAAACGGTTTCCAGGAAACCTAAAAGGGTTTACATACATACGTTCTTTCAGATATAGCCAAGGTCTATTTTTTTTTTTTAATTTATTTATTTATTTATACATACAAGCACTGGGTACAGTCAGAAGCGCAGGAGGGTGAGAGAATTCACCAGAGCCAGAGCGGGGAGCAGAGCAGGCAGAAGGACCGAAGTACACTGCTGAGCCATGTGGGACCCTCCTCCGGTGGCTGGGGAGCAGCCAGGGATCGAACCGACGCTGCAGAGGCTGCAGGCAGCTTTGCAACCCAGCGCTCAACCGCTGCGCCACCGGGGAGGCCCCAAGGTCTAGTTTTTTGAGTGTTAATGCAACATTAGTTTTCAGTAACAGTTCACTGAAATAGTATTAACTATGTGAAAACCAATTAATAATCTAGAAATGAGAAAAGAAGCCTCTGGACAGCCAAAACAAATGTTATGAAGGCCACTACTAAAGATTTTAATTTAGGAACAATTACTGAGGATCCTTCTGTCTTTTCTTCTTTTGGAGAAATATTAACATTTATGATATGGTTTTCTCAATTTTATCAAATCAAACCATCTATGTGTAGTATAAGCAGGAGAATGGAGAGGGGATAAAGTATAAGCAGGCATCGTAATACTAGGAAACAATAAAAACCCGAAGAATTAACACCTAACAGCTACGAAAAGTAGAAATGCATACTCAAAAAGGCATTAAGTATCTAGGATCATTTGATATATGAATACACCAGTGAAGGAAATTACATGTTGTTTAGACCTACGTAAGGACAACCCTAGGTCATTTAGAAAAATCTTGATTTAGAAAAATCTTGGAAAGACAGTGAACTTTAAAATTCATTTTTAGATTAAATGTTAAGAGCTGTAAAAAAAAAATAAGTTGCCTACTTCATGGTCCTTTTCTTCATATTCTGGAATACAAGGATATGTGTAAATATTTACAAATTCGGGTGCTAAGAGCTTTGCATGTATAGCAGTACTTTTGCCATCTGTTTCATTTGGATGTTTAATGATGTCGATCTTCAATGGAAGCTAAAATTAAAAAATAAAAAGACAAATGAACAAATACAGAAATGATCATTTTATGATAAGAAGTGTTCAACGCTTAAATACTAAGTGCATACTAAATATAGTTACGGTTTATATATTTCCATGTTTCTAGACCAAAATGTTAAGAACAAGAGTCATATACAAACTCATTCATTCCTTTATATAGTTAATCATGTAATAAGAAAACCATTTTCAAAGCATTTAACATAGAATCTGTTTTTAAAATAAAGCTCTAAATTCATTTTCATTTCAGTTACCATAGGCATTGAATGCAATTCCTGACGTATCAGTATCTGTGCCAAGAATATTTTTATAATTCCTGTAGACTTACATTTAGTAATTTTATGGTATATTAAAAGGAAAAATAAGTTTAGGCAAAAAAAATGAGATCTACAGTTCAGGTTAAAATTTTGTTCCATGTACATCCCTTGAGATCAAGAATATTTTTGCTTTTAGTGAGCATCATGATTCTCAGTTGTGGTCTTTATGAGCCCAAATGAAGTAATTATCAGTTGGAAAAACAGCACCAGAGTAGGTCTAGGAAGGGTACTCTTTATATAAAAAATAACTCTTCAAAATCATTTTGCCTATTTCATTTAAGGTTTCACTATTTGCCATAGATTATGTCTTTTCTCTACGCAAAAATAATACTTCTGCATTTCTTTGAGTTAGACTTTTCTACTATTTCACCAACTTGTTTGGTTTAGTCTTCTGTACAATGGCCATACACTTCTTACATATTTGTATAATAAGTATTCTTCCAGCCCCTATTCTGTACTAAACAGGCAAGATTCTGGGTATTTACCCTGGCACACACAGCTACATTACCCTGGAGTGTAAAGCCATTTTTCTTATTTAAAACAGCTTTATTAAGGAGATAAAATAAACTGTACATGTTTAAAGCATATAAGCTACTGAATTTTAACATTACATTCTTGATCTTATGACAATCATCAAGACAATGAAATATCCATCACTCCCAAGTCTTCTTGTATCTCCTGCCACCTTCTTTCCCCATTAACTGCTATCTACAGTTCTACTATCATGACAGATCAGTTTGCATTTTCTAGATCTATATGCAAATGAAATCATATAGCTTGTACTCTTTTCATCTGACTTTTCATTCATTGAGGTTTATCCATACTGTTGTGTGTATCATTTATCCTAGAACTATTGTTTCTTTAAGGAGCAGTTGCTGCATATTACTAAATAATCCTAATTTCATTTTACAGGAAAATTATGTGGAGAGCAGGAGGTGAGCTCCAAAAGGCCCTTATGTAATTCAAGTAGATTTCAATTAGAGTTTCAAACCATATGTCATCCCCCTGAGGCCTAGTGAGGGGTATAAGTTAGGACCAGTTGCTTCAAATCATCAAATGTCCAATTATGGAAAGTTTACTGTTCATGTATGCAATTCACAAATGATTTTACATCACTCTACTTCTGGTTGAACTCTACATAATTTTCCTCGTGACCATCCTCAGTTGATAAATTTTCTTTCCCTGGGGTTTCAGTACCAGGTCAACATTATCTTATGCCAGGAAGGTAGGAAGGAGGAACGAAAAAGAAGGCAGATGATAAAAGAGCATTCTATTACTAATAAATCTGACTTTCTTTTTTTTTTTTTTTTTTTAGTTTCTAAGAGCATGAACTTTATTTAACAGGTAGTATTTTTTTATAATAAATTTTATTCTTATATTCCCCATACAATTGCAACCTCCTTATTTTGACCCCAATCCCTCCCCTCCCGCCCCCTACCCCCCCAAAGTGTCTCTGGTTCATAGTTTTTTGTTGATTTTGATTTTCACTTTCTTAATAAAACTGACTTTCTTATATGACTGATGAGCAGGGTTGAAAGTTCCAAAGGCCATTAACATAGGAGATCAGCAGAGCTGGATATCTTGAAGGATATCATTTATATCAAAAACACAGGACCAAGTATTAATAATGCATTTTCTAAGTCATGAACCTAGTCTATTTATAAACTAACCTAATAAAAAGATAAAGTTATATGAACTAAAATCTCTTCTGTTTAAGACAGTGATGCAAAATGTGTGTTTAAGAAGAACTCCTGGGGTGCAAGTCCAGGAATCCTTAGTTCTCCCTGAATAATACTGAATTTATAATACTACGAAACAACAGCTTAGAAACAGGTAAAATCATGGAAATAGGTTTGCTCTAGCTCACAGATTTTAAATAAAGGTAGTTCTTAAATAATTAACAGGGTACAGAGTAACACCAGTTAAGTTGATCAGACACAGTTCAAGTAAATATATTCTGTTTTCAAAAGGGTAAAGATCAATCTGTTTTCAAATACCTCTGTTTCCGATAAAAGAGTTAACACCACTGCTTTGCATAAATATATCAAAATGCCATTAGCAGGAAGCACTAAGCCTCTTTCAATGTGATTATCAACCTTCCTAAAGTCTTTTAAATTCTTTTAAAAAATGATGAGTCTTTCTTTTCCCTTATAATTTTTTTCTCCCCTTTCAAAGAAACCACCAATAGCACCATTTATCTTTGCTTATATATTTCTCATGGCATTAAAAAAATCATAGTCTGCATGAAAAGATATTTATGAATTTATTCCCTAGACTAAAGTTTAAAGCTGGGGAGGTACTTTTTCATTATGTAGTCATCTCCCCTTCCTAAGCAAGCTATCTAAGAGCAAATGATGAATGACAGTTATAAAGTAGCAGAAATTAGAAATTTTTGTATAGTTTTCATTACCATTAGTATATATTAACATACTAAATTTTACATATGGCCATTATAAACAGTCATAGAAAACTGCAGTGCCTAGTAGGCCACTTAGAATTGACCAAACATTAGCAGGTATTTTGAATCAATTCTATTAAATAGTGCACATTAGACCACATTTGATTTGGAAAATAACCCTCTATTATTAAATTATTATAAAAATACTAGCCCTGTCAAATACCATTGACATTAATTATTCTGATCTGCAATCATTTTAGAATGCAACCCATCTTATGATAAAACTTATTTTTTAGAGATAAAACTTTTAATTGGATAAATATGCTTTACATGACTTTAAATAGTAGAATAATTCTATGTATACTGCAAAAACTATACTTTAGAAATGTAACATTCTTGTAAGATAAGAAATTTAAAAAAGGAATTATTATCCTCCTGGCTTTCCTGAAGTTTACAGTCCATGCTTCTTTATTTTGGATAGTAATTTCCATTAAGTGTTAATTTGGGCTCATGAGGTTAACATGGACTTGCCAAGATGACATATAGGCTTAACTCAGTGTTAAGATATTTTTCTTACTTCAAATTGAGATGAATATTTATTTTAAATATTAACCACTTAATACTAAATTTTTTAAACATAGTTGCAACTTATTTTCTTATTGGTAACGTCTAATAAGTTCATGCATAGAGTTTGGTCTCTCTCAAGTCCTAACAGGCAGGGTAAAACTTTTTTGATTAATAACTAATTGTTTAATGACTCTTATAGTTAGGTCAGTATGAGGCACATTAACACATAAATAAATGGATCGGAGGGAGGGAGGAACACAGCAGAGGGAGGTGATGGTGCACGGGTGCATTGGTGAAGGAAACTCCATGGGGACTACACCTGAGGGGTGGGGAGAAGCAAATATTGTTTAAAAATGAACAATGATGTTAAAAAAAAACGAATTAAAAAAATAAAACACTTAACAATTAAAAACTAAAATATTTACAGCGGGTTAAAAAAAGTCTATTTTGTCTTTTATGAGAAAAAAATAAAATTATTTTTGGATTACACAGACATGACGGGGTATGGACCTTTTACAAACACAAGAACAGCACTGGTAAGCAACAAAAAGGAAAAGGTAAACAATTCAAACCAATTTTTTAAATCTGGTTTTTAAGCATTACAATTAAAGCATAGCACAAAAAATAGTCTTAGGCCTTTAAATATTAGTTTAGCTTAGTTCTGATCACTGATATTTGCTCCATTTCCACATATAGGACATACAAGTCAAAGAAAATCAAGCCTAGTTCCTTTAAGATATGTTTTCTCAAAGAGGGGCTGAAGGACCTGAGGTAGTTTTTCATGCTCTTTCAGGGAGTCTATAAGGTACTCATGTTTATACCACATTTTTTTATGCTGTAAACAAACTATAATCATTAATTTTAAAAGTAATTGATTTCATTAAAAGCGATATTCATCTTAGATCCAATGTTTAGGCAGTGTATACCTCTTTCTAGAGACAAAAAAATAAAACAATAGG
This sequence comes from Talpa occidentalis, assembly GCF_014898055.3. Taxonomy (NCBI): domain Eukaryota; kingdom Metazoa; phylum Chordata; class Mammalia; order Eulipotyphla; family Talpidae; genus Talpa; species Talpa occidentalis. Next base: position 17,675,703 of record NW_023601104.1, on the reverse strand, counting down.
TTTAGCTGTCTACGGGATTAAATTTTCTATTATATAACTCATTTCCACAATGTTCTTTATCAAGTCATAAACTGTAACCGAAGTATAGAGGAGATGTCTTTTTAAAATCTCTCTATTTTCAAACAATTTAAATTTCTTACCAACCTTCACAACTGGCATCTGTTCAATAGGTACATTTTCAACTGGGACGTAGCATGTATAGCAGTAGAACATTCTTGAACCCCCACAATGGAGACATTTTGATCTCCCATTTTGCTGAGCTTTTTGAAGAACTTCTTGGGACGCTAAGCATAAGTTTTGAAGAGGGTCCTCTGAATCTATAGAAGTAGTTTGTGACTGCTGTACTTCCCCAAATGTTGAATTATTTTCTTCCCTTTCTTTGAGAAATACAGGTGGACTGAGGGACATTTTTCATTCAAATGAAAGTATAACATCAACTCTAAAACACATATCATAGATGAACTGAAAAAAAAAAAAAGGGAGGTATTAAAAAAAGACATTTATTCACTGCTCCTACAAAGAAAATTACTCAACTCACAACTGTGTTCGGCTTTTGGTATTTATTAATAAATTTTAACAAGTTTTAAAAACCACTAAATTAGTATGCTTTAAAATAAAAATTAAAAAGCAATTAATTCAAAAGAACGAATTACCCTTTTGGGCCCTTCCTCCATAAAAACAGAAAGGTGCTCTCAAAAAAAATTATTTCAAACATAAAGTTTAGATACTAAAAATCCATTTTTCAGGAACTTTTTGTTCCAGACACAGGAATTTTGTTTATTATGAATCTAATGGTTTAATGTTAGCATCAATCAGGAATATATTCAACCCTCTAGGCTCTGATTCTGAATTGATGTTGCATGATCTCAAATCTCAACCAAAACACTAATGAAAACGCAAAGTTCCAGCAAAACCAGTAAAATCCCATGAAATCACCTGGAAGCCTTGAACTTTATCTACAATACTGGTTTACTCCACGTGAATTAAAATATATAACTAAACAGTTATTACATTGTGGAAGGCATCTATGTAGTGCCAATTATAATTTATAAAATACCCTAAAAAGTGAAATATATGCCAGGGAAAAAGTCTAACCTTATAGATTTTTAAATTGTATTTACAGAATAACATTAACAATCACTCACTATCAGAATTCACTGTTTTCAAAAAATCTGTATCATTCAGATTCTTCATTAAAAGACGTAAAGTAGTAACATAGTTTTGCCACTTAAATATTTTCTTCAAAGACGGATGACGACTGCCAAAACTATTATTCAAGTACTCTGTAAGCATAGTATCTTTCAAGGGAGAAAAGAGACTGGGGCCCTTTCGATTTGATATGCATTCCAAAGCTGTAAAATGATTCTCTTATTATAAAGCCTTATGGCATTGTGGTGTTTTAACTATGAAGCTCCAGGCACTTTGAGTACAAACACTGGACAGGAGAAATGCTGTGACTGCAACAGGAAACTTTCTGTGGTCTGCCAAATAGAAAGTGAACAAAATGTCCAGCGGAACACAATATACAACATGATTTACTAACAAGAAGTTAGTGATACTAATTTAGTTACTCATCAGGAGCTTTTTATAGACTGTAATTCCCAATGAGCTTGAGACACAAAGAGATGCAAAGAAAAAAGATGCTGATATTGAAGGAAAAGTAAAATATATTTTCCAAATTTATTCAAGGGAAAAAATAAATGACTTTTCTCATTGGGTATATTCCCCACTACTAGGAAAAGGTGATGTATATAAGCTGCTTCCTTTTCTTGGGTTAGATCCTTTGAAGATGACATGAGAGTCTTGGACTTTATCTCTAGGAAATGCATATTCAGACACAATATTTTGCAGACAACTTCAGGTGGTTTATAGATTGAGTCCAACCACAGATCCAGATAAAAAAAAATCCTAACCTTAAAAATTCATTCTAAGGACAGGAGGCAGTCTAAAAATTCTGTATTTTTTCCAGAAATCTAATTTTGTTTGGGCTAACAAAAGGTCAACTCACTGATTTTAGGAATTTAGTCAATTAATTACCTACCAAGTTGCAACAATTCTACCTTGCACATATTCTAGGCTTAAAATCAGTATTCTGGATGGTCTACAGCAATCTCTTAAATCTCTATTTTTGCACTTATTCTTGGTTCTATATATTTAACATGAAAAATGTTGGAGGTGTCTTTTAGCGAAGTTATCCTTCCTAGTGGTCCACTCAGAATTCTTTACTGATCTCCTCCTATCCCTGGAGGGACTAAATACTTAACTAACTGAAAACAAACAAAAATCTCCAGGGTGCATTTTGCTCCTGAAGTACCCTTGTGACCCATCTGCAACCTGCATAAGCAGCAGCCTGGCAGAACTTTCACTTTTTTGCAAAACAATAATGCAAAAAGGTCCCAACTACAAGTAGTTGACTCACCTTCCAATGGAACATCATACAAAGCCCTTTATACTATGTATTATGGACCAATTCAGTAAAACCCACTTCAAATTTTCTATCTGGGATATTTTTAAGAACCTCATCACGTGATATGTTCAGCTCTTTTTTTTCCCCCAAAACAAATACTAGGTACCACCTTTCCCCCCCACCCCCGGCACAGGATTAAGCAGCCCCTTCCAAGCCACCCACCATGTAGCAGACAACTGTCATTCCTTAATTTTGGGTGGCATACTGGGGCTCGGACAGAAGTAATCCCTAAATGGTGTGGTTTTAAGTCAAGCAGCATTTACCCTTCAATCCCGTGGATTTGGCACTTTCACGTGTTAAATAATCGTCCTTCTTGTCCTACAGCTCCAAGAGCTAACTTAGACTTAGGGCACAGCCGGATATTTTAAATACACTGCCCAGGTACGTGGTCCTAAGCTTCTCCTTCGTTGTGACCAACCCCCCGGAAGCCACTCCAGGAAGCAAAAAAATAAAAATAAAAAAATGAAGAACCAGGAACTAAGTTTGCCAGGGTGGACTTTCCTTGGGGTGCAAAGCACCCAAAATACATTAGGAGGGGCCTCTGCTCGTTTTCTGACTAAAAATTTGGAAACCTTTTTTCCAAAAGGCCCGCAAGCTCCTGAAAACGCAAGCGCCCACGTCAAAACCGAGGGCCCCCTCACAGGCGACACCCGGCGCGACCGCCGCTAGCGCCCAAAGAGCGTCCACTCCCCGCGGGCTCACGGTTAAGTCAGACCACTGGTCCCCAGCGAGTGGGGGGCGCGGGGCTCAGACCTGCACAGCCCGGGGGTCCCCGCACAGCTCCACGAATCCACCTCTTCGCCGGAGGCGCGCACCGGACCGTGATAGCGGACGGACCTGGCGGAGCGCTTTCCCGGGGACACTAGGGGGCGGAGCCCGGCGTTGCTAGGACCGTTGCTAACACCGGGCGCCGCGCAGGCCTCCGGGCGTCGGTAACTACGCGGGAGCCGTGAGGCGGGGTGAGGCTCGAAGATTGTGCTCTGCTTTGGTGGCTGACGGCGGGGTCCCCCTGCGCGGGAGAGGCGAGGCTGAGGAGCCGCAGTTGAGGGACTCAGCACCCCCCACACACACACCCCGCCTGCTCGCCCCTCCCTACGAGGGCTGCCCACCTAAGACCGGCCTGGAACAGGTGGTTCTCGAAACTACCTCAAGGTGTAGTTCCAGTGAGTTTTGAAACATTCAAAGCTTACAGAACACGTTTTCATTTTACCAGGCCCCAAATATTTTAATAGTGAGAACTTGGTTCTGTTACTCTTTTGTGGCTGTGTCAAGATAGTGCGCTGAGAATCAGGAAAGCTGTTAGAAAAATTGTTTATCTTGATAATTTGGTATGCTTGAAAGCTACATAGCTAGATAGACTTGGTACTAATTTGTGCGTTTTTCCAGTTTGAAATCAGGCATAATATGTGAAGAAATTACTAAACTATATTTTCCCTTGATGAAGCCAAAAGAAACTCTAAACCCAAATGAGTGCATGTTATAACTCTGAGATTGAGAAACATAAAGGCCAAATATTAAGCAACGTATTTAAGGACTATGAGTTTAGCAAGTGGGAGATATAGGACAGGATTTTGTCCTAGAGGAGTTTACTATATCAAGTAACGGAGAGTAAAAAAAAATATAATATGATTAATAAATAAGCGATAGGAATTACAAAAGAGCTCAGAATGGAGTGGTCAATGGAGTCTTGTTGGTTGGACTTGAGTGAGGAGAATGATTATTTATAGTTCAGAGATTTTCAAGGGAATTATGTGATCCATTGATGGAGGTCCCATTTGTAAGCAAGGAAAGCTATTTAGTCAGAAGTGCAATCTTTAAAAAGAATGAAGTAATAGAGGGTGACAATATCATTGCATGACAATTGGTAAAATTAAGTATTACTTTGTGGAGTGTGTGTGTGTAAAGTGAGGTCATACTTATAAAATGCATATCTTAGTGGTGGTACATTTTGAAAAGTTTGAAAGTCACTTAGGAGGAAAAATGAGAGTTCTCGGTAGGAAAATTAGTAGCAAAGTCTCCAAGTCAAGAATAAGTAATTCACAACCTTTCTCTACTTTAACTGCTTTCATTCAAATTAACATTGTTCAGTAAGGCATGGAGGCACAGCTTTTTTCTGATAATTCAGCTGGGGAGATTACAAACGGTAATAGACCCTCTGATGTGTGACTTCTTCATGTAGCCTAGGCTTCTACACAGTGTGACAGCAGGGTAATCAGACTTCTTAGCCTAGGCTAAGACAAATGTTGCAATAAAAATGGCAGAAACTCCATCCTTTTCTGATCTAGTCTTAAAAAGTAACACTTCTCTCACATTCTTTCAGTTCAGATTTTAGGAGAGAAGACATAATGCCACTTCTCAAAATATTGTCAAAGAATTTGTGGCCTTTCTTTTCTTTTAAACCAATGCACTGCCATCACAGAAAACCCCAAAGTTTCAGGGGCTTAATATGATTACCTATTATTTCTCACAAGAAATCCATTGTGGATGTTACTAGTCAGATGAAAGGTTAGACTCAAGAATGTAGATTTCTTTTTATTTTCAGTGGTTCTGTTGTTCTTTAAGACTTGGGAGTCCACAGTTTATCTGACAAGAAAAAAACATGGTGAACCACCCAAGCTTTCAGAGGTTAGTCTTAAAAATGGCATATATCTCTGTGCCCACATTTTACTGGCCAGAGTTTGGTCCCAATTTTACCACTGTAACTGCAAGAAAGTCTGGGAAAAGTAGAGAGATATACATGTTTGGCAAACAATAATGATTTTGCCATATTCTAAGTTTTTTAATCAAAACCCTGTGGACCCCAATCCCTCCTAGCTTTTCTTGATTATTTTCTCCAAATTCTTTAACTTTTTAAAATATTCTGTTATTTGCTTTATATGTCAAAATTTACTATATGCATATACTGCAATTCCTTGATTTTGCAATTTCAGACTGTAACTATTGAGTTTCTTTTTGAAGGCATAATGAGCTCTTTTATAACACCACCCCAAAATGTATGAACATTCCTTCTCCCCAACCCCCTACACTCTTCTTAGAACCTCATCTCTCAAAATAGTAATATCTCATTGGTTTAAAGAAACATTTGTAAATAGTATTCAACCCTAAGACATATAGCATACTGTGTGATCATGTTAACTTTTAATCCAACCTTTTACTTGCCTTTGTGTTAATAATTGCCATATTTTTATCACTTATTAGTAATCTGTCCTCAAACAATTGGCCAAAGTGAGAAAGTATCACCAGCCAATTCATCTAGAGGTTATTTTTCTTTTTCCTTCCAGATATTCCTTCTAGACCATGACAACCTTTAGTTCATTCAGTATTGGTTGCATTTAACAATCCAATACTGCTCTCCTGTGTTGGATCCTTTGTTTCCTTTTTTCATTGCTTAATTCTTTGTTTTTATGAAATGTATCCTCTATTACCTTCCTAGAAAAGGTAAAGGGGAATGTGGTAGACAGAATAATTACCCCTCCCCCTAAATATGACAGTATCCTAATCTCCAAAACCTATGTAGATGTTATCATATGTTGCAAAAAGAACTATGCCTATGTGGTTAAGTTAAGGAACTTAAAATTGGGGAATTACTTGAATTATCTGGGTAGACCTGGCATATCCCAAGGGTCCTTAGAAAAAGAGATCAGGGAGAGAAGCAGATGCTATAGTGTTGGCTTTGAAGTTGGAGGAAAGAGTTAGATGACTGCAAGAACCTGGAAAAAGCTAGGAAGCAGATTCTCCCCAAGAGCCTACGGGAGCATTTAAAACCATTTTCAGACTTTGTTCCTCCAAAACAATAACATAATAAATTTATGTCATTTTAAGCCAGTAAGTTTGTGGTAATTTGTTATAGTAGCAGTATGAAACTAATCCAGGGAGAAATGGTGGTAGTTTTTACTGTCTTGCAGATCTGAAAAAGGCCACAAATATAATTGATCGTGTGTCTATATTAAAATTTCAAGGTTGAAAATCATGTTACTGAAATGCTCGGATCCTATTCTTTTTCCTTTGATTCCTTTTTTCTTAAACATTTTTATTCTAGTTTCCAAAGATTTTCATCAGGTTTTCTCCCCACAAATTGTCTATTGAATATTATATTTGTGTTTTAATCTTATTTTTTTATTACCTTAAATAATGTTGTTTTGGTTTCAGGGATGCAGTGTCTTATCATATTTCTCTAAGAATCTCCATTAAAGTTAAAAGCACCATAGTAAAATAAAACACTAAAACAGTGCACAGCATTTTGTCCTAGCTGACAAAATTTTATGTATATGCATATATATGAGATCTGTGTATCTGTCTGTCAGGAAAACTCTGTGAATCATTGCAAAATACTAACATGGTAATAGAAAATGAGCAAATGATTTGAGAATTTGCTTTACAAAAGAAGTTATTTAAATTGCCAGCAAGCATGTGAAAAGTTGTACAATATCAATGCAAATTAGAATCACAAGATACCACTATATACCACTATATAACCCCCCTGAACTGCTGAATTTTTAAGGATTGACAATGCTGAATATACACTAGTACTAAAGAATATTCTTTAGTAAGAATGTAAAATAAATGAAAGTTTTGCACACTTCTGTTAGGAGTGAAAATAGGTACCAACATTTAAAAAGCTATTTGATAGTATCTACTAAAGCTGACAGAGCAGTCCCACTCTTGGTTATGTATCAAGTATACCAAAAGACATTAACGATAATGTTCATACTAGTTCGATTTGTAATAACATACAAACAGGAAATCACTCAAGTATCCATCAAAAGTGGAATAGATAAATACAATTTGGTATATGTTATAAAATAGAATATTATGTAACAATGAAAAACCTTGAAGTCCTCCTATGTGATACAACATAGGTAAATATAGGTAAATCTTATAGACACAATGTCAAGTAGAGGGAAGCTAGAGGAAAGGATCCATATTGAAGCTCAATGATAGAGTGGTAGAAGTCAGGGAGGCATCTGACATTTCAAAGGCAAAGAGTGAATGAATGATGGAAAAGAGGAAGAGGTTACTCTGGTTATTGACTGTATCTATATCTTGATTTATATACATTGATTTTATACATTATATACATTGATTATATACATTATATACATTGATTTATGCATTGGTTATATGGTTATATATATTTGTATAAAGTTATCAGTCCATATACTTATAGGTATTTTGCAATTTACTATATGTTTTACTTTAATAAAAAAATTAAGAAATAAAATTACACTTATCACTTAGAATAAAATTCATCACTGATCATTATATTAATGTTGGTACTATAAAGGAATACATAATAAGAGATTTCTTAAAAGGAATCATAGTGATGTAATGGATATAGAAGATAAGGAAGGAGAAGGAAATATCTAGATAATTTTGACTACAAATCTTGATGATTGTGAGACCTCTACTATGGAAAACAAATATAAATTTAAAGAGTAAGGATTTGTTTCATGGGATGACCCTGAATTTTTTTTGAGAATACTAGGGTTGAGTAAAAATACTGAAATGTAAAGTATTTATGCACCAAGTGTTTTGTGAATAATGTGTCTCAAAGTTATTATTATGAATAAAAATCAGTTTTCAGTGATCCATTACATAGAATTTTTAAATTTGTGCATAAAGATTATCATTAAAGATTTTCTAGGTATCTTTTGTTCAGGTTTTCTGTTTTAGTTCTATTGTGATTAGAGAGCATACTCTGAATGATTTCTTATTCAAAATTTTTGAGATTTGTCTTATGGACTGCAGATGTCCATTTTCATGAATGTTCCACTACATTACTTTAAAAGATTGTGTATTCACTCTGCAGTTGTGGAGTATAGTTGTTATGTAAATGTCATTTAGGTTAAGTTGCATGATAATGATGTTCATATCTTTAGTCTCTCTTATTTGTGTTTGTATGTTTGTTATATGCATTGTATATACAGAAATTTGTTAGTTTCTCCAATTATAATTGTGATTTTGCTGTATTTCCCTTCAGCTTTATTAATTTCTGCTACAATTATTTTAAAACTCTGCTATTAGATACAAATATATTTAGGATAGATATGTCTTCTTAATTCATTTACCTTTTTATCAGCATGAAATAGCCATATTCGTGTCTGGTAATCATCCTTGTTTGCAAGTCAATGTTGATATTAATATAGATATGCTAATTTTGTTATGATAGTGTATACATCGTTCTAGATTTCCAATTTGTTATGTTTTGGGTATTTCCATTTCTATTGAAATATCCAACCTCTTCATGTCCTATTAGCCAACCTGTGTTGTAAAATCTTTAACATATTTATGATAGTTGTTTAAGAGATTTTGTTCATTATAACTGCATTCTATAACTGAGTTCTAAGTTTGTATTGACCGTTCTCTCTTGATTATGGGTCCCGTTTTCCTTCTTTGTTGTATGTCTTCCTATTTATACTATTTTGTATTAGATATGGGAAAATCATGGATGCTGAGGTTTAGTTTTATTTTGTTTTCAGAATGTACAAGTCTTTTTCTCAGCTTGGCATTTAAAGTGGGAGTTTGGTCTTTTAGAATCCTCCTAGACCTGGATTGAATTTTAGAGTAACCTGTAGCTTTAATTAGATTGAGTTCACCTGTGACTAACCTAACCTCCAAAATCTTCCTTGTTAGCCACCTCTTATATCTTGTCCATACTGGGTTGGGTAAATCTGGATTGAAGTTTAGGCATTTTTGTTTTACCTTTGGCTTCAACTCTACCAGGACTCTGGAACCCATGTACTATAAGAATGCATTGGCCTTTATGAGTTTTCTGTTTTTCCAGTTCTTCCACTGCTGCTTTTTTTGACAAAATTCAGAAGTGAGGTGTGGGAGCAGGGATAGGGATTATTTGACTGAGTCATTTGTTTTGGCATTTTCAGACTCCAGTTTGCTCTCCCAGTTTATGTGGATGCCTAAGGCCCAGCTGGTTTCTCTTCAGCTCTGTCAAGTTACTACACCATGGCGGACCCATTCGTCTCTGAATGTCCTCACATGACTTACAGTCAGGTAAGGAAAATGCCACAGCTTTGTCTCCCATAAATGTCCTGTTTCATAGATTTCAAGTCATCAAGAGTTCCAGGTAGGGCAGGTCTTTGGGTTTGCAACTTGTGCAACTCCACCAGGCTTCAGAATAGTAGAACCCTACATTTGATTTAATCATCTGATGTTACCATTTGATAATTCCTAAATTTAAGCAAGGGACTCTGCATTGTCAAAAAAGTATGTTGCCAGTATTGTTTCACTGACATCCATTGCTCTTCAGTAATCCCATAGAAAAGGTTTTTATTTTGCTCAGGTTTTTCTTTTTGTTCCCATTGGAACATAGGTGTTTTGCATCCTTCTACATCCATCCTACCAAGGTCAGAAGTCTGTTTAATTTATGCCTTACCTCCTTAGAAAACTTTGAAATTTTATATTGAAATTACCTAGAACTCATAAGTTATTGATCTGTTTATTTTCAATGTTTCCTTAATTAATTTTTCTAATTTCCTGTAATTGAAGGGTGGATATTATCTTTAGTGTTTAGTAGTAGAAGTCATTACAAGAAAAAGCCAACATTTAAATTGTTTTAATTACATTCTTTTATGTTCTGTGCATTTAAAAATATACTTATAGCCTCCTTCTAACCAAATTGCTATAGTCATTATCCCTGAAGTTATTATATCCTTAACATTTTTCTGTCTCTAAGCATCCAGTACACATCAGTTCTCTTATTTCTCAGCCTTCTCAGTCTAAGCCTAGAGTCCCCTGTTTTCCACAAAATTTCCATGATACCCTTATGCATTTTTGCTTTTGAACACTTACTTTTTAAAATATACCCTTTATTTTTATTATTGTATATGCATTATATATTTACTTGTTTATCATGTATTTTAAATAATATTAATAAGAAATCATTAATATTAAGAAGAAAATAATAAAATATTAAGAACGATATTAATACAGAAACTACTATGAGATTATTTCTTATTGTACTGCAAAGTCAAAATATTTTAATTACTTTTCCCTGTTATTAGTGTGACTTTTTAAATACTATATCAGCAAGAGTTGCATGTTAATACATTTTGGACTCTGGACAAGATACCATGAAAAATAGGCCAATGTGTCTTGGAACTCTTGTAGAAATTTGAAATGAAGATATTGAGCTGAATCCACGTGGAGTTTTTCTCTGAGAGTGGTGTATAAAAGGAAATCTTTTTGCAGAATATGGTTTGGAGTTTCTGAATTAAATGTTGATCTCTATCCCTCTTGAAAGTTCAGGGACTTTAACAAAATGAATATTTCACAATGTCTTATGATTTTAAAAATTGTAATTTAAGTCCAGTATTATAACTTAGTTAAGAAAATTATATATAAGCATCATAGATAATATGAATTCATGTTAATTAGCAATATTGATTTTACTTCATTAGAAAATGCAAAGGCCTCCAAAAAACATTGAAGAATTCTTAAAGTTTCAAAATTTGGTGAGTAATGCATCCTATGTTATGTACAAATATATCTTTTAAAATATCTGTTATGGAGATATGAAATATTAGAAATAGTCTTTCAAAATAGAAAGTCAAAAATACATCTGAATGTGGAAAATGTCTATAAATGTTTCTTTCAGTAAACTTATTTTGTTATCATTCCTCTTGTCAATGTTCTGTTCCCTTTCTCACTTTAAAAAAGGGTTTCACTATTGTAGGGTAAGTGATTTTCAGGGTTTTCTGCCCTCCCGCCATTAGGATTGATGATGGAGCCTTGTGGTCCTGAATGCATGCCTGATGGCGGGCACATAGAGTAGGGTGTGGCATGCGTAAGTAGGTACACCTGGGCTAAGACTGGGCTTATAAGGGCGGTGTCATGGGGACGCAGTATTGCAGAGAGCAGAGAAGCAGAGAGAACAAGAGCGAAAGAGAAAGCAAAAGAGAGGCAGAGACCACCAGAGAGTCCAGCTTCCCGCCCCTGGTGCCTCTGCCTGCCGTGTACCTGGAAAATTCCAATAAAAGCCTGAAAAGCCACTGAGGGCTCCAGGATTCCTCCTTCACCTGTCTGCTTGAATCACAGGAAACCTGCACTGTGGGCCTCCCCGGTGGCGCAGAGGTTGAGCGCTGGGTTGCGAAGCTGCACGCAGCCTCTGCAGCGCCAGTTCGATCCCTGGCTGCTCCCCGGACACCGGAAGAGGGTCCCGCATGGTGCGCAGACCTCTCCTGCCGCCCGCTGCTCCCCTCAGCAGTGTACTTCGGTCCTTCTGCCTGCTCTGCTCCCCGCTCTGGCTCTGGTGAATTCTCTCACCCTCCCATTCTTCTGACTGTACCCAGTGCTTGTATAAATAAATAAATAAATCTTTAAAAAAAAAAAAAAAAACCTGCACTGTGTCCATTCCTGCCGCTACAACTATCAGAGGACATTTCTATATAATTTTGGTAATATATTATTTTTGTCTTACCTATTTACACTTTCAAGAATATATGACAGGACCTCCCCAGTGAGCGGGTTGAGTGCCACGCTATGAAGCTGTCCTCAGCCTCTTCAGCATGGGTTCGATCCTGGCCGGCCAGGGAGAATCCCACATGGCGCAGCAGACCTCTCCAGCCACGCCTGCTGCTCCCCTCAGCAGTGTCTTTGGTCCGTCTTCCTGTTCTGCTCCCAGCTCTGTCTCTGGTGAATTCTCTTACCCTCCTGCGCCTCTAAGTGTACCCCAGTCCTTGTGTAAATAAATAAATCTTAAAAAAAGAATATATGACAATTATGCTACTTAGCTCAATTATTCATGCACTATAGCTTAGACTGACAAGTAATTTGTAGAGGAAGTCCTTGATTACTAAATCAGAATGAAATGTTCAAAAATGTTTTATTGTTGAAAACTCCAGTTTTCAGTGTTGTGTGTAGCAGTTGTATTTCCTACAGAATTTAGAGCTATTGGGCTTGTTGTGAGTTTTCACTTGGGTTCACACACTTGTGAGAACCTGAAGGTCAGGTTTGTTTTGTATTGAGGAATGTCGAGATTAGAATAAAGATGTTAGTGTGGAAGAGAGAGAAAGAAAAGGAGTTTTCCTTTTCTAATGACAAGTGGACATATTTTGAGTAGATTGGAGTTTAAATGACTTGCACATATTTATGTTTAAATAGTATTTGTTATGACTAAACTATTGACAATAAAGTTCCAAAATATCTATTTTTAAACAATTATTTTCTATTCTTACATTTATTTAAATATGTTCTAAAAATATTTTGGAAAAGGACTGAGTTCCTTTTAGAAACAAACAGAAAACAAAAACATTCCTAGGAACTGAGTTCCTTTTAGGAACAAATAGAAAACAAAAACATTCCTAGTTTATAAAAGTTTATTTCAGTCACTGTAGCAGAGCCAAATATTTTGAACTACTTTTAGGGCAAGATAGAGAGCTTTAGACCATCTTCTAAAGCTAAACACAATATAAAAAAAAAATTGCTGGACCTCCCTGGTGGCACAGGTGGTTGAGCACAGTGCTATGAAGCTGTCCATAGCCTCTGCAGTGCCAGTTTGATCCCCGCAGGCCACAGAGATGCCCACATGGCGCAGCAGACCTCTCCTGTCTCACCAGCTGCTCCCCTCAGCAGTGTATTTCAGTCAGTCTGCCTGTTCTGTTCCCTGCTCTGTCTCTGGTGAATCTTCTCACCCTCCTGCACATCTAGCCTATACCCCAGTTCTTGTATAAATAAAAAAAAAAATTGCTTAAAGGACAATTCAGAAGTTACCTGACAACATCCCCATGGAGGATTTGAACTAAGGTTGGTGGCTTTAGAGGTGAAAGAGACAATGGTCAGGAAAGTAATATCCTGGTTCTCAAAACATGCAGGGACATAACTATCCATGACTCCCCAGGATGTGGTGAATTTCCCCAGAGGGACTTTTCAGAAAGGGAATACAGAAAGGTTTAGTTGTGGGAATGACATGGGTCACTGGAGTTTCATGGCCAGTGTGGGCAAGGAAAAATTGCTCCTACTCCCCATCCCCAGCAGAAAAGAACAAAGAGACCTCAGGCGGAACCATGCTGGATTCAGTTTTTAGGTCCAATGGCAGGGGGAGGAACTTGTGGGAATGAGAGATCTCATAAATCCCATGAAAAGAATCAAATGGTTGAGTTGTAGCTCTTACAGCCAGATTACCTCATGTACAGTGACTGCAGTGATGGCTCTGGCAATGGCCATTGCCACACAGCATGGGACTAACAGCCCATATTGCATGACCCCTGCCTTCCAGGGTCAAGCCCTGTCTGAGTCCAGGAACATGAGCCCTATGGACTATATCTAGCCCCCTCTTTAGGACACTCAAATTTTGTGGCATATTACCTGCCACAGAACAGAGCAGCAAGAAGGCAGCATGGGAAGTGAGGATAACTGAAGTGCTGAACAGATTGACTTTGGGGAGAAAGGACAGGAAGCAAAGAGAGGTGCTCTACCAAGCTACAGCTGCTCTCACCCTTCAGGAAGACTGAGGCTGAGTATTTAAGAACCAGCCTCTCCTCCTGATCCACCTCCCACAAAAGGTAAACCAAGAAGAGAAAAAAAACAAAACTAATCCTGCAGTGCCCCAACTGCAAAAACAGGTAAAAATAAGGCAACATACATAACAAGGACCCAAGGAATATCTGAAAACGAGATGAAAAGAAGGTAGAAGAAGATTAGGAGTTCAAGACACTTATATAAAAAATACATGAGGGCCTCCCCTGGTGGCACAGCGGTTGAGCACTGGGCTGCGAGGCTGCCTGCAGCCTCTGTAGCGCTGGTTTGTTCCCTGGCGTCGGGGAGGGGCCCACAAAAAAAAAAAAAAAAATACATGAATAAAGAACCTAACAAAGACTTTCAAACAATGACATGAAATGTGCTAAGTTAGATACTAGAAGATCTGTCAAAGACAGATAGGCAGATTTAAGTTCCTGGAAAGAGGAACCAGGAACAAAAAGAGTTCTTCACCAAAAAGACTGAAAATATTAAAAGAACATGAAGAGAGACTCTAACTGAAATGAGAACAAACATTAAAAAAGAATCTTAAATATAAACTGGTAGAAGACAGAATTGCAGAAATAGAAGACTAAAATGTACAATTCACTTAACTGGAGAAAGAGAAAACAAGATTTAGGAAAATTGAAAAGGCTCTGTGAAAAATATAAAATTCAATTAGAAGAAGAAGCATGAGGATAGCAGACATTCCAGAATTTCCTGAAGTGAACATGGCTGTCCAGGAAGCAGAAAGAACACTCAAATTTTTAAATGCAAAATGTCCTGTATCAAGGCACATCATATTAAAATTATCAAAAATCAAAGACAAACTGTTACAGTCAGCCAAAAGTAAAAAAAGTAATTTACAAAGGAAACCAAATAAGGTTTTCATCAAATTTTGCTTCAGTCACCCTCAGGCAAGAAGGGTGGAATGAAATGTTCATAATCCAAAATGATAAAAACTGGTAACTAAGACTACTCTATCTTGCAAAATCATCATTCAAATGTGAAGGTGAAATAAAGGTTTCCCAGACATCAGAAGCTATTGGTCTTTGGGAATTGTATCCTGTGATGTAACTTATTCTGTGATCTTTTTGTAAATTACTAGAAACTTCTAAAGCTTATGATTGTTTCACATTTTTTAAAAATACGTTTTATTAAAAAGAATACAATGGAATAAAATCTCAAGTTAGCTTATTGATTTTGAACTCTTTGTTTATTAAAAATGATTTAAGTTGTAATCTGTCACATTTTTTGCAGGATTATTGGCCAAGGAAAATTACTCTTAGAGATATTGATGAATGTTCACACACTATGAAGAAAATAAAAGAAGATAGTTCATTTGCTTCGATTTATACACATTTATGGGGAAATGTCCCTCGAAAATATGAAGCATTCGCAATAATGGAGACAAGATTAGATGAATGTTCATTTCACTTGAAAAAACATGCCTCTAAAATATTGGAGTGGAGCAACATCATGTACAGGACAAGTAAAACCTTATTTTTTATAAGTAAAATGTCACAGTGTGTCTGTCTCCATGTGCATATTCTCAAAAAGAATGAAATTGTAAGGATATCTAACATATTAAAAAGAATTTATTTTATTTATTATTTATTATTTTGTTTTATTATTTATTTTATTATTAATATTTATTTATTATTTTGTTTCTTTCTATAACTTTCTATACCTTCTTCCTATTAAGAAAAATAATTTTATATACACACATTTTCCTCCCTATCTAAATATCAGAACTTGGACTCCAGCCTAGGCCATCTGGAGTTCAAGTCTTATACAGGGCCATACTCCAAATTACTGTACTTGATTGAATTTAAGGCGACCCTGATACAACCAAATGTAAGTGGCTGAACAATTTGAAAAACATGAACTTGTTCAGTAGGAAAGGAATTGACATAAAACTTTACATATGGGAGTAGGTACTAAAGATGTATTACTTGGAACCTGACTTTACTGAAAACAAAAGAGAAACAAAATGTAGTAGTTATAATTATTCATTCAATTAAGAGGGTTTGTATCTAGTGTTGGGTTTATGAAAATATTAATTTCATTGAATAGTTTCATATATAATTTCTTTAAGGTAATCATTTTTTTTGTATTTTAAATAATGTGTATATACATTTATATATTGTGAATTCTCACTTTTTAAAGGTTCTTATGAAAAATTGCAAAGATACAGGGCACGTCTAGCAAAATATCATAAGAAGAAGAAAATAATGGTAGAGTATCCATTTTCATCTTCCTTCATTGTTTCTTCTGTGAAAATACAATCACTGTAATTCTGTAGATAAGCACTGAAAATGTTTTTTTTTTAATTTCCCGTTTGTTATAATCTATCTATATCTGTGTTTTTAAAATATGGAAAAAGAAAAATATCAGATGGTTTTACTTATAAGAAAAATATAGGGGAACTAGGCATCAGGAGAAAGCAAAACAAAAACAAAACTAGTGGGCAAAAGATACATGGAGACATTCAGCAGGGGACAGAAGAGCACAAGAGACTATGGTGAAGGTTCACGGGTGACTCAGTGGTGGAAATTCTATGGTGATTACACCTGACAGGAACAATGATGTAAAAAATAATACATATATCAGTAAAAAAATAGAGAGAGAGACTCATATTTTTCTTTTTACAGTCAATATTAGTGTTGGGATTTTCACATTGTTACAAGTTATTTGAAGATTTGTTTTAATATATACATAGTACATTCTCTGGTTATTTAATAATTTATAGCATCTTATACTTACTGGTATAGATGGCCATATCAATCCTTTTTCTTTCAAAAAATTAACAGTTCTTTCTGATTACCTTTAGAATTATTTTGTCAATTAAAAATCTTTTAAAATTTAATAAGCATCCTAATTCTACCATTTACAGGTCAGTCAAATCTACCTCCTTATTTGTCATTTTAATTTTTATTTTTCAAAAAAATTAGAAAGTTCTGATTAAGTTATATTCTTCTAATTCATTAATTAATGGAATTTTTATAAATATTCTTTGTAGATCATTTTAAAAATTAACTAAAATGTGATAACCCTTTTATTGGACATTGGGTTCATTCTCGCTATCACTATTGTTTACGATTCTGAGAACATATTTGAAGCTAAAGATTGTGCATCTCCATGAATATTTTCTTAAGCTAAATTTCCAGAAGTGGAAGGACATGTCCAAAGAAGTGAAAAAATCTTACTGTTTTGATACATATTGATAAATTGTTCTCTAGAAAGGTGCCACCAATTTACATTTGTAACAAAATTTGATATTGAATTTGATATTGAATCCTTTACCCACTCCCTTGTAGACATTTAATTGTGCTAATGTTTGCAAAGTTTATTGATTTAAATGTTATCAATTGCATATGTTTTAGTGGTAAAGTTATTTTTAAAGTTTTTATTAGCTTTCATGTTTCTATTATTATGAATTTGAAATTTAAAAATTTTTATTTTAAATGTTTTCCAGCTTTCAGATGAAATGATGACAAAGAAGAATATAGAGGTATTTAAATTTTCTGTTCTACAAGATTATATATCAAAAGTATTATGTGAGATAATAGAATATTTACAATAATAATCATACAGCTAAAAATATAGATAGAGGCCCCAGGAGAGTTAGAAAAGGTATAGAAGTTTTCTCTTTCTTCCTAGCCCATTTCTGTATGTGTAATCTAGCTAAATTCATCATCATTTGAGTTATGTCAAAGTTATTTCTGAAAGGGCCTCCCCTGGTGGCGCAGGCTTTTGAGCACTGCGCTGTGAAGCTGTCCGCAGCCTCTGCAGCGCTGGTTTGATCCCAGCCGGTGGGCAAGGGTCCCACATGGTGCGGCAGACTTCTCCTGTCATGCCGCTGCTCCCCTCAGCAGTGTATTTTGTCAGTCTGCCTGTTCTGCTCCCCGCTCTGTCTCTGGTGAATCCTCTCACCCTCCCGCGGATCTAGCCTGTACCCCAGTTCTTGTATGCATGAATAAATAAATATTTTTTAAAAGAAGTTATTTCCGATATATGGTTTTGTTTTGCCTTTGGATTTATTGTATAAATATGACAGGGTTCTTGGTTTCAGAAAAACAAAGATATGAACATTTTCCTCAGGATAAATATTTTTCATTTGTTTTAGTAAAAAGGAATAAAATAATTGCATTAATGAATGATTGCTAAATGTCATCTACAGTTATATGAGACTACTGTATTTAAAAGAGAAATGTAATGACTGACTGTCCTGTGATATTTCCCCCTTTGCAGGGTTCCAGCTTCTCAGGATTCAAATCAAATGAGCTTACTCGACTACCCAGACATTTGGATGCTGAACGAATTTATCTTTTTATTTTAAAAACCCATAACTTTGATGTATGTAAACATTATTTTATTTTTATTGTAAGGTAAAATTTGAGTATATGATTTAATGAATCAAAGTCTTATTTGAAGCTGTGTCAAATATGATGTGAGTAAGATTTAATTCTTTGGGCATTGAATGTGCAGGAAAGATCAGGGATGTTTAATACCCTGACCACCAGAAGAGAATGTATTAACTCTGTGTTACTAACTCAGGAGTCTGAGATAACTAATGTGTATTGGCCCCGTATGTTATGATACAGGTATTTTCCCCCTTCCTCTTTTTTGCTCTTTCATCTCAGGATATCTAACCTGGTCATATCCCAAAATAATTTATGAGAACCCAAAGCCCAAGCCAGTTTTTCAACAGCAAATCGACATATGAAACAAACACACTAGAGAAGCTAAAAATCACATTTGCGCTTATGGTAGCCAGTGCCATAGGGAAGCCCAGTTTCCCCATGGGGCTGACTAACCACGGATGGCTCTGTCCTAAATCACGTTGGACGCCAAATCTGTTATAGGACAGGGAGAGGGGCAGCCCAAGACCCCGCAAACCTGCCTATTCTAAATGGGTTCTGCCATCCGCCACATCAACACAAAACATAGGAGACTTTAATGGGAAGGAACTTTAATAAAACTAGGAAACAATACAGGTAAGGCAAAGAGTCTAGTTTCTAAATGAAGCATCCAGAGTTACCCGTCCCCTCGTGGGTAAAAGTCCATCCAAATGGGATTGGCCCAGAACAAGGCCCCAAAGCCTGCCACAAGTCTAAAGCATCTTCCAGTGGGGACCCACAG
This sequence comes from Talpa occidentalis, assembly GCF_014898055.3. Classification (NCBI taxonomy): domain Eukaryota; kingdom Metazoa; phylum Chordata; class Mammalia; order Eulipotyphla; family Talpidae; genus Talpa; species Talpa occidentalis. The sequence goes on along the minus strand of NW_023601104.1, from coordinate 17,656,622 downwards.
AAAAGGGTCACAAACAACCGGACAAGTCCGGACGGAAAAGAGCAAAATCAACATCAAGATAAAAGCTGCCATTGTCACCTCCCCACGGGTCTCACCCACATCTGTGTCACCCAGTCCACGACCAAAAGACAAGCGCAGTTTCTTCACGTGTCTCTAGGCTCCACGCGCCTGCTCCAGGTCTCCTGGCTCCATCCTGCTTCCTACCTCAGTCTCTTCTTCCGCTTCTCCTCTTCCTGCTCAGCTCCACCCTCCCTTGGGTGGGGCAGGGAACCTCCCCCTTTCCTGGGGACCACCCTGTTACAATATCCCAAAATAATTTATGAGAACCCTTCCTTACAACCCCACTTTTTGATGCTTTAAATATCTGGGGAATTTGGGGGCAGTATCTCTACAGGATTGCCAACTAATAAAAACCTGCAGGCAAAAAAGTTAGCTAGATAATTGACTAGCAATTGCCAGGGTAGGATGAGGTGGTAATTGGCATTTATTTTTCATCCACATTAGAGTCAAATGGTCACCCAGCAAGGTTTCTGTTTCCTGAATGCTTAAATAATGCTCCTTGTACTCCCCACCACCCACCCACCATCCCCAGGCCCCTCCCCCACCTCTGGCAGATTTCTTTTGGATAGCTCTCTGAAATGGACTTATCCCCAGTCTTCCTATGGTTATTTCTCAACACTAAAACCCTGTAATTTCTTCTCTTAAATTTGTCCTCTGTTACCCATTAGAAGGAACAGTGTCAATCTATTGCTATTGAGTACATACTTTTTATAAAAACATTTACATTAATATTTTATAATGAATTTTAATTTGCTCTCTGTGCCTTTTTTTCCTACAGGAAAAAGTTTTTAAAATTTGGAAGACTCATTTTCTCTCACCAGCCTCTATTGCTCTTTTGCATGATTCATTTTGGTGGTGGTTTCTCCATAAATTTAAGGTATGATGATATTCTTAACCTCTTTTTTTAAGTTGTTTGCATCATAATTAATTTTTCAGTAGCGGTAATACTGGTACCAAAAAATGTTTTCCTGGATTCTTTCACAGAGTTTGTTTTTTTAGTATTTCACACAAGTTAGAAACCCTGTTTGAAATTTAAACTTCTTTCAGAAGAGTTAACATTAATATGGATTTCAAAGATTCTGGGTGTTCAGATCAGAAAAATATTAATGACAGCAAACATTATAATAATTAATAAATTAGTAGCATTATTCAACACTAAAATTTACTGATAAATATTAAACACAAAACCCACTGCAAAGCAGTGACAGTAAAAGAAGTTCCATTTGGGAAACAGTCTGAAGATCAGATGGAAAGAGAGTCTTCACTTGATTCAAAAAAATAAGAACTTTTCACTAGGATTAAAAGGAGAAATGATGGGTTTCTGGGAAACATTAAGAGAATAGAAATAAGCAGCACATGACTCTTATGTTAGAGAATATGTAAGCCTGGAAGAAGTGTTTAATACCAACATAGACTCTGAATCTGGAAGAATGGAAAATGTAGCAGCCCAGGAGATCACAGTCTGAACATCAAGGAAGCTATCCCCTCCAGAAAACCTGAAATGAACTTGACTCTCCCCCTTTATATAACTCAAGTCACCAAAAATGTTGTGGATTCTCACAGAAATTTTATAGCATGAAATTACCAATGTTATATACAAACCATCTGATTAGTGATTTATATTAGAATAGTTAATATTATAGATAAGAATGCCTGCCCTGTATTTACAATAACGTTAAGAACTAAATATTGTTAGGAAGTAGCTTACCACTTCTACAAAGGTAATTATCTAGAGAAAGTTGTGAAATAAGGAGAGCTTCATTACGTTAAAATCTCTAGACCAGGATCCCAAATTCGTGATTTTCCTTAATAATAACAGAAACACAATTTTCCCACTTAAATCTTTTAGGATTATATATAATAATTTTTGAAAGAAACATAATATAGTAATGTTCCTATTAAGGGTTTTGTCAGGCCATAATGTACAAAATGCATTAGTATTTTATTATTTTGAACAAACAGGAAAAAAAAATTTAAACAAAAATGTTAATGACCCAATCCATTTTCAGAATTATACTTGGAATAAGAAAGAGTTAAACATTTTTAAATCTTTTTTTTTAAAGATTTATTTATTATTTATTTATACAAGCACTGGGTACAGTCAGAAGCGCGGGAGGGTGAGAGAATTCACCAGAGCCAGAGCAGAGAGCAGAACAGGCAGACTGACGAAGTACACTGCTGAGGGGAGCAGCAGGCAGCAGGAGAGGTCTGCGCGCCATGTGGGACCCTTGCCGGGGGCTGGGGATCGAACTGGTGCTGCAGAGGCTGCGGGCAGCTTTGCAACCCAGTGCTTAACCACTGCGCCACGGGGGAGGCCTCATTTTTAAATCTTTAAGCAAACTATTTTCTAGGAACCATGGCTTTCTAAATTTAAAATGAAATAGTTTATTAAAACTTCAAAATATAATTTAATAACATTTCCAACATCAGTTATGATTCTGATGTTTTGAGAAGCAATATGTGATGTAGCTGAATTAGTGTTCTGCTAGTGTTTAGAGAACTAAGGGGGATGGGAGTAAATTGGTGATCCAGATTAAATTGAAGCAAACTTTCCACGTTTTAACCAGTACATTTTCTCTTTCATCTGTTTCATTTATTGTATTTAACTTAACAATTTCTTCTTAAGAGGATTCCTTGTTGAAAAAAAATACATTGAAGCAACTGAACTAGATAAATAATATGAACTCTTAGGTCCCTAAATATACTAAATAAATGTGGTAGGAGGCCCATTTGTATTAGTGTCATGTGAGACTAGATCCATTCCTTGAATATTTCAGTTTTATTAAGTGAGCCTATATTTCAGCTGTGATGCATTTTTAAATGAATATAAAACAAATAAATTTATTTTGGGGTCTGTTTTATAAAGAATAAATAGTACTGATTTTATAACTGGAATATAATAAAACCCCAAGCTACTTGTACAATTTAATTGCCAGTAGTATAATGTACAAAATGTATAATCATATTCTAGAATTTAACATGTTCTAGAATTGCTATATTATTTGCTATATTATTAATATAAAAGTGGATTTCTTCTATTTATTTCGTATAATTCCACAGCTAGTAGAAAAAAACATTGAACTTGAACCCATAAAACTGAAATTTTAAATCTAGTTTTACTGGTGTAGTTAGTGTGAGACTGGGATAGTTAAGAAATCTGAGATTAACCCAGTTATTTATTTTTGTTTATATAAAAACAAAGTAAATAATAAACAGAAAAATAATACATTCTGCCTTTCCCCTAGGCTGTAGTGTATACTAAAGGTGGCATGAATAAGAAAAAAACTCAACTGTGAAATACTATATAAATACAATGTAGGAGCCTATAAAAATAAAGTTAAAAGATGTAGCTTTCAAAAACAAGTTTATCCACTTAGTAAATGGTATAACCTTGAATAGTTATTTTTTCTCTAAGTCGTAATTACCTAGCTTATTTGGTTGTTGGGGAGTTAAGTGAAAAAAATGCATAAAATCGTTTGTTTACATGGAAGTAGGCCTATATTGTAAGTGTACAAAGGATGCATAGAAGAAAACAGAGGCAAAACACTCCATGACATAAACTTCAGAAGCATCTCTGCAGACACATCTCCAGCAGCAAGGGAACAAAGGAGAAGATAAACAACCGGGAGTGTTTATCAGATCAAGTAGCTCTGTACAGTGAGAGAGACAGTGACCAGAAGAACAAAGAGATACCCTACTGAAGAGGAGAAAATATTATATCTGATAAAGGATTGTTATTGAAGGCCTGCAAAAAGTTTATGCAACTCTACAAAAGAAAACAAGCAACCCAATCACAAAATGGGCAGAATTGCTAGATAGGCACTTCTCCAAAGACATGCGAATGGCTGCAGACAGATGAAAAATGCTCACCACTTATCAGGGAAATGAAAATCAAAACCACAATAAGATATCACCTCACACCTGTGAGAATAGCCCATATCAAAAAACCGGAAGCAATAAGTGCTGATAAGGGTGTGGAATAAAAAAGGAAACCTATTATACTGTTCGTGGGGATGTAGACTGGTCCAGCCCCTATGGAAGCAAGTGTAGAGATTCCTCAAACCACTAAAAATGGATTTATCATATGACCCAGCAATTCTGCTCGTAGCTATCTACCCAAAGGACACAAAAACACTAATTCAAAAGGAAACATGCACGCCTATGTTTTTTGCAGCACTGTTTATAATAGCCTTTTTACAATTAAAAAGATATGGAAATAACCTAGATATCCCAGGATAGATGAATGGATCAAGAAGATGTGGTATACACACACAATGGAATACTACTTGGCAATCAAAAAAGATAAACTCATGCCATTTGTGGCAACATGGATGGAACTGCAAGGCATTATTCTAAGTGAAATGAGCCAAAAGGAGAAAGATAAAAACTGAATGGTTTCATTTATATGTGGAATATAAAAAACCAAGCATAGGATCAGACAATGACAAATAGTAAGACTGACCCTGGAGAGCAGACCATAGATCTGAGACATTAAGGGAGGGAAGAGGAAGAGTAGAAAATGGGACAGGGAATGGGGCAGGGATGGGGGAAGCAAAATGAACTATGGTGGAGGACTTTGGGTGCTTTGCTGGTGGGAAAATTATGGTGAGCTGAGAGGAGAAATCCTATAATTTGAAAAAATAAACAAGGATGTTAAAATTAATTTTTTAAATTAAAATCAACCTAAAACAATCTGTTTGCTTAATGGAGCAAAAGTTTAGATTACTATATTAGGACTATGTTATAATATTGACATTATTTTCTATAGGTTTCTTTCTTACAACATAGGTGCTTTGTTTTCAGTATCATTTTACTAGTTTTGCCTATGGCTATCTTATTTAGTTAATGCTTGAATTTTATATCCATATACTGATAATAAAAGAGTTAGAATGGTTTGAGAACAATTGAGGGTAACCAGATCATCAGTTGCCCTTTGCATGTCCTATGATACAAGAACATATATGAATTTATCAAACATGTGTATGCTTCCTGTGTGCCATGCACTGTGCTGACAGCTTGAAATATTGACAAATATAACAAGATACTTGTCCTTATTTAATTTTATTATACCACTTTCAATTATGTATATATTACCTATGTTTGGCAAATAAGGAAACAAGAACTTAATTAACTTGCCCAGGGTAATGCAGATAATGAATAAGAGAAACATCATTAAAATTTGGGTCTACACAATTCTGAAACCCATGTTCATTCCACTATAGCAATCGATACAATCTTTAAGAATAGATAAAATTGCTGATATAAGCAAGTAAATTCCAATTTTTTAAATTGTAACAGTAATAATTTTAATTACATACATGTTTTATTTTTATTTTTTTTTAAGCCTGACAGACAAAATCAAGATTTCTTGTTTGATAGAATTTCAGAAAGTTATGTGATTCTCTTCATGAGCATACCAGTAAGTCGAAAGGATGCATTCTTTCAAGTAAGCATAGAAATTAACTGGTTATACTAATTAATTTTAAAGCTACTGAAACAGAAAATAGTTATTTACATATCTGATAACATATTTTGTTACTTTGAAAGCAAAATTTCCTGAATATAGTGATATGAATTTTAAAAAGTTATGCTCCCCCTCAGAATACATTAATCCCTTACATAGGAGTCTTATAGTCTCTTTGTGGTATAGGTATTTTGTTTACAAATTAATAATTTGAAGACTATTAACTATCTTATATTTTTATATAAGATAGCTTTTTCTACTTATAGACATATTTATTATTTTCTTTTATTGTATCATATATCTTTTGATCTGTTTAAGAGGACTTAACAAGTTTATATTATGCCTAAGGACTAAGCACCTTTACAGTAAAGAAAAATGTACAAAATTTTTAATCAACTGTCAGTATAACAACAACAAAAATAAAACTAATGAATATAGTTAAATTATTTCCTTCAATAATGTGAAATGAAGATATGTAGGAATTTTATAAGTTAAATATCTAGCAGCTCAAAGCAAAAAACACATTCAAGCTACTTTTTTGTGCTGACATCTATAAATCAGAATACAAATATGTTGGAGTAAGGAAATGTTTTCATGAGTTAAACCTAAAACAAAAAGTTAATTTTCATTTTCACAATAAAAATATAAACAAATCTTAATTGTCAAATATTCATGGTCAGTCTTGATAGGTCTTACTTAGAAATATATACATTCATTGTCATGGAAGGAAACCAGTAATGGCCTGGGAATAAGAAGACTTGGCCTCATGTCCAGAATATGCTATCAATTACCTTTGGTGATATTGGCAAGACATTAATCTCTCAAGTTTATAGCTGGGTTATCTAGCAGATGGAGAGGTTGATTTTTTCCTATGATTCATAAATTGTTTTGTAGGATGGTGTTCTAAAAGAATAGACCAGGATTTTCTCTAACATTGAACTTTTTTTTTCATATTTGCAGGAAAAACCTAGTGGTTAGGATTTTGGGAAATTGTATTGTCTAGAAATAACAAAAAATGTTTTTCCTAACCATAATCTTTTACCTAGTCTATACTTTTGTGGTGAGTGTGCCTAGCCTCTTTGCATGGCTTAATAAAAGCAAGCATCCTTTTGACATAGGGTGCTGAAGAAAAGACTGAGAGGCCTATTTCAGATGGACAAAAAGGAAAGTAGTGAGAGGCCTATTAATATGGGCAAAAAAGAAAGTAGTGACACCACTACATAGCCTCCATTCGCCAGCTTCTCATCATACATGTAGTCTGATGTTCTTCTCTGGAATAGATGTGCCTTTCGATAGATTATTTATAACCTTTCTCAAATCATGACTTGACTTTTTTTCTGAGTCCCTATTTTGAGCTTTTTCCAAAGAAATATTAGAAGTTGTTTAAACAAGGTTAGAACCTCATTTGAGAACAAACTAGATGTGCATCTTAGTGATTCAATCCCTCAAGCTGTGTTTGATCTTATATTCCTTTCCCTTGTTCTATGCTTGAGAACTAGGCCTCCTATAGATCTGTCCCTCCAGAGTTTTTTAGTGGAAGTGGAGCCTCATCTCTCGTTGGCCAAGTTTCATTGTTTTTAATTCATTCAGATAAGTGGGGGGGGTTATTACTACTGGTTTATTAGTTAAGAAAAGAAATGTATTAATATTAAGAATCAAGAAATTATCTTCAGGCCCCACTATTAAGCACAAAATTAAATTAATCCAAGCAAATTTGGTGTAGATTTTACTTCTTTCTTCCAATATCATATAATATATTGCTTAAGAAAATTTCCTTGAAATTTAGGAAAATCTTTTTTCTTATATCTCCTAAAGATGAAATATTCACAGAAATTTTTAGAAGTTTCCCTTACCTTGTTCAGCACTTTGATTTTAATCATCAGTATCATCATATGCGTGATTTTACATACCACAAATATAGTATGTGGTTGTTTCTGTTAGTAAAATGTTAGTAAAAATGTTTATTCAATAAAATTAAACATATAATGTTTTAAGACAGTCTCACGCACCGTGCCCAAAAAATAATGGAGTTGTTCAAAGAATACCATTACTTACCAGCAAAATTAAGTACAACTGGATTAACTAAAAATCGATTCCTTTTTCTATGTTATTCTACCCAGAGACCTCCCCTCTTTCTCAGTTTTTAATGCTGGGGCCATGCTTGCGGGCTGGACAGCACCAGCACAAGTTCTGTGAAGTAGAAAGATGTTTTTGGCTTAAATGGTGGGGATAAAGGCAGAAAGTAAAGGATAGTGTGGCTAGAGCTTATGAATGGAACCCAGTCACAGGCTGGCCATTGTTGCTGTAACAAAGTATCATAAACTTTGTGACTTAAAATAACAGAAATTCAATATCTTAAAAATATAGAAACTCAGTGTCCAAAATGAGTTTTATGGGGCAAAAATCAAGTGTCAACAAGGCTAGTTTGTTTAGGACATACCAGGTGAGAATCTTCTTCTTAGCTCTTCTATCTTCTGGTGTCTGCCAGCAGTCCTTGGCTTCTGGTCCTATCATTCCAGTCTCTGCTTCTGCCATCATGTTACCTTTTCCTATTTCATAGTAAAATTTTACTCAGCCTCTTTCTTCTAAGGACACATGTGATTACATTTAGATCCACTAGAGAATCCAAGATAATCTTCCTGTCTCAATATCTTTAAGTAATGACATCTGCAAAGCCATTTTGCTGTATAAATTAACATTTACAGGTTCCAGGGACTTGGACATTGACCTCTAAAGCCTTTCCAATTCTAAACTTTTACGTTATTAATGGCTAAATGTTTGATTCATACATATGTGAATGCAGAGCACCAAAATAGATTTTTAAAATACTTAATATAAAAATATATCTTTCTATGTTTACTCATTCCCTGAGATGAATTTAGGGACCTAGGCATTTTAACTCATAGAATACTGGTAGTATAGAATACTTCTTGATACCTGATCATTGTTTTATTATACAAACAATACAATAGTTCTTAAATATATTAACTCACCTAAACAGGCTTAAATTATTTAGAAATAAGCTTTTTATTCTCACCACAAATATATAATTATGTAACAACAAAGGTGTTAGCTAACACTATGGTGATAATTTTGTTCCAATATATAAGTGTATTAAGTCAACAAGTAACACCTTAAACTTACATAATGTTGTCTGCCAATTTATTTCAGTTAATACCTATGTATACTTTTTATTGTAATTAACTGTAGATTTCACATTCTAATAGAGGATGACAGAAAAGTTAAATGAAATAAGTGTATAATATCAAACATTATCTTGACTTCATCTTTTATCCAACTTAAAATTTTTTCACAAATTGCTAACAAATAGCCAGGTTGACTGACTATTTCCAACTCTGCTTTGTTCATGTTCCTCAGTTAGAAACACAAAGAGGTAATAAATGGCTAAAAGCTAGCTATAAGAAAAAGGGATGTTTCACAAACTTAATTCTTTGGTAGCTGAGACAGTATATAAAATATTATATTTTTTAAATGGCTTATTTTGGTAGGTGTATCCTGATTGTTTGGCACAAGCTATCTATGCAACGTTTCAGGAAGCATTTCCAGAATCCAGTAATCTCTTTAATGATGAATTTAAAGAAGATCTAGGGAATAACATTTCTCTTTGGTTGACAGGTATGAATATGTCATTTTAGCATTGGTCAATATTTTGGTTCCTAAAACTTTTGGATTGTTGTATTTCATTTACTCCAGTAAAAAAAAAAAAAGTAGTATTTTTGCCTTATAAAACATGCCATATTGATTACTATGATTTAAAATAATATGATCATTTTGCTCTGAAAAATTTTTGCTATACCAAAATAAATTTTTTCAGAAGTCAAATACTATTATAGCCAGTAAAATTATTATAGAAAATTGAATTGTCATAGAAATTCATGCTATAAATATGTCATATTTAGAAGAAAATATTTTAAACTGCTTTTGGAATACTGCTGACATTCTCTTTTTATTGAGTTAATGTTGGTATATTGTTTGTTTTGGGGAGTATAGGATCCCCCCATATTTCAGGTAATTTTCATAGTGCTGACATTTTATGGCAAATAATATTGGGTATATTCTAGAAATAACTGGGTTCCTCACAATACATACAATCAGTCATTAATCAAGGATATGTTTTATGAACCATGTGATATAAGTGCACAGGAATGGAAGGACTGAAATGCTGAAGAAAAATAAAATTCTAACCTAGAGCATTTTACTAGAGATTTAGGCTCTTGGGTTTAAAACTAAGATGTAGTTTCATGTTCCTGGAATGACATTCCCATATTTTTTTTTCTAACTCTATTTTACTATTATAGACTATTTTACTATTATAAAGTTTTATAAATTTTTCAGCCCAAATTTTGACTGATCTTTTAAAACAGTTTTGTGTCAATACTTGGGAAGCATTCTATAATAAAATGTTTCATATTTTATGGAGAGAGCCTTTGAGAAGTAAAGATTAGAAAATAACCCTGAGACCTTCCTCCCTCATCAATAGAGAGACAACATTCTCTTAATTAAGGAGAAAAATCCAACAAATTCAAACAAAAAAAGGGATTAAACATAGCATTCTTACAGAGATACTATAAAAAAAAGTGATGCCTCTCAAAAAAAGACATACAGATGGTCAACAGATACATTAAAAAAAAATGCTCAACATCACTTACTATTCATGAAATACAAATCAAAACCACAGTGATACCACCTGGTACCTGTGAGAGTGGCCTATATCAAAAAGACCAGAAACATCAAGTTTGGCAAAGTTGTGGAGAAAAGGAATTCTTGGGCATTGTTAGAAATGTAAATTAGTGATGCCTCTATGGAAAATGGTATGGAGATACCTTAAAAAACTAAAAGTAGCAGATACACTGCTAGGTATTTGTCCAAAGAATATGAAAACACTAATTTGAAAAGAAATATGCATTTCTGTGTTTCTTGCAATAATAGTCATAATAGCCAAGGTAATGAAAACAACCTAAAAGTTCATCCACAGATGACTAGATAGAAGTTTTCAGATATATACTTAATAGGATACTATTTAGCTATTTTAAAAGATGAAATATTGCCTCTCATGACAGCATGCGTGGAACTTGAGGTGATTATGCTTATGCTAACCTACGAAAGTCAGAAAGTGAAAGACAAATACCAGATGGTTTCCCTGTTATGTGGATTATAAATAAGTAAAGCAAATCAACTAAAAAAAACACAACAAATATGACTCTCAGAAATATATTGAGTTTACCAGAGGGGAAGATTTAAGGAGATATGGGTATACGGGGTCGATTTGATGATGGTGAATGGCACTAGAACGGTGGTAGTGGGGTTGTGTGGTAAATACACACATATCAAGATGTGAAGCTGTACTCCCCAAACTTCGTAGTATTGTAAACCAATGGTTAAGTCAATGAAAATTTTATGAAAAAAAAAATGATGAAAAATCTAACAACTTTCCAACAAATCTGTTATAGACTGAATTGTCTCCCCCATCCTGAGTTCATTATGTTGAAGTCCAAATCCCCAGAATACCTCAGAATGTTACTGTAGATGGATATAGATATTTAAAGAAGATATTTAAAGAAGTAATTAGGCTTTAGTGAAGTCGTATGAGCGAGTCCTCAGTGTAATATGACTGGTGTCCTTTTAAAATTAGAGGCACTAAGGTTGTGTACAAAGAGAGAAAAGGCCATGTGAGGACATAGGAAAACAAGCATCTGCAAGCCAAGGAGAAAGACCTCAGGAGAAACCAAACTGTCACACCTGGAGCTTAGCTTTAGTTTCCAGAACTGTGATTTAAAAAAAATTTCTGTTGTATAGGTCTTCCAGTTTGTAATGTTTTATTATGGCTACCTTTAGCAAACTAATACGATTTTTTAAATTCTTTTCTAAGTTCACCTTCATTACAATATTGAACAGAAATGGTTGAAATGAAAACTCCTTGTCTTTTCCTGAACTCAGTGGGAAATTATTCAATATTTCACATTAATTTTCAGGTACACTATAGGGTTGTTTGGAAGATACTTTATATCCAATTAAGGAAGTTCTCTTAGTTTCCTAAGAGTTTTTAATATAAATATTGTCAAATCCCTTTTCTACATCTATTGAGACAGTTATATATTTTATTTTATTTTATTCTATTAATAGGAGCTAGTCCTTCCATAGTTTTTCTTTTCTAGTGGTTTTAATTGGAAGTTCTGACATATTTCTCTTCACGCATAATCTTTAGTTTCTACTTACTAACGCGTTAAAAGATTTCATTGAAATTTTTATTGCGATGATGCTATATTTACAAATCAGTTTAGGGAGAAAGGACATTTTTATGATATTGTCTTACCTTACTAAGAACAGGGAATGTCTTTCCCATTTGTTTTAGTCTACTTGGGTGTGTTTCAGTGTTTCAAAGTTTATTTATTTTTGCACAGTTCTTGTTAAGTTTACTCCCCAATGTTTAATCTTCCCATATAGTGTATTTGCAAGTGGATATTCCTTACCATTATGTCTGCTAACTGGATATTCTTTGATATATAAACATCATTAGTTTTGTGTGTGTAAATTTTATAAGCCATCATCTTTTTGAGTCCTTTTGTCTAGACTGTATCAAGTGAAGGTTGTTGTTAGAGAAAAAGAATTTTGCTTGTTTAGGCTTTTCCATTTACAAATCATGTCATCTGCTAACATAGTTTAATAAATATTTTCCAATTCTAGTGCTTATTTATTAAATTTATTTTCTTTTTAATTTTTTATTTATTTTTTACATCATTGTTCATTTTTAAACAATATTTGCTTCCCCCCATCAGGTGTAGTCCCCATAGAATTTCCTTCACCAAGGCACCAGTGCACCATCACCACAGTCCCTGTATTCCTCCCTCCTTCCCTCTCATCCCTCTCCCTCCTACTCCCCTGCAGGATGTCTCTGATGTATAATTGTCAGTTTTTGTTTTGTTGTGTTTTGTACTGTTATTATTTTTTTACACTAATGTCTTCTTTGGTTCCCCTGTATTCCTCCCTGTGACCCTATGTTTATTGCAGCACTATTTATAATAAGTAAAACCTGAAAACAACCCAAATGCCCCCAAATAGATGACTGGATCAAGAAGATATGGCATATATACGCAATGGAATATTACTCAGCAATCAAAAAAGATAAACTCATGTCATTCACAGCAAAATATTGAATGCTTTCACTAACAGTATTAAATTTATTTTCTTAAATCATTGTTCATTTTTGTAGAGTATTTGATTTCTCCCCTCAGGAGTAGTCCACCTTAGCTCCCGTGATCCATCACCATAATTCCTTAGTACTCTTCCCTCCCCTGTTTTGATCCCTCTCACTCTCACTCTCTTGCTATGTGACTCTATGTGATCTATGGCCAGCTTGCAAATTTAGTCCTTATTTTTTTTACCTTTTGTTTAGTTTCTTTATATTCCACATATAAATTAAACCATGCAACATTTATCTTTTTCCTTCTGACTTATTTCACTTAACACGATCCTTTCCAGGTCCAGCCATGTTGCTGCAGATGGCATGAATTTATCTTTTTTGATTGCTGAGTAGTATTCCATTGTGTTTACTTTTTGATCCGTTCTTCTGTTTGGGTGTATTTGGGTTGTTTCCATATCTTAGCTATTGTAAATAATGCTGCAATAAACACAGGGGTGCAGTTTTCCATTTCAATTAGTGTTTTGTGTTCTTTGGTAGGTAACTAGGAGTGGAGTTTCTGGATCATATGGTAGAACCATTTTTAGTGTTTTGAGGATCCTTGATAATAAGTTTAGTGTCTTAAGGATACTTGATAATAAATGATGTTGAACATTTTTTTATATACCTGTTGGCAATTTGCATTTCTTCTTTGGAAAAGTGTCTTTTTAGCTCTTCTACCCATTTTTTTGACTGGGTTGTTTGCCATTTTTGTTGAGTTGTATAAGCTCTTTGTAGATCTTTGATATCATTTCCTTATTAGCTGTGCAAATATCATGTGTGCAAACATTTTCTCCTATTCAGTGGGATGCTTCTTCATTTTGGTTACTGTTTCTTTTGCTGTACAGAAGCTTTTTAGTTTAATGTAGTCTCAGCTGTTTACCTTATGTTCCCGTTGCATCTGGAGACTAGTCCTCAAATATGTTTCTGAGTTTTACATCATGGAGTGTTTTGCTTATGTTTTCTTATGTGTGTTTTATGGTTTCAAGTCTTTTATCTATTTTGAGTTGATTTTTGTATGTAGTATGAGATAGTCTAGTTCATTCTTTTGCATGTGGCAGTCCAGTTTTCCCAGCACCATTTACTCAAGAGGCTTTCCTTGTTCCACTGTGTATTCTTTGTTCCTTTGTCATTTATTAGTTGACCATATATGTGTGGTTTTATTTCTGGGCTTTCAATTCGATTCCATTGGGTCTCTGTGTCTATTTTTGTTCCAATACCATGCTGGTTTTATTATTATGACTTTGTGGTATAGTTTGAAGTCGGAGTGTAATGCCTCCCTTCTTCCCCCTTTCAGTCAGGAGAGCTTTGGCTATTTGGAGTTTTTTGTAATTCTGTATGAATTTCATTAATATTTGTTCCATTTATTTGAAAAATGTCATTGAGTTTTTTATTGGAATTGCATTGAATCTTAATTGCTTTTGGTAGGATGGTCATTTTGGTAATGTTAATTCTTCCAAATCATGAGCAAGGAATGTCTTTCTATTTCTTTATGTTTTCTTCTATTTCTTTTAACAGTGTTTTGTAAATTTCTTTTTATAGGTTTTCCACCTCTTCAGGTTTATTGCCAGGTATTTAATTTTTTTTTTGGTGTAGCTTTAAATGGCATTGTAATTTCTTCCTCTTCAGACTTACTATTTTTATATAGGAAGGCTTCTTATTTTTGTGTATTGATTTTGTATCCTGCTACTTTACTAAACTGGTTTATTTTGATTAGTTATTCTGTGGATATTTTTAGGGTTCTCTTGATATATTATCATATCATCTACAAATTATGATAATTTTACTTTTACTTTCCCAATTTGGAATCATTTTATGTTTTTCTCTTCTCTAATTGTTCTAGCTAGGACTTCCAGTATTATATTGAAAAGCAGGGGTGAGAGTTGCCATCCTCTCTTGTTCCAGATCTTAATGGGAAGGCTTTCAGTTTTTCACCATTAATAATGTTAGCTGTGGATTTATCATATATGGCTTTTATTATGTTAATATACGTTCCTTTTATCCTGAGTTTTTCTAGGTCCTTCAGTACAACTGAAGGCTGAACTTTATCTTGGTGTATAAGCCTTTTGATGAATTGTTTGATTTGTTGTGCTAAGATTTTATTGAGAATTTTAACATATGTGCTCATTAGGAATATTAGTCTGTAGTTTTCTTTTGTGTTGTTATTGTTTGGTTTTCATATTAATATAATATTAGCTTTGTAAAATGTTTTGGTAGTATTCCTTCTTTCTCATTTTTTTTGGAAGAGTTTGTAGGATAGGCACAATCTTTGAATGTTTGTGAAGACATCAGTCCTGGGATTTTGTTTTGGGGTAGTGTTTTGATTACCGTTTCAACTTCACTGCTTGTAATTGGTTTAAGTTTTCTATTTCTCCTTTTTTCAGTTTTGGGTGATTCTATAATTCTAAGAATTTGTCCATCTCATATAGATTGTTGCATTTGTTTGCATATAAATGTTCATATCTATATTTTGGATTTCTGCTGTGTCTTTTGTAATTTCCCCTCTTTCATTATGATCCTATTTACTTGAGTTTTCTCCTTTTTCATTGTAAGCCTAGCTAGAGGTTTGTCTATTTTGTTTATTTTTTCAAGGAACCAACTTTTGCTTTCATTGATCTTTTGAATGGTCTTTTTTAATTTCTGTTTCTCCTTTAATTTGTACTATTTCCTTTCTTCTACCGACTTTGGGTTTTTTTCATTATTCTTTTTCTAGTTTCTGGAGATGGGAGATTAGGTTGTTTATTTGTGTTCTGTGTTGCTTCTTGATGTGGGCCTGTGTTGCTATATACTTTCCTCTTAATACTGCTTTTGCTGTGTCCCATACATTCTGGAAGGTTGTGTCCTCATTGTCATTTATATCAAGATATTTTTTTAATTTCTTCTTTGATTTCCTCATTGAACAAGTAGTCTTTCAATGCTGTGTTGTTCAGTCTCCATGCAATGGGGGAGCTCCTTTCTTTCTTTTCATAGTTGATTTCTAGTTTGATGGCTTTATGGTCAGAGAAGATAATTGGTATTTCAGTCTTCATGTACTTCTTGATGTTTGTCTTGTGATCCAGATTTGATTGATGTTGGATACTGATCTGTGTTGTCTTGAGAAAAATGTGTATTTATTTTGGGGGGAGGAGGGTGCAGTGTCCTGTAAATATCTGTTAGGTCCATGTGGTCTAGATCTTTATTTAGGGCTATTGTGTCCTTGTTTATTTTCTGTCTCACTGATTTATCCATTAGTGAGAGTGGGGTGTTGAAGTCTCCTACCACATATATATTTTCTCCAGTGTCTGTTTTCAGAGATGATAGTAATTGTCTAATGTGTTTTGATCTTCCCTCATTTGGTGATTATAAATTGATGAGTGTTATGTCTTCCTGATGTATCGTCCCCTTGGTCATTATATAGTGTCCATCTATGTCTCTTGTCATCCACTTTAGCTTGTCTTTTGTGGAGGGCCATTTGTAGAATTGTTTTCCAACCCAGATAGGGAAAATTTTAGAACAATAATCACTTACACTCAGAGACAGTTATGCTAATATTTAGGCTAACACCACACAGACGTTTAAGGTTAAGTTGTTCTTCACATAAAAACATGAATGCCTGGCCTCCCTGGTGGTGCAGGCAGTTGAGCACAGCACTGTGAAGCTGTCCGCAGCTTCTGCAGTGTTGGTTCAATCCCCGCTGGCCACGGAGATACCCACATGGCACAGCAGACCTCTCCTGTCTCACCCGCTGCTCTCCTCAGCAGTGTATTTCAGTCAATCTGCCTGTTCTGTTCCCCACTCTGTCTCTGGTGAATCCTCTCACCCCCTGTACCCTGGTTCTTGTATAAAAAATAAATCTTTTAAAAAAATGAATGCCTTTCTATGTAAAAAGATATTTACAAGATAACTGTTAATGAATACTTCATAATACACTATATAGATTATTATTGTTGAATATTTTTAGATCCTTTCTATGTTTTCACATTAATTAACTTCCAGTGTTCCATGTATG
Source organism: Talpa occidentalis (assembly GCF_014898055.3). Taxonomy (NCBI): domain Eukaryota; kingdom Metazoa; phylum Chordata; class Mammalia; order Eulipotyphla; family Talpidae; genus Talpa; species Talpa occidentalis. The sequence goes on along the minus strand of NW_023601104.1, from coordinate 17,639,912 downwards.
AACTTAATTTATAACTGGAGTCATAAGGTGATATTGAGTTTTAGCTCATCTAATTATTTCGTAAGTAAGATATTAATATTTCTATATAGACTATTCCTCACTTGACATTTAAGATAGTGATAGTTCTCACAGGATTCTTGTTAAGATGAAATGTGTAATGCTTTGCCAAATTAAAAGATATTTTCAAAATCCTAATTTCTTTGGCTAAATGTGCATTTTGTATTAATAGGTTTAAGGCCTCAAAAAGGTTTTTGGACCCACTGGAAACTAAATGAACTCTCCACAACAACCATACATGGTAGCAAGAAAGTACCTTCAAAATCTCTATTGGACAGTATACTACAGAGTCAAGAGCGCATAACAACTTGTAAGTAAATTCATTGTAAATTACAGAATGGAGTATATAGCCAAAATCCAGTATATTAAGTTATTTGTCACCATTTTCCAATGTCTTATTCTTTGATGATTGTCTTAATATAGTATTTGATTTTCAGGTTGATTTGATGGTGTTTTGAATATTGCGTTAGATTTTAGTTTCATTATAAAAGTAATACATGCTTAAGTCCTTTCCCCATTTGCCCATTACTGTATTTATATATAGACTTCTAGTAACTTTTCAAGTAACTACAAATAGTCTTACTTTCTGACTATATTACTAACTTATTAATAATGTGTTTTGACAATAGATAAATTTTAAATTTTTATTCAGTAAATTTAAATGTTTTCCATAGAATCTCAGTTTTGTGGTATGTCATGGCTGACTTGCCTATTATTATGAAAACATCTACCTGGGTTTTGTTTTTTAGTTTCTTAATATAGTGAATTACATTTATTGATTTTCAGATGTAAGTCAGCCTTGCATTCCTGGAATAAATCCCATTTGGCCACCAAATATTAACCTTTTTTTATCTACTACTGTGTTCAGTTTGTTAAAATTTTGGTTCTTTTCCTGTATTATCCTGTCTCACTTTCATAATAAGTGTAATGTTTCCTCCTCTTCTCCTTTCCAAAAGAGTTAGTATAAAATTGATGTTTATTCTTTTTTTCATATGGGATAGAATTCACCACTGAAGCCATCTAGGTCAGAAATTTTCTCTGTGGGACAGCTTTTGACTATAAATTCAATTTTTGTAATAGATATAATGCTATTCAAATGATCAATCTCTTCATGAGTGAAGTTTGTAATCTAGTTACTTAGAAATGTTTTGATTTATTTGAGGCTTACTTTTAAGCTTCATTAGATAGAACCAGAGAAATCTTTTATCTAGGTCTAACTTGCTTCTTTACTAAGTTAATACCATTTTTAGTATCCTACCTCATATTTTGTATATAGGAAGTTTTTCATCTAGCTGTCTGAAACATGAACTTTGTGTAAGCTCCAAGCATTGTTCTGTCTTCTTTCAGTGGTTCTATGCCAACCTCAGGCAAAGATTCAAGGATAGCCTTCCAAACATCTCCAGAATGTTTTCTTATGTCAGTCTGTCTTCTTTACATTATACTCACCTATAATTTTAGATGATCTTGGCCTTTCTGATTACTAAGTTTTATTTTCTCAACACAGTGATACCTCCGGTTTCTGCACAGATTCCCATTCCTTGCGTGATAGCCTAAAAGTTCTTTTTTAGATAAAAGATGAGATAATTGAAGAGCTCCCCCATTTGTTTCTCTTATGGATTTACAGTCCTATGCTACATATTTTCCAATATCTGAAAATCATTGTTTTTGGTTCTGGAGGAGGTCAGGGGTTCTAAGATAAGGCCTGGCACCTTGTCAGGTGAGGAAATATGGAGCCCACAAGGATATAAACAAAAACTTGTGGAGTGAAATGTTGCTGAAATGGAAGTCTTGCAGATGGGATTAGCAATGAGAAACACATGGAGAGGGCTAGAGCTGACTTCTAGAGCCTAAAGCCAGGAGCATACATTGAGCATTGAAAGCAGTGCCTGAGCAGTGGAAATCTTCTTAAACTATATGCCCTAACACAGATGCTTCTCTTTCTTCATAAAATGAAAGTCAGGCATGTAAACTTATACAAAAAGCTAAAGAGGCATTATTTGTCCCCATTGGAATGGTGGATTTTGCAGCAATTGTTGCGTATGAATTCTACAAATTGAAGAGCAGAGGAAATACTCAACATGCCATTCACCTGTTCCACATACATATGGCAGCCCAAGGTTCTGTTGGGCTATTCCATGTATCAGGAATTGTGGTCCAAACCTAAACCTTAGAAATGATGCGGGCCTCCCTGGTGGTGCAGGCAGTTGAGCGCAGCACTTTGAAGCTGTCAGCAGCCTCCTGCAGTGCAGGTTCGATCTCTACTGGCCTGGGAGATACCCACATGGCACAGCAGACCTCTCCTGTCTCGCCCACTGCTCCCCTCAGCAGTGTATTTCAGTAAGTCTACCTGTTCTGTTCCCTGCTCTGTCTCTGGTGAATCCTCTCACCCTCTCGCACATCTGGCCTGTACCCTGGTTCTTGCATGTTTAAATAAATCTATTTTTAAAAAAAGAAGAAGAGATGCCTCTTGGCTTTGGTGGTACTCACTTTAGTTATGTATTTTTTTTAATTTATTTATTTTTATAAAATTGTATAAAAATAGGGCCTCCCCTGGTGGCGCAGTGGTTGAGCGCTGGGCTGCAAATCTGCCCGCAGCCTCTGCAGCGCCGGTTCAATCCCCGGCCACTGGCAAGGGTCCCACATGGCGCACAGACCTCTCCTGCCACCCGCTGCTCCCCTCAGCAGTGTATTTCATCAGTCTGTCTGTTCTGTTCCCCTCTCTGGCTCTGGTGAATTCTCTCACCCTCCCGTGCTTCTGACTGTACCCAGTGCTTGTATAAAGAAATAAATCTTAAAAAAAAAATTGTATAAAAATAAATAAAAAGCTCTTGTATAAAAATAAATAAATCTTTAAGAAAAAAAAAAAAACAACCAAACCTAAAAGGCTAGTAGCAGAAAAGCTTAGAAGTAGTATTTATTTCAAAATCGTACTTGTAAAAAAAAAAACAAAAAAAAAAAAACAAAATCGTACTTGTAAACATGAGAATAACTTAATTATAAATTCGAGTTTAGCTCTTTTGTAATTGCTGAATTATATTTTTACTTCTGTTTTATTAGAATAATTTGTGAATGTCAGCTTAAAATAGAATGATGTATTTTAAGCACTAATGCTCTGTTATTGAATTTTATGTTTTTTTTAAGAACTTGGATATTAACCCTTTGTCCAATGTATGATGTGCAAATACCTTCTCCCTTTTGGTAGGATGCCTTTTTATTTTAATGATAGATTCTTTTGCTCTGCAGAAGGTTTCCAACTTGTTTACTTTTTTCACTTGACATTATAGATGCTTTTACTTCATTTTATATTTTTTATGATTAAGTTAACATCAGTTTATAATACTATCTATGATTTTCGGGAATACGATCATACCTCCTCAGATGTTTACTTTTATTTTTGTTGCTCTTGCTATTGGAGTTAAGACCCCAAATACATATCTAAGACTGATGCCAAAAAGCATATTGTCTGTGTTTTCTTTTATGTATTTCATAGTTTTAGGTCTTACATCCAAGTCTTTAATATACTTTAACTTAATTTCTGTATATGGTATGAGATAACAGTTTAGTTTCATTGTTTTGCATGTGCTGTCCAGTTTTCCCAAAATCATTTATTGAAGAGATTTTTCTTTCTCTTTTGTATGCCCTTGGATCCTTAGTGATAAATCAGTTATCTATATTGTTTCTGGAATTTTAGTTCTGTTCTATAGTTATGTGTGTCTGTTTTTATTGCAGTTCTATGCTATTTTGTTTTTGTTCTTTTAATTCTATTTCTATGAAGAGTGCTCTGGGGTTTTGATAGGAAGTACATTGAATCATTAGTTTGATGTAAGTACATTGAATCATTCCCATTTTAGCAATGTTAATTCTTTTTTTTTTTTTAAGTAAGATTTTTTTTTTTAAGATTTATTTATTTATTTATTTATTTATTTATTTATTTATACAAGCACTGGGTACAGTCAGAAGCGCGGGAGGGTGAGAGAATTCACCAGAGCCAGAGCAGGGAGCAGAGCAGGCAGAAGAACCGAAGTACACTGCTGAGGGGAGCAGCGGGCGGCAGGAGAGGTCTGCGCGCCATGTGGGACCCTCCTCCGGTGGCTGGGGAGCAGCCGGGGATCGAACCTGCACTGCAGAGGCTGCGGGCAGCTTTGCAACCCAGTGCTCAACCACTGCGCTGCAGGGGAGGCCCATTAGCAATGTTAATTCTTTCAATCAATGAGCACAGAATATCTTTCCGTTTCTTTGAATCTTTTTCTATCAACAATGTCTGTAGTTTCAGTGTACAGGTGTTTTGCCTTGTTGGTTAAATTTATTCCTAGATATTTAATTCTTTTTTATGGATTGCTTCCCAGTTTCTCTTTCTGCTAATTCATTATTTGCATATAGAAATGCAGCAAATTTTTCTCTTAATTTTTTAACCTATCATTTTACTATGTTCACTTATTTTTCATATTTTTTACTGGATTCTTTGCAATTTTCTATGTATATTATTATGTTATCTGCAAATAATGATATAATAGTACTACTTACTCCTTTCTGATTTGGATGCATTTTATTTCATTTTCTTGTCTAGTTATACTGGCTAGGACTTCCAATGTCATGTTAAACAATTGTGATAGAATGGACTGCCTTGGCTTATTCCTGATCTTGGAGGAAAATCTTTCAGTTTTTCAAACTTGATTATGATTTTGGCTATGAGTTTGTCATGTCTGTCCTTGATTAAGTTGAGGTATATTCCTTCTATATCCATTTGTTGAGGGTTTTTTTCATAAGTTGATATTGAATTTTGTCATGTGCTTTTTCTACCTATTGAGATGATCTTAAGATTTTTGTCCTGCCTTTTGTTGATGTACATATATTGAACCATCCTTGCTCCCTGGAATAAGTCCTATTTGATTATGGTATATGATCTTTTGACTGTATTACTGACATCGACTTGCTAACATTGACTTGCTAATATTTTGTTGAGGATTTTTGCATCCATGTTCATCAGAGATATTGTTCTATAATTTTCTTTTTTGTGTGATGTCCTTGTCTAGTTCAGAACCATGCTAAGGTTTGCCTCATAGAAATATATTTGGTAGTTTTACCTCCCTTTCAATTTTTGGAAGTGTTTTTAAAGGATAGATATTGATTCTTTGAATTTTTTCTGGAATTTCTGAGTAAAGCCTTCTGGTCCTGTGTTTTTGTTTTGGGAGGTTTTTGATTACTGTTTCAATTTCCTTACTTGTAATCAGTCTGTTCACATGTTCTATTTCTTCCTAATTCAGTCTTGGAATGCATCATAACATATGTTCTATGCTTGACAATGTTTCATGTGTTCTTGAGCAGAATGTGTATTTTGTTGTTTGGATGGAAACTCTGTAAATATCTATTAAATCCATCTAATTTGTTATTTAAAGCCATTGTTCCCTTGTTGATTTTTCTGTCTGGGTGATTTGTCCATTGACATAAGTGTGCTGTTAAAACCCCTACTTATTGTGCTGCTGTCAATTTCTCCCACTAGTTTTGTTGATATTTGCATCATCTATTTTGGTGCTCATATGTTGGGTGCATATATATTAATACATGTTATGTGTTCTTTGTATTGATCCCTTTTTAATTATATAATGTCCAGTCATTACCTCTGCTGTCATTACCTCTTTGGCTGAAAGCATAAGTATAGTATATGTAAGGAAGTATAAGTAAAGCAATTCCTGCTTTATAAAGTTTACCATTGGCTTAGAGTACTAGTTTTTATACCTTCGCTTTAAGACTGTATTTGTTTAAATCCTTCCAGTCAGTCTGTGCCTTTTGATTGGTGAGTTTATTCCATTTACTTTTAGGGTGATTATTTACATGTGAGGTTTTGCAGTTGCCATTTTATTTTTTATTTCCTGATTTTTTTTATCACTTCATTCCATTTATTGTGAACTTTTTTCTATTTAGATAAAACTTATCCTTTCATTATACAGTAAAATGAGTAGCTGTTTAAGTGATATGTGCAATGAACATTGGATGACTCTATGAAAGTCTGCAGATATGAATTGTGAACACTGAACTTTCAAGGATAAAAGATGAAGTACTTCAAAGAAGTCCATTATAGTAAATATATGTATCTGTACACATATATATGTTTGTGTATACATAATCAATTACTAGATGGATGTCATCATAGAGTATTGTCAATAAGATTCAGAGAAGGAAAAAAGCATTATAAGGTAGGAACTAATCTGAAAATAGCTCGATAAACTTGAACTTTGTCCTTAAAAATAGAGTAGAAGGTTGAAGATTAGTTTGAAGTATAATGATGGGCATTTATTTGTTCATTTAAAGTAATCTAGATTATACATATAGTACCAAATTTATTATCTAAAAATTATGGCATTGAAGTAAAATCCCATAAGATATATATAATGAGAGATTTAATAGAATTGGACATAGGTTTCTGGAAGATTCCATTTATTGCCCTCAATGCCTCACAATATGAAACAGGAATATTTCATATTTTGTTTTATTTTACTTCTTTATATATGTGTAAATCTTGAGTGCTCTTTTTTACATTAGATTAAAAATGTTAATGAGTTTTATGCAAGTGATTTAATCATGTGCAATTTGGCTGCCTCTGTCTCAAACCAAAATACTTGCCAGCAATATTGACACTTTTTTCCCAATAATGCTTAAATTTCCCTTGCATCTGTGCAATTTTAGAGTTTACTCAGATAGGCAGAACAAATACACTAATCAGTTTTGAATGTGAATTGCAAATGTGTTCTACTAACACTGAAGGAGTTTTTGTATTATTTATAAATATATTTAACTCCAAATGAATGGCTATTCATTAATACAATTAGGTTATGTAGAATGTGTACAAGAGAGAAAAGTGGGTGGCCATTGGTGAGTAATTTACATAAAGTAGAAGAAAGTTTTTCATTGCACAATAAAGGATTTAAAAAAGAAGAGTAGGGTAAATTATGGATTAACAGTGACAAGTAGAGACACCTAAATTATAGGAGTATTACACACAAAATTCAGAGGCAGAGTCAATATGGTTCGTTTTCATTGCCACTCCATAGGTTACTCTAAGAATTTTGGTTTTTATTCTGAGTAATATGGAAGACAACTTCAGTTTTGAACAAAGGAATAGCATGATCTGAAATATATCTTAACAAAACCATTCTGGCTGCTCTGAGAATGGACTATGGTGTATGTATTGAGGTGGGAGGGTAAGGCAGTGCCATTAATGTACTTTATGCTCCATAATTGTTGTGATGCAAAGACAAATGTAGTTCTCTTTCTAGTGTTTAGATTTTCACTTAGTCCCAATTGTGAATAGCAAAATATGGAGTCATCTAGGGAAATCAGGAATCCAAGAAGTACCGCATACTTTAGAATCATCTTTAAAAATATGGAATTAGGGCCTCCCATGGTGGTGCAGCAGTTGAGCGCTGGGTTGCAAGGCTGCCCGCAGCCTCTGCAGCACCGGTTCGATCTCCGGCCACCAGCGAGGGTCCCACAATAAATAAATAGATAGATAGATAAATAAATAAATGAAAATATGGAATTAGAGTGAAGCAACAAGAGCCTTTTCAGGGTGTTAAAGGAAGAAACAGGTATAGTTTCTGAAGAGGTTTTCCCCTATTTAGCTAATTGGTTCTCAAAAGCATGGGCACATTAAAATTGTGAATTGTTTGTTTGTTTGTTTTTTATAATTATGACTTTTATTGCATCTTAAAGATATATCACAAATGGGTCTGAAATATCATCCAATACCTTACTGTTTCTGCAGCTGGGTGACTTAAATCTCATTCATCAGACTGCTGAACTGTTCCTTTTTCAGAAACATAGTTACATCCTAAAATTTCCAGATATTCTTGATTTTAACTATTGTGGCATTTTGAATCAAAGCCACTGAATTTGTTACAAGTTCAATGTCATTTCCTTCAAGTGTTGACTCATCTTTCTAGGCTTGAGATACCGAATAAGCAATGCCTGCCTAGTCCCAACCCTGTGAATGTATTTTTCACCCAAGAAATTTCGGATTTCAGCAAGAGAGCCATTCTGAATAATTACATTGCTGGAGAAGTGAGCATACACAGACTTAATCTGGTTACAGAAGCCCAGTGAAACACCCTTGACCATGTTCTGTGCATGCATGCAGATAGTGTGAGCAGTAGGCAGTCCCTTTTTATTCCCCCACCATATGTTAAATCAGAGCATCCCCCTTTTTTCCCCAAGGAGACTGAGTTTGATGGGAAAGAAGTCCCTTAGCATAGTGTCCCTGGATCCCTTTACAATAACCATACATCCTTTCAGAGAGATGTCAACATTTTCTAGAATGTCAACAGTCTGATTGCTGAGAATAGTTTCCTTTTCATAGTAGATGTGACAAAGGGAGAGCATCTTGTCTCCCCTGGTGAGTTTTAAAAAGCATTACCTGGGCCTCATCCCATACATAATAATGCAATTGCCCTGGGGTAGGGTCCAGACCTCATTATTTTTAAAAATAAAAATTCCCAGGTGAGTCTAACAAGCATCTTGCTTTAAAACCAGTCGCTTTCAAGTCTTTTCACATCTTCTTATCCTTAGATGCGGTTGGGCAATTTGTGACCGATTGCCTCCACCAGTTAGGAAAAAATTCCTTTTACTAGAGGAATTTCAACTGTTATCTATCATCTTACTCTCCTGAGGTAGAACAGTGGAATGGGGGGATTATCTTTAGGTTTTGGTCATTTCTTTTGACATTTGAAGTCGAAGTCATTTTGTTAATTTTCCAACTTCATTAGGAGGTCTAAAGAGAAGAAACTTAAGCTAATAGTCAAACGTTTTCTCAATTATTCTGAAAATGCACCTTACAGTTTCCCTCAGAGAAGGATCAATAATGTTGCCATGGAGAATATACATATGTTGTCTCTCTCTGCTGAATGGCTCACCACTGAAAGTCATGACTTTTGTTGCTCCCAAAAGAGTCATGTCTTGTGTCAGTGGTTTTAAAACATTTAATTTATGACTTGTATTAGGTAGTCTTTAAGATAGCCTTCTTTTTGGTATTTATGCCCTTGTGTGATCTTCTACCCTTCAATATATAGGCAGAAGTGATGAGATCATTTTAAGATTAGGATATAAAAACACTGTGGCTTCCATTTGGCTCACTCTCTCTCACACTCCTGATTCCTTACTATATGGACAACAAGCTGTCATCTTGTAAATAGTTTTATGGAGAGGCCCAAGTGGCAAAAGTGATGTTTCAACCCAAGAGTCACTAAGGACCTACAGTGGATTCATCTTTAAGTTGAACATTGAGATAATTGATCACTGAGCCCTGGCCAACATCTTAATTGTAGCTTTGTAAGAAAGAACCAGAGACACCTAAGTAAACTGTGCCTCCAGGCTCCTGACCACATCATCTGTATTTAACCATTTTAAGCCACTAAGTTTTAGGTAATTTGTTATACAAGAATAACTAAAACTAAATTTGTTAAGAGAAAGGCCAGCTGTCTTTAAGCTAAATGTTACTATTCACATTTCAATTATTAGAATATAAGTTCTTGTGAGATGAAGGAAATTTTGTATAGCCTTTCATAAATTGAATATGAGGAATTGGAAAATGGAGCTACATAATATTCAGGAAGTAAAATGAAAATATAAGAGGCATGAATACTGGTAAGGAATTATTAAGAAGAGACTAGGACTTTATTATTTCTTGCTTCCTATCAAGTCTTTTCAGTTGAAATGAAAGTAAATTTTCTTGACAAACCACTCAAAGTTAGGGAGTAAGTGGGAGCGTATGTAGACCTAAATTAACATCACCTTCAATTAAAGTAGCATCTTTGTTGAACAAATATAGAAGTGGAATCAAGAGTAGCATGACAACAATGCTGAAACAGTTTAGTTTTAATGAACTATTTCATATTCGTATACACATTGAGGACTCATACCAGAGAGATCAATTAATAGATATCTCTAAAATCTCTGTTTTAAGGTCATCATAGAGATGATCAAAACTGCTAATCATCTGTTTCCCGCAAATTAGTCATAGTGGCTTCTATTCTGGCCCATCTATCAAAAGTATATTCTGACTGACCAATAAATACTCATACTGGTTTTAAATATTTTTATTATCACTTCTGCTCATAATATACTTCCAATAAAATTTTGATTTTCTTTAGCCATATGTTGTTGTCTTTTCGGAAAGTTAGACTATGATAGTTACAGAATCTCTTGTGTCTTATTCATGCCCAAGTGTGACAGTAGGGTGATAGTGTAATGAACTTTGTACATATTTCTGGTACATCACTTTTGCTCATTGGAGTGAATTTCCTATCAACACAAATCTATTATGGACTAAAATGCATAAATCATATGAGTTTTAAGAAAAGGTTTTTCAAGAAATTTTGTGGTTTGGGTGAGTCACCCAAACCTCTATTGTTATTAGTACCTCTATTATTAGTATTTTAGTAGAAAATTGTAAGAGACACTGATTTTAGGGTATTTGTGGTTATAGAATTGCTTTCACTACAGCTGGATCCAGTTGTCCATCTTTTGTGTGCTTTTTCATTCTAGAAAATCAGAAGAGCAAGGAATTACGAATGTATCTTCAGAATCCCTTCTCTTCTGTCATTAAGCTAAATTTATATCCAAGTCAAAGATTGATAATTTATATTATAGTTTTTAAACTACTGTTTCTGTTAATATTTTTTATTCTTTATTTTCTTTCTTCTTATTAAGAACTTATGTATTTAACCTTTTATCTTTCAAATAACATTTTAGAAAAAGATACTCTGTTTATATGTATATTTTGAACAATGTTCTTCCTTGTGCAAATAAAGGGGTACATATAAAAGTAAAATAGGAATCAGGATTGGAAATTAGATCATTTCTTTCCTCTTTTTGAGTCAAATAATCACACTATAGAGTAATCATTGTCCTTGAAATGAGTTGACAGAACATAATTCACATCTGCATGCAAATATAAGGAACATATCTCAAAAGAAAAATTTTAAAGGGGACCACTAGCCGATAATCCTAATAAACTAAGAGTAAGAAACACATACTAAGTAATGTGGATTCTTGTTACTGAGTGCTCTATCTCTAATTAGCTGCATAACTTTGAATGTATCATAGTCTCAATTTCCTGATCTATAAATGAATAGGAAGGACCGAATAGAACAGTTTACAGCCCCTTACAGTTTTAGGATTGTAGAATTTTAACTGTATGTAGCTAGTGATTTTATTTTCTAAAATTTGCATGATAAAGACAAGGCAATAGGGAAAATTTTAAAGTAAATGCTTGTAGAAAGATTTTGTAGATGACCTACACTACTAGATTGGATTTACTGCTAAATATAAGTTTTGTTTAATTCAACATTGCTGTGTAAGTTGATCATAACTATGACTCTATAAACAAAGAATATTTGGTCCTAGCATAGCTTGTATTTGTATGTACATATGCTACTTCTGTTTACATCTCCTATTACATGTTTCACCCTAACATTTAAAAATGAAGTAAGATTAATCTCATTATGAATCTTCTTTTTTATCCAAACATTGAATAAATTCCTATAAAAAGGGGATTATTTACAGACTCAGGCATTAAGGAAGCAAGTATAATAAAATTATGTCCTCCTCCAACCTTGATATGTTCACAAGACTGTAGTCGCAGAGCCTGACCTAAGAAACTAGACTAGCAAGGCTCTTGAATCAGATAACAGTTTATAGTATAGAGTATATCTGAGAAAGATCAGTTCTCTGTAGCTTCATGCAGCCTGGTCATATAAGTGAGCCAGAAGAAAGTCAAATGAATCTGTTGCATCTGTTGACTTAGCCTTTCATGTAACTCACCTATAAATGTATTACCAGATATTTATACAAAATAAGGGAACTTGAATGACATGGCTGCTATTTTTTATAACTTGAATGACATGGCAGCTGGTTTAAATTAAAGCCACAATGCTTAGCATACTAACAGTTGAAATTAGATAAATGTTGACCTCCTAGAATTGGTGAACACATAAAGTGCTATAAGATCTGATGATGGAAGAATTATGATGTGGGAATTTATCTTTCTGTTAAGTCCATAATTTTAGCCTGACCTCAAGCCTTCCTAATATTCAGGGCCTCAAATCCCTACCTATATTCTCTATTTCGGGCATTGTGTTCTTGCCATCTAATAGGAAGCAACTTTCAATGTTGCCATATTTTGAATGGCAGGGATTTTTAGAGATTAAAAAACTGTTAACTTTATGCATATTTTGAAACTATGCTTTTCAAACTCTTTAAGTCAAGTATATTCTAACTTTAAAATCCTGTAAGTTTTTTCACTGCGGTGATTTTACTTATACAATCTAATTGACAAGAGTATGTGGCAAAACATATTTCACTTTTTTTTTTTTTTTTTACTGTTCCCTGTGAGACATCTATTGTAAGAACTGCTGCAGGCTGTCATTTTTGTCTGCTATCCAGGATTTGCTGGCCCAAGTGCTGTGTACTAGTCTTGGTTTTGGTCACAAGGGGGAGGGGGAACTTGCAATTGAGCCAGATGGTTTTGTTATTGCTTTAAAATTAAAAGCATATGAAACAGATATAGCTTATTAAGGTTGTTTTTTTATAAATAACATAAACTTAAATAACAAAACAATAAAGTTCAAATACAACTTAAAATAGAGTTTAATGCTGTAACCACAGGGGAAGAAAGCATGATTATTCATGGGAAAAAACATTATTAAAAGCCATATTCCCGAATATGAATTATACAAAAGATAGATTATGTTACTTGAGAGAAGACTTAAAGATTTTCTGAATTTTACTTTTATGAATTATAAAATGTTATTTTGTGGCAGGTGAGATGAAGTACAGTATTATCATCATTATTGCTATTTTATATACAAGATTTTTGGAAACATCCTTTTAGCAGTGCTCTTTCCATTTGAGCAGTAATAAGAATTTGTTCTTGTTGATGGGTAGAGGCATTTTCTAATCCTATACTTTTCTAAAACTACCCATTTGATTACATTCAGTAATGGAATTTTAAAAAAAAATATTCTTCATTTCTGATTTGAGTGATTTAAGTTTAAACAGATTATATTTTTTTTCTCTAGGAAGCATTTCAAATACTACTCATCTTCCATAGTTAGTGTTGGCTTGATTATCTGACAAATCATTCCAGCAGCCTTTAGGTCTGACATATATAACATCATCTGCATTATTATTATTATAGCAGCCATTTTGTAAGCACATAGGAATATTTAAATAATCATCAGATAATCAAATCTAACATACTCTTAAGGGTAAATTAATTTAAAAAAACATTACTATTACTAACATCATGATTGTACAACCAGTTTTACAATTTTTTACAACTTTTAGTTACTAAATCTGATTTTTGTGTATATTTTTCAAATCTTTCTTTAATGCAGTCTCTTAAAATAAACATAAATGCGCAAGTCCAGCTTGATCAGTTTTTCAGTAGTTTTCCAGCCTTTCTTGATTACTTTTAAAAAAAGAAAAGGAAAGAAATAAAGAAAGAAAACAGTCCACTTAAGAAATCTCCCTGCTGGAACTGGTTTCTTATATACCACATAAGATTAGGTTATTGCCATAGGAAGAAAGTGGGCTGTTTTTTGTTCTTTCTTCGTTTTTTTCCCTTTTACAGGAAAACCCTTTTGGTTTAAGGCAACAAACATTTCTCCTCCACTGTGTGTCCATTTAGCTGATGCATATGTGTTGTAATGGTTTTCCAGAATTAATTCTTTGAAGTTGCAGTCTTCATTGCATTCTTTCTGTAAAACAACAAAGAAACATTATTCAAAAGAATTTTAGAGGCATTTTGTTCAAGAGTAAGCAGTTATATTTGGTAAAATTAAAACATTATACATTTATCAGTGTGTGAATTTATACTCCTAAAATATATATGGTATTATAAACCAATGATAAATCAATAAAAAAAAAATAAAGCATATATGACTTTTTAAAATAAGCCTAATGCAACAAAGTTAGCATAATTGGGAGAACAGAAAAAAGGCATTTTTTTCATTTTAAATTTAAAAAAGTAATAAAGTGATATACTCTCATTAAGCAACGCTGCTTCAAATAGATAACTATTTGGCAGTTAGTGCCAAATCACTCATTCCCTAACTACTGGAATTTTATTTAATTAGCAGAACCTCTGTCTACATCAGCTAAAGAACATACTTTACAATTTTTCTTCATTTATTACTACACTGACAACAATAATGATGAAAAATTGTTTCTCCATCCAATTATCATTCATTGATTCAGTTAAACCTATATTTTTATGTAACTAGCCTATGTCAGATATTGTACTAGAATGTACTAGAAAAAACAATTTTACTTTATTATAGTGGGATGAGCTGTTACATATTTCACATTGTAATAAAGTGAGAACAGTGGGAATGCCTACAGTTTAAATCTCATATTGTTAGATTGATGTCGATAAACAAACTTCTGCATTTTTTCCCGAAGAATTTTCATGTCAGCATGTGCAAATTGGGTGAACGTTAACAAAAAGAGCTTTAGTACTGACAGATGAAATTTTAAATTTTAAGTGTCTAAAATGCACATGGAATTTTAGAGAAGGAAAGAACCTTAGAGGTCAGTTAGTCCAACTCATTTTACAAATAAAGAAACTGAAGTCCAAGATCAAGCAATATTTTTTATTAATGTTTAGATATAAAGTGTTTCAGTTGAGTCATTAAGTTATATAATTGGAGAGAAATTAACTCTTTTTTTACTTTTCAGGTAGACAGGATTTTTTGGCAATAAGTTTGAAAATTAAGTCTAAGCTTTGAGTTATCAATACCTTTGCATAGAGTTTTCCATCCTTGTTCATTGCAAGATAATATTCACTCTCCACCCCTTTGATTGCCACAATTCCAACTGCCACTGTCCTGATTTCCATGATATCTGCAGGGAATCACAAAAATGTCAGTTATTCACTCACCTTTGTAGATTATCCATTTGTTTTTTTTTTCTGTTTCGGTTGTTAAGTTCTTAAGAATATTAATATGATTACTTACTCAGTCTGAGACCCCTTACTCATAAAACACACAGACACACACACATACACACACACCCCAATGTAGTCCTTATTAAGTATGGAAAACACAAACTGTTAAAATGTTTTATATTGTAGAAAAAAAGGTCAGGATTCAAAGAAATAATTACATATTTGAATTTTATCTTTTTATTCTCTGGAAGTACATTCAATTTACCATAATAATAGCAATAACTAACATTTATTGAGCTTATACCACATGCTATTCCAACTTTCTTATATATTTACTTATTTACATGTCATCACAGATTATGAG
Source organism: Talpa occidentalis (assembly GCF_014898055.3). Classification (NCBI taxonomy): domain Eukaryota; kingdom Metazoa; phylum Chordata; class Mammalia; order Eulipotyphla; family Talpidae; genus Talpa; species Talpa occidentalis. The sequence goes on along the minus strand of NW_023601104.1, from coordinate 17,624,553 downwards.
GCAAGTACTCTTGCAAGTTACCTCAGGTTACCGTTCAAGAAACTCAGGCACAGAAAAGTTAAGATTTTTGCCCAAATTTTCACAGCTAGCAAGTGGCATAAGAGATATTTGAGCCCAAAGTCTAACTCTTGAGCCTTCTGTAATGCTATAAAAGTACATAACAAGCTAACATCTTTACTTTTCTATTTAAATTTCATCTCAAAAAATATTGCTAATATAAATATATAATATTTATATAATATATAATATAAATATATAATACATAAATATATCATGTATATATATTATATTTATATAATATAAATATATAATATATATAATATTGCTAATATTATATATATAAATTTATATGTATAATATAAAAATATTGCTAATATAGAATATTAGTTAAAATATTCTATTAGCTAATAGAATATTGCTAACAGAATATTTTGTGAATATACTGAAATGGAATAAAATTCCAATTTTGGTAAAGGATGGTAAAAAGCCTACTGCCTAAAGAAAGATTAAGTAGTTTAAACTGATAGTTTTTTGACATATGAAAAGACAATTTAAAGCCATTTTAAGAATCCAATCCATATAATAGTTTCAACATTATACCTTTTATCTTATTTTCAATTTTGTATTGAACATGTTATTATTAGATTGTGGAAGTTTCAGGTGTCCAGGTTGAGAATCATTCTGTGTATATACTACATTGTCAATTTTTAAATTTTTGTTGAAATTGTTACAAAATTGTTTGTCGAAATGTAGTTATCACATGTAACAACCTATTTTTTAAAATTACGTATCTTTTCCATGAGACATCATCTTACTGTGCCTACTGCAATGTAAAGGAAATTCCAAGTGAAAATTAGCTCCATAAATCTAGATTCCTAAAGGTGTTTTCTAAAATATTCACTTACTTAAAGGAAAATGTGATTTTTTACTCCATGCCTTCACTTAATCCTTATTTATTATTTTTGCTTCTGTTTTCCTATCTGTAGAATGAAATAGTTACCCACCACTTTGAACTTAATGTAACATAGGTAATAACCTCCTACTTGTCCTCTTTTTCATAAATATGCTACATTAGCACATGTTTGCTTCTCTAGCATATGCTACATATAGCTGTTTTTCCAGTATATTAGGCTTAGCATGATCAGAGCTCATCCAGTTGAGAATTCTCCAGTTACTCATTTAAAAGTGGGCTCTATGAAGAAAATATAAAGGAATGGATATTAATTTTCTTATGTATTTATGAAGCATTGTCAGAAAACATTGACTATATTATAATTTTAGGATACACATTAAGAAATGCAGCCTAGTTTCTGAACTCTAAAATTTAAAAACCTATCATAAACATTAAACACATCTATAGATACACTTTAAGCAAAAGAGAAGAAAGCTTTCTGCAGAAACAGGTATGAAGAGGCAGCTAAGAGAAATTTTAAATTGCTTACAAGCATATGAAGGATATGGTTCTGATACATTCATGTAACAACACCTTCAGTGAGAACCAATTTCATGTGCTAGACTCATCTCAGAGGTAAACCCTGCCCCTCTTATAGCATTTTATCTCGTAAATAACTCTTCTTCATGTTTAAATAAGGAACAGCACAAGGAAGCAATTCACTATGCAACCAAATTCTAGTACGTTAAATTTGACTGATACAGTCAAGAATACCAAATAATTCATTGATTCAACATTTTTGCATAACCTTTAAATGTAAATAAATCTACTGAAGGACTTATGATAGTTGGTTTCTAAAGATGTTACCACTATAAAATTGTATAAAGAAGGCAGTGTTTTCATTTTCTTCATGAACTTTTACTCCTGGTGTACCTCCCTTTACTCAATATTGTATTTTCCCTTAGATGGAAAAAGGAATATTGATGCATAGTCTTAGAGTATCTTTCATGCTCAGTTGTAACTAGGGAAAGGAATCCAAAATGTCGGTTGGTTTTCCTTTTATAGAACACCTGTCCAAAAAACATAATTGTTGAATCATAGTTGAATCTTAATTATGATATGTGGATTCTCACTTTCAGGTCCAGTCATAATATGTTCACATCATCTCACCAACACGCCCTTTTCCTCTATCCTCTCTCCTTTGCACACCATATTTTCCATTGCATCCTAACAATGAACATTGTTAATCTTATCCGGCCATATATTGGGATTTAGGATATCAAAAAATCTTTAGATTTTTAACTACCTAGTTAAAAAATGGCAAGATACCTGAATAGATATATAACTAAAGTAGATAAAAGTATGACAAACATATGAATAGATGCTCAGTCCTTAAAGACTCTACCTTTATTTATTTTTTAAAAAGATTTTTTTATTTTTTATTTTTCATTTTTTTGTTTTACATCACTGTTCATTTTTAAACAATGTTTGCTCCCCCCCCCCAGGTGTAGTCCCCATAGAGTTTCCTTCCCCAAGGCACCCGTGCACCATGACCTCAGTCCCCTGTGCTCCTCTCTCCCTCCCTCTGATCCCTCTCCCTCCTCCTCCCCTGCAGGATGTCTCTGATTTATAATTGTCTGTTTTTTCTTTGTTGTGTTTTGTACTGTTATTATTTTTTTACACTGATGTCTTATTTGGTTCCTCTATATTCCTGCTATAAGTGAAACCATCCGATATCTTTCTTTTTCCTTCTGGCTTATTTCACTGGCATATGAAAATATATTCAACATCCCTTATATTCAGGGAAATGCAAATTAAAACCACATTGAGATACCACCTTACACCAGTGAGGATGGCACATATCAAAAAAACAAGCAACAACAAATGTTATCAAGGATGTGGTGAAAAAGGAACTCTCCTGCGTTGCTGGTGGGAGGGCAAACAGGTCCAACCACTATGGAAAGCTGTCTGGAGGTTCCTCAGGGTTTTTTAAAATTTATTTATACAAGAACTGCAGTACAGGCCAGATGCATGGGATGGTGAGAGGATTCACCAGAGACAGAGCAGGGAACAGAACTGGCAGAATGATGAAACACACTGCTGAGGGGAGCAGCTGGTGAGACAGGAGAGGTCTACCGCACCATGTGGGTTTCTCCCCGGCCAGCTGGGATGGAACCTGTGCTGCAGAGGCTGCAGACAGATTCACAGTGCGGTGCTCAAGCGCCTGAGCCACCAGGCTGGTCCAAAGACTCTCCCTTTAACTGGGATGAGGATTGACTTGAAATTTATTTTTTAATTGTATTATTTTATTGAAGTAACTTTGATTTACAACACTGTATGATTCAGGTACAGGATCACACCTCTTCAGATGTTGGTTACCATACCACACCCATCTCCCAAGCATCCATATCCTCCACCATAGTCGAATGGGCCACCCACCCTTTTCTCCTAACTCCCACCTTTCCTACTAGTAACCTCAATTCTATAGTCATATGTTTAGGGTTGTTTTGTTCCTTTTTTTTTTGTTTCTCTCAATTGCAAATATAACTGAAATCATTCAGTATTTGTCTTTCTCTTATGACTTATTTCACCTAGCATAATCCCCTCCTCCTTATTGTCACAAATGGCAAGACTTCACTTTTTTTATAACTGAGTAGTATTCCATTGTATAACACATCTTTTTGATCAACTCATCTGTCATTGGGCCCTCAGGTTGCCCCCACAACTTGCCTATTGTAAATTGTGCTGCGGTGAACACTGGAGTGCATATATCTCTTCAAATTAGTATTTTTGCATTTTTCAGGTAGATACCTAGGAGTACATTTGCTGAATCATATGGTAGATCCATTTTTTAAAAATTGAGGCATAAGATAGTCTTTATAATGTTTGTTTCTCAGTATTTTAGTTTTTATTTTGAAATAATTCTAGATTCACAAAAAGTTGCAAAAATAGTACAGCAAGGCCCTGTGTACCCTTAGCGCAGTTCTTCCAGTGGTGATGTTGATAGTAACACAATTATAGCACATATCAAAAACAGAAAAGTAACATAGGTACTACCCACAAATCTTACTTAGATTTCTCCTGTTTTACATGTATTTATGGGTGTGTGCATTCATGCATAGTTCTATGTGATTTTATCACAAGTGTAAATTTGTGCAATCACCACGGAACTCAAGATATAGAACAGTCCCATAATTTCAGAGATCCTTTCATAGTCACCCTTCCCAGCCCTCTCTCTAGCCCTTGGTAGTGATCAATCAGTTATCTATTTCCAAGGTAGATCTATGTTTAATGTTTTGAGAAACTATCATACCATTTTGCACAGGAGCTGGGCTAGTCTACACCAATAGTATGTGAGGGTTTATTTTTTTGTCACACCCTCACCAATACTTGTTGCTTATGCTTTTTATTTTTAATATGGATAATTCTCACAGGTGTGAGGTGGTATCTCAACATGGTTTTGATTTCCATTTACCTGAGGAGAAGTGATGATGAGCATTTTCATGTGCCTAATGGCCATCTTTATGTATTCTTTGTAGAAGTGTCAATTTATTTCTTCTGTCCATTTTTGGATTGGGTTATATGTTTTCTTTTCATTGAATTGTATGATTCTTTGCAAGTCTTGGATAATAGCCCCTGTCAGATGTATGTAACAGACAGATATATTTTTCTGTTCAGTAGGATGTCTTTTTATTTTAATGATAGTTTCTTTTACCATGCAGAAGCTTTTTAGTTTTATGTACCCATTTAATTTTATTTGCTTTAATTTCCCTTGCCTTTGGATTCTAGTCTCCAAAGTTTCAGAATGGTTTGACTGTCTTTTATTTATTTTATGGTTTCAGTTCTTACATCTAAGTCTTCAATCCAGGTTTTGTTAATTTTTGTGTATGCTGTGAGACAGTGGTTTTAGTTTGATTCTATTTCTTGTGGCTGTCCAGTTTTCCCAGCATCATTTGTATGAGAAGTTTTCCTTTCTCCACCGTATGCTCTTGTAAGTATTTATACCTGTGTATGTGTGGGATTATTTCCAGTTTCCCAATTCTATTCCATTGATCTATGTGTCCATTTATATTTCAATACCATACTGTCTTGATTAGTATAATTTGTAGTATAGTTTGAAGCCTGGGCGTGTGATACCTCCCTTCTATTTTGTCAGAATTACTTTGGCTATTCAGGATCTTTTGTGATTCCATATACATTTCAGGAATGTTTTTCTATTTCTTTGAAGAATGTCATCAACACTTCAATAAGAATTGCATTGAATGTGTATATTGCATTGAGTAGGATGGCCATTTTAACAATGTTAATTCCTCCAATTCATGAGCAAAAACTGTATTTCCGTTTCTTTGTATAGACTTCTATTTCTTTGAACAATGTCTTATAGTTTTCATCATGCAGGTCTTTCACATCCTATAAGTTTATTCCAAGGTATTTAATTCTTTTTGATGCTATTATAAATGAAATTGTTTTCTTGACTTCTCTTCTAATCCATTGTTTATGTATAGGAATGCAACCAATTTTTGAATATTGATTTTGTAGCCTGTCACCTTTACTGTTTCAAATATCTGTTTTAGTAAAGTCTACTATGTATACTTTCTATGTATATTATCATGTCATGCAAATTGTGATAGCTTTACTAATTCCTTCCCAATCTGGATTCTCTGTATAGCTTTCTCTTGCCCAATTGCTCTAGCCAGGAGTTTCAAATACTATATTGAATATAGTAGTGAAAGTAGACATTCTTGTTTTGTACCTGATCTTAGAGGAAAAGTGTTCAGTTTTTCCACCACTGAGTATTATGTTCCTGATTCAGTAACATTCTTAATTGTTTATTTTTTCCATACTAGGAAATCTATAAATCTAAAATATATATTGATTGCTTGGAAGAATAGTGCTGGTAGACTAAATATCTTCCTAAGTCTGACTTTCTAGTCATGATTTTCTCTTAGTACTTGTTGTCAGCTCCATGAACTGTGTCCTCTTTTATTAAAGAAAACTAAAGAATGAAGAAACTAGAGTTACCAATCATTTGTTCAAGTGCATAATAAGAAGTGCATAATAAGAAGACTTGTTCCTACGAGTCTGTCAATATCTGTAGAAGAATTAACTATATAAGCTTACTAAATCTTATCCTCCAAATCAAATGCCACAGAGTTGCTTAGGCAATATAGTATAAAAATACATAATATGCAGATATTAAGGTAACAATAAAAAGTAAGCTATTTTCATGAGGTCTTTTGGTCTAGAATATATCCAAAGAATGATATAACATAGTTTATACTTTTTGCTGACCTGGATTTATATTTTATAGAGGTTTATATATATAAGTAGCAGTAAATTTTTCCCCAAAATATAAGGCATATTACCTGATACATTGTATTCCTAACACAATGAATGTAGTAGCAGAATGAAAGAGTTAAATAGTAATAATGACAAAAAAGAGAGATCAATTAACACACTAGAACATGAAAAATCAAATTGCCCAGCAAAATTAAGCCATTAACCATATTAACAATATTTTTGTCAACAATGCAGTAGTATCAGCTTAGTATTTAGGCTGTCATCCTTACAAGTTAGGAGATATGCTCTAAATGGCTTCTCAGGTTTTTTCCCTATGGGTCAGTAATTCATTCATAAATGTACCTAAACCTTTAGCCTATTTACTATTTAAGCCTGTATCACCCTTAGAATGAGAAATAAGGACTTTGGCACAAATTTCTACTAGATTTTAAAATAATTCTCCAACATCTACTTCCAGAATTTATACTCTTTCTTCCTACATATTTCAAAAAATAATGCAAAATTTTGTTCTTATTCCCAGTAGCATTTGTGACTTTAAAGTGTCTTAACTTTCCTGTCTGGAAAAATGCTTTTTAAGAATTAATTTTTTTAATGCAAAATTATTCCCTGCTCATGGGTTAAAAGAATTAACATTGTTGAAAAGGCCATCCTACTAAAATCAATATGGAAACTCAGTGTAATCACAATAAAAACTACAATGGCATTCTTAAAACAATCAAAACAAACAAAACTGAAAACCACGTGTAACCACAAAAGACCCCAGATAGCCAAAGCATTCCTGACAAAAGTGAGAGAGAATGATAGCACCAAACTCTCAATCTTCAAACTATGCGATAGTATAGTTTGAGAGTATGGAATTGAAAGTCCATAAATAAGCACATACTGCTATGGATAGTTAACCTGCAACAAATAAGCTAATAGAGAACGGAGAGTATCTTCAACAAATGGTATTGGGAAAACTGGGCAGCCACATGCAAAATATAAAATAAAATAAATTAGATCATCATCTCATACCTTACACAAAAGTTTAGCTTAAAATAGGTTAAAAACATGGATGTAAGGCCTGAAACCATAAAATACATTGCAGAAAAGATAAGCAAAACATTCCATGACATTGGTTTTAGAAATATCTCTGAGGATACATCTACAATGTTGAAAGAAGCAAAAGCAAACATAAGCAAATGGGATTGCATCAGTAAAAAGCTTCTGCACAGTGAAAGAAACTATCAGTAAAACAAAAAGACACCCACTTAATGGGAGAAAATATTTGCATATCATACATCTGACAAAGGCTGATACCCAGAATATATAAAGAACTCATACCACCTAACAAAAAGAAAACAATTAGCCCAATAAAAAAATGGGCAGAAGAGCTAAATGGATGCTTATCCAAAGAATACATACAGATGGCCATTAGGCACATGAAAATTTGCTTATTATCCCTTATACTAAGGGAAATGTAGATAAAAACCACAATGAGATACCATCTCACATCTGTGAGAATGGCCCACATCAGAGAGACCAGAAACAACAGATATTGGCAAGCATGTGGAGAAAAAGAAGCCCATATACACTGTTGGTGGGAATGAAAACTGATCTAGCCCCTATGGGAAACAGTACAGAGATTTCTCAAAATATTTAATTTGGATCTACCATATAACTTAGCAATTTGACTCCTAGGTATCTACTCGAAGAATGCAATACATCCATTGTTTTCTGCAATGTATTTGCAAATAATTTGTAAGGATGTTTGTACTCCTGTATTCATTGCAGGCCTATTTACAATAGCTACATTATGGAGCCAGCTTAAGTGCCCAAGGACAAAGGAGTGGATCCGAAAAATTTGTACACACACACATATACACACACACAGGAATACTATTCAGCTATGAAAAGGGTGAATTGCCATTTGCAACAATGTGAATGGAACTGGAGAGTGTGATGCTAAGCCAAATAAGTTAGAAGGAGAAAGACAAACACCAGGTAGTTGACTTACATGTGGAATAGAGAAACGTAAGAAGCCAATAACCACTGTTAAAACCAAACCAGTAACAAACCCTTAACCACTTACTGCAAAACTGAGGCAACAAGAGGGATAGGGTGGCAGGATAGGAGTGAAGTAATAAAAGGTCTCAGTGGGACATGGTGGAGGATTATTAGGGCACTGATGGTGGACATGGTATGAAAATACACATTTGTAGAGGTTTGAACCTATTATCCCCAAAGCACAACAATAAACATAATGTGAAAATAAAGTCTTCTTTAAAGACAATTCTTTGAATTTACAATATCTAACATATGTATACATTTAATAATAATTGGAGCAATTACATGCAGGATAGATAAAATACACAGAATTTTAATATGTAAAAAATACAGCTCTTATTTTGAAAAACTATTTGCTATCCTTGTAATTGTGTCTGTGTGTGTAAATCATAGCAGTATAAATACACATCTTAACCTTACTCTTTAATTAAAGCCATACTACATTAAACTGGTAGCCAAGAATATCAAACACAAGTGTTTTACAGTTTGCTACTATTTACATAGTTTAATTTTAATTTGCAACTTGGTATTTTTAATTATCGTTAAGAAATTCTCCAGACATTGTGAATCTTATTGAGCATTTCTATATGCATATGCCACTGAGTTTCTTCATCAAGAAAATTACGTCTATTCAAATATATTCAACTCACAAATATAAGGGTTCAATACACAAGTTATAGACAAATTGCAACTGAACAGACCAGAATATATAGAATTAATTTAGAAAATCCATTTCCAAACTTTTAAGTCTTGATATCACTTTACACGCAAAAACTATTGAGGACACCAATGATCTTCTGTTCATAAGAGTTGTAACAATATTTCCTGTATAAGAAACTTAACTGAAACATTTTAAATATATATATTTATTACCTGATTTTAAAAATCACAATACTAAATGTCAGTGTGAACATCAACTGATATATTGATATAGGAAGAAACCTGGGCTTACACAGTTGTAGTCATTTTCCCTTCTTTTATCTACGCTGCACATATAATTATTTTCTTTGTATCCTGACATTTTTCAAATTTCAAAACTCTGCTTTTTCCTCATTGTCTAAAAAAAAAGTTAAAATTTCTTAAATTAGCAATCAAGGCCCACAACAATCTGGTTCAAAATCCTTTTCCACCTTCTTCTACTACTAAGTTATACTTCTGACTTAGATAGTTTCAATCTTCTGGATATAACATTTGCATCTTTACCTCTCTGGTCTTGCATATACTTTTCTCTCTCAGCAGTGTGTTCCTTTCCTATGTTTATGTCCTATCTATGTCAACCATATTTATCCTTCAAGAATTAATTTAAATTCTATCTGTTCCTCAAATTCTCTTTGTTCCTGAAATTCTCTTTGACCACACCTAGATTATATAACATCTCTTTTCTTTGAATGTGTGCTGAATTTATTTTCCATCCTGTTCTACTTCTGGGTGTCATTCATTTTCATTTTCTGTAGAAAGAGAAAATAGTTACTAAATTTTGGTATATATTTTATTACTGTCCAGATATTTTTATGATATAACGATTAAAGTTACCAGATCAGGTTTCTAAAATATTACTGGACAATTATTTTTCTACCCCAAATCACTGGAGAGATACCACACACTTAAAACTGTCGTGATCTGTGTACACAGAAAAATTATATTTCCTCCACTACCAAAATGTGTTTCTATTATAATCTTACTCCTCAAAATTGTCCATATCTCACAAAGAGAAGTTAACAACTTGGTAAACATATCTTAATTCACCATCAAAGTCATTGTTTATAGTAATTATAATAAGCCCAAGAATTACTACATATTTGGGATAAGAATAAGTTACAAAAAATATCCCAGTATAATTTCTCACACACAAGCATATTGAAAATATAGACTGTATTTTTTAAAATTAATAAACTTTGATATTTAGGACTTTCAAATTTACAGGAAAACTAAGTAGACAATGGAATTCCCATATACCTTCCCATCCAAAAGTTCTTCTATTGTTAAAATCTTGCATTAATATATAGTATATTTGCTACAATGAATCATACAAGATTGATACCTATTATTAACTATAGTCCATAGTTTAATCTGAAGTTCATTCTTTGCTTTGTATCGTTCTATGTGTTTTGACAAATGCATACTGTGTACACAATTAACAATACCAGATGGAAGTTTCACTGCCTTAAGAATTCTGTGCTTCACCTTTTCTTCCCCTCTCTCCTCTGCCAAGCCCCTGGCAAGTATCTCTACGGGTTAGCCTTTTCCAGAATGTCACACAGTGGGAATCGTATGATATGAAGCTTTTCACACTGACTCCTTTGACTTAGCAATATACATTTAAGGTTTCTCCATTTTATTTTTTTTGTGGCTTCACAGTTCATTTCTTTTTACTGATGAATGACATTCCAATGTATGTCTATACCATAGTTTGTTTATCCATTCACCTACTGAAGGACATTTTGGTTTCTTCCACTTAGGGAAGTTATGAATAAAGTTCTCTTATAAATGCTCATGTTTGGTCCTATTGGGTAAATACTTAGGGACATGATTGCTATTATATTGTGTTTGTTTAATACTCACTAAGAAACTGCCAAACTCTCTTTCATAGTGGCTGTACTGTTTTTCATTCCCACTAGCAACGAATGAGTGATCTCATTGCTCTAATTTTTGTCAGCATATGTTATTATGCTTATTAACTTGTATTTAACTCAGTGTCCTTTGTACTTCCTGTGGCTAATCAGTGGCTGTTAAGGTTCTAAATTAAATATCATATGACAATGAATGAACCTGTTTATACACAGTAATAGTGTATAACCTATTTATACACTATACACAGTAATAGTGAAAACCAGTATGATTTTATTAAATGATGATAGAATTAGTTAACTAAGTCATGAGCAAATTATCACCTCTCTTAATTGCCAGGCATCCATATTTGATATGTCTATAGCAGCACCAAGCCATTCTTTTGTAAAATGGAAAAATATAAATTTGATTTTTTAATAAATACACAGAAATAAGGGGAAAATTCTTTTTGTCTCTAGTTAATTTAACTCCCCAGACATCTTAATAACCTCTTGATAAAGGGTGAATTGTTTCTTAATTTAACCTAAGATTATGTTAATAATTTTAGAATCAATGACACACTGATGGCTTATATTGAGTTTGTAAAGTGCCCGGGACTTTATTCATGTGCACAAATTATATCTCCTACATTTTGTCCTCATGAAATTTATTTTTTGACTTAAGTTCAGGTCTTTGTATTTCTCCTAGTATTCAATATTCCTGCCTGTCATAATCTTTTGGATTTTTTATTCAGTCATTTCAAATCCTTATTTGTAAATTGACAGGGAATAAATCATAAATAAGTGAAATAAGAGTATATTAGAAAATTATGACAAATTATTCCTAGCATTTATTTGTCACTGGAAAATTTGAGAGATGTATTTCATCTCTAATGTACACTGTTGTATATAAATTTTCCTTCTATTATTAATCCTTATACTCTTTCTTTATATCAAATTTATTTACTTATTTATTTTTAATTGAGTTAATATTTTTTAATACCTTTTGAAGTTATACATTTTTATCCTGACTCTTTTCTGTCTAGGCATGCCAGGCCTTCTCTGCTTGTTACACAATAGTGCTTAAGTTTTCAAGCTTAAAACAGCACAATGTCATTTATTATAGCATTCATTCATTCATCGCACACAGGTAATTTTCTCCTAACTTTCTCAACACCATTTATTGTTCTCCCATGTCCATTCTCCTTTCACAGAAATAGAATTTTAGGAAAATCAGTTTATAATTTATATTATGCATGAGTGTTGGCCATCTCAGACACAACACAAACAGAACTGACATGTCAAGTCGCTTCAGCTACCTCACATGGTGACCTTACATCCTGGAATTTCTCCTGGTGTGCTGTTGAGTTCCTGGGAACATTACTATTCATTTTTTTCTGGCAGATCCCCTTGTCACTACCTCTATACTTTGTTAATCTTCTAGGAAGTAGAATATAATACTGGAATGAACTACCTTAAAGTCAACCTAACTTCTTTCAGCAAATATGATAGAATGCAAATATTAACCATACACTTGATAACAATTTATTTTTATGCCATTTACTCATTCCTCTTGCTATGTCCATGTCTTCAACATTCTATGATTATTGATTATTAGATAAGATATTATTCACTTAGGAACATGTAACTTCCAGTATTTTTACTCAAGATATCAACCTCGAACATAAGCAGGTGACCTTTAGTAATATATGCTTGATATTCAAAATCAACTTCCTAAAAGTTATAGTGAAACAAACAAATACCAAGTAGGTTGAAATAAATTTGCTTTTATCTATTAAACAAAGTGATTACTTAACATTAAATACCAATCTTTTTTCAGTCTGTGTTAGTTTAGGAAACTAGGTAGACATGTTGTACTCATGCTGACTTTAATGTTTGTAGAGAAAAGTTCAGTGTTTGAGATAGAAAAGAAGTGAGTTCATTTTCTCACATTTCTTTATTGACATTCACTTCACGGGTCACACAAAGAACTCTTTAAAGAAAGTAACCCTCCAACAGGTTCTCTTACTTTTCCATGAACACCAGATCAACTATTGTAGGATAACACACTTGATATATAAAAACCTCATCTTTGATTTCCTTTTGTCTAAGAAATGATGCCCTGTAACTATTAATTGATAGAACTAAGACTAACCTTAGAATACACTAATCAAATCAAAACCAATCAAATCAAAACGAAGAAATGCAAGTAAATTATTACTCAAACCCAGAAAGTATAATTCCCATCAAACCAGCGTGAAACTAAAATAGCTTCATGTGAATGCATATACTATAATCCCAGAGCATGTAAGAAAAACATCATATGTTTATGTATAATGGAAATAATTTCTTCCTATAACACCTAAAAAAATATGTCATTTCTGAAATTCCCAAAAATCTAAAATATCTTCAGTAGGAAACAACTTTTTATTGCATAAGATTACAAGATTATTGGGAGAGATAACATATAGTCATCAATTCATAATGTAGTTTAAGTGACTATATATCCAAGATCCAAATTTCATGGGACAACAAAGCAAATGAGCACAAGGGTGCCAAGGGTGAAACTTAAATGTGGAAAAGGCCAGAACAGGAAGAAGTTATAGAAACTTTCATTTACATTTTGCTTACAGCTAGCTCTAGGAGTCAAGAAATCTGACACAAGGTTTCATCTAATTCATAGAGATACAGCTTAAAAAACATAAACCATAGATCCACTCCACCTATCCCCATTTTAATTATTAGCATCCCCTGTGAAGTTTTGTTCTGATAGATATATCTCTTTCCTGTTTCCCTCTTTTATTTAATGTTTTGTCACCAGGCAATAAGTTAATTCTTGGTTTCAGTTAAGTTTGGTTTCAAAATTGAAAAATGGCAGCATAATTTAAAGTCATTTTCACCATTTGTTCTCTTAAGGATTTTTAGGTATATCTTCTTTGTTAGCAATTGGATAAATACGTTCTAATGAAAGTAGTTACATTTTTCACAGAAATGAAAATGGAAGGAAAAAAAAAAGGAAGATATAAAAACATCTGCGTTTACAGAGGGAGATCCTAAAAATATAAAAAAAGGAATTCCACATACCCCAAACTCTTAAGAAAAGCTAATACATTTTGTCTCTTTCTGTATTTCTAAATGTGTATTTAGCACACCTTTCTGCTTCCTGTTAGTGCCATCCTGTTAGTTCAGGCCTTAACCTGATTATTGTTTCTTAATGAGATCCTGCCTAGATCCTCTGACTTTATGTTTACCCTGATGTAGTTGTAAAAGGTTACTATTTGTGAAGGTTACTGTTCTGCTCCAAACATTTCAATGGTATACTCTATATTTTGTTTGTTAATAAGCAAAGCAAAAGAAAACCCCTTTTACTTAGAACATAAAGCATTCCAAAATCTGACACCAGCCTCCTTTTATAATTTTCTTCTCTTGTTTATATTCTGTTTATATTCAACTAAATGATCCTTTGGCCCCAAATAAACTTATTTACTTGTGGTCTTTTCTTCCATTGGATAGTTAGAGCAGGAAGAAAATTAAAAGGCCAACTATACCCAGGACCCCAGGAAACACTTGCCAGAGCCCACAAAGCCTAGAAAGAGACAAGAAATGCCCTGAAGTGAGAGCGGCAGTCTCCCCCAACCCAGGCAGGATGGTAAAACCCAAGGAGAGCAAGAAGCACCCAGATAGAGGGGGGCATAGGGGAAACTCCTCAAAATCGGCAGGTCTCTGGGAAATTACACAATTTCCCCCAAGAGAAGGATAGAACTGGTTGATTCTGTGGCAACTCAGGTCTATGGCTTTTCCCTGCCCCAATCTGCTGCTTGGTCTGATAAAACTATATTCTAAGCACAACAGAAAAGGGAGTGGCTTAGAAACTGCCCCCCCCCCCGCACATAAATCATCACCCCAGAAGTGTGCCTGCACCATGCATCCCAGGAAGGGACAGAGTGAGCAGTGCTGGCACCCCATTTAAAACAAGCACTCCTCTCCCCACTTCCCTCGCAGTTCCTCTTTCATGGACTCACTTAGTCCAGGCACCTCTCCCTGGGTGTTCTTTTATTGTCTGTATAAGTAAACTTTGCTTTGACCTCTGCTAAAGACTGATTGTGAGTTCTTCTCACACCATAGTCAAGGACCACAGTACCCCAAAATCCAGGAACCCGAACCCTGACAAAATTTCCATGCAGAATGTCAAGCACTTTCTCAACTTCTGCCCACCAGTTCCTAAAATTAGAGTCTATTCCAGTATCTCCTAAACATTGCCTCATGAACTTGCTGCATGGAATCATGGGATGGACTCTTGAAACTTTGCAAAATACCCAGTTGCCACGCTTCAGAAAGTCTGATTCAATGATCCAGTATGTCTGAGGTGAAGGTTTGGGGATCAGTGTTTTAACAGCTTCTATTTACCAGAGTGGCACGTTTTTTTCAAAAATCAAATTTCTCCTTAAGTTTTCTAACCTGTCATCATCTCTTTTACTTTAAGAATATACCACTATACTTTTAATTAGCACTTATCCCTATTCAATTTTTTATATATAATTTTAACCTACTTTTCATATAAATTATAAAGTATTCAAGGAGACCATCTCATACTTCAATGAATCCCTCATCCATGGTCTAGTGGTTTGACATGGCTGGCCCTCATTAAATGCTGAAGTAGATAGAAAGATACATAAACCCCCTATTAACTAGTTTGTGAAAAAATTAAAATTATTAATCATTCCAAGATTAAAAAATTAATAAGTATCCTAATGATACGTTAGAACTTAAGGTTAGGGCCTCCCCGGTGGCGCAGCGGTTGAGCGCTGGGTTGCGAAGCTGGCGAAGCTGCCCGCAGCGTCTGCGGCGCCGGTTCGATCCCCCGACTGCTCCCCGGCCACTGGAGGAGGGTCCCACATGGCGCGCAGACCTCTCCTGCCGCCCGCTGCTCCCCTCAGCAGTGTACTTCGGTCCTTCTGCCTGCTCTGCTCCCCGCTCTGGCTCTGGTGAATTCTCTCACCCTCCCATGCTTCTGACTGTACCCAGTGCATGTATAAACAAAAACAAACAAACAAACAAACAAATAAATAAATAAGCATGCCTCTATTAAAAAAAAAAAAAGAACTTAAGGTTAAAGATTGATTGACTAGAATCACTTAAGTTTCCTTCTGATTTTCATTGCATTTTTATAATTTTCTTAATCTCTTATTTTATTACATAAAAAGTGCAAAATGGAAACAAGAGTTTATCTCAGATTATATTTCATGCTATCAAGTCGAAACAATTGAGAGACTTCAAACATCTCTAGTTTTCTAACCAGCTATAGAACCTTGTTTTTTGGTTTTGGCTAAACCTCTCTTGAACCTATTTATATTTTTAGCATGCAACACTTACATGCATAACAGCTTCCATATGTTTTCTGTTTGCTATGTAATATGGCACATTGATTTGTGCATGCTAGTTCTAGTATTTCATGAGTTGACTAACAAATGTCTGTTCTTCTTATTCATATTGTTATGATTTTATAGACATTGAATATAGTCTATCTTAATGTTCATCTCAATAGACATTTATTATTCTAGATGATAACCCCAATTTTTTTAGCCCATATCATATGTATCTTAGATCATTCATTCATTCTAATTTCGGGATGCTTCTTCCACTGTATTGTGTAGTCTTTATTAATGCATAGCATGACATCTGTATTCCAGATGGTTTTTTTTTTTTTTTTTTACATCAGGATGTCTGTTTACCCAGACCTATTAGATGTTCTGTTTTATGTCTTACTTTCTTCCTGATAATGCCAATTGTTTTATTGGTCTGTTGGCTACAACTCTACATTAAGATAATATCTTTAGTGAACATCCAGAATAATTTCTTGGTGCCTTTTTTGTGAGGAATTTATTTTTCAGAGCTTCTTATTGTATAAATATAATTTAAATTTAATCATAAAATATATTACACTCAAACTAACCTGCCAATTCTTTGCTTGTTCATATACAGATGTTCTATTTTCCTGCTTTTTATTGTTTTTATCTATTTCACTAATTTAAGGATATTAGCAAACTCTGCAAACTTGAATGGATGGTAGATGAGGCACAGGGATGAGTACATGCATATTTGGGCAAAGACTATTCTTTATGGGGAAAGGTTTCTGATAGTTGCTCTGCATTCTTAGAAAGCCATGCCCTTCCTAACCCATCCCTCATGGTTTATCATTGTAATTAGCCACTGATACTAATGGATGTGTTCTCCGTATAAGAGGTATTTGAGGATGTCGAAAGTTCACAGTCTCTTCAAAAACTGGTTTTTAAAAGTATCACACCTCCATAATAAAAAGAATCAACCTTGTTCTAGGATCATAATAGTTACCTTTGAAAACCTTATTTCTTGAACCACATTAAATAATTTTGAAGGTCAAAGCATGCTGTCTACATTTTAATTTTCTCAAAGTTTAATAAATAGGTACAATTTTACCCTTTTAAAAACTGGCTGGCCTTTCATCCACACCTGTTCTACAAATGCAATGAGCAATAGCCACATAGTAGTAACACAGAGAAAAGCAAGCAGAAGGAACTGTATGACAAAGGCACAGCAGCATAAAACACTGTGACAACTGGGTTAGTTTGCTGTGTTTGGAGCATATTTAAGGTGAACTGCCAGGAGATGAAAGAAGTACAGGCAGGGACCAAATCATGAAGAATAATTTGTGGTTACTTGAGTTAGGGTTTTTATCATATAGGAGAGGGGAGTCACTGAAAGCTTCAGAACAATGCTTCTGTTAGCATACGGGAGATGGATTAGCAAGAGGCAAGAGCATTGACCAGATGATAAGAGTGATCCAGATAAGAGCTAATGAAGTCCTGTTCTAAGGCAAGGGTGGTTTGGATTGGAGATTGGACTGGGCATATTTATTTCCTCAATAGCTTGTATTTACATAAATGGTCAATGCAGATTCTCTATGTTATTTTGAGTGATTTAAGATACAACCTCTTAAAAGATCTCAAAGTGCTGTTGAAACAGAATCTGTTGTAATATGCCAAAAATGAATGTATAAATAGCTAAGTGAGGACCTAAAAAAGAAAAATTCTTTAATTTTGAATTAAAATCACATCTCTCATTAATCATTAATCTTCTGAAAGTCATCCCCTTTGTACATTCGTTGGTCTTTATTAATCTAAGCTACTTTCATAATCTGATACTTCATTTGTTTACTGTCAAAGTTGTGTTTTAACTTCATTGAGAGCAAAACTAATTAAACAAGAGGAAGAAGGGAAAACAGTCTTAGAATCTGAGGGCAAAGGTAAATTAGCTTTCCACCTCCTGGTAGAAGTTAATTTGAGCCTCCCTTACCTTTCTTCCCTACGCTTTCCAGTTTTATGTCATTGGGAGTGGTTCATGCACAAAGAATCAGAGACACAAAGTTAAAATAGAATGATGAGACAGTTGTAAACTATATTTGCCCATGCTGGAAATAAAAATTGTGAGACTGGATTAAAGATATTTCTAGACAAAGGTTGAATCTCTAGCCAGTGGGATTAAAGAAAGGATTGTAGAACAACCCCATATTAAGAAACCTCATATGAGAACATCTAAATTTAGTAGACATGTATACTAGGGACTTAATATTCATCTTGCAAAATACTTTTTCTTGGAAATGATTTTAAATTATGGGATTATTTTTAGTGCATGCATCATGATAAAAGTACAAAAAAGCAATAATCAATCTTTCAAAGCTATTTCTATTATATAAATCAGAATGTTTTAATAACCATATACAGATAGACTCACATTTAATCTGAAATTAAATCAATATTATAATTAGCATTAGGGAATTCAATTTGGTTGTTCTGTATGTCTCATGTTTTAATCAAATTTCAAAATTTTTCCTAAAAAAACAGATTTCACGTATTTTTTGATGCTTTGAGAATATGCATATATAATGGACCAACTATTCTACCCAGGGATCAACCTCATATGACCAAGTAAAACATGAGTACGTGGTTCTTTCAGAGAGAGATAAGATATTTAGCATTAAGTGTGGAGGAGTGCCAGAGCATGAAATAAGCATTTCTCAGATCAGCTAAAGTCTGTGTTGTAAACAGAACATAAGGCCCAATAAGCTACTGTTCTTTTGTAACTTTAATAATAACCAAAGAAGTATGTCTGCTTAATAGTTTTCAAGTCTAAATAAAATGTGTCAAAGTTTTCACTGTGCACCTGCCCTGCATTTCCCTTTGTGCATGGATACATATGCAGTATATAGGGAACACAAAAAATACAGTTCCAAACCCTCTGCCTTTGAGAAATGAAGTGTCTTTGGGGAATAAATAGACCTAAAATTAGCACACATGATATGGAAAACTTTAAGTAGCAAAATAATAGGGAAGAGAAAAGATCAGTGTTACTACTCCAGACAGGGAGAACTTCTGAAGACAGGATGACCTTGAAGTTGCTCATGCAGATGGGTAATATTTAAGTCAGAGAGAAACAGACCAGAAGGAAATATGCAGAGAAATAATGCAGAGGTGATGTGTAGGGGAAGGCTAACTTCACTAGATTAAACAGCATCTCTCCCTGACGGTCTACATGAATGCCCTTAACATTGGATTTTGACATTGTAGAATTTAATTTGGGCAGTATTCCAGTAAAAAAGAAAAAAAATATTAAAAATAAACTAAACAAAAACAAGTAACTCTCTTCCTTGATATTTGTTTCACACACAAAGACCACACAGCTTTGGCCTCTGATATGTGCCTGTTCAGGGCAGAAAACCATATTGCCAAGAAAGAGTGCTGCATAGCTTCACAAGTGCCTGAGGGGTTTCAGAATTGTTTAATCATTAATATACATGACTGGTATCAAGAAGTCTCCTTTTTTCAGACTATAATGAATACAATGTGTGGGGGTTAAAATACTTGTTTTATGACTTGGCAGTTACGAGAAAATTTTTGAAATTCATTAATACTCCCACCTCGAGTATTAGGTAATGATCGCAGGGACTGTGAAGAAATGTCAAAATATAATAGTAAAAGCAAAGGAATCCTGGTACTATAGATTTAGAATCTGAGCTAGTTCGAGTACATTCATTCCAGATTTTGAGGAGATTATATGTAGACACCCAGTACATAGCCAAAATAATGTAAATTATATATTTCACTAAAAATTAAACTTCATCTTCCATAAGTATGACTATATGTATATCTAAGCATAGGATATTGTGTGTGGATCCATGGTTATGTATGTTATAACAAAGTGTGCAGTTAATCCATTTTTAGGAGTACTGAGTTTTTCAACCTTTTTTTTTTTTTTAGAAGGTTTAGAAGTAACTCTAGTAGGCACTTTTTCCCCTATCTTCAGAGTTCAGAGTTTGCCATCTTTGATGTTGTTATGTGACTTCTCATGCACAGGTTGCCATGGCACCAATAAAGACATGAAATATGTTCTTGGTAGGACAGGAAGGAGTGCCATATGGTGCCAAGGAAGGAAGGTGATAGCTGTGGAAACTTCATCAACAGGCAGAAGATGTGCTAGTAAATACTTAACTCGCTCTCCAGAAAAAAAGAAAAGACTGATTTGTAGCATTTGGCAGTTTCTATGGTGTAAATACACCCACTGTATCCAAGTCTATAACCATCTCAAGCTACCAGTGTGGATTGTTAAGAAATGAATGTAGAACTGGAAAGAGATGCACATTGTTGGTCCTCAGGCGCCAAGATGTGCCAACTCCAGCACTCCACTGCCTACAATTCTCAAGCACAGGTTGTAGTATGAGCCAGATAGCCTGGTCATAGCCCTTGTAAATGCATAACTGTTTTTTAAAAAACATAAAATAATAATGTATAGCACTATACAAATATTAATTGTAGTTATGTCCTAACCTATGAATTTACATAAGAGCAAATTTTTGCAAAAGAATAGAAGTGATATAAAAGAAAACAAAAACTCTAAGATAAATTACTTAAAAGATATAGAAAACCATAGCCCCTTTTTCAGATAGGAAAGGAAAAACATTTAATCCAATGCTGAAATGCAAGTTTGCTTTTTAAAGCATTTCTCACTCTTCTATCTCAAAAAAAAAAAAAGAAAGAAAGAAAGAAATGAAAGCAGCAGTACAAAAATGGACAGCACGTGGACAAGGAGATTATAAAAATGCACTGAATAGATTTACTAATTATGGTGATTTAATTAGGGTGATTTAATTCTAGAGAGTTTTTAAGTTTGCTACATGCATCAAGCACTTACGCTGTTACTCCAGAGAGGCCCTAAAACCCAGACATTGTTGAGAACCTACCCTCCAGAGTTGAAAGTGGCCAAACACTCCCTTCTTCTGTCCAGAACAACATAGGCCTTGCATGCCTGCTGAGTGTAGTAGAAGACATTGCTACACACATACACTCTCTCACTTGGCAAAGACTTGTAACATTTTGAAACCTCCCAGTAAACCCATATTCTATGATGGTTATATTCCTATCACCAAAGAAATAGAACATATGGCCAAGCATGAGTTATGTGAAAGTGCTCTTTAGAAACAAATGAAGGATAATAAAAGGAATTATTTTATTGTCTGGATAGCAAATCAATATTTTGCAATCATGTTTATCAAATGGCCCAATAAATTATAAATTTCTAGCCATTGAAGAATGGAATCTTGGGAAGCCTAGTTTTTAAAAAAAATAGACAAAATACTTATGTGTAGGAAAAAATGGCAGACTTTGTTTTTTTTTGTTTTTTTTTTTTGTCTACAAGTTGAACTTACAGAATAAATTTCCCAAAGATATGATTTTAGGAACTTCAAAAGTGTCCACGACTGTAACTAATCCTATTGCTTTTGTGAAATTTTATCATAAAGCTGATTTTGAGTTTTGTTGTCTGATGTGTTACTTTTTCACTTTGTATAAAAGTCAGTAAATATGGGAACATAAAGTTCACTCTGATTTCTATAAAGACAAGAGCTTGGCAATGGTATAAAGCAATTTCTAGTCATTGCATTCTTAAAGAGTTTCTTCTAGTGAGTATTATTTTAAAATGCATGAAGTGTGTTGAAGATTGAATTGGGAAAGAGGAACAGGAAAATCTTGGATGAAAAATAATCCAAATAAAACTAAAACTTCTAAATGATAATTAATTAGAAACACAAGTTAACTAGGCAAGAACTGCATGTTTATGAGTTTAAATGACCTTTAAAAATGACACAAAGCCAAGTAACAGCTTATTTGTGGATTATAACTATCTAAGTGTACTATTTGAGGGAGAGGGGCCCTTTTTGCCTAGGGAACCAATAGTTTATGTTGGCTATTATCAATACCCTGACTTATCCATTTTATGAGGTTGGGCCCTACTTTAGCATCTTTCTCTAAATGTTCAGAGAATTTTTACATATTTTATCTTATTTGATCAGAATCCCAAGCAACGCTTTTGCTATGAAGTAAATATTGTGCTAAAAAAATCAATATGAATCAAGAAAGTACTTCCTAACCAAAGAAAAGTAACATTAGTAATAGATTTGATACTTTTGGTGTTAACATTGGCCCAAATTGATTAGATTATTTTGATTATTAAGTGTGGGTTTTGTTACTATTATAAACTCTCCAAAATACACCATTTAATTGAGTACTCTTGAGTTTCTTGATTGCATTCATGAAGCCTCTCAATTCTAAATAATATAATAAATAATGCCTCAACACTCATCTTGTTTTCTCAATGTTAAAATAATAATGCATTGGAAGCCTATTGTTATAGGTACTTTGGGACCACTTCAAAGTTTCTAAAGACGATCATACTCATTTTATAAATTCATGTTCCAAGTCTGTCCTCTCTTGATTCTCACCTCTAAAGAAATGCAATTAGAAAAATTTCTGTTTGAGAAATTTGACAATATTCATTCCTATGAAACCTGTTGTTATAGGTTTTAAAAAATGATATAGTGTAGCTATATTTTACCAAATTTCAAGTTTATTTTTTTTAAAGATTTATTTATTTATTTATACAAGCACTGGGTACAGTCAGAAGCGCAGGAGGGTGAGAGAGAATTCACCAGAGCCAGAGAGGGGAGCAGAACAGAGACTGACCAAACACACTGCTGAGGGGAGCAGTGGGCGCAGTAGGAGAGGTCTGCCTCGCCATGTGGCACCCTCGCCAGTGACCCGGGATGGAACCGGCGCTGCAGAGGCTGTGGGCAGCTTCACAGCCCAGCGCTCAACCGCTGTGCCACCAGGGGAGGCCCCAAATTTCAAGTTTAGTCCCATTGATTTTCCAATTAGTGTTATAGCATCACAATTTCCCAAATCATTCAGCTTTCAAATTTAAATGTTTTTTTTTCATTATTAAATTTTATGTCCCATATCTAATTTCCACTTTCACTGAATTCAGTCTACAGTGTAGTTTGCACCTGGATCCCATTTTGTTCCATTTCTGTCACTAACTTCACCGCACTACATTTGAGATGTTACAATATTATCTGAATGCTCTCTTATTTTAATCTCTCCCCACTGCAATCCAGCCAATAAACCTCTTGTTAAGCCAGAAAGAAAAAGAAAAATACCCGGATGGTCTCACTCATAGTAGGAATTTAGAAAACCTAAATAAGGGACCATGAAAAAGACTAATTATAATAAAGAAAAAATCAAAATCAAAAAGCAATTATAAACCAGAGACACACTACTGTGGGGGTGGGAATTACATGGGGAGTATAACCAAAATGAAAATGCATACATTGTGCAAAAATGAAAAATGATCTAAAAATTATATAAAATAGGGCCTCCCCGGTGGCGCAGCAGTTGAGCGCTGGGTTGTGAAGCTGCCCGCAGCCTCTGCGGCGCCGGTTCGATCCCCGGCTGCTCCCCGGCCACCAGAGGAGGGTCCCACATGGCGCGCAGACCTCTCCTGCCGCCCGCTGCTCCCCTCAGCAGTGTACTTCGGTCCTTCTGCCTGCTCTGCTCCCCGCTCTGGCTCTGGTGAATTCTCTCACCCTCTCGCACTTCTGACTGTACCCAGTGCTTGTATGTATAAATAAATAAATAAATCTTTAAAAAAAAAAAAAACTTAAAAAAAAAGAATTATATAAAATAAAATAAAAACAACAACAAAACAAAACCAACACTGTTTTTAATAGTTCTCCACTGTCAATGAAATGAAATGCAAAGTCCTTGCCTTTAGTTATAGAGTCTTCATAATTTAACACCATGATATAGTGGAAAAAAGAACGCTGGCTTGAAGGCATGGCTTTAAACCTAGATTCCGCTACTCACCAGCTCTGTGATCTTGGGCATGATGACTAATTTTCCAATTATGTAATATGAGGGCATCCTATCAATTTTAATTAAGTTAGATTACATGTGCAATGACACCCTACTACTGCATGAGCAATGCCTAAACACTCCATGGTAATACCTATCCTTTTTCAGTTTTATCACTCATCAACTTCGTTAGACTGCTGCTGATTCTCACAACTCTGCACTTTTGTTCACTCAGCCTATGGTCACCTCCCAGTCTGTGTTCATTTGTCCTGTCCATCTGTCAAAGCTAAACTCTATTGCTATCACTGAACTTCCTTCATTTTTTCCTGTTCAGAAATGCCCGAAATGTATCTCTTACTCTTTTAAGAAAGAAAACTTACATTTAATTATGTCATTATCTTTCCTTTTAGAATATTAACTTTTTGAAGAGAGAGAGTCTAAAATACATAATCCTTGAGTATCCTTAATACATATCTAAATGTGGACCAGGTAGAAATGCTACATTTATTGAATGAATGTAAATGAAATATTTGAGAAATTTCACTTCAAAGATGTTACCCACATAAGCATTACATTTTACATTAACCTTTTTTTAGCCTTGTCAAGTAATTTAATCAGCAGAAATGATCTGTCATGTTATGATGCTATCTAATTGCATTCTTTTTCCATTATTTGTTTGAACATTACAGAAAAAAACCTCATTACTATCATACTAAATTCTGTAGCAACTAAACTATATTTTCTGTCAAGCTTGTTTATAACATATTACACTCTGTGGCACTTAACTATATTAAGAAATTATTTTCAGGGCCTCCCCGGTGGTGCAGCGGTTGAGCGCTGGGTTGCGAAGCTTCCCGCAGCCTGTGCAGCGCCGGTTCAATCCCCGGCTGCTCCCGGCCACCTGAGGAGGGTCCCACATGGCGCGCAGACCTCTCCTGACACCCGCTGCTCCCCTCAGCAGTGTCCTTCGGTAATTCTCTCATCTTCCCACGCTTCTGACTGTACCCAGTGCTTGTATAAATCAATAAATCAATAAATCTTAAAATAAATAAAAAAGAAATTATTTTCAATGTTAGAATTATTATGAAAGTTATAAACTTTATGCAGATTTTGGCAAACTCTAGGTAGGCTAGAATTCAATGACAGTATAATTCATTTCACATATAAATAGCCACATTCTTAGTATTTTTTTTTTTAAAGATTTTTATTTATTTATACAAGCACTGGGTACAGTCAGAAGCGCGGGAGGGTGACAGAATTCACCAGAGCCAGAGCGGGGAGCAGAGCAGGCAGAAGGACCGAAGGACACTGCTGAGAGGAGCAGCGGGCGGCAGGAGAGGTCTGGGCGCCATGTGGGACCCTCCTCCGGTGGCCGGGGAGCAGCCGGGGATCGAACAGGCGCTGCAAAGGCCGCGGGCAGCTTCGCAACCCAGCGCTCAACCGCTGCGCCAGCGGGGAGGCCCCATTCTTAGTATTTTAGAAGCATATGCATGTAAATTCTACAGAAAATGGTTTTCTGATATACTTTTCCCAGGTCAAGGGATTTATATCTGGTTTAAAAAATTCTGGTGGGGTTAAACTATACCCTAAAGTTCTGTTTGAATTGAATATTTTTTTTCTCACATGTAGATGGCACTGACCACAACAATGTATTTTCTTAACTCTATTCAAAGGAGTGGATTAGCTGTATATATGCTAAATATATCTCTATATTAGTTCTATTTTCCAAACAGGTTCAGCCCACATATCAAAATTACCTATTGTGTGGCAAATAGGAATTTTTTCCCTACAAAATGCATCTTCCTTTATCCATACTCTTACCTGCTGCATCCCTAAAATTGTACCACTAATTGGAAATTGATTGTTCTGCATTAAATATCATATTCCCAGTGTCACACAACTAAAGGGCAAATATTCCTGAGAAAATTTACACATTTCTCTATTAACCATTATAACATCAATTTATAAAATTTATTTCTAACAGCATTGCCGAATGAGAGGAGGGCCCTGACAAAGGACATTCAGAAAAATCTTGAAGGATCATAATATGAAAAATAAACCAAGTCTGTAACAACATAATTAGAGACATAACCCTAAGCAGGAAGCTCTGAAGAGTCAGGAGCACATTAATGTTAAGAGATTTGGAGGAAAGGGATAGACAGTAATGCTAGAAAACTACTGAAGGATAGTTACTTTGTTATTCAATTAATATCTCCTGTTAGCTCTGAGTCCTGAAAATACACACTAAATCACTTTCTAATTCTACTTCCATTGTGGTGTATTTCATTATAATGAATTACCCTCTAGGAAGTCATATTTGTCCTTTAACTTTTTTTTTTAAAGATTTATTTATTTATTTATTTATACAAGCTCTGGGTACAGTCAGAAGTGCGGGCGGGTGAGAGAATTCACCAGAGCGGGGAACAGAACAGGCAGATCAACAAAATACACCACTGAGGGGAGCAGCGGGCATGGCAGGAGAGGTCTACATGCCATGTGGGACCCTTGCTGGCAGCTGGGGATCAAACCGGTGCTGCAGAGGCTGCAGGCAGCTTTGCAGCCCAGCGCTCAACTGCTGCGCCACCAGGGGAGACCCTGTCCTATAACTTTTTATTTTTCATTTATTTCTCAGTCCTATGGACTTATACTACTTTGGCACATATGTTGCTTATCCACTCTTTATGGATCCGTGCAACTGCTTGTGCATGAATATGCAGTGTCACAATCTACTTTGTGACTGAGCATAGCATTGTCCTCTTTGCAGAAGTTTGTAGAACATTCCTTCTGTATATTTCTAAAAGCCTGTTTCCCAGCTCAACAATTATATTAAAAATTCATAGGTTGACAGTATCTCTAAAATCATGTAATCCCTGGGAACATCTGATCTCTTTCACATATAACCTTGTTTTGATTGTTGTTGTTGTTGTTAAAATTTTAGACATTACTGTCAGGGTTTGCTAAGTAAAAGTTCAAAGCAGTGACTGCACAATTAGAGGAGAAAGGGAGATCTGACTTGGTAACAATTCATTTGAAAGGGACCTGGAATTTTTAGTAGACAAGCTTTAAGATAAAGCAACAGTATAGCATGTCTGCTCCAAATATAGTCATAGCAAGTTTGGCTGCCTTAGTGTAAGTCTTTTGTTGCTGAGCAAGCAGTAATCCTACTATTCTTGTCTTTATCCTGCTCAGTTTGGAGCATTGTGTTCTGGGCATCTCATTTTAAATGACATCCATAGGGGACTGATAGGTGGTGACAGTATTCTATGTATTACCCTAGTAACAAAATGTCTGCACAGTGCATAGGGTTTATATTTTATTGATTTAACTACAACTAAAACTATAATCTTATTATAGTAAAATTATAGGGAAATTATACATTGGTCATGGTTTAATGAATTAGTCATTTTATAATATAAAAATTGTGAAAAGTCAAGAACATTTTGTAAAAGTATAGCTGTTTTCTATTTTCTAGGCAACTTTTTTCAAGCTTGTCTTTTGAATTACTTCCAACAGATTTTTCTTCACATTAATTTTTCAGAGAATGTTTTTTTCTACATGATTATGGGGGAATGAGCACTGTCTTGAAATGCCAGAGCAGTGAATGGATTCAGGTGCTGACTCTGATACCAATAACCCCGAGCCAGATACAAATAATTTCATAGTTCAGGTTTGATTCAGGCATTTGAGTTAAACTATCAAATTATCTCCCTTTACTTCTGACTCAAACTTTTCATTTTTTAGAATTCTTATTGCTTCCTTAAAAATGAAAACGATGCTTTTTACCTTAATGCTATAATGTTAGTCATATAGTATATCTTCTAGACAAGACACAATCACTTGTATCATCACACCCCCTTTTTATCCAACAGCTCCAGTTTAATGTAATCTCTGAGGTCAGACAACCTGAACTTGAATTCTGGCCTTGCCAACTACAGCCTCTATGATCTTTGGTACATTTGTTGCCTTCGTTGTTTGTCTGTCTCCTCATCTGTAATATAAAGAATAATAACTGCCTTGTGGTATTTTTAGGAGTAAATAAATTTACCTATGAATAACTAGCAGAATTCTTGGTAATCACAAAGGTTTGGTAAATATTATTTCCTATTATTTTTACTGTTACTAGAAGTAAATATAGTTTGTATTCATGTATTCATCCCCCTGCTTGGTTATTCAAATAATATTTATTAAGTCATTATGCAAAGAACATTCAGCTGTTGAAAAGTACTGCAGTTCCTTTGACTGTTGTAACTACAGACTATATGAGAATATAAATTAGAATCTTTTTAAATTTTCAGATCTTAAATTCCCCAAATAGCATTTTAATACTTGAAAACATTTATTATTATCTTTTTGTTTTAGAGAATTTACTAGTAGAAAAAAATAGAGAGAGATTTTTCCAACATTTTAATATTTCTAGAATAATTAATAGTAGGTTCTTCAAGAATTTGTATAAGCCAGATGATTCTGCTATTACTTACAGATCAGAGTGATTTGAATATGCTAAAATCTAATAATATCCCTGAATTCAAGCACATGGACATACCTAAACACAACTTTTAAAATTGAACTCAATATTAAGCCACTTTTAAGTTTATGTATTTGTAATTCCTTCCTTCTTGTATTTAAATTTCCCCTGACAAATTTAGTTATTTTCCTCCCCTAAGCAGTCAAAGAAGAGTAACAGCTCCTTTGCTGTTTTTTCTGTCCCTAAGTTTTGGCCTAGCGCCTGACACCTAGTGCATGACACCAACTCAGTAAATATTTAAGGGATTTACCCATTGAACCCATCAACAGTTATTTACTGAGCACCTATTATGTTCCAGGCAACGTTCTAGGTATTGGATATATAATAGTCAATAGACTCCTTTTTCTAGTCAGGAAAAATTTATACACAGGATAAATAATAGATAGTAAACTAGAAAGTGACAAATACTAAGGGAAAAAAAGAAGGAAGAGAAATAGGAAGTGTTTATATTGGGAGGAGGGAACAGGGAACATCTCAGTGAAAAGGTGACAGTTCAGTAAAGATTAGGAAGAAGTGGGCCTCCCCAGTGCGCAGCGGTTGAGTGCTGGGTTGCAAAGCTGCCCGCAGCCTCTGCAGTGCAGGTTCGATCCCCGGCTGCTCCCCGGCCACCAGAGGAGGGTCCCACATGGCGCGCAGACCTCTCCTGCCACCCGCTGCTCCCCTCAGCAGTGTACTTCGGTCCTTCTGCCTGCTCTGTTCCCTGCTCTGGCTCTGGTGGATTCTCTCACCCTCCCGCGCTTCTGACTGTACCCAGTGCTTGTATAAATAAATAAATAAATAAATAAATAAAATCTTAAAAAAAAAAAAGATTAGGAAGAAGTGAGGAAGTCAGATAGGGAAACAAATATTGCAAAGTCCATAATACAGGAGTTTGTCTGTATTTGTTTTATGGGCAGCAAGGGCATCTGTGTGAATGGAGCAGCAGCAAGAGCAAGGGAGACAGTGTTGAGAGTTGGTGGTGAGGGATACAGGTCTTCTGTGGCTTTGTATGCTATTATAAGTATCTTAGCTCTTACTCTGAATAAATTGGTAAGACATTGAAGAGTTCTGAGCAGAAACTGACATGATCTGATTTACAGTTTGAAAGAATCACTTTAATACTGAATTAAGAGTTAGACTCAGAGTAGAAGCAGGAAGACCTGACAGAAGGTTATTGCAGTAAACTAGGCAACAGATGACAGTAGCTTGGACTGAGGTGCAATAGCAGAGGTGGCAAAAAGTGGTAAAGTTTGAATGTAGAGATAGAAAAATGAATGTACTAACAATTTGAATGTAGAAAATAAAAAAAGAGATAAATGAAGGAAATGATCCCAGAGTTTGAGACCCAACTCACAGGAAGACTGACATTGTCATTACCATTTTTAAGAAGCATAGAATGGAAATCCTGAATTTTGTTTTTGACGTGTTAAGTTTGAGATACCTAATAACCATCAGGTAGAGGTGATTTATGATTTTGGAGGTTAGGAGCAAGATCTGGGCTGGAAACATAAATCTGGTGGTCATTAACCATGAGACTGGATAAAATCATCAAGAAATGAGTATGAACAGAAAAGAGATATATTATTTCTCTAATATATGAAAGTATTTTATTAGTTATATCAATCTATTATCCATTGCTGAAAGAAAGAACATGATGAAAGGACTTAAAGTAGGGCTGATTTTTCTAAACATAAGAAAGTGTTCCAACTCTTAGGGCATTGTATTTAGTAATACTGAAATGGACTGCAGGAGGTTCCATTCCTGACAGTCTTGGATTTCTTAGACTACCAGTGTTTGAGGGATTCTTTCTTGTCTTATAGAGTGACTGAAAGAGGGAAATGAGAAAAACATGTTAAAAACAACATAGTTTATTACAGTTAAATGTACAGATGTAAATATGGATACATATTCATCAAAAATTAGTATATGCTCATCAAAATATATTTGGAAATCACTTTTAAGAAAACTAAAGAGACTCATCTGAACATATCACTGTTGCAGTTTATTATATTTATTTACTATATTTATTTTCCATAATTTTCCTTTGCATTTTAATAATAAAAGTAGTGCTATACTGTTAGTCATAAGAAAAATATGTATTTGGTCATTCACATGACCAGAATTTATTTATTTCTTATACATAATTTTTCTTCATCCACAGTTTCTGGCTCACAGCTTCCAAAAGCCTTGGAACTTTCTGTGTTGAGAGTGATAAAGGTGTCTCTTATTAATGTTAATGAAGGTAACGTTTGGCAAACACATAAGGATGGGGCTAGTTGTAGGAAAGGACTAGAGGTTGAATCAGTCACCAATGGCTGATGAGTTAATCATCATGCCTATATAATGAAATAAAACCATAAAAACTCAAGAGAAGGGAACTTTGAGTACCTTCCTGGCTATTGAACACATGGAGGTTAGGGAAAATGGAATAGCTGGAAAGGACATGGAAGCTCCGTGTCCTTTCCCCATCCCTTACTCTGTACACTTCTTCCACCTGAATATTCCAGAGTTGTGTCATTTGTAATAAATCAGTGATCTAGTGAGTAAATGGGTTTCCTGAGTTCTAGCAGATGTTCTAGCAAATTAACCAAACTTGAGAAGTGGTTCTTGGGAGGTTGAGGGCTCAGGTTAAGGGCTCAGTCTCCAAAAAGCACTCTCCACTTCAAATGCAGGTTGCAAATCTTGGCTGTTCTTATCTGTGCTTCTGACCAACCTGTGAAATTTGATACTATCTCCGGGTAGACAGTGTCAGAATTGAGTTGACTTCAGTAGAATTTTTGGACAGATTGAGCTGAGTTCTCAGATACTCTGCTGGTGTCCAAAAATTGCTTGTGAGTGTGGGAAAGACTTCACATACATTCACGTTGGAATAGGGTCCAGGAACCCTAAACAAGTAGTTTTTCTAAATGATAAAATTATTTCTTTTAAGTTTCAGGAAATTTGCTCAATCAATTTAATGACTATTTAATATGGACTTTTCTATAGTGTGTCTAGTTAAAACAAAGAAATGGAGAAAAGGAACTAAAAGAGACAGTTCAGTGCACATCAATCACTAAGAATCCGTGGATAGTGCATTTGGAAGAACTGGTTAAAATGTCACAGCTTTATAATTGAGTTGGAACTTAGCTGTTTCTGAGTTTTAGTTAATGCAGCTAGTAGTAAATATGAAGAACATGTTTTAACAAGTCTTTGCTATCTAGAAACTTAGGTTCTACCACTAACTAGTTTTGTGATCTTCATTCACTCTTTAAATTTATGGAAACTCTCCAAAGAGGAAATGCAAATGGCCAACAGGCATATGAAAAAATGTTCAACATCCATATCATCAGGGAAATGCAAATTAAAACCACACTAAGATACCACCTTACACCAGTAAGAATGGCACATATCAAAGAAACAAGCAACAACAAATGTTGGCGAGGATGTGGTGAAAAAGGAACTCTCCTACATTGCTGGTGGGAGTGCAAACTGGTCCAACCACTGTGAAAAGCTGTCTGGAAGCTCCTCAGTCTACTCAAAATGGAGCTACCATATGACCTGGCAATTCCACTCTTAGGGCTCTACCCAAAGGACACAAAAACACTGATTCAAAAGAACACCTGTACCCCTATGTTTATTGCAGCACTATTTACAATAGGTAAAACCTGGAAACAACCCAAATGCCCCCAAATAGATGACTGGATCAAGAAGATGTGGCATTTGTACACAATGGAATATTATCCAGCAATCAAAAAAGATAAACTCATGCCATTCGCAGCAACGTGGATGGAACTAGAAGGAATTATGCTCAGTGAAATAAGCCAGAAGGAAAAAGAAAAATATCGATGGTTTCTCTTATAGCAAGAATATAGGGGAACCAAATAAGACATCAGTGTAAAAAAATGTAACAGTACAAAACACAACAAAGCAAGAACAGACAATTATAAATCAGAGACATCTTGCAGGGGAGGAGGTGGCAGAGGGATCAGAGGGAGGAGCACAGGGAACTGTGGTGATGGTGCACGGGTGCATTGGTGAAGGAAACTCTATGGAGACTACACTTGAGGGGGTGGGGGGATGCAAATATTATTTAAAAATGAAAAATGATGTAAATTTTTTTTAATTAATTTTAAAAATAAATAAATATATTTATGGAAACTTAAAATGTACCCCCTAAAACAAGCTCAAAGTAATCAGATAGTATTTTACCCGTTGTATACAAAAACAATTTGTTAGTTAATATTCTTGTGTTCATACATTAACTCTGGTGAATACACTGGTTTTACCTGTCCTAATCCCTGTGGAGTTCAGAACTCCATCTGCCTTTTATCTCTTCTACTGTTTTGATGAATCTTTTCCTCCCTACTTCTTCCCCTACTTGTCTTTCTCTCTCTGCTTCCTCACACCCTTCCTTTAATTCTTTCTGCCCTTTTAGTCTCTTTTTGCTCTCCTAGCCCCTCTTTTCACAATAGGATGATAAACTCTGTTTTGAAGCATTTTTGACTATTTGCAAACTCTGTGTTAAAACTTCCCTTGCACCATATTCTCCAGCTAGCCAGACAAGACTGTCTATTCCTCACGATTTCCCTACTGCTTCCATGCCTTTTTGTGTACTTTGTTCTCTACTTCAAGACTCTGCATCCTCCATTTGTCAAATGTACTTTTCAGTTTTCCTAAATCTTCTGCTCTGTCCTTTTCTCTTTAAGCATTCCTTATAAATATTCACATTGATACATATAAGGTATATAGTAATTTTCAGAATCTACAGTTACTTCCTATAGGCAAAAAGCACAGTGTTACCTTGTGCAATAAAGGTGCTCCATACATACTGAATTGCATTGCATTCTTAGTTTAAATCCTAATGAACCATATCAAATTGCCTCTTAACTCCAATGTTACATACAGTTACAAAATCCAATAACCATGTATGAAATTTCTAAGCCAACAGTTTACTCCCAACAATAATATATTAATTAATTCATCTTTACTTTTAAAATAGTAAATAAGATAAATTAATAAAACATTGGTATTAAGAAACATACCATAGTTATAAGAGTTATAAGGTACAGGAGCATTAATATTTCATTCCAGGAAATGAAAACTTTATGCATTTATGTAAAATTATAATGTACATGGGGATTCTCTGTAGAATTGTACTCTCTGTACAATACAAGGTATTGGACTACTCTGTAGTACTGAATACAGTATTGTACTATTGTATTCTCCTGGGCTTTAGACCAGGAGTTTAAAGTGTACTTCTTTGTTTTTTAAAGATTGATTTATTTATGGATACAAAACTGGGGTACAGGCCAGAGGTGTAGGGGTGAGAGGAGTCACCAGAGACAGAGTGGGAAACAAAACAGGCAGACTGACTGAAATACAGGGAGCAGCAGGTGAGACAGGAGAGATCTGCTCCACCATGTGGGTCACCTCCCTGGTGGGGGATTGAACTCATGCTGCAGTGGCTGAGGGTAGCCTCATAGTGCTGTCTCTTAACCCCTTGCACCACCAGGGAGGCCCCGAAAGTGTACTTCTTTACATAGGGGCTATCAACTCATCTCCAATTTCCTTTGTACCATCTCCCATTTCCTTATACTCACCTCACACTTAAGCTACCAGGTTAATGTTTTGCATCAAGTCACTAATTATCTTATTCAGTGTCTTTTGTAATTGCCTATCATTATAAAGCTGTGTGTGTATATACCACTAGCATGGTTATTTAGCATTCAATAGAAAGGAACTTCTAAGTCATTGCTATTTATACCAGACAATTCAAATTCCCTAACACTAGCTTTTCTTTTTTTTTTTTTTAAATGACACCCTGTTTTGGCTTCTACATATATCTGTGTCTCTATTCAGTTCTTACCTTATATCACTTATGTGCTGTTGATACCACTCAACAGGTTTATTATGAAACATGTGGGGAATGGCAGAGGGAGATAAGGAGGGACTGTTAGAAACTGAGGGTAAAAGTAGTTTCTATCTTGAGCCCCACCATATTGCATCCCCAACAACTAGCACAGTTTCTGGCACGTATTAAGTGTTTTAAAATGTCTGTCAAATTAGTGAATAAATATATGAGATCAGTATTCGGGTTTATGTTATAGATGACCAATTATAATCTATTTGCTGATCTCTTATTCCTATATATAAACAAGGAGTTTTTCATATTATAAACACTTTGGAGTAAAATTCTCCTCTCTGATGACTCTCTTATTTCTAGAAAATTATACCAATTTTAACACTTGGTTGGGAGGTGAAAAGACAAAATGATCCTATAAGAATATATATAGAGAGAGAACTCAGGTAAGCTTTAATTTTTACAAACCATAGTAACAATATACACTGCATTTACATTGATGTAACTAAAATAACACTGAACCAGAAACCAGAAGACTTCAATTCTGTGTCCACTGCTACTGCCACTGATTCATGACGTGATTTTTGAAAAGTCGTCTTACTTCTTTGTGTCTCAGGTTTCTCATCAATAAGATGACTATCATGAGCTCCATGATGCTTGTTACACTGTTTAGGGGAAGCATGGATACTTTCGAAAATCTAATGCAGCTACTCCCCAGTATTTTGTGTACAGTTTTCCTTTACCAGTTTCTTTGAGGACCATATGCAAAGTCCATATCAAGATCTCCAAACTAGATGATCTCAAGAGTTGTTTCTAACCCTGTAACTATAGAATGGTGTTGTCTTTGTTTCATATATCCATTGGTGTGCTTTCAGTTAAGAAATAATCTGATTTCCTTCTCAACAGTACAAAGTAGGGTATTAACACATGCTACAAGCTTTCCTTAATAGGTTTACAATAAGGGAAGGAAGGCACATGCCTCCTAAGGAGACATTAAGCAAATTTAGCAGGTTCTGAAAGTATTCCTCAGGCTAGTTTCACAAACTTGTTGCTCTGCTCTTCCTCTCATTGCCTTAACTTAATCTTTATGTATACTTTGCTTCACAACTTTACTAAAGTTCTTCAGATGAAGAAACTATGTGATCAGCAGCCTTTAATTTGGTCTCTAATGATCACCATCATTTAGTATTTGCTACCCTTGTGTAGTTCCCTTCCACATTTTCCTAGGGTCTGTCCGTATGACTAGTAAAATAGGCAGAAATGATGGTTTACCACACTGTAGCTTCCATCTTAGAGGTACATACTCTCTCTCTCTCCTTCTTTTCTTCTCTCTCCCTCTCACTGCTTAGTCTGGGGAGGCCAGTCACCATGTCATAATGATATTGAGGAAGCTTATGCAGAAGCCCACACAGTGAGGAGGAAGTCTCTGACTGACAGAGACTGCTGTCACTGGGAACCAGTGCCAACCAACTACCATTGAGGCAGCTTGGAAAAAAATCCTTTAACCCCCAATCAAGGCTTGAGACTACTGCAACACTGGCCAACAACTTGACTGCAACCCTGTGAAGGACCCTGAACTAGAATCACTGAGCTCAGCTGCTCCCAGATTCCTGGCCTTCTGACACTATGATGTAATAAATGGTGCTCTAACACTGATACAAAAAGTTTTATGCACTCCCATATTTATAGTAACATTATTCACAATAGCCAAGATGTGGAATCAACCTAAATGCCATGGACAGATGATGGATATAGAAATTGTGATATATCTTCTTCAATAAATGGTAATAGGAAAACTGAACAGCCGCATGCAAAAGAATGAAACTAGACTGTGGCATCACACCATGCACCAAAATCAACTTAAAATGGATCAGAGACCTACGCCCATCAAAATAGACGTGATGCCTGAAACTATAAAATATATGGAAGAAAACAGGTAACACAATTCATGAGCTTTCGTGATGCCTTCAGGGATTCCTTCCCAACAGCAAGGGAAACAAAGGAGAACATCAACAGCTGGGGCTACATCAAATTGAAAAGCTTCTCTACAGCGAAAGAAACCATAACTGAAGTGAAAAGACACCCTACTGAATGGGAGAAAGTATTCGCACTCCTTACATCTGACAAAGAACTGATATCAAAGGTATACAAAGAACTCATAAAACTCTACAAAAACAAAAACCCAATCAAAAAATGGGCAAATGAACTAAACAGACATTAAAATAAAGAAGACATTAAAATGGCCAGAGCAGGCACATGGAAAAAGTTCACAAACACTTATTGAGAGAGAAATGCAAATCAAGACCACATTGAGATCCCATCTCACACCTGTGAGTATGGCCTATATTGAAAAGACCAGAAACAGCAAGCGCTGATGAGGACGTGGAGAGAAGGGAAGCCTCCTATACTGCTGGCTGGAATACAAACTGGTCCACCCCCTATGGAAAGCAGTATGGAGGTGTCTCAAAGCATTAAACATGAATTTGCCATTTGACCAGTTAATTCCGCTCCTAAGCATCTATTAAAAAAAATCAAAAACACAAATTCAAAAAGAAACTTTCACTCCCATGTTTATTGCATCACTATTTACTATATGTAACAACCTGAGTGCCTCAGAATAGATAAGTAGATCAAGAAGATGTGGCGTACGTACACAATGGAATACTACTCAGTGATCAAAAAAGATCAACTCATGCCATTTGCAGCAACATGGATAGAACTTGAAAGGTTAATGTTAAGTAAATAATTCAGAAGAAAAAGATAAATACTGAATGGTGTCACTAATATGTGGAATATAAAGTAACTAAATTAATAATCAGATAAAGACAAGCTGAAAACTAACCCTTGATAACTGACTACAGACATAAAAGGGGGAGCAGGCTGGAGAAGAAGAAAAAAGAGAGAAGAAAACAGTGATCTGTGGTGATAGACTATGGATAAGTTGGTGGTGGGTGCACTATTGGGGTACCCCAATATTACCTTAGTTAGAATTTGTTTAATTAATTATAAGAAAATATGATTTTACATTTCAACTTATATTTTTGTGATTATAAAAACTTTTTAACCTGTATAACTTATGCTTCACATTAAATATATTTGCACATTTTGAAAAAAAAGAAATTGTGGTATACTCGGTGGAATACCCCTCAGCTATTAAAAATACCCTTTACAACAGTAAGGACAGAACTGAGGTGACTATGCTAAGTTAAATAAGTCAGATAGATATCAAATTGATTCATTCATTTGTAGAATATAAATAACCAAAGAAAACAAATTTATAAAACACAACAAATGTATCTCTTCAATCCTGTGAAAAATATGGTAGTTTCCAGAGAGGAGGGGGAAAGAAAAGGAAATAAAGGGGGTAAAAAGTGATATAGTAGCAGCACTAAAAATTTGATGGAGAGTAGGTAATATATGTATACATGTTAGGTACTGAAAATGTACCCCAGAAGTATTAATTTATAAACAAATGGGTTCATAAAAGTTTATTAAAATTAAATAGATGTTGTTTTGAGCTGTTAAATTTTTGGATAATTTGTTAATACAACAGTAGATAGCTAATTCATTCTCTCTCTCTCTCTCTTCTCTCTCTCTCTCTCCACACCCACCCCCCACCCTATTGGTAACAATTTATAATTGACATTTATTTAGGCAGTCTGCTCTAATCCCCCTCATTTTTATTAAAAATTTGAAGTCCACAATAGTTAAATACTTACCCAATATCATTCAACGAATTAATGGAATAAAAAGGATTAAAATTCAAGTCCCATAATGTCTAACACAATATTACTTCCATGTCCCATGCTGCCTCTCGCTTTCTAATCAGTCTGCTCCCATGTAGTAAATAACATATATTAGTGTTTATACAAAAGAGCACTAACGGTATGATAAACTAAGACAAATAAATCATAAATTAATTGGTCAAACCTAGTTTTTCTGCCTTTCTTCAACTGATAATCTAGTCCATTCATAAACCCATAAACAAAGAATGAATAGAGCAAAAAATTAATGAATCTAATTTTGCTAGTGTGGTAGTTCTGGCAAAAGACTTTGTTAAAAAGAGGTTAATTTTTTTAATAAAATAATTCAGTATTTTGGAAATTTGAGCCATTTTTGTGAATGATGTAAATTGCAGGCTTTTTCTTAGTTATTGCTTCCACATTCTCCCTATTTGCACCGTTGGAATAAATTACATGATCTCTAGAGTGGAACTTGCCCCTCCCTTTCCAACAAGCGACACTTTACTTTGGTCTCATCTCTCTCTTACTTCCTGTCTTGAATAGGATACTCAGAAATAGTACTTTCCATACACACCTTTCGGTTTTTCATCATGTACTATTTTCCTAAAAGGGATGCCCTTTCTTCTCACCACTATCTTCATTCCCTACCCACTTCTCTAGTCTGGTTCATTCCTACTTGCTCTTCAAGATATTCTTTAAGAGTCTCTCCCAGGTTCTGTTACATACCCTTTACTCTGGTTGCCTATCTCCACGAACGTATTTTTACCATATAATTACCCATTCTATTTAATTGAGCATATGTTGCTGGTCTCCCAACCAAGCTGAAATTTTTCAAATTGTACGTCTTTACTTATACATCTATGAGCCAATACGTGGTACATAGTATGTAGCACACAATATATGCTCAATCAATCTAGCAATAAATAACATTCTAGTTGCTGGAAAGAGTCACTGTGACTTTTAGAATGTAAGCATTCTAAGCTATCTTTAAGATATTGAAAGAAACTAAGGTCAGTCGCATCACAAGCTGATATAATGTGACTAGTCTTCTAAAAGGACATTGACAAGCTGATATAATATGATTTACCTGGAATGACATTAAAAAAAAGACAATCCAATATAGTCTTTGCACTAATTCATCATTTTTATTCCTTTTCTTTTGCCTTTTTATTTCAGTTGGTCAAGCCCTAAAAGTATTAAAAATAAATTGAGAACATAGTAATTATGAACCAAAAACACTATTTCTTTTTCAGCCTATCCTTCAGAAGTGCTTGTTATAACAGACTTGCTGCTGTTCTATTATTTGTTTTTATGTTTTTCCTATTTGGATTTAGTGGACTGTAGAGAAGACAACTATCTGTCTGTGGTCCTAAAATGACTGACTTATTCTGTGAAATTAAATGAAATAGATTTACATATTCTATTATAATTATGAAGACACTTATTAATGAACGAGATGTCTAAATATTTTAATAATTGTCAGAAACATGTTTAAAATACAACCAAATTAAATTTCGCAGCACCTTTAGCGATTGATAAATAAAAGAAACCAATGGTTTCTATGCCAACTTGGGGGAAGACAGAGGAGATGTTTTGTAGAAGGAAAGTTGTAGTAAAGTCTCTATTTAATAAGAAGAAGATTCTGCCAAGTACTCATAAGGTCATATTGCATGAATACAATTTCAGCTGTTTGTAGTTTTTCAGATGCAAATTATCCCACTGCATGGTGCAAATTAATGTGTAATATTTTAATAATACCAGTGACAGTGTAGTGATGACTAAAACTATATGTTGGAATTAAAATTTAGGTTCACATCTCAACTGTGTCAGTTACTAACGATGGAAACAAGAGCAAGTTACTTAGCTCTGTGAGCCAAAGTTGCCCCATCTGCAAAATAAGCTTAATTCTGCTTTCTGTGAAGATTAAATTAGATAATATATATAAAATAAATATTTAGCACAGTGGATACACACAGTAACCATTCAGTAAGTTTACTTATAGTTGTTATTTTTGTTATCTTAAAGTAATAACCTGTGTTTTCATTGTAGGGAAAATGTTACTAAAAATGCCTCTCTTCTTCCCCTTCACAGTCTGTTGGTAACACATTTGCTATAAGGAAACTGGAAGGCTTAAATCAGCATTCTGAATATGACTTCTTCCTTTTTAATATATAATGATGTTAATCACAGGGTGAACTCATCAGTGTCATTCAATAGCTACCATTCAATATCTACTCTTTGTAAGTTAACCGTTCACCCAAATATTTCTAGAAAACAATCGTTACACACAGAAATGTTTTACATGATCATTTCTATTAGCAGCTAATTTTGAACACCAATTTTCTTAATTAAAATGAATAACATCTAAATAGGGCTATGTATTCTTTCAAAATTAGAACTAGCAGACTTTCAAGTTGGCCAATTCCAGACTGTCTTTTCGTTTTTTCTGTGAAATAGACAAAAGGTGTGTTTGTAAGTTTACAACAAAGAAGTATTTTGAGAATTAGAATAGAATGAAGTCTTCTGAACAAATTTCAATATTGCCATATATATTTTTGAAGAATTGATATCATTTAAGTAAGTTATCATATTAAGTCACTCAAAAATTTTCAAACCTGCATTTTGTACATTTTTATATGGAATAAATTAGATTTATGACAATCACAAAAAACTTTGTTTCTACATAGTATTTTTAATAGTGATATTAATGTGAGTACTAGATAAATTATTAAATATTACTTTAAAACTTCATAAATTTTATATCCAAGTACAACTTAACAACCATCACAGATTTATGCTTATCTTCTTTGGGGATGATTTATTATTCAATATCTGATCAACTTCAAACCAGTTAAAGAAAATTCGAGGAACAAATTTGGCCAGAATTCTTTCAGAGTTGACAGTATTTTTGATGTCTTTTGAACAACCCAAATAATTTTATAATGCATTATTTGTACAGGAATGACTAATAGAGTCAAACCTCCTATTTAAGTAATAGCTGCAATAATCTATTATCATTTTAACCTCTCTACACTGTTTTTGTTTATTTTGTTTTGATCTCTAAAATTCTTCCTCTACCATCTTATCCTTCCATTATAATTCCATTGTCCTATTACTTAAGTGTATCCAAAAAGTTCGTGGAGCTATATTTTGGGAGAATCCTTTGTACATGAGTCCATTGTATGTAAGTCCTCCCTTAAAATCAAATGCAAAGTCCACTTATTTTTACATAAAATCCTTCTTCCTTTCCTCTCTTGTCTTTTTCTCTACAGTTCACAGAAATATTTTCTTTCTATTTATTCTTAGAAGGATAATAGCTGATGGCTCTATCATATAATTGCTCCCACTCAGTGTAAATGACTATGTTCTTCTACGGGGAAGTTGACTAAGGAACCTCTAGAGTCAGTTGTCCTCCAATATACATCAAACTTTTCCCACTAAGAATGATGTTTCTGCTTAGAAAGCCAGTTCTATCTGTGGATAAGTCTCCTCTCTTCCCCACTCTAATCCCTTTGTCTTTATTTATTGCTACACAGATCCACTCACACAACTAGCTAAATAACTTTAATGATGCTTTCTTTGTTAGTAGACTTGGTGTGAAGATATAATATCAAATGTAGATATGAATATTTGTCAAGAAACTGTTAAATGTTCCGCGACTGATTGATGTGGTTTTCAGAACCCTGTGAAAGGCAGAGGCTTTTCATTTTACAACATATTTTTATGTAGAAAATATGTTTCCACATATTTTTATGGAGAAAAACTGACTGTGAACCTGGAGGGTATTATGTTAAGTGACAGCTAGACACAGAAGGACAAAAACTACGTGATACCACTTGTAAGTAGAATGAAAAATAGTCGAAATCATAGAAGTAGCTTGTAGAATAGTGGTTGCTGGATGGAGACTGAGAGGAGAAGTAAATAGGGAGGTATTAGATAAAGGGTACTAAGTTTCATTACATAAGATTAATCAATTCTAGAGAAATATTGACAGTATCGTACCATTAGTGTATAATACTGTATTCTATACTTAACTGTTTTCCAAGAGGCTAGATCTTAGGTTAAATGTTTTTATCAACACAATTATAAAAACAACAAGAGCTGGAGCAAAGTTTTTGAAGTGATGGATATGCTTATATAAAGTGATGTTTTCACAAATGTATACTTATCTCCAAATTCATCAAGTTGTATTCGTTAAGTAAGTTCAACATTTGTGTATCAATCATAGCTCAATGAACTGGTTTTTTTAAAAAAGAAAAATTGGACATAGATTAGAAAAGGGAGGAGTTCGTATCTGTGCCCATTTCATTTAATGAATTCTGTTTTCCTCTATATTTCCTACGTATACACAGTTCCTGCCTTTTCTTCTGTGTCATATGTGAAATAAAAATATAGAAAAGTATTTGATTCCATTAGTGATATAAAAGAAATTACTATGCTACTAAAAATATTGTCTTAATCCGAAACTTTAAAAAAAAAACAAACCTTTTTTTTTTTAATTTTGCCCTTTTTATTCTAGTCACACTTTATACGGTAGAATGCATAGATTTTATTTTTTTAATTTATAGCCTTCCATTTTTGTAAGTCCTGACAGCACCGAAACACTCTGTGCAATCTATGGATCATTTAACAAAGTCAATTAGATCTCTAAACTTATGTATCCTGGGTGGGGGTGGGGTGAGGTGGGGTGATCCTATTTTTAATTTTTTTAAAAAGATTTCTTTATTTATGCATACAAGAGCTGGGGTACAGGCCAGAAATACAGGGGGTGAGAGAATTCACCAGAGACAAAGCAGGGAACAGATCAGGGAGACTGACTGAAATACGCTGCTGACGGGAGCAGTGGGCGAGACAGGAGAGGTCTGCTTCACCATGTGGATTTTACTCTGGCCAGCTGGGGATCGAACTCGTGCTGCAGAGGCTGTGGATTGCTTCATAGTGCAGTGCTTAACCCCTTGCACTACCAGGGAGGCCCTGATCCTTTTTTTTTTTAAAAGATTTATTTATTTATTTATACAAGCACTGGGTACAGTCAGAAGCGTGGGAGGGGGTGAGAGAATTCACCAGAGCCAGAGCGGGGAGCAGAGCAGGCAGAAGGACCGAAGTACACTGCTGAGGGGAGCAGCGGGCGGCAGGAGAGGTCTGTGCACCATGCAGGACCCTCCTCCGGTGGCTGGGGAGCAGCCGGGGA
The DNA here is from genome assembly GCF_014898055.3 of Talpa occidentalis. Taxonomy (NCBI): domain Eukaryota; kingdom Metazoa; phylum Chordata; class Mammalia; order Eulipotyphla; family Talpidae; genus Talpa; species Talpa occidentalis. Next base: position 17,581,274 of record NW_023601104.1, on the reverse strand, counting down.
TCGAACTGACACTGCAGAGGCTGCGGGCAGCTTTGCAACCCAGCGCTCAACCGCTGCGCCAAAGGGGAAGCCCTGATCCTATTTTTTATACTCAAAAACTTACAAAAGAGAATAGACCTCTAGCTTCATATTCTTTTCATTAATTTGGACAGAACTTGTAGGCTTGTGATTCCAAGTAAGCTGGCATTGACAGCTATGTTCCGGGCCCCCTGTTGTAGCACCCCTTGAAAGTGTCAGAAGTCAGACCTATAGGTTATTGTGAGTCTGGTGCACAGAATCTATTCTTCCCTGAAACAAACTCATTCACCAAAGAAGCTTTCTTACATTGTAGCTATAGAACTGTCATCGCAGGCATTTCCAGGTTTGTGCACCAAATGCTGGTGCCTCTAGATTTGTCAGAGAGGTCAAATGGACCCAGAAGATCTTCTTCAATGCATTATTCAGAGATTCATTTCTGATAAGTCCATTTCAAAACCGTCTAGTGCTTATGTTAACTCTGGATCCCTCTGAGGGTTCCAGAATATTCCCAGGACACCTGAGAGGATCCAGGCTGACCTAGAACCCTTGATCCCATTAAGTATTGGTTTTCAACCTGAGCTGCATGCTAGAATCATTGGAGAGTTTTAACAAACAATGATATGTGGCTCCTCTGCACCTTCACAGATTGTGGTTTAATGGATGTGTTTTCTCTAGTATTGTATTGTGATCCACTTAGGACAGTCTGCTGTGGCGGCAAGTCAGAATTATCTGGGGAACTTTCATGTTTTCTGATACCCAAGCTCACACCAGAACAATGTAGTGAGAAACTTTGTGTATGGGACCTGGTATCCACATTTTTTAAAGTTCTCCATCTGATTACAACATTTAGCCAAGGCTGAGAAATAGATAAATCTAGAAAAAGGAAACCACTTCTGAAGATCTAAAAACAAGCTTTTTGCAATCTCTCCATTTCATTTAAGTCTCCGAATGCTCTAAAACTATAGGCTGAATAATTGTAATATAACTGAGTCAAAAAATCGTGATCAGATGCTCTGGATTAATATAGAAGTGGAAATTAGATTGATGTGGAAATTAATATAGATGTAGAAATGAGAAATATATTACAAAATAAATAATGCACCTGTGGCAATAAGCTGTTATTAACACTTAAGTACCAGACACATGTGTCAGCCAAAAAAAGAGGAAAATAATTCTTAATATTAAAGTTTTCAAGAAATAGCTATTATTTACAAATCTGCTCCCCACCAGTTTACCCATTTTTCACAATTTAAAGTTTTGAAAACTTAAGTAAATGGTGACTTAAGGGTCAACAATTCTGCAAGATTCCTCTCTATCAATAATTCTAGTTTTGATTCTACTCCATAGATCTGTTCCTCATTGTCTATTTTAGTGTCCTGGTTTTCTGATTTTTAATTGCGACAATGTGCAGTATTGTTGTTTTAGATATCTTGCTAAGAACTGTTTACAGCATAACTCTAGTTTACCATCTTTTTTAAAAAAAATTTCTAATGGTGATCCTTTTATTTTATGCCAAAATTAAAATACAGGGCCCCTGAAAATGGTGCATCAATTTGAGTTCATATTAAACATCTGAAGTTGTATAAATGACTGATTACCTTTTCCATTTACTGCTACCATCTCCATTTTAGAGATAATATGTATATTTGCTAACCATTAGCAGAGATTATTGTTGAGTAGAAGCACTTATCCAAAGAATTGTTTACAATTGAGTTGCTGAAGATTTTGTGGCCAAAGTCAAATCCAACAACACTGTGTTTATTTGCTTTTTGCCAATTGTTAAGCCATATCCCGTCACAGTCTAACAATCCAAAAGAGAATATTGCTAAATCATTGGCCAATTTTCAGAATGGCTAACCCTTTCTTGCTTATGGAATTTACAATGCTTGATTATAACTAGCGACGTATAATTTTTCTTGAATCAGTGATTTATGGCATTCAGGATTTCTTCTTGAAAGGAATGGGTGATAGGGACTGTTGTTGAGAAGAACAAAACTGTTTAGTAATTGGATACCAAAAACAAGAAAAACATCATGAGGGACTGAGTTCTCTGTTCCACCCACATTGTCTCTCAGAGCGGTTGTCTGTTGCCCAGTGCACTGCTGCCATCTCTCAATAGGCACCTCAATTCCCAGCTTAAATAGCAGTGTTATTTCTGTCAGGTGTAGAGTGATTGGCTCTGTCTGCTAATGGACTGCCTGGTCCAACAATTATCTAAATTCACCCTCTGGCCCTGTCCCCAGGGGAAGAATTCTGACCACAGTAGTGGAAGTCTCCAGTAGTAGAAGTCATGGGCCATCCATTTCCTTTCCCCTTTGTGATGTTATTGATGTTCTTCTGAAGAGAATATGAATATCTGTTTCATTTTTGGAGGACTATTTCATGCTTTCATTACCTTTATTGCTATTTCAGTTTAGGTTCCATCTTCATCATTTAGAAACCTACGGTAAGACTACACATTGAGAACAACTTGAAAAGAAAGGTTTTCAGCCTCCTGGGCAAGAACAGTGGGCCCAGGCCCAGTTCTCCAATAATAATGGTTTCTCTCTCCTCAAGAGTCAGAAATGTGGTCCAGTATCTTTTTGCCTCTTATGAATTCCAACGTTTACAAGGATCTTGTTTATATGTCTACTTATAAGTCTTTTTTTCTGTTGGGTCCCTTGGTGTATTTTTTCTGCAATTTGCTCATTCTATGCTAAACTTAAAATATTCCCCGAGACAACACCATAATTAGGATAAAACTGGAGTGAGATCCCCACAACCCTTGACAGCGTAAGTAATTATTTTAATTCCCTAAAGATCTGAAATAGGAGCTCTCTTATCCACTTGCCTGCTTCTCCCCTTCCCTTCAAGTCTTCCATCTACCTACCCCAACCTAATACCTTCTAGAAGCAGAATTATACACGCAGACTTTTCACCTCTTCACTCCAGTTCTTTATCTTAACAATTTGTTTTAAATCACATTCCTATAAAGGAGCTATGCTTTTCCTGGTGATGCAAGCTGTCTTTCAAACTCCATCAGCACCTTTAGATCACTTTGCCTTACATTCAAAGTAAAATTATGAGGATGAACTGGGAACTTCCTTATGGTAACTGAGAGAACAATTATATTTCACATGACTGACATTTAACATTTCATCCACAATTTTATCCTCTAAGATATTAAAATCTTAAAAGACCTCCCAAGAATGATGTTTAACAACCTGTTCATAAATTTAAGGCCTCGGAACTTGAAATGAAAGAAATAAAATTAAGTTTGATTCTGATCTTTCCCACTTTTTGAACTCTGCTGTATTTCAATCTAATAAACAATACAGTTACTCTCATGTTAATGAAAACAGTAAGGGAACATCTTTTATTCATTTGTTAATTCAACTAATGATGGAGGAATGTAAACAATTTTTTAGTATTCAAATTTTGATTTTAAGTTTCTCTTCTTCTTTGCTATTTAAACAAATTCTGTTGAGTACTTTCTTTGTACCTGGATTTCTTTAACCTAGATACACTGCCTTCAGTTTCACATATGTCAACTTGTATGTCTGGATTTTACATCTAATTTTTTACTTTTTCATTACTTGCTAAAAGCATTCAAAAAGGAAGTAGTCAGCAAATAGAATTCAACATTGTTTAGGTCTGATGACCTTATTAATATAATTTGAAATCATTAAGATAATATTCACTTTCTTATCATTCAGTGTGTGTGATAATTATACAATGAGTACTTAGACTTGTTTACATTTATGTTATATATTCCGTGGTTTGGGATGGGATAGATTATAGGAACTAGAGATGCCTGGGAGATAATCTGTATCAATTTTACAGATTAAAAAGTTGAGAACTGAAAAAACTAAGAAATTGTTCCAAAGGCATTCACTGACAGGGATTGTACCTATGTGTCATCATATCCACCTAGCTGTTTCTGTCTTCTCTGCCAGGTTTCATATTCATGATAGATTGCAATAACTTCAATAAATTGATTATAAGCCAAATTGTGCTCACATAGAAATGGGTATCCACAAAACTTTTCCCCAAATAATTATTTCATTAGCTGAACTTTAGTATGATCATAACAATATTCTAGAGCTAACATAAATTTTAGTAATGATAATAACAATAAGACCATAACTTAATAAGTCATTTAAGTGATTTTGACATTTTATATTTGTATTGCTTTTAAAAAACCCTCTTATTTACATTTTGGAAACATAACTTCCCAAATTCCCATTTATTGGTTCTTTAGTTTAGAATGAACTATCTATTAAACAAGAAACAGAAGCATTAAGTACTCATGGCACTGTACCAGATAGATGTTTACACTATCATCCCTGTACATTGTCTTTCAATTGACTTTAACAAATATAGTGTTATGAAATGGAATAGTGGTAACATTGTTGAACTGCCACTAGTACAAACAAAATTTATTTTCATTTAGGTATTTAAAGTTTTAATGTCAAATTTAATAGTACTGAAATTGGTTATTAATCAAGCTGCTTAATGATAAATCCAGCAAACAGATTCTTGGGGTAAACAGAAGGCTTATTAATTGAAAATCATGGAATTAACATCTCATCTAACTTACTTAGATTTCCTCTCTTAAGATAACAGAATTCTTAGTGTATGGAAGATTTAGAAAAAGAAAATGTTAGGAGGAATCTATTTTCTGCATATGACTATATGAGGATACCACAGATTGCCTTCTATTTTATAACTATATAATTGCACAAGTTATTGAATGTTTTTGAAAACATATTTTACATCACAGAAATAGTCTTTCAAGTGAAATAAAATTGTTCAAAAAAATTCCTCAAACTAGTGATAAGCAGTTTTTACTGATTGCTTACTAAGTCCCTGTGTTAGAGTTCCTCATGCATTTTGTGAGAAAACAGTAAATCACATTTCAGTGTAAATATGTTTATATATTGCTTCACTCAAGCAATTTTAGATTTGCTCTTTTCTAGAAGATATTTTTAGGAACATAGTTCAGCTGTCCCAAATTAGAGAAATTAGGTGATATTTATTGTTTTTCAAGAAAAGAAAAGTGTAAAAGCATATCACTTAAAAATCATCCCTTCATAGATTGTTAAGATTTATAAACAGTGCTATAAATAAAAGACATTACTTACTATAATTGTTCTTCATCTCTTGGGTCCCTCTGACTTTGCCTCGTTTATCAATCCTCAGATACCACTGTGTTCGACAGAAGAGTCTTCTCACTCTTATATCCCCTCCTTCCATGTAATCATAACTTCTTGTATGTCGCTCGGGGCTGGAACAGTTCACGTTTGTGGCCATTTGCTCTGGAGTCATGTCATTGCAAGCTAAAGATATAGTGCCCACTAGACAGATAATGTGAAAGCATGATCTGTAGAGCAAAGTTGGCAGGATCCATGTCAGTATCCATTTGCGCATTATAGTGTAGTGCTCCAGGTGTTCATGAATAACATAATGAAAATTAAATCTTGAGTTGATTGTTGCTTCTAGGTCATTGACCTTTTCCTATCTGTGAATTGTAGATTGATTTAAAACAGTAGTTGATCTTTCCAGCTTGTTAGCCTTATCTTTTAGTTGCTGATAACAATACAGGATTCCTCCTTAAGTAACTCTCTGTTGATATATCCTTAAAACAACAGGTTGTAATGAGCTCAGTTGCAGCGACACTGTTTGCTACTAGGCTTCTGCTTGTAATGAGAGATTAAGAATGGGGAGGGGAGGAGAAAGGAAAATGAAAAATTATGTGTTTGAATTTCAGTGGATAAATAGTATTGTAACATACAGTATCTTTTATATTGTGAAGGTACATTTTAAACAGCTTTCACAGCAGATTTTAGCATCTTTACCATGCAGTATAGATTTATAAAAGTTATGCATTCATAGAGGCAAATCAGAATATGATTGTGCCATTCATTCCAGTTGCTGGAAGTTTGTTAAGAAACATCCTGTAATTAAAGCTATTGATTTCATTAAGATCTAAAATTACTACTAACAAAGTACAACTCCTTCCTCTAGGTTTCCTTATACTATACTTTTATGTTTGTGAAATCATAATTGTTTTCTGCTGAACTGCCCACATTTCTCAAGTTAAATGTCAAGATTGCTCTGGAAAACTTCAGCCTTATCTTTATGTAAGTTCTACAGCAGAATTACTATAGATAATTACATGGCTCAGAAATCTGGTAACTTTACTTTCCCCCTCAGTACCAAAACCAGAGAAAGACATAAACTACTAGAAAACATTAAACATAATTTTTAAAGACAAATAACAGTAACTTACTTGTTCTCTTGATAACAGCTGGATACACAAGAATTCCATGTCTGTTGTCTGCCTTGTGCAACTTGAGCCTCTCTACTGTAGCTACAAACTATTTCTCAGCTGAGAAATTCTCCAGCAGAATCATAATTGTTTCCATAAATCAACAGGCAAGAGGATTTTCTCTGTGTGTGAGTGCGCGCACGCGTGCATGTATGTGTGTGTGTGTGTGTGTGCGTGCGTGTGTGCTTGCGCATGGAGCCTTTTATTCAGGGCTTTTCGATAAATACCTTTGCTGACCTCATTGGAAGCAATTAAAACTTAACCAGTGAGCTGTTAGTTGAATACAACAGTGAGAGTAAGAGGAGACTTTTGTATAGTATTCATTCAGTGGTCATGAGAGGGAGCTATGAACATGGTTTATTCTTAAATCAACAAGTGGATACCTACGTTGTAGAAGCAGATCTTTGATTCTGAAGCATTTAGAAAGGGAAAGAATTTTTTAGACTGTCTTTACAATATAGCATTGCATATATGTTGAAAAATACTCCTTTAAACTTATATATAAAATGAATTTTCTGCTAAAAAATCCTTTCCAAGGTGTTATGATACATGCATCTACTATTATTCTTTTGTACTTGGAATGTTAGAATAAAAGTACTAATATATATTAACTCACAACTTAGTGTCTGAAAGCACTGTACAGTTGAATTAAAAGGATGTATCTTCTTATAGAAAAATTCATCATTGCCTATGAGTACAAGTTTTATGTCTCAAATTCCTAGACTGAAAGTGAGAAGATCAAGCTTCTTACTTTAGTTGGGAAAATAATTACCAGGATAACCTTGATTGAGTCACTTGATGTTCCTGAATCTCAACTGCTAGCTATATTTGTATAATTAATGTATAAGTCTAAATGATTTTATAATGCCTTGTAGTTTCAAAATTCTGGAACTTGTGACTTATGCTAGCTACTAATGCATAAGGAAGAGAATACATTTCAAAATTATTCTTAAAAATTTTTTTAATTTAAAATTTCAAAAAGCAATGGTTTTAAGTGGCTTTCAATATTTTACTTTTGCCTCAATACAAACATTAGCTTAATAAATAAATGTTAACTTGGGGAGAAAATTATAAGAGTTATAGCTGTCTTAAAGTGAATAAAATATAGCTATTTTAATTTCCAACATGAGTTATTCTCCCTCTATTCCTGTTCTAGCTTATCTGTAGTTCTGTTTTATTAGATATTTGTTGCAAAATAGCTGCCTTGTTAATGTAAGTCAATATTTACAAATGTATATTAAAATTCTCTTTTCCATTTTAACAGCCCTAACACACACACACACACACACACACACACACACACACACACACACACACACACACACACTTGAAATACACTGCTTTACCACCAGGTGGTGCATGTAGACCAACTAGCAAAGGATATTGTCCATTCAATTGGATTAAGCTGATGAGATTTCTCTTTGTATGTTTTTGGGGGAACAAAATCAAAAGCACATAATAGTTTAAAAATGCCCTATTACTCTTTAAGAATAAGAAATTTTGAACTAAGAGATAATGATATTTCTAAATTTATTAACTCAGGTTAAGACAGAGCCTTCTATAATTTCATCTGTTGAAAGCTAAATGGCTACAATATATTATATTACCTGTTTCTCTAAAAGGAGGAAGAAAATAAGTATGAAAATACTGTGCTCCGATTCATACCCCTATTCGTCTGGCAGGTAACAATAATGAGCAGTATTAGAAGTTGTAGGACTTGGGTATTCATTCTAAATAAATGTAAATTATTAATAGTAAATTCACATTTAAAGATATTCAGGTGCTACTGAATCCTTCTATTCCAAACTGACACCACCATTTTAAGTACATGATCAACAGAATTTAATTTACTAATTAAATTTTAATGGCTTAAATATAAAAAATGTGTAGTTTTTGATTGAGTAGAGACTTTGTCCCTCCTTAAAATCTGCTATATAGGGGTAGCTGTAAAATTGGAACAAAAATTAATATGAAATTTTTATCTATGCACTTTAAGTTCATTAGAAGCCATTAAACTCTGTGGTTTGAAATCACATTTGAAAAAATGATCCTTTTAATATTAATGAGTGGATTAATCACAGCTAGGGAACTATATTTAAATCCTCTGATTACCAGCTTCCTTAATGGAGAATAATTAATTCAAGAGGGGACCACAACCTATTTCACTAGCTCTGCAGCTGTAATGAAGAATCTCATTTCAGCCCCACGTCTACCCTTATTAAACTTACACTTCTAGAGAAATATTCCAGAAAACAAGTAACATTAGGTATCTCTAAATTGGATAACCCTCTGTTTGTTTATTTTTTAAGTGTTTAGTACTAAATACATTGATAATAGTACTAATAACATTTATTGCTTAGTACTAATAACAATTATTGCTCTTGTTTTGATGTATATATAGTGATAGACTAAGCACAAAACACTTTGAAGAAGTGTCTTTTTTGATGTTTCTAGATTGAGTTAACTTCACTTTTTTTAAAAAGATTTATTTATGCATGAAAGAGCTAGGGTACAGGCCAGAGGTGTGGGGCGAGGGAGGGTGTGCAGGAGGATTCACGAGAGACAGAGTGGGGAGCAGAAGAGGCAGATCTACAGAAACACCCTGCTGAGGGGAGCAGCAGGCAGCTGGTGAGGCAGGAGAGGTCTGCTGCACCATGTGGGTAGCTCCCTGGCCTGCAAGGGATCTAACTTGCGCTGCAGTGGCTACGGATAGCTTCATAATGCTGCAACTTAACCCCTTGCGCCACCAGGGAGGCTGAGTAACTTCATTTTTAATTGGAGACTCCTCCATCTGTTGAGTTTTAAATTTGTAAACAAAGGATTCTGTCAGCTATTCCTAAAAATGTGTCTTTAAAAAAAAAAGATGATAGATTAGCACACAGGATTCTTCAAAAAGAAACAATTCCTAATGCTTGTCAAGTTTGATTTGGGGGTGGAATATATGAAAAGAGTGCAGAGAATTTGCTTCAGTGAATATCATGAAAACACAGGTAGTTGTTAAAATAATGATGAACCATTTAGTTTTGCTTAAGCAAACTCCAGTATGCCCCTAGTTCATGAAGAGAAAAAGACATAAAATAACTTGGTTTTTATGTCTAATGGCTTTTCCATTTAAATAATAAATTTTAAGGCAGTCCCACATTCATAAGTATGTATGACATAATCAATAGAGGATACCATCAGCAAATATTTTCAATAATTTAAACTTTCCTCTTCCTACTTCCCATCTTTCTCCCAAAATATAGGTAATCATTGTTATTAGTTTCTTGTGTATCTTTATAGACTTTCCTTATGCATATACAAGCAAATTAGATATACATGTATATACATTTTTTTGTTTTCCTCCTCTTATACAAAAAGATAGCAAACCATTATCAATATTCTGTATGTTGCATTTTACTTAATAAAAATAGAAAATCTTCCCATTTCACTATTTAGGAAATTCCCCCACTTTCTTTGAACTGCATAATTTGTTAGGTAAGCTTTTCACAATGTATTTGACCAGCCCTTTATTGATGAGCATCTAATTTTGTTCAATACATTTGTATTACAAAAAAAAAATGCTACAGTGAATAAAGTTACAAGTGTGTCATACTTGATGTGAAAATATATTTGCAGCATCAATTTCTAAAAGTGGACTGCCTGGATCAAATCATTTATGTGTTTATCTATACAGGGTTAATGTATGAAATTGGAAACAAAGATTAATATGAAATTGTGATCTATGAACTTTATGTTTATTAGATGCCATTATATTCAGATATTGTCAACTTACCCTCCACGTGTTGTTTTACAGTCCCACTAGCAGTACATAAGAATGCCTGTTCATTAATATAGTATACTGTAAAACAAGCTGTTTTGCTAATCTGACAGGTAAAAATGGCATTTCAATGTAGTTAACCCTTGTATTTCTCATCTTATGAAAGAATTAACTATCAAGGACAACTATTTTAATACTGCAGTAGATGACACAAAAGTTTCCTTTAAAAAATACAAGTAAAGTTGCAATTTGAAGGATGAATGACAGTTAATCATGGGAAGAGGTAACTGTAAATATACAAAGATCTAATATTGAAAGAGAGCGTGTATTTTTCAGCAACAAAACACCATTGTCTATTTCGTTGAGGTAGAATGAGAGGGACTTTGGTGTTCCAAGAGGCTGGAGAGACAACATTAAGGAGTTTGAGCTTTATCCTTAGAGCCATTAGAAGTCCCAATAGTATGTTAAGTAGAAGAGTTAGTGATCAGCACTGTATTTCCTGCCTCTAGTAGGAGAATAACTTTATGAAATCATATATTGTGTTTATTTATCATTTTTTTTCTGTTTTGTATGTTTTCAAAAATATTACCAAGCTTTGTAATCAGAAAGAAATGATAAGGGGAAAAAACTCATATAATTTTCTGACCTGGGTAAACCCTAACTTCACTTCAAGAGGTTGTGCTAAGTGCCTTGAAAAGAAGGGCAACATAAAAGTGTCTTTGAGAAGCAGTCTAGAATGGTAGAGTCTGGAACACAGAAAACATAGAGAAAAATCAATTTGGATAGCAAAGCTCCTGTATTTCTGGTTGCACTACAGCACACAGCAGAAGCAGTAGATTTCCAGAGAGTAAGGACCACCTATTGTATCTAAGCAGATGGGCCCATAAGTACCCCTCGTAAAGATTTCCCCCTTTTTATGAGAAATCCAGAAGCTGCAGGGAACACAGCCCTGAAAAAACTGTTCAGGCAGAGTCACTGAATACCCAGAAGTAGCCAAAGTAGACAAACGACTTGACAATTGAAAGCCCTTGTCTTGGGCCTGACTAAACCTTTGGACTTAAATCATAAGAGAAGGACTGAAGAATAATTGAGGTTAAGTTTTTCACCAGCTGGGAGAGTGAAATTCTCAAAATTTAAAGCTAGGTTAATATATAGACCTGAATTTATTCTTTCACATTTGAGATTATAGTATAAGATTTCTATCTACTTCTTCACCTTATGGATTTAGCTTCATCTTTTCTTCTGTCAGTTCCATTCCATAAATTTGACCTCAACTTTGGATCATGCTATACAGCCAATATTACTTACTTCCTTGATTCATCTACTTAACAAATATTTATCAAATAACTGCTTGGTACCAGATGTTGTCCTAGACTCTTAGAGATACAATGGTGAATATTCTGAAGGCAATGTTTGCCCTTTGCAGAGTATGCATTCCAGTGAGAATACAAACATAAACAAGTAGATCTATGATGCTGTGGGGGTGGAGCAATGGGGATATTAGGATACAAAGAAGTTTGGAAGGAGATAGGGGGTAAAGGGATAAAATGGGTAGAGGAACCTACTTTAACTAGGAAAGGTCTGTCTGAGGAGGTAACTTTAAGCTCTCTGGAACAGGAATGACCTTGGTTTGTTCTAAGAATTGAAAGAAGGCCAGTGTGATAGAAGTATATGATTACTGGGGACAGTAATGAGAGACAAATAAAACTGGAAAAGTAGGCAAGGGCCAGATCATAAAGAACTTTGAAGGTCATGGTAATCAGAGTTTGGGTTTATTCGAAGTGTAATAGGAAGCTGGAGTGCAAACTTGATAGACCTGGTCAAATACAGTGGTTTAAACTCTGGAGTAAATCCCAAAAGTAATTAAGCAAGCCTGGGGTTTCTATAAATCTTCAGTTGTACAAACTTTGTGCTTACTCTTGGCATAATGCCCTAACATTTTAAACTAACTGTATATAAGATATGAAGTCTGAGTCATATGCTCCAAATTGTGGTATGTCTGTGACTCAACTACATAAATATCCCAGTTTACAAATGTAACTTGAATCTTTGTGTCTCTAAGTCTGTAAAAATTTGTGTTTTTTAAAAAATTTTCCATTTATAAAAAGTTCTGTGAAATGCTAATCTAAAATTAAATTCTTCAAATTATATTATTAATTTACTAAATTTATAAATTACTGTGTAACTCTAGATTTGGGTAAAGATCTTCAGTTGGAGTTACTAGTTCATTGTGCTTTTCCTTTTCTATTTGGAAATGTCTGTATAATGAAGGTATATAGAATTCACTCTTGATTACTTTGTCTGCCCTTAAGTTAATGCCTAACTTTAGCAAAGAACCAATCCTCTTAATCCATTGCTTTATATTAGTACCTAGTTTTGACAACCTGGTGCCACTCGAAAGTTGAAAGTGTTACACATTGGTGGAGACAGTTTATAAGTGTCTGGAAAAAGTGTTAATAAAGGAGGAGAACATTGTGGGAAAAAAAGACCTTGTGCTTGTTTTCTTTTTTTATTGTTATTACTTGGCTCTATTTAATTGTCCACATAGAAAGCAGCAAAATGAAGGGTAAAACTGACTGTCAATTTTTTAATGTTCCATGGCTGTCAATGTGTTAACAACAAAATTGGTTTAAATTTTTAATCATTGGCATTGAAGCCATCGTTTAGCACGAGAATTTTTCAAAAATGGGGAAAGGAAGATATTTACAATACTAAAGAAAGTGATATTTACAATACTAAAGAAAGTGATAGAGTCTCAACTCTTTGGTATGAGGATACATTCAGAAAAGGCCACATATCTGGTGTAATACAGATTTGTATAAAACTGGCGGTTAACAAAATCATGCATAAGAAAAAGAGGGTTTGACTTCCTATCCTTCTTTTCAAACTAACATTCTTACTATCTTTAAATATTAATCATGTTTTCACTTCAATCATAACAAATCCTTATTTCTCTAGCCAATTCTAAAAATAATCAGTTCTACCTCCACACTGTTTTCTTCCTATCTATTATCATCTTCACATACTAAGTCAAGTAATTGTTATCTCTTGTCATTTTTTTTTCCTAACCCATCTCCTTTTTTCTAGTCTCTTCTACCTCCGATCCATTGTACACGCTGCTATCAGATTAATCTTCCTGAAGCATAGTTGTAATCATGTTATTTTTTGGCTCAAAAGTCCTCAGTAACACTCCCATTTTTCCAGAATAGAAATCTAGACTTCTTTTTCTAATATGCAGACTCCTGTCCCTAACATCTTCTATGATCATCAGTACCCCCAAACAGTAATTTCTCCCATTATGTTTGGGGCGAAGGGAGATTCGCCCACTCTCCACTTCTTTTGTTAGGGAAGGAAACTAACACAGAAGAAATCCTCCTCACAAATCCTCTTTGTCTACCTTTTCTCCCCATCACCTGTAACTTCCCTCCTACAACTTCAGGCTTCATGAGGGACCCAAGAGTCATGTAAGCAATAATCATACTTCCTTTGAAATTTTGCATATTGAGTTTTTAATGATGCAATAAAATTCTCAGTCCTATTTATTCTGTTAACCCAGCTAATTAACACTACATATTTAGGTAGTATGCAATATTACAGAGATATACTATTCTGTAAGATAAGCAAGGTTTATAACTTCATGGAACTTAAATTATGGAGAAGCAGACAGATAATAAACATATAGAAAAATCTGATATTACAAGGGGGAAATAATAGATTACTATGGTGGCAAATAACAGAAGAGAGGGGAGAAAGGAAGGCAGTTGGAATCTAGTCAGGAAAGACCCTTTTGAGATCTCAAGGATAAAATGGTAAGGCAGAGTGTTAAGACACAGTAACAAAAATTGCTTGTGTTTTCTACATTTCCTGCTATAGAAGGAAATATGCTAATAGAAAAATTTTGTAGAGCAATTCAGTAATGTTAGCATATGATACTTCAATGGATAATACAATAAAAAGAATACATCAAAACCTAACATTGTGTATACTTAATGCCAAGAGAAATTGGTGAATTTGGGGGGAGAAAGGTGATTTATCAGTCATTTGATAATGGCCAGAATAATAAAACAAACCTAATTGATTTCTCTCTAATAGAAATTCTGGGTTCACTTGATTATAGCTTTGATTTTCTAGACTAAATAGCTTATAAAATGAAAACATAGATTCGTGAGCTTGGGAAATTGCTGTTATTAAAAAACAAAATTATAGCATATTTTAAATACTATTTAATAATGACAAGTAGCATATGTGTAATAAATCAAACTGGAACTGATTTAATTAGATGAATAAGAAAAATATAGAAAGTTTATCATTTTGTCTGCAAATGTGGATATGATATACTGACAGATATTTGAAGATAGCTTTACTAAATATTTTTAAATTTTTTATGACAACTGATTTATCCTATTTGCACTATCTTGAAAATGTCTGCAGAGCAAAAAGATGTTTCAATCCAAACTCCATTGAATGGTAACAAATTCTGAATTAAAGGGCTTCAAATAAAGAGGAGTTTACTATAATTTAAAATATTATAAGATGGGATGATTTATTAGGATGACATTCATTTTATTATTTTTGTCTTGGATAAATAAAATTAAAGAGGATAATTCTAGTTCCTAGTATAACTAAAGGGGTGATTACAAACTAATTCAAAAATGGTAATGAAATTATTTATGCAGTACTGCTCCCTCCCCTTGGTTGCTTCTTCATGTCTTCCATTCCATTCTATTCCACCAGGATGTTGACATGTTGTGGTAATAAATACACTTTATTTCTGTTATAATCAAATATAAAACCAGGAAACAACCTCAAAAGCATCAAAAACATTATTGTTCTCTTTATCCCTTAGAAAAGATGGAAGAAAAGGGCTGAAAAATATAAAGTTCCTGGATTATTTTACCACACCCAGAACATGTTGTACTTCAAATTTAAGAGGGATTTTTTTTTTCAACAGTGGTCCTCATCTCATTAGTGTTTAATTTATTCTTTTTAGACAGAGAAACCATCTTGTCTTGTCCTGTTTTTAACTTTCTCAGTTTACATGTAAAATTAAATTCTGCTATTTCTTTATCAATACCAAATATTTACAAAGATTCATGAATTTTTTTGTGCTATTTTGATTTCTGAAATTATCTTACCTAGCCTCCTCCTCTTCTCTCTACATTTTTCTCTCCACTTTTTTAATCTCTCTTTCTATAATATCCATGCTTCAAGTTTCTAGAAACCTCCTTAGGTCATTCTTATATTAGTTTTGTACTTGTTTATCATTTTTTTTCAGTCCAGTCTTGAAAAACATCTGGTTTCTATTCTAATCAGTATTCCTTTGAGAGAAACTTCATATTATAGAAGACAAACAATTCCCAAATAATAACCATAATGATGCAATCTCTGATGATTTAAACATTTATCCAATAATTGTAAATGAGCTATTCGTGTAGTCTAACTTGGCAGGTTTTTTTTTTTTTTTTTCCAAGATAAAGTTTATGGAGGTAGATTTTTTATGGGCAATTATTTAAAGTAGGCTAATACTTGGGCATATTTTTTCAAAATGAGAAATCTTGGGAACTAAGCATGGAAAATGATTCACTCTTCCCTTTAGCAACTCATTTTTGAGAGTTCACAAGTTAAATGACACAAAGTGCTATGGGAAGAATATAACAAAGCCTATATAATAAAAAAGAAGACAAAGTAATTAGAACCTCTAAGAGACAGTAAATAATAATAAATGGGAAATTACTGGAAACTACTTACAAAAGTTATATGCAGTGTGATAGGATAAAGTATTAAACAGTAATATGAAACTATTGATTAGTGAAGAACTTTCAGGATTCAGATGGTGTATTTGAAGTTAGACATATCTGGATTTGAATTATTGTTATTCTTAATGATTGTGTTCTATAGAAAAGTTATTTATCTACTTTGAGTCTGTCACATGTAAAAAGAATACTATCTATTTACCTTGTGGATGCTTGCAAGAATAAAATAATAGAAAGAATGGCACAAATTAGGAGTTGAATAGTGTGTAGTCCAAGTAAGTTTGAAGAAGCCAACAGGGTCAGGGACAGGTTTCCAAAATAAAACATTGTTTTCAAGGCTCTGAATTGAGTTTTGAAAGAAGTAATTCTAGCAGCAGCATTATAGGTGACAATGAGTAGAAACCTCCTACGGCCAGTTAAACCTAGAAAGAAAAAGCAAGGACATATTTAGAATCTGAATGAATCTGATAAACATAAAATCAGAGATGAAGATAATAAAAGCATAAAGAGGCTGATCTTCTGCTATAAATATGTATATATATGTCTATGTATACAGATATATATAATTTATACCTTACATAGCAATACATGCCAGGCAATTTTCTAAGAATTTTACAAAATTAAAATAGTGTGTGTGTGTACTAATTAAGTTCTTACTATTTTTACCCTTATTTTGTCAATTAGGAAACTAGTTTTAGATATGATTTAACAGAACAGGAAGTAAAGTGAAACAAAATTTTAGATAATTTTCCAGTTTCTGGAGGAAACGGGTAGGTATTTTTTGTCTGGAGGAAACATTGCTGCAGACAGAGCAGAAAAGTAAAAAAAGGACATGGTTCTGTCCAGGGTGAAAAAAAAATGACAATAAGAATTACAACAGCAGTGTTTATTGTATGTTTAGTATGTGCAGGGCACTATTCTAAATTATATGTGTTCAAAATGTCATTATAAATCTCATTTAACAGGAAATAGTAAGGTAATTAAAGAGTTTAGGTATTCCTGCACCACTTTGCAGATGAGGAAACAAGGCACACAGGAGAGTTTAAATAACTTTCCCAAGTTTGTAATAAGTTAGGATATTTAATCTGGACCTGAGCTTTTAATGTCTACTACCTTCAATATAGGATTTATTTCATAAAGGAGGTGTAAGGTGTCCCTAATTTGCCTTACTTCTTCAAGTATGCACCACCTTAGAGTGAATTGGCCAGATGACGTGTGATTCACTTGAGAAAATACACAAGTCCTCTAATTCTGGACAGAAACTTGCTGAGAAAAAACACCTACCTAGATCCAGAGGAAATCTGTGCTCATCATCTATAATATTAAACCTAATGCTTAATCCAAGAATGCCAAACATTTGGAGAAAGTATCAACAAGAGGTGAAGAAATCTAAAAATTGATTCTTGAAATGAAAAAGATAATCCAGTAAATATAATACATTTCTTTCAAATTCTAACTAGATTTTCTATACTTAGCAAATCTTCATTGAATAGCTACCATGTATTAGAATCTGATTTTATAGTACTAAATGCTATAGTAATAATATACCCTACTCACTCAAAAAAAGCATGATACCTCTACCATGAATCTTATTTAATATTATGTTGCATAAGAGTATTATGTGGGTGATGGAACTGTTCTGTAACTTCATTGTGGTGCTGGGTTCACAACTATATGATTTTGTCAGAATTCATAGAACTATACCCTAAAAAGGGTAAAAATTAGAGTATGTCAATTATACCTCATAAATAAATGTATGTGTATTAGTAGTGAGAGAAAATGCAATAGAAACTCAAAAACTAATTAAATGTATATTTAAATCTTAATGCTAAAAAATTTAAAAGCAATCTTGATGTGGAATATATAAGCAGTGGAATACTAACTCAGCTATAAAAAAGATTAAATTCTGCCATTTGTAATACCATTTGCAACACCATAGACCTAGAGAATATTATACTTGGTTAAATAAGTCAAGTAGAGAAAGACAAAACACAATATATGGCATATAGAGAAATAATCAAATGGATGAACTAAAACGAAAATAAACTTTTGGGATATAAGAGCAATTCATGGTTACCAGAGGGGAAGGGGGAATGAGGGAGTGGGTAAAAGTTGTAAGTTATATGGTCAAGGATAGAATTGGACTTTAGTGAATTTAATGTAGTATATGCACTGTTTACTTAAAGGATGTACACCTGAAACTCAAAATATATATATATATATTAAACAATCTAAATTAAAATCCCAAGTGATTAAAACATTGGAGGTTATGGGAAGTAGAAAGTTTAGGAAGGTGAAAATTAAGTTTGCTAAAGACACAATTCCTTTATTTAGGAGGAGAATGGAGCATGCTAGATTTTGATTAAAATATGTTAAATATTTTTAAATTAGCCTCTAGAAAAATAGAAAGGGAATTCATAACTTTCAAAGCAGATGAAAAAACAGTAATAGGAAGAAATCTAATAATAAAATACTGATGACTTAATTTTTAAAATTTTATTATTATTTATTTTATATATTTTTACATCATTTTTCATAGATGACTTAAATTTTGATTGAAGGAGAGGAAAAACTAAAATAAGATGGCAAAAATAATTTCAAATGCATCAGTAGTCATGATAAATAAGAATGTAAAAAATAAATTTTCATATTAAAAGGCCATAAGATTACTGAAATTAAGCATATATATACACAAGTAAAAATTCAGCTATATATGCTTTTGCAAAAGACTGACATAAAATTAAATGGCACAATATGATTGTCTTACTAAATACCAAAAAATTATATGACATGATTTAATATTCTCTCTTAATAAAAAAATTAAATAAATTTAGTTTGGGAAAACTTCATTAATTTGATATGAAACCACTACAACAAACCTGCGGGACATCATACTTAATGATGGTATCCTAAAAAGAGAGATACTGCTCTAAGCAACTTTGTTACTGCATGTTTTAGTCACTATTAACAATGGGGGGAAAAGTTTTCTACATATCACCTGCAGGACTAATAATGACATTTAATCTCAATCTCAATAATTGTTCCTAACAAGACTCTCTTTAATTGTTTCATTTTTTTAATTTCAGTAATTTCTTAAGTTTTATTACTAACTTCTTGTTTAAATGTACTAAATTAACTGTTGCAAATCTATTTGTGCTGCTTGCACATCAGCCTGCCTTCCATCACTCAGCAACTGTATCTTGGTTGAAGGGCTGCCAGAACTCACTCTGCCCATGCATGGAGGGTCAAAATTAATACCTCCCTGAAAGAAATTGTTCAGTCTGATGAGAGTCAATAAATGCCGTAACTCCCACCCCATCCAGAGCTGGGTTAATTCTGAGGCATGTGTTTTGCATGAACTTTTTCCCAGACTTTTTGTAGGGAATTATGATGCAGTCACCTACTATGTAGCTGCATTGATAACATTTCTTTTATTGGCTTTTTTTCTTTCCCTGTATCACTTCTACACTTTGCAACCTGTGTCTTCCTTTTCCCAATATACCTTGCACTCACATCCTTGGCACAGAGTCTGCTTCTGGGGAACATGATTTATGTGTAGGTATAAATAGTAATAATCATATTTAAATGTGTTTTATTTACTTCATTTTAATACCAGCAATTCTGTAACTTTTTTTAATATTTTGGTTTTTTATTCATTTTCTTACTTCATTGTTAATTTTTGGACAGTACTTGATTCCTACCCTAGTGTGTAATCCCTGTGATTCTCCCTCCACCATAGAACCTGTGATCTACCACCACATTCCACATAGTAATTGTTTTAAAACCTTTAAGTTAAATTTTTTCAAGATGAAAAATTGGAGTATATGCTAAGTGATTCTGGTTAGAAGAGGGCAACATAAAGGTGACATTTCTCCTCTCTCTTCATGGGGTTCCAAACAAGAAGAATAAATAGCACAAATACAACTGGGAAATAAAACTCAATACCACAAAAAAATAGGTAGAAGTACCAAAACAAGAAAACTTTTTTTGTTTTCTTACCAAAACAATAAAAAAAAAATTAAAGGGAGAAATGGGAGAAAAAACAGAAAGAAGGAAGAACAAATGGCAGATGAAAGCTATTCACCAGAAAAATGATACTGTGCAATAGATGCAAACTATAACTTAATATTTTACCTGACATTTCAAAATTAATTGATGGATTTTTATGAACAAAAAAACACTGAGCATTAAGCAAAATTAGCAATGAGTCATACTGAAAAGATGTGAAAAAGGAAACTATCAAAAGAAATGAAAGTGAAATTGGAAGAAATCTGAGACTAAGACACTGATGAAAACATGTTGAGGATTGAGGAAAAGGAGGAAATGAGCAAAAAACAAATCAAGAAAATGTTTCAGATTCTAAACAGAACAAAAGCAAAAGCAAACCCTTGGACTCTGACAACAGAATGGTGGTTCCCAGAGCAGAAGGAGGGGCAGGAAATGGGTAGATGGCCTTATTGGTTGCTGCTGGGAGGATCCCGGGATATGTGTTGGTGGGCATGGCTGAAATATAGATTTGGTAAGATGAGAAAATAGACTCCTGAAATCTATAAGGTATTATAAACTAATGTAGCCTCAATTAAATAAAGGAAGGAAATCATGCCAAAAAACCAAAAATGTTTCAAATGTTAGAGAAAATGATAGGCTATTGTCGATAGGCAACGTACAAGATTAAAGTCCTGATCAATCAAAATCAAAACAAAAATAATAGAGACAAATATTTTTAAATGTAACTTTTATTTTGAAATAAAACTTTTACAAATAATTTTCAGAATGCCATTTCTTCAGACACTCTCTTTTAGAGAATCTAATATGCAATAAAACTTGATAGGAATTTCTGTTTCAGCTTATACTAAAATAAAGGCAGTACTCTTTTCTTTTTTTCTATTTAAATATGCTTTTTAATTTTTATGCAACTTTATTATTTTGTAACACTTTATTGGGGTAACTTTGGTTTAGAATACTGTATATGTTTAGGGGGATAGGTTCATAGGGTACATCAGAGGAGTGTTATTAGGGATTTGACAAGGTATGTCACCATTTATAGACGAAACAGAGAATAAGTGGATAATTGTGAATTTTAGCAATTGAGTGATAGTATCCAAAGGTTGCTGTTTCACATATCAGTGTTGACACAGGAACAGTTCTCTAGAGACCACAGGTCTCTGTTTTGAGTACTGTTCAGTTCTGTGCATTTATTATCTTAACAAAGATATGAACTACGTGTAAAACATACCAACTATCAGCATAAAACTGGAAGATATAACTAACACAAAGAGAACAGAATTAGGAGCCACAATGATTTCAACAGCCATCTGACTCAGATAAGATGAAATGTAATAGGAGTAAATATAAAGGACTGCACGTGGATCCAAAAGTCCAGCTATAAAGATAAAATTTGGAAGAGATATGGCTACACAGTAACACCTTTTTAAAGACCCAGTGAATTAACTGCAAGCACAATATGAATCGGCGTAGTTTGATTACTAAACAGCTAATGAAACATAGGTGCAACATGTGTAGGACACAAGAAATGTCCATGCAATATGCTGTTAGATATCACCTGGAGCATTGTGTCTAAATAAGGACAAAAGTAGTAAATGGCCTATAAACCAAGTTATTGAAATAATAACTATATCTATGGAGATAAAATGTTTATTAAATGTTTTCAGTAAAGCTTGATTGTATACTTTAAGATTGATAGCATGGTTATCTCTGTTTTACACATTAAGATCTCAAGAGGCTAAGTAACTTATCAATAGCTCACAATTATTTAGAAATAATGTTGATACTTAAAACATAACAAGAATCATGTAGAAAAAATCAAATATACTGCTCTCTCTTTTCATGTCTGAAAATGTCTTTATTTCACTTTCATGCTTAAAGTTTTTTTCTCTTGTCATTTAAAATTGTCATCTAGTTTCCATTGTTTCTGCTGAAAAATCTTATTGCTTCTTTGCAAATAATAGAACTTCTTTCTCTGGTTGTTTTTAGGAGATTTCCCTTCATTTCTAGTTTTCAGCAGTCTGAGTATGATGTGCCTAGCTGTGGCTCTCTTTGTGTTTATCCTTGGAATTTGCTAGACTTTTAAAAATTTGTGAGTTGATCTCTTTCATCAGTTTGGGGAACTTCATCATCATTATCTCTTCAAATGTTGACTCTGCCCCGGTCTTTACATTGACAAAATTTTCCATTTTTATCCATTTTGTTCATTTTTTCTTTGAATTTGTTGAACATACATATTATACTAATTTATTATATTTCCAAGTCCAACATATAAATCACCTATGTTCTATTTCTATTATGCCTTTTGCTTGTTTTGTACTCTTTTATTATATACTAAGCATTGTACAGGGAAAAACCATAGAGCTTATTGAGTGATGCTATTTTCTACTAGTGTTCTCCTTTTTCCCATTTAGGCTGAGGAGTTGAATACCATGACTTAATTAGTGATTGAGGTGGATCACAGCTGCATTGCAATGTTGGTAATATTAGCCTACCTCTGACTCTTCCTTATTCTTCGGGCATGACCTTTGTGGACTTTTACTTATGAACTTGGGTAGTCTCTGTATCCTCACCAATGAAATACTGAGGGAAAGTCAATTCTGTACTCTGAATGTTTTGAGCTTAATCCTTTAATCTCCAAGATCTCACATCTTCGAAATTGAAGACATATGTCATGTCTTGAGTAGAAGACCCACCAAATATTGTGCGATTTTGTCTTATGGTAACTGTGAGAACTGTAAGACACTTTACACAGCCTTTTACAAGTTTTGGGCCCACATTCTCCAGCCTTCCATTCCATCACAGAATTCAGCAAATATCCCATGGTAATGGTAAAAATTAGTTATCATGTACATAGAGCTTGTTTCGATTTTAGACTAGCCTACATGACTGTCTGAAGTGCCAGTGCTTCCTCTATAGTTGAATAAAGTCCTTCTACCTGATCCTCAGCAGTATCGAATATCAGCACATGCTTTCTTTTAAGAGATGAAACCAACTAGAGATAGCTCACAAAAGGAGGACTCTTCCCTCTCTGGAATTTTAATTTTTCCTGCCCCCATTTTTTCCAATTTTATTTTAAAAAGTATTTTCATAATTTACCCAGTTTTTTTCAAGTCATTCAAATGATTATACAAGTGACTAAGCATTTGAACTATAAGGCTTCCATATCTCACTCAGAAGAAAAAATCTCAAGCACACATTTTTAAGCATCTTTATTCTCCTTACAAAAAATGCCCAAGTTTTTTCTCTTGTCTGTTGCTCCCAAAACTTCATGGAAAAGTTAAAAATGAAACAATGGGGGGAAAATGCTATATAAATATTCACCAAAAAAGTTTATTCATATCAGACAAATTAAAATTAAAGGGATAAAATATTAAAAGAAGTAGTTAAAGACTATCTACTGATAAAAATCCAACAGAATGCATAATATATGTGAATGTGTATGTTCCAAAAACATTGCCTAGAAATAAAGCAAAAGTATTCACTCTCAAGGATTAACTAATGAACCCATTATTTTTAATTTAAAATTGTAGTATTTTAATCATCCTCTCTTAGATAATAATAGATAATTCTGACAAGAATTATTAAAAAATACATATCAGAAGAACATTAGCAAGTTTGCATGTGTGTGAATGTATGTCTAAGACATGTGTTCCTTTCAAGTGCAGATATACATGGAGTACCTTCAAAATTTTTTCACATACTAAGTCGTAGATGAAATCTCAGCAATTCGTGAATCTTCTTACGTTTCTAATGCCCCTCATCCTATTGATAGCTCCTCCTCCCTCCTTACCAAATTCAGTACTATAGTCAATATTTATAGTTATTCCTTTGTCCTTACCTGTGACTCATTTACCAGTTTTCCCTTTTACTAGTTACTTGGCAAAGCCACAAACCTAATTAAAGATAATTTTCCACCTTTTCCACACTGGAAGTGTGCAGCTAAATGTACACTGGGTGAAAAAAAAATGCAACCATGGTAACTACTCTCATTTTTGATTCGTAACTACATAAATCAACTTTAAATCTATAAAGCAATCATGCTGTATTCCTTAGTCCTTTATTTCTCCCACTCATGTAGATAATTATTTCCACCTTTTTCTCTTCAAATTTTCCATACTACCTCCTCTATCCTCAATCTCAGATGGTGATTTTGCTCCCTACATCAATAAAAAAATTGAAGCACCGAATCTACCCACTTACCTGCATTATCTAACATATTCTCTGCTTTCCCTTCTGTTGCTCCTAATATGAACTTTGCCTAGCAGTTCACAAACATAATTTCACTTACTCCTTCAGTAAATCCTGTGAGATTGGTGTTTGTGGTGCCATGAGGGCATAGGTTTAAAGTCCCATTATTAGAGGATAAAGATGAAGCTCTGCATCATCTATCCCCTCGTTAATTAAAAGGTGGCTCCAAGCACCGGTAGCATCTCCAACACTTGTGATCTCAGTTAGGCCCCAAACCTACCAATGAAAAATGGCATTTTAAAAAAAGACACCCAAGTATTTCTTGTGCCCTGTGATGTTTGGAGAGCAGGACTATATAAACCATTTTGTTCTTTCCCATGCATTTTCTATTATAATACAGTGGTACCAGTTGTTAAAAAGTAAAATTGTTTCTTCAATCATGTTATAGCACTCAGTCCTTTTCCTGAAGAAGTATCATTGAAAAGGACAAGTCTTCCCAAGGTACTATCTAATTCAAACCTTGCATAAATTCCATTAGTTTCTTAAGGTCTTGCAAATGAAATTTCTGATGATGTCCTTCTGTTGGTATGTTTGATTTGATTAACTTTGGATTCAGTTAGTCTCAGCAGTCAGGATAGGGGTTTAGTGTTAGCCAGATCAAAGAATTTGGGATTACCAACCTTATAAGAGACAATTCTTATTTTAATCATTCACTTTAATGATTAATTTCTCATTCACTTAAAAAAAATTTGGTTTAATTAAAAACAGAACCAAATTTTGCAAATTTGATCTTGGACTATGGACTTATTTTAAGACGTATTGTTAGTGGTGAATATTGAAAATCCTCCCGTGGAAGACGTTTGAGAGTCTATAATTTTTTTTTTAATAATGGGATAAAATGTTAGTTTCTTTGTTCAGTACAGAATTCTAACTTACAGTAAACATTCTGATGGAAAGATTTTGGTGAAAGGGTGGGGAACTGACACTGCGTCACTAGGACTTCTGCTAACATTTTTCCCATTAGAGCACAATGGTTCCAAACAAAGAGGAAATGATATGGGTGAACCACAGCACCCTCCATTTAACATTTACACGAAGAGGAAAACACAATGAGTTCTTGCAAAAGTTTTCTCCCCACTACATTTGACCCCCCCACCCACATTGTGAAAGAAACATATGTATTTCATATAAGTCATACTTAACACTAACCTCACCAAAACCTCACTCCTTTACCACTTTGAGTTAATATTTCAAGGTTTTATTTTTTAATTATAGCATTCCACTTTTATTCTTCTATGGTAACAGGTGACTATGCATTTCTTGGCTCCTCTTTTCTCTATTGTTTTTGCATTGGTGGGTTGGTCCATTCCTGTCTATTACAAAAGCCTGCACTCAGCTAACAAAAAGTTGGAAGCCCTTGGCAACATTTAAAAATTATTGGATGACAATAAGTAAAAGAGACATATTGCCTTCAACTTTCAATAGGCTATCATGTTACCTTTCTCCTCTACAAACAATCCATGGGGAAATGAAATTTATGATTATTTTAAATAATTAGACTCATTAACAACTTTATGACTTAAGGGATAAAACCACATCACTCACATCATTTGTTAAGCAACTATAGTATTTAAATGAGCTCCTAATTACCTACCAATTATTTCAATCATTCTCAAAGATTTGAGTTCAATGCATTATTTCCTGACAGACACAGTAAAAATATGCCTACACAAGAATAACCATTCCATCCTAACCTCCTTTG
The DNA here is from genome assembly GCF_014898055.3 of Talpa occidentalis. NCBI lineage: Eukaryota > Metazoa > Chordata > Mammalia > Eulipotyphla > Talpidae > Talpa > Talpa occidentalis. Next base: position 17,555,475 of record NW_023601104.1, on the reverse strand, counting down.
CTCTTTTTCTTCTTCATTTTCTTAAGACATTCCCTGTAGTAACTCTGCTGCAGCCAGGGTGGTCTTTTCATGGTTCTGCCCAAATGCCTTGTTACCCAACCTCACCCCTATGTATACACTGCATTGCCATGAATTCTTTTTCCATGTCTGAAGTCCTGCAAATCTGAGAGAGAAGTAAGGCTTCTCCTTCAGCCTCATCCCACAGTCTCGCTCTCATCCCAAAGTTTTATTTTTGACACAATGTATTTGCCTCATTATCTCATATTATCTTCATAACGAATGTTGAAGTTTCCACAAATAGGACCTGTACATGTGGTATCACCTTATTTCATTATGATTGACTGTTGAAGCCAGAAACTGTATCCTTTCCTTCTCTTGAATCTTGCAGTGTTTTTTCATATAAATCTACCAAAAATAGTTCCAGAAGGAATGCATGAATAAATGAGTAAGTGGAAAATAGCAGATTTAGATTTGAGAATCACATTTGTGGTTTTTTTTCCCACTTAATATAGGTAGATTAATCTGTCCCCTTATGCCTTAATTCACACAATTTAAAATAAGAGACATCATATTGAGCATAATGAACTTTGTCGACATAATAAATACAGCCAGGGTTGTGTCTATAACATTGCACTATGCTGACCATGGGCATAAAGACAAGCACAAGCTGATAAAAATGGATTGATCAGAAAGTTCAATTCTGATACATAGTTCTTTGCTGGTCTGCCTTAATTCAAGTTTATATCTATCCAACTCCAAGGCCTAAAACTAATAGGAAAATTTCATTAATTTGATATAAAATCACTCCAACTAACCTGCAGGACATCATACTTAATGATGGCACACTAAAAGGAAAGTCACTGCTCCAGTCAATTTTGTGCTTAACTAATAAACTGCTCTGCTTTGGGAACACAGGTTGAGTTGACATGGGTAGCTTTAAAGTCTTGGTCAAGAGGGAATTATGTCCATTCTTCTAGCAAAGAGGAGAGGAGAGGACCTGACCTAAATAAGAAGCCTCCCAAACTCTAAGTGGAATTGTCTTAAGGGGTACCTGCAGAGGGAGCTTAAATACTTTTACAAGAAGTGCCTGGTTCTGAGTTCTCGTCCATTGGCGAAACATTTATTATGAGTTCAGCTCTCCTATTTTTCAAAGAAAAATTTTTTTCCAAAGAAAAATAGGAAGCCTGACCTGAAAAATCAAGAAAATAATTTATAATAGAATTACATGTAAAACACTGACCCTACAAATGAATGTTCCAATAAATAAAAAGCATTCTGTCAAAATAACTATAGAGGAGGTATAACAGACAGCAAGAAAATAAAGTGAAGTGAAAGATTTAAGGAAAATAACACTTTAATACATATTATTATCTTATATTTTAAATCTTGGATCTAAAACCTAAACTATTATAGTCATAGAAGAGCAGTTTAAAAGACATCTTTGTACTACAGTTTCTTTATACCAGTCTCTATATATTTTGAGTGGTAGAATGAGCGTAAGGCTCATCTGGTATAAGGTGACTGTAGGTATTCAGTTAGGAGAGAAACAAAAAATATTTTCCCAGTTTGTTGCAATTTCCAATTGGTCTGCAACAGAGAGGATTGCTGGGTTCTTGTGGCACTTCCACCTTTTGTTTTACTTTAGCACTATCATATTGCATTACAATTATATGAGAATATGTCTAAGACTTATCCCCTCCCCCCTGCACAGTGTTCCCTGTCTTCCTTTTCTTTGTACTTGAAACTCAGTGGATATTTGTGAAATGAATGAATATGGATAAGATGAGTGATAAAATTAATACATAGATGTTTTTGCTTATAGGCCCCAACCAGACTAAACCACCCTTGAGAGACAGAGGGAGTAACATAAGTGGTTTAGTCAAGCTCTTTTGGTCATAACAGAAATCCACTCAGACTGTGTCAGGGTACATTAAAAAGAGACTATTTCAGACTTGGCTTCCTCTGAGATCATAAAGACTGATGTTTTTATGAATGTTCTAAAGAGACCACCTTGCTGTACTTTAGCCCACCTCTAACCTCTAGAAGATGGTGAGGATGGAATGTTGAGGATTCAAGAAAATTCCTTAGGAGCAAGGTATTGAGTCCTCCCTTCCAGACCAGTGAGGAAGAAGTTGGAAAGTTGGAAACCAAGATACATAGACTGTTGCCCCCTCATTAAAAGACATATGTCCCTAAATATGGGGAATTTGACAAATGATAGGAAAGACTATCGCCCATTATTATCACATGAGATTACATGTCATTCTCAGTAACAACACATATTATTTTTCCTTTTTTATGAAAATAAAAAAGGGCACATCAGTAGTGTTTTCATTTCTTTGGTGACTAAGGAAGTCAAACTCTTTCAAATGATTACCTTCCAGTTCCATTTTGTGAATTACTTCTCATGTCCTTCGCCCAGTTTCCTGCTAGGATTTTTCTTTTATCTGTAATTCTATTATAAATTATTTTCTTGATTTTTTCTTTTGTGGTGCTTCTTTGGCTAGCAAGACTTTTAGTTTTTTACCCAATAAAATATATTAATGCACTCCATAATCTCTTCTTGTGTAACCTTCTCTACCATATACCCCTATATTTTCTTCTCATTTATTTATGGGTCTGTTTTATTTTCCACATTTACTTTCTCAATCCATCAGTGGGTTATTTTTTGTTGGAGTGGTTTGATTATGTAATAACAGGATCCTTTAAAATGCTTGAGTTATTATTTGTGTGCTATTATTTGTATGCTTTTGTGTGCTATTATTTGTGTTCAGCATATTACCTAGGATTACTTCTTTTTTAAGGTTGTTAATCTTCTTTCTGGTAAAAATATTCTCAAAACCTTTAATCAATTATTCTATGGAATACTTTCTTTAAAAGGCCTCCTGAAAAAAGAGAGCTTCATCTGACCCTAGTGTCAAGTAGAGTTGAAATCTTCACAGAAATTATTCTTTTTTTCATCTGTGGTCACTGAAAACTGTGATGAATAAGATGTCCTTGTTTAAGATGGCTGTTCAAGGCTGAATAATAGTTCACTGTATATATATACACCACAATTTATCTATTCATCTGTTGACAGATATTTATATTGTTTCCGTATCTTGACTATCATGAATAATGCAATAATGAGCAAACTACCCTTGAGAAAATGAGGAGTTAATGTAACTGGTGTAGTCAAAATTTTTTTGGTTATGACAAATCCACTCAAACTGTGTACAGGTATCTGAGCACAGATATCTCTTTGAGATAATGATTTTATTTCCTTTGCGTATATATACAGAAGGGAGATTGCTGGATGATATGATAGTTCTATTTTTAATTTTTTGGGGAACCTCTATCCTGCTTTCCATAGCAGCTGTACCAATTTACACACCCACCAACAGTGTACAAGATGTCCCTTTTTTCCCATATCCTCGCCAACATTTGTTTTTTTTATAATAGCTATCCTAACAAGTATGAAGTGATACCTCATGGCTTTGATTTACATTTCCTAATGATTGGTGTTGTTGAGCACCTCTTCGTATACCTATTGACCATTTTTATATCTTCTTTGGAAAAATATCTATGCAGATACCTTGCCCATTTTTTAATTAGGTTGGTTGTTTTATTTTGCTATTGAGTTGTATGAGTTCCTTATACATCTTGGAAATTAGTCCCTTATCAGATAACTGGCCTGCTAATATTGACCACAAAGTCATAGGCTCCCTTTTCATTCTGTTGATTGTTTCCTGTGCTATGCAGAAGCTTTTCAGTTTGATGTAGTCCTCATTGTTTATTTTTGCTTTTGCTGCTGAGTTTTTATTGTTATGTACAAAACAAAATCCCAAGGTCAGTGTTAAGGAGAATTTTTTCCTTTTCCTCCAGGAGATTTAACAGTTTCAGATCTTACATTTAAGTCTTTATTTTCAGTTGGCATTCATATGTGGTAGAAAAATAAAGGCCCAATTTCATCCTTTTGTATGTGTATAGCCACAAATGGTATAGAAAACCAAAATCATTTATTGAAGAGAGTATCTTTTCCCAATTGTGTTTTCATGGTTTGCGTGTGAAAAAATGTATGATTGGGTTTATTTCTGGATTCTCTGTTCTGTTACATACGCCTATATGTCTGTTTTTATGCCAGAATCATACTGTTTTAATTACTATAAGCTTTGTAATATAATTTGATATCATGATGTGTAATGCTTCCAACTTTTTTCTTCAAGATTGCTTTGGCTATTTGAGATCTTTTATGGTTCCATAAGAATTTTATTTTTTTTTTTAAATATTAAATTTTATTTTTATATTCCCCCATACAATTGCAAACGCCCCATTCTGACCCCAATCCTTCCCCTCCCGCCCTCCACCCCCCAAAAAGTGTCTCTGGTTCATAGTTTTTTGTTGATTTTGATTTTCACTTTCTTGTATTCATTTTCCTGGTCCCTTATTTAAGTTTTCTAGATTTCCATAAGAATTTTAGAGGGCCTCCCCGGTGGTGCAGGCATTGAGCGCAGGGCTGCAAAGCAGCCCGCAGCCTCTGCAGTGCTGGTTCAATCCCTGGCCACCAGCGAGGGTCCCACATGGCACGCAGACCTCTCCTGCCATGCCCGCTGCTCCCCTCAGCATTGTACTTTGTAAGTCTGCCTGTTCTGCTCCCCGCGCTGGCTCTGGTGAATTCTGTCACCCTCCCACGTTTCTGACTATACCCAGTGCTTGTATAAATAAATAAATAAATAAATAAATAAATAAATAAATAAATAAATAAATAAATAAATAAATAAATAAATGAATCTTTAAAAAAAAAAGAATTTTAGAATTGTTTGTCTATTTCTGTAAAAAATGTCATTTGGATTTTGATAGGAATTACTGGATCTGTATATTGCTTTGTTTAGTATGGATATTTTAGCAGCAGTCTTCCAATCCATGAATGTGGGATAACTTTCCATATATTGCATATTCAGTATCTTTCACTGATGTGTGCAAATCTTTTACCCCTTGATGAACATATTCCTAAATATTTTATTCTTTTTTATGCTCTCATATATGGGATTGTTTCCTTGACTTCTTTTCTAATATAGCTAATCTAGAAAATAAAACAGAACCATAAACAAGAAGAAAATATAGGGCTAGATGGTAGAGAAGAAGAGATTGTGGAGTACATTAATATATATTATTGGGTAAAAAAATTAAAAAAACTGCTGGCCAAAAAGTTGGTATAAAGAAATGCAACTGATTTTGCATACTGATTCTGCCACATTTCTAAATCCATTATTAGTTTTAATAGTTTTATTTATGGATTATTTAGGGTTTTCCATAAATAAAATCATTTATATGATTCTGCAAAGAGAAATAATTTTATGTCTTTCTTTCCAAGTTTGATACCTTTTATTTCTTTTGTTTATCTGATTTCTCTTACTAGTACTTCCAGTACTATGTTGAATAGTAGTGACAACAATGGGCATCCTTACCTTGTACTGGATTAATATTAGAGGAAAAAGTTTTTGGTGTTTCCTGTTGTCTATGATGTTAGCTGTAGGTTGTTCATAGCAGGCTTTATTTATTTATTGTGTTGAGGAAATATCTTTCTATGCCTACCTTGATTTGCATATGTAAAAATAGTCTTGCATCCCAAGGCTAAATCTCACTTGATCATGTTATGTAATCTTTTCAATATGTTGTTCAAGTCAGCTTGCTAGTGTGTTGTTGAGGAATTTCTTTTTTAAATTTATGTTCATCAAGGATATTAGCTTATTGTCTTCTTGTGGTATCTTTGTCTGGATTTGGTATCAGAGTGATGTTAGCCTCATAAGATGAGTATATAAGTATTCTTCTTTTGGAAATTTAAAAAAAAATGCCATTGATTCATCATAGAATGTTTAGTAAAATTCATCTGGTCTGGGCTTGGATTTTCTTTTATTGGAAAAACAAAAATAAAAAAACATATAAAATTTTTTATTTCAACTTCCATTTCCTTGTTTAATATTGGCCATTCTACCTATTTCTTCTTGGTTCAGTTTTGGTAGATTATATATTTTTAAGAATTTATTTCTTCTAACTTACCCAATTTATTGAAAATAATTGTTTGTAGTTGTCTCTTATGAGTGTTTGCATTCCTGTGGTATTAGTTATGTTTTCCTCTTCATTTCCAATTTTATTTACTTGAATCCTCTTTTGTTTCTTTGTGAGTCTAGCTCAAGATTCATCTGTTTTAACTTATTTTTAAAAAGTTTTTTGTTTCATTCTATTTTCACAGTTCTCCAGCTCATTAATTTCTCCTCTGATCTTTGTTATTTCCTTCCTTGTACTACCTTTGAGCTTAGTTTATTTTTCTTTTTCTACATCATAGAGGTGTAAGATTAGGCTGCTCATTTGATACCTTTCTAAAATGAGGCATTTTATCATTATGAATGACTTGCTCAGAACTGCTTTTGCTGCATTATGTATATTTTAATATACTCTATTTCATTTTCTTTTGCCTCAAAATTTTTTTCTCTCTTGCTTTTTTTTCCTTCAATCATTTGACTCTTGAGTAGCATATTGTTTAATTGCTACAGATTTGCGACATTTCCAGTTTTCTTATTGTAATGGATTTCTAGTCTTATACCACTGTGGTTGGATAAGATGCTTGATATAGCAGTCTTCTTAAATTTTTTAAAACTTGTTTTTGTGCCTTAACATATGAACTGTCCTAGAGAATGTTCCTTGTGAGCTTGGAAAGAATGTGAATTCTCTGCATTTAGGTGGAATTTTCAGTATATGTCTATTAAGTCCATCTGCTCTATCATAGAATTTAAACCAGTGTTTCTTTATTGATTCTCTGTATGGATGAGCTACCCATTGATGAAAATGAAGTGTTAAAATCCTCTACTATAATATTGTTGCTGTCCATTTCTTCCTTTAGGGGTGTTAATTTTTGCTTTATATATCTAGGTGTTCCTACTTTGAGTGCATACATATTTAAAAGTATCACATCTTCTTGTTGTATTGACCCCTTAATCAGTATATAATTACCTTTTATTATCTATTATTATTATTTATTATTATCTATTATTATTTTATTCTCTATTATTACAGTCTTTGCCTTGAAGTCTATTTTGTGACTATAAATATAGCTCCCCAGCATCCTTTGGCTTCCATTTGCATGGAACAACTTCAATTTCATTATTTGTGTATCCCTAATGTCAAATTGGTTTCTTATAAGCAATGTATAGTTGGGTTTTATTTTGTTATTAATTCAGCCATTTTATGTCTTTTGATTGGAGAATTTAGTATACTTGCTTTTAAAGCAATCATTAATAAATCAATGATCCCTCAACAAGGGGAAAATATAATAAGAAGAAGAATAAAGTAATTATTGATAGTTTTGTACTTATTGCCATTTTGTTCAATGTTTTCTAATCCCTTTTTTGGAATTCTTTTGTGCCTTTCTTCTCTCTTAGTCTTCTTTCTTTCTGATTTGATGAATTTTTTTGTGGTGATATGTTTAGATTTCTTTATATTTATCTTTTGAGTATCTAGTATAAGTTTTTGCTTTGGGATTTTCATGAGGCATACATAAAACATATAAATCAACATATTATAAATTGATAATAACATGTTCAAATAAATGCATTCTAAAGTGCTACATTTTTAATATTTTTTATATCTCTTTTTATCTTGTGTATCTATTAACATCTTATCGTAGCTATTTTCTGCCGCGGAACTGCAGTTACGAGCCCACACAGGCTCCGCAGCTTACGAAAAGCCTTGGAACTCAACCACAATCACTCACACATACATTCAAGCACTCACACAAAGCTAAGAGTCTATTCTTCCAGCTTCTCCGAACCCCACTTTTTGAGGTTCGAGCCCCACGTTGGGCGCCACCTGCCGCAGACAAGCCCAGCAGCGGCGGGGAGATCGAGGCAATCTCAGGATTGAGCGAGAACGAGCACGAGGTGGTCGAAGGATTCGGGCGAAAGAGAAAGAAAGAAATGACAGAAAGAAATGACAGTGTCTGTGTGTCATTTCTTTCTTTCTCTTTCGCCCGAATCCTTCGACCACCTCGTGCTCGTTCTTGCTCAATCCCTGAGATTGCCTGGATCTCCCCGCCGCTGCTGGGCTGGTCCGCGGCAATTTTCTTTAGTCTTTTAGCTTTCTTTCATATGAGATTTATAAGTGATTATTAACTCATTACCTTTATAACATTAGGTAATTCTAGGTTTTACTATATGTTTGTAATTACTGGTGAGATTTATACTGTTAGGTGTTTTCCTATTACTTTTTAGTGTCCTTTCTTTCCAACTAAAGAAATCTCTTGTAAGGTCAAATGGTGATGAACTCCTTCAGCTTCTGTTTGGCTGGAAAACTACCTTTCCTTCAATTGGAAAGATTACTTTACAGAATACAATATTCTTAGTTAGCAGTTTGTTTGTTTTCCCAGCACTTTGAATATTCATTTCGTCTGATTGTGAAACTATAACAGGACACCCAGATAAGGAAAGACTTAGTAATTTTTCCTTGCTAATGGTATGAATATACATGAAGGTACCTAGAAAACTTTCCCATATCTTAAAGAAAAGAACCACATGATTTAACCACATCAATCAATCTAAAAGCATAAGCTAGTTATTAAGGCTATCTTAAAAGATAGCCTCTGACTTGTAAAGTTTCTGTTGAAAACTCTGCTGATAGCCCTATGGTGGTTCCCTTGTGTATAGAAAGCTATTTTCTCTTGCTGTTTTTCTCTCCTTATCTTTAATTTTTGATAATTTTATTATAATGTGTCTTGATGTGGGTCTCTTTGGGATCATCTTATTTGGAACTCTCAGGGTTTCTTGGATCTGGATTTCTGTTTCCTTCCTTGTGCTAGAAAAGGATCAGCTATTAGTAGACATGAAGTAGTGTTAACATCACTTTTCATTTAAGTATGATGCAAAATTGAAAGTTTTATTTTAATTATTTTTTCCAAAGACAATATTTTGTTCATTTCTTATGTATTTTTCCTAGGTTTCTTATATAAATGAAGGCAAAAAAAATAGATATTCTTATTCACTGCCTTTTACACTAAAGGTAACATACTATACATTGAGTGAACTATTATAATGTATATACTGTTCTGTACCTTGCTTTCATTACTTACTGATATGACCTGTAGATTTCCTCACATCAATGTGGAAACCTTCTTCATTTCTTTTTACAGTTGCATAATATTCCATCAGATGAGGGTGCCTCAATTTATTCAACTAATACTGACTTCCATGCATGACTAGTTTATAATATTTAAATTTTATAAATTATTTGATGATCAATAATCATGTATGCATGTTCTTTCATATTTATATAGAAGATTGTATAGGATATATTCTCAGGAGAGGGATTCCTGTGTCAAAGGGAAGTATGTCTGTTTTTTGGTAGATATTGCCATATTATCCTCCAAAAAATTTGTATGGTTTTGAGAAAATAAAAAATAGAAATTGTATGGTTTATCACCTTCCTTGCCTACTCTAACTCCAACTAAATATAACCTTGGCTCCACTCAAAACTTTAAAATGCAGATTCTTGCCAATCAATTTTAATCTCTGCCAAAACATAAATGCCTTTTACCTTTAGTTTTTCAGGCTAATATCTAATATCTTTTAATGTCTAACATCAAAAATCAATCCAAATGACTTCCCAATTCTTCAGAAATTTGTAATTAACATCACAGCCTGTGGATCTGATTAATCTGCCTGATAACTGCTACTAATAATCAGTGCCCAAATCTGATATAAACCTCCCAGATTATCTTTTCTTCTCTGCTCTGTTAAGATAACCTTAATAATTAGCTTGTGCTTTTAGGTTGATTGATGTGGTTGACTTGGTTGGTCCTTTTCTTTAAGATAAAAAATAATAATAATAATAATTTTTACTGGATACTGGCGAGTATGAAAATAATGTATGTGTTAAAGCTATTATTTTAATTCAAAAACACTCTAATATATTTTAGTGTTAATCATGTATGCTGATTAAGATAAATGTAAGTTTATTTTATACATTTATAAGCAAAACATAAAATCAGTGGTACCTTTAAAAAAAAGATATGGAAAGGTTTCCTGGGTACCCTCATGCATATCCATGCCATTGGCAGAGAAATATTACCAAGTCTTTCCTTATCTAGGTGTCTTATCACCCAAAGAGAAAAGGTTAAGGTCAACAAGCATTTAACTTGTGCAGGTCTTCTATTGCATTTAACTAGAGGGTCATAGAAAGAAGCCAAAGACATAAGTCTATGTCCTCTCCCTCTGTGATTAAGAAATGATGGCTTACAACAAGTCATAGAATTTCTTGTACTTTAGTTTTGTCATCTATAAACTGAAGGAAATGCTATGTAGCTCAAAGAATGGTGAGGATAACATGAGATAATATAGGTGAATGAATTTTATAAAATCTAAATCCCTACTAAGTAAAAATGAGAGAAAATATTCATTTCCTCTAACTGTGGCAAACTGTAACTATATCTTAACCTTCTCCCATCCTTCTTTGCCTCGCTCCAAGATTAGGGTGTATTTCTAGGAAAAAGAATGGGGTTTCATACCTTTTTGTGGAAGAAAAAGAAGAATTTAAGAATTTTTTTTTCTCTTTTAGCCATAAACTTCAATGTAATGAAAATTTTGAAAAACCCAAGAGCATATGCAATGTCTGCATCCAGAGAAGACTCAGGATTACCAAAACTGACAGCAAAGGTTTGGAGTATAGTAATTATGAAAGCATGTTCTTACTGCTTTAATTTATAATAAAATTTAGTTGAATAGCTTCACATAGGCAATGCTGGTTAATACAGTCTTGATACATATTTTATAAAAAATTTAATAATCTAAAGATTTATTGAGGATGTTAATATTAAAAAGTGTCTTTTTTTCTGAAGACATCCTTATTTCTAATTAGAAGAAAACTTAGCATTTATCTTTTCCTCACACTTTTGGCACTGTCCCTGAGTTGACATTCATACATGGCTTATCTCAGTTAGCATCAGTCTAAGGTGCAGGGAAAACTTCAAGGAAGTATCAGCAAGGTTTGATCTGCCCCTATCTCATACGCCATGGAATAACTGACAGTATGTAAACATATTAAGTCTTTTTTTTTTTTTTTTAAGATGTGTCTGTATTTTTATTTTTTTTTTATTTTTTTTTTAAATAATAAATTTTATTGTTATATTCCCCATACAATTGCAGCCCCCCATTCTGACCCCAATCCCTCCCCTCCCGCCCCCGCCCCCCTAAAAGTGTCTCTGGTTCATAGTTTTTTGTTAATTTTGATTTTCACTTTCTTAAAGTTATTCATTTTCCTGGTCCCTTATTTAAGTTTTCTAGATTCCTGTTATGAGTTAGACCATCCGGTATTTTCCTTTTTCTTTTTGGCTTATTTCGCTGAGCATGATCCCTTCCAGCGCCATCCATGTTGCTGCAAATTGCATGTGTTTATCTTTTTTGAATGCTGAGTAATATTCCATGGTATATATGTACCACATCTTCTTGATCCAGTCATCTATTTTTGGGCATTTGGGTTGTTTACAAAGCTTAGCTATTGTAAACAGTGCTGCTATAAACATAGGGGTGCAGGTGCTCTTTGGAATTGATGTTTCTGTGTCTTTTGGGTAAATACCTAGGAGTGGAATTGCTGGATCATATGGAAGTTCTATGTTTAGTAGGTCCAGAAATCTCCACACAGCGTTCCATAGTGGTTGGACCAGTTTGCACTCCCACCAACAGTGCAGAAGAGTTCCTTTTTCTCCACACCCTCGCCAACATTTGTTGTTGCTAGTTTTTTTAATATGTGCCATTCTCACTGGTGTAAGATGGTATCTCATGGTAGTTTTGATTTGCATTTCCCTGATGACAAGTGATGTTGAACATTTTTTCATATGCCTGTTGGCCATTTTCATTTCCTCTTCAGAGAAGTTTCTTTTTAGCTCTTCTGCCCATTTTTTGACTGGATTATTTTCTTTGTTGTTGTTGAGTCTCGTCAGCTCTTTGCAGATTTTTGTGATCAGTCCTTTATCATTAGTGTTGGGTGCAAAAATGTTCTCCCAGTTGGTGGGGTTTCCCTTTGTTTTTGTTATTGTCTCTTTTGCTGTGCAGAAGCTCTTTAATTTGATGTAGTCCCAGCTGTTTATCTTTGCCTTCACTATCACTGCTTTGGGTGATGTGTCTGTAAAGATGTCTTTGATGTGCAAATCACGTAGTGTTTCGCCTATATTTCCTTCTATATATTTTATGGTTTCAGGTCTTATGTCTAGTTCTTTAATCCATTTTGAGTTGATTTTTGTGTATAGCGTGAGGTAGTGGTCAAGCTTCATTCTTTTGCATGTAGCGACCCAGTTTTCCCAGCACCATTTATTGAACAAACTTTCTTTGCTCCATTGCATAGTCTTTGCTCCTTTGTCAAAGATTAGTTGACCATAAATCTGTGGGTTTATTTCTGGATTTTCTATTCGATTCCATTGGTCTGTATGTCTGTTCTTGTTCCAATACCATGCAGTTTTGATGATTATGGCTTTGTAGTATAGTTTGAAGTCTGGGAGTGTGATGCCTCCATTTCCTTCTTTTTTTTTCAGTAGAGCTTTGGCTATTCGGGGTTTTTGGTGATTCCATATGAATTTCATCAATAATTGTTCTATTTCTTTGAAGAATGACATTGAAATTTTGATTGGAATAGCACTGAATCTGTATATTGCTTTTGGTAGGATGGCCATTTTAATAATGTTTATTCTTCCAATCCATGAGCAGGGGATGTCTTTCCATTTCTTTGAGTCTTCTTCTATTTCTTTTAACAGTGTTTTATAGTTTTCTTTGTATAGGTCCTTTACCTCTTTTGTTAGATTATTCCCAAATATTTGATTTTTTTTGTTTCAATAACAAAAGGGATGGTTTTTTTGATTTCTTCTTCTTCAGATTTATTGTTTGTGTATAGGAAGGCTACTGACTTTTGCGTGTTGATTTTGTATCCTGCCACTTTACTGAACTGACTGATGAGTTGAATTAGTTTTTCTGTGGAGTTTTTGGGGTTCTCTATGTATAATATCATATCATCTGCAAATAGTGATAGTTTGACTTCTTCTTTTCCTATTTGGATTCCTTGGATGTCTTTCTCTTGTCTTATTGCTCTGGCTAGGACTTCCAGTATTATATTGAAAAGCAGTGGTGAGAGTGGACATCCTTGTCTTGTTCCAGATCTTAATGGAATTGCTTTCAGCTTTTCACCATTGAGAATTATACTGGCTGTTGGCTTGTCATAGATGGCCTTTATGATGTTGAGGTATGTTCCTTGTATCCCAAGAATTTCAAGGGCTTTTATCATGAATGGGTGTTGCACTTTGTCGAAAGCTTTCTCAGCATCTATTGATATTATCATATGGTTTTTATATTTCTTTTTTTTTTTTTTTTTTAATAGAGGCATGTTTTTTTTATTTATTTATTTGTTTGTTTGTTTGTTTTGTTTATACATGCACTGGGTACAGTCAGAACCGCAGGAGGGTGAGAGAATTCACCAGAGCCAAAGCGGGGAGCAGAGCAGGCAGAAGGACCGAAGTACACTGCTGAGGGGAGCAGCGGGCGGCAGGAGAGGTCTGCGCGCCATGTGGGACCCTCCTCCGGTGGCCGGGGATCAAACCGGCGCTGCAGAGGCCGCGGGCAGCTTCGCAACCCAGCGCTCAACCACTGCGCCACCGGGGAGGCCCTATATTTCTTTTTGTTGATGTGCTGGATAACGTTGATTGATTTTCGGATGTTAAACCATCCTTGTGTCCCTGGAATGAATCCTACTTGGTCGTGGTGAATTATCTTATGGATACATTGTTGGATTCTGATAGCTAAAATTTTATTGAGGATTTTTGCATCAGTGTTCATTAGGGAGATTGGCCTGTAGTTTTCCTTTTTTGTGTTGTCCTTGTTCGGTTTTGGTATTAGTGTAATGTTGGCTTCATAGAACGTGTTTGTATTGTCCCTTCCTTCTCAATTTTTTGGAAGAGTTTGTGAAGGATAGGCACTAATTCGTCTCTGAATGTTTGGTAGAATTCATTTGTAAATCCATCAGGTCCTGGGCTTTTGTTTTTGGGGAGGTTTTTGATTACCATTTCAATTTTGCTGCTTGTAATTGGTCTGTTTAGGTGTTCTATTTCTTCTTTATCTAGCTTTGGGTGATTGTAGAGTTGTAGGAATTTGTCCATCTCCTCTAGATTGTTAAACTTGTTTCCATATAACTGTTCATAGTAGTTACTGATTATTCTTTTGATTTCTGCTGTGTCCGTTGTGATTTCTCCTCTTTCATTGATGATATGTTTATTTGTGCTTTCTCCCTTTTTTCCTTTGTGAGCCTGGCTAGGGGTTTGTCTATTTTATTGATTTTTTCAAAGAACCAGCTCTTGGTTTCATTGATCTTTTGGATTGTTTTTTTAGTTTCAATTTCATTTATTTCTGCTTTGGTTTTTATTATTTCTTTTCTTCTACTGGTTTTGGGGGTTTTTTGTTGTTCTTTTTCTAGATCTTTGAGCTTCGAGATTAGGTTGTTTCTTTGAGTTCTTTCTTGTTTCTTGATGTGAGCTTCTATTGCTATATATTTTCCTCTTATTACTGCTTTTGCTGCATCCCATACATTTAGGATATTGGTGTCCTCCTTGTCGTTCAATTCAAAGAATTTTTTAATTTCTTCTTTGATCTCCTCATTAGTCCAGTGGTCTTCCAGTAGTGTGGTTTTTAATCTCCATGAGGTAGGAAAGTTCTTTGCCTTCTTTTTATGGTTTATTTCTAGTTTGATGCCTTCATGGTCAGAAAAGATGGTTGATATGATTTCAATCTTGGTGTATCTGTTGATGTTTGTCTTGTGCCCCAGTATGTGATCGATCCTGGAGAATGATCCGTGTGTGCTTGAGAAAAATGTGTACTCCGTTTTTTTGGGGTTTAGTGTTCTATAGATGTCTGTTAAGCCCAATTGCTCTAGGTCCTTATTTAGAGCTTTGGTTTCTTTACTTATTTTTTGTCTTGTTGATCTATCCATTGTTGATAGTGGTGTGTTGAAGTCTCCCACTACATATGTGTTTTCTCTGATGTCTGTTTTCAGAGAGGACAACAGTTGTCTGATATATTTTGGTGCTCCTTCGTTTGGTGAGTATATGTTAATGAGTGTTATTTCTTCTTGAAGTATTGTCCCCTTGATCATAATGTAGTGACCATTGGGGTCTCTTTTTATCTTTCTGAGTTTGAAATCTGTTTTATCTGATATAAGTATAGCTGTTCCTGCTTTCTTTTTTGGTCCATTTGCTTGTAGGATTGTTTTCCATCCTTTAACTTTGAGCCTATTTTTATCTTTTGTAGCTAAATGTGTTTCCTGGAGATAGCAAAAGGTTGGATTTTGTTTCTTAATCCAGGCTGCAACTCTGTGTCTTTTTATTGAAGAGTTTAGTCCATTTACATTTAGAGTTAATATTGATATGTTAACATCTGTATTTGCCATTGTGTTTGTCTTTCCTTTGATTTTATTTATTTATTCTTTTAATAACCTTTTTTTTTTTTTTGGCCTTCTTTCATTGTTATTCATCCCTCTGAGGTTCTGGCTTTAGGACTCCTTGTAGTATTTTTTGGAGTGGGGGTTTAGTTGTAATGAAATTCCAGAGTTTCTGTTTGTCTGAGAAGGTCCATATTCTTTCTTCAAAGAGGAAGGAGAGCTTTGCGGGATAGAGTATTCTTGGTTGGCATCTGTTTTCTTGGAGTCTGTTGACTATGTCCCTCCACTCTCTCCTTGCCCGTAGTGTTTCTTCGGAGAAGTCTGATGTCAGCCTGATTGGCTTTCCTTTGAATGTTATCTGTTTCTTCCCTCTTGCCAGCTTCATTATTTTTTCCTTGTCCTGGATTCTTGGGAGCTTTACTATTATGTGTCTTGCTGTATTTTTCCTTTCGTCGTGGAAGTTTGGTGTTCTTCTTGCTTCTTGTATATCAATTTTCAGCTCCTTCTTCACATTTGGGAAGTTCTCTTCAATTATCTCTTTGAAAATTTTCTCTGTTCCTACTTCTCTCTCCTCTCCTTCTGGTATTCCTATAACTCTTATATTTCCTTTCCTCATGGAGTCAGATAGTTCCCGTAGTCTTTCTTCGTTCTTTTTCCTTCGTACTTCTCTTTCCTTTTCTGTTTTGGTTCTTTTTATTTCTGTGTCTTCAAGAGAACTTATTCGTTCTTCCATTTCATCTATTCTGCTTTCATTGTTTTTCCCAGAATTCTTTAGTTCTTCCATTAATTCTTTGATCTCCTGCATTTCTTTTACTTCCCCCTTTAGGGACTCAATTTCATTCTTCTGATCGTTGATTATTTTTCCCTTATCATTGTTTTCCTTTATGACTTCTGTCAGTTTTTTAATCACGGCAATTTTAAATTCTCTTTCTGGAAGGCTCAGAAGTTCTTCCAAGTTACTGTCGTTGCAATCTGGGGGCTGGTTTTCTTTTTGTGGTGTGTTTTTTCCCTGGGGAGTAGCTAGGTTGCGTGTGGTTCTTCTCCTCCCTACTGTCTGTTTTCTAATTTGCCGTATGCGTTGGGACACTGTGTAGTTGGGACTGGCCGGCATCTTGGGTGAGCTTCTCTGCTCCCCTCTGGTTCCTCCAGGAGTCATCTGTCAGTTTCAAGCAGTTTTTACTGGAGAAAGGTCCCTGTTCTAAAATGCCGATGTGGGGACACACTCCCCTGTGCGCCTGGTCTGCCCCGGCGGTGGGTTCCTGCTCCCCCTCTGGGCTTGGACTGCAGGCCAGAGGGGGTCTGGCGTGGGCGAACTTCCCCCGCTCACCTCTGGCTCCTGAGGAAGCCTTCTGTAGGTAGTCTTTACTGAAGAAATGTCCCTGTTCTAAAATGGTGATGTGGGACACACTCCCTGCGCGTCTGGTCTCAGGCACACTCTTCTGTGCGCCTGGTCTGCCCCAGCTGTGGGTGCTCGCTCCCCCTGTGGGCTCAGACTACTGGTCGGAAGGGGCCCGGCAGTGGGCTAACTCCCCAGCTGGCCACTAGCTCCTTCAGGAGCCTCTGCTGGTTTCAAGTTGCTAGGTGGTGCCAGAGATCTCTCCTAGAGCCCTTGGGGAGCTGATTATCCACCCCGTGGGACAGGGAACAGAGCGGGGATGGTAGGGTACACCTCAACAGCTTTGGGGTGCTGTGTCTGCCTTGTGCCCCACCGTCGTGGGGAACGCACGCCCCTAATTTCATGCCCCGAGTCTCAGTTCCAAAGCCCTCAGTTCCAGGACGCGGGCTGTAGCCCAGTTGAGTGGCGAGGGAATGGCGCCTTTTGAATCCCGCCCCCGTGCCTGGGCGCCCGGTTCCTGCTCACACGGTGAGGGCCTCTGTGTGTCTCCCCGCAAGCCTAGGTCGCAGGCACGGGGACCTGGGCAGTTGCGATCCGATCCGGATCCGCGTTTGCTTTTCAACCGCACTGCTTTTTCAACCGCTCTGCTTTTCCACGCGATCCCGTTTCCGCTCTGCGCTGCCTTTCCGTGCAATCCCGATCCCGATCCCGATCCCAATCCGCGTCTGCTTTTCCAGCGCGCCGCTTTGCGCAAGCTTACCGGGTGGCCCGGGGCTGTGTGCTGGTCCTGGCCTCCTCCCTGGGGGCAGGTCTCTCTTCAATCAACATATTAAGTCTTGAATGATTAATTTCAGCATGTTCCTGAAGGTATCTGCCAAGTAGCAATCCTATAGACTTGTCATTTTACTTAAATGAAGATATAATGAAGTTACAGACTAGAAATTCTGAATTTCATCTCTTAACTTGTTAATTAGGTTTTAAATCTGTGTAATCTTAATTGATAAAATTTTGTCTGAATTATATATTCAAGTCTAACCATTATTGTAAATTTTAAATTATGCCTGTATAAATACTGACATCAGTACTCACATATTTCCTAGTTTTTAATAATCCTGGTATATAAATCTCTTCCAACCTTAATAATTCTACAAAGGATGGTTTGTAAGTACTTAGAATAGGAACTTATGATCTCTAGGAGTCAATTTGGGATGGGTGACAACATTACACCATTGTGGTGGAGGGTGTTAACATTGCTAGTTTTAGTAACCATGGAAATGTAATAAAAGTTGTATAACTGATCTTCAGCAAGCCCTAAAAAAATGGTCTTTTATATTTTTTAACAAGCTGAAGAAATATAGATGGCTGGATTTATAAACAAATGTTTTGCAGATGCTACTTTTAAAAGAGAAATTGCAGATATGCATTTGATGTTACACCATTCTCCTATATCTTTGCTCTTCTTATTAGATATATAGAAATCAGAACCTTGGAAGAATTATGATTATAGTAGATAGTCAAAAGTTCACAACAGACTAGAGTAACTGGGTTGATATTAGAAGACAAACTGTTATTTTGGAAAAAGTATAACTTTTATACTATACGGGATAATGAAGCCTTGACTTAGAGGTATCTGAAAAGATTTGGGAGTCATTATTAATAGCAAGTTTTCTATGTGTCAATAGAATGCTATTGACTTAAAAATCTATATTCTTGGTCTATTTAAATAAACAACTGGAATGTACTCTATGATAATTAGACAATTATCGTGTAGTATGCTAATTTTAGAACTCTGCATTGTAAAAGAGTATAGGCAATCAGAATTGTTCTGACACAAGTAAAATCACAATGACTAAGGGCTCTAAAACTGTATTGCTTGAACAATTAGCAGAATATTTAAAGGTATTTCCCCTAGAAGATTCTGGAGACCTTAACTGTTTTTAAATATGTAGAAACCTGTTGGAGGAAAGTAGTGTTAGACTTTCCATTTGGTTTAAAAAGTTTTTTTAGCAATACAAAATAAAAAGTTTTTACTTTTCCAGTAGGTGAACGATATAGAGAGATAGATTTCAGGTCGACATGAAATTTTTTTTCTCAACATCACGATTGTCCAACTGTTGAAACGGTGCCATATGAGCAATGGCAGAACATTCATGCCTCAAAAATTTAAGCTTAGCTTTCTAGTCCTTGTCAGCAATTACCCACCAATAAATTAGCAGAAAAATAGACACCAAAACTATCTCTTGGATTTTCTTGTTCATCACTTATGACTAGTCTAAAGTTTTTGTTGAGGATTTTTGTATCCACGCTCATCAGTGATACTGATCTATAGTTTTCCTGTTTTGTGATGTCCTTGTCTGGTTTTGGAATCGCTGCAATTTTTGGCTTTATAAAAAGTGTCTGAAAGTCTTCCCTCCTCTTATAGTTTTATGGAAGAATTTCAGAAGGATAGGTATTAATTTTTCTTTGAAAGTTTGGTTAAGTTCAATAGTAAAATCAGACTCGGGTTTTTCTACTAGGAGGCTTTTGATTCTTTTGATTGCTGTTTCAATTTCCTTACTTGTGAGGGTTTTGTTCTCGGTTTCTATTTCTTCCTGATTCATTCTTGGAATGCTGTATGTTTCTAAGAATTGATCCATTTCTTGTAGGGTGTCCAAATGGTTGTTATATAACAGTTCATAGCACTCTCTTATGATACTTCGTATTTCTGTCATATCTGTTGTCAACTCTCTTTCATTTGTGATTTTATTTGTGTTTTCTTTCTCTTCTTTATGAATCTGGCTGAAGGTTTGTCTCTTTTGTTAATCTTTTTAAAGAACCAATGCTTGGTTTTGTTAATCTTTTGAATTGCCTTTTGATCTCTATTTAACTTCTCCCCTAATTTTTATTATTTCTTCTGTCTACTGATTTTTGGTTTTGTTTTTTCTCCTTTTTCTTGTTCCTACAAATGAGAGCTTAGATTTTTAATTTGATTTTTCTTCTTTCCTGATGTATTCCTGCATTGCTACAAAACTTCCCTTTTGGTACTGCGTTAGCTGCATACTGTAGGTTCTGATAAGTTTTGTCTTCATTTTCATCATCTGTGAAAATTATTTCACCCTTGATTTCCTCATTGACCCAATAGTTTTTCAGTATATATTTTTCACTCTCCAGAAATTTGTAGTTTTCCCTCTTTCTCCCTTTGCATTATTTCTAGTTTTATACCATTGTGGTCTGAAAAAAATATTGATATAATTTCAGTCTTCATACATTTATTGAGATTTATTTTGTGAGCCGACATATGGTCTACCCTTGAAAATTTCGGTGAGCTCTTGGAAGCAATGTGTATTGTGGTGTTTGGGGGTGGAATTTTCTGTAAATACTAAGTCCAGCTTGTCTGATTGTCAGTTAAGATCATTGTTTCCTTGAGGATTTTTCTTTCTGGATGATTTTTCCATTGCTATAAGTATAATGTTAAAGTCCCCTGTTATTATTGTATTGATATCAATTTCTCCCTTTAAACCTGGTAATATTTGCTTATATTTTTTGATATTGTTATGTTGGGTACATAATTGATTATTGTTATTTATGATCCCTTTATCATTATACATTATATAATAGCCATCTTTGTTTCTTGCTATCTCTTTTTGGCTGAAATTCTAACTTAGATATCTAAGTACAGTGCCTCCTGCCTTTTTTAATTTTCCTTTTACTTAGAGTACAAGTTTCTGTCTCTTCATCATAAGTCTTCCTTAAGCTGCTGTGGAGTCTCTGCTGAAAGTGTGACAAAAGCCTGAATGGAATACCTTTATAAGTTATTTGCTTTTCCCCCCAGTCACTCTCAATATTTTATCTTTGTCTTGAACTCTTAATAGCTTCACCACTTAAGTGTCTGTTTGCACTTAGATAACCAGGTGTTCTGCTAGTTTCATGGACTTTTATATTCAGTTCCAGTTTTGGGGAGTTTTCCACTATTATTTCTTTGAGTAAGCTCTCTGTTCCCTTCTCTCTCTTCCCCTTCTGGAATATTCATTATCCTTACATTGCTTAGAGTTGGATAGTCCTTGCAGTATTTCTTCATTTCTTTTCTTCTTCTTTTTTTTTTTTTTTTTTTTTTTTTTTTTGTGGGACCCTCGCCAGCTGCCGGGGAACAAACCGGTGCTGCAGAGGCTGCTCAACCTCTGCGCCACCAGGGGAGGCCCAGTGTTTCTTCATTTCTAAAAATGTCTTAGTTCTCTCTCTTCTTACACCTAAATCTCATCTATCAAATGATTCTACCCGAATCATGATTCTACCCGAATGATTTGTACATTACTGTGTTAGAGTTCGCTGATTCATTCCTGTATTTTTGGTCTACTGTTTTCCAGAGCTTTTTCTAGTCCTCTTGACCCCATTTATTGAGTTCTTCACATCCTGACTGTTATTTTCTTATCTAAAGCTTCGATTTGTATCTTCTGTTAATTTTATTTCTGAGCTTATAAATTTGTTTTTCTGAGTCTCATTGTATGTCTTTGATTAGCTTTTCTGAGTTTCTTGTGTCACTTTGACTTCCCTTTCTGAATTTTCTTCTACTCTTTCAGTTTCTTTATTATAGCAGCTTTGAACGCTCTTATATTACATATAGCACGATATGAATTGTTAAGATAAAGGAAATTTTCTTGATTAAACTTTTTAATTTTCTTACATCATTGTTCATTTTTGTATAATATTTGATTTCTTCCTTCAGGTGTAGTTCCCATAAATGCCCAACTATCACATCACCTGTGAACTATCACCATATTCCTTGTATTCTTCCCCTCTGTTTTGAGTCTCCTCCCTCTCTCTCCCCTGCTGTATGCCTCAGTTCTATAGTTTGCTTGTTAGTCTTTTTTTTTAACCCTTTGTTAGCTTTCCCTATATTCCTCCTTTAAGTGAAGCCATCTGAAATTTTTCCTTTATCCTAAGATGAAGGAAATTATTGAAATTATTGACATTAAGTTTTCACAATCAAAGAATCGATTCTTATTATAGTAGCTCAATGATTTGAAATGATCTTG
This sequence comes from Talpa occidentalis, assembly GCF_014898055.3. Taxonomy (NCBI): domain Eukaryota; kingdom Metazoa; phylum Chordata; class Mammalia; order Eulipotyphla; family Talpidae; genus Talpa; species Talpa occidentalis. The sequence continues at coordinate 17,533,689 of NW_023601104.1, read as the reverse complement.
GAGCACCCAAGAATAAGTACAATAAAAAAGTGAGCATAAACAAAAGAAAACTCTATATCCATAAAATCAAATAAAAATTAAATCTTATTTCTCCACAGAAGGTGAAATCAATAATAAATCTTCAATATAAGCATTACAAAACTTGAGGAAAGACTTAATATATGTGTAGTTGCTATACTGATCTTGTATTCTCCAAGAAGTCAATAGTAGAATCTTGGAGCAATTACATTTGTGGTTGTTGTTTCCTTGATGCAAAAGTTGTGCTTGACAGTTTTTCTATCAGCGCTTTATTATGTCGTATATGTCGTATAATAGCCTTCTGTCCTCCTTGGTTCTCACAAGAAGTCAGCTACTGATCTTACATGTTGTTTTCGCTTGCTGTTTTATATTTTTCTTTTTGTCCTAGTCTGTAAACACTTGAGTATGATTTGTTTAGGTGTGAATTTATCCTATTTAGAATGAAACTTCTTCAATTTGTTTTCCATAAAATTAGGAAAGTTTTAGTCATTATTTCTTTATATATTTTCCCCTTCCCTTTTTGCTGGGGCTCTGCTCATTTTTGTCATTCTCTTTTCTTTCTATTCTTTAGACAGAATAATCTCTGTTTTCCTACCTTCAAGGTTGTCAAAAAGATAGGATAGAAGAAATTAGAAGCATCTTTCTTACCGCACATACTCGACTCCTACTTTAGTAAATTCCTTTAAGAAGATAAAGAATTTCCTTTTATTTATTTTAACATACCAGATAGTGATTTTATTTATAGATATAATTCAATTATATTTTATTTACAATTCTTTAAAAACACACAAAAGTAATACCTGACTTGTTTTTTTTTTTCCCCTTACAGTCCCATTATTGTGGCATTGGCCCAGAATTTAACCATGCGCTGTTCAGTTTTGGAGGTCTGAGTCCACTGATTTTGTATTACCTGACAATACATGAGGTTCCTGGTGTTTCTAAAATCCCTAGACAAACTAAGATTAAATTCACCGGAATATATAAAGAACCATATCCTTTCTTAAGCTCTACCTGAAACTGATCTGTTTCAAAAATATTCAAAACTTTTTTCTAATGTCTCAGTTTAGAAAAAAAAAGAGTAATGCATTTTTTTATATTAATTTTTTACATCATTGTTCATTTTTATTTTATTTTTTTTATGTTTTTTTTTTAATAGAGGCATGTTTTTATTTATTTATTTATTTGTTTGTTTGTTTGTTTTGTTTATACATGCACTGGGTACAGTCAGAAGCGCGGGAGGGTGAGAGAATTCACCAGAGCCAGAGCGGGGAGCAGAGCAGGCAGAAGGACCGAAGTACACTGCTGAGGGGAGCAGCGGGCGGCAGGAGAGGTCTGCGCGCCACGTGGGACCCTCCTCTGGTGGCCGGGGAGCAGCCGGGGATCGAACCGGCGCCGCTGAGGCCGCGGGCAGATTCGCAACCCAGCGCTCAACCGCTGCGCCACAGGGGAGGCCCGAGTAATGCATTTTTAACCAATACTTTTAATTAGCAGTTAATTATATTTAAAACTTTTGTGGTATGTTTGGCTAAACTATTTTCTCTTTCAGATCTAAGGCTGTAATTTTACATGTAAGAAATGTAAAACAGACATACAACTCAGGAAATTTTGGTTTTAATTCATGATTTTTTATTGTGGTGACATTGGTTTACCTAACACTACATATGATTTAGGGGTATAGGTTCATACCTATTGAGATATATATTACCACGTCACATCTACCACCAAAGCACTCATAATCCTCTACTATAGTCATATCACCCTTTTGCTTTTTAGTAAAAGACAATCTTTGCAACTTTATTGTTCAGTGTTCAGTTTCAAACATTTATCAGAACCTTGGGTCATGGAGGTTGTAGGCTTCTCCAGAAGAGAGTTTCAAACATATTTTAACCAGAGCCAGTAGGCTTCTCCAGAAGAGAGTTTCAAACGAATTTGAACTATATAATCCTTTGTTCTAAAATTGGAGCTCTTTGATGATACCAGGTGTCCAGGACATAGAGTCTCTCCACTTACATTTCTGTTTTCCTTGCATAGCCTGTCCTGGTCTTGGATGAATACCAAAAAGATACATAGTGCAGTAGTCTCCAAAGGCATCTTTATTCTTTTGTTGGTTTTTGAATATCACTACATATTGCTGTTTTCTTTGAATGGTTAAGCAGATTTATAGATTACATCATCTAATTTTAATTAAATTAGCACATAGTAGTGAACCAATAGCTATAAAAGTCTCCTGAAATGAAACTTTGCTTTGATGATAAAATTTACAATGCAGGAATAATTTTTTTTAAAAAGAGAATGACATTTCCCTTACCCCTCAAGGGAGCACCTTTTCAGCTATACTAAAATATGAAATTATTAAAGTTGATCTTACCAGTTCTGCTAAGATGTAGGACAAAAAAAAATTAAACAAATTTTTAAAAACTATTTGAAATATGGCTACATACATCATTATTATAAACTAAATCTAGCTCTAAGTGTATATAATACTCTTCAATATTAGCAAGTGACAGTATGATGCCAGGTTAGTTTGGAAGGTATTTATAAATCAACTCTCTAGACAGCAATAAAATTTCTACAATTTGTGGACAAAAATGTTTAGTAAATAAAATTTATTTTTAAAATATTTTATCTCAGTTTTGTTTTCTATTTGTTGACTATGCATCTTCTATTTTAACAGTCATAATATATTAATACAGGTTGATGTGTACATAATTTATAAATTTATTTTTCAACAAAATTTAGCATATTGTTAAAATTAGGAAAACTAGAGGACAAGGATAGAGATACAAAATTGGGAGTCATTGGTAAAAGTTAATCTTGAAGTCAACATTATGAAAAGATTTTTAAAACTTTATTGAATAGTGTGTACCAAGCATTGTTCTACATCCTTTTCACATATCAACTGACTTAATTCTCATGTGAATTTCTGAAACAGATTTCATTGTCTCTGCTTTACAGATGAGGAAAGTGAGGCACAGGAAACTTAGATAATTTGCCTTAGAACAGTAGAGTAAGTAGTAGAAGTTACCTTCAGTCTGATTTCAGAACCAATGCTCTCAACATTCTGGTACTTAACTGTTTATCAAAGAGGGATGTGTAACTCCAGAAGAAAAAAGTATATCCTACACTTTAAAGATATCATAATTATAGTTCAGGGGAAGAGTGGTACGAGACAGAAATGTCAACAAAGGACAAGAAAGAAGAATGCCTAATGTTCTTCACACTTGACGATGAATAGTTAATTGAAATTTCTGCAGTTGGACCTGCATTAAACCACTTTAGCAATTTTTCCTCCAAACATTTAAGGTTACATGACCATGCACATTCTATTTCAAAATGTTTTTATTTATTTAATAAAAGATTCTCAGAAGATCCTTTCTTAAACAAGTAGAAAAACAGCTCAAAAATTCAAATGTCATATTTAATCACTATGCAATTTTTAAATCACTCTTGTGAAACAAATTTACTTAAAAATAAATTTGACATAGTGAGCAATATCTCTTCTTTGTTCAATGTCATTTACCAAAATCACAAGAGAAAGGATCTTTTTTTTCAGTAGTTTAGGATTCCTCTGTAAACCGGAGAAGACTGAAGATGTATGTGGAGTAGGAGTATATGTAATTGTCCTTTACCATGGTGCTCATGATTCTGACAAGATTTTTAACTACATTTATAAAGAACACAATAAACTTCTTTACTAGTTGATGTACATTTTTTAGTAGAAAATGTACTTTACATTAATTGGTAAAAATTTTTGAGTATTTTTTTTTTATAATTTTTGTATGCATACAAGAACTGGGGTGTAGGCTAGAGGTGTGAAGGGTGAGAGAATTCACGAGAGACAGAGCAGGGAGCAGAACAGGCAGATCCACTGCAATGCACTGCTGAGAGGAGCAGCAGGTGAGACAGGAGAGGTCTACTGTGCTATGTGTGTCAGCTCCCTGGCCAGGGATCGAACTCATGCTGCAATGGCTGGCAATAGCTTGCTAGCACCGAGACTTTAACCTTTGTGCCACCAGGGAGGCCCTGAATGTACTTTTTAATAAATAATCTTTGAATTTATTTTTTAAAAACTTGATCACTTAGTATTAGAGTTATGAGTAAAATAGAGGGAAAAACTCTGACTTCAAGAGCTCAGAGCAGAATGTGTGTCTTTAAATAAGTGCAAAATGTATTTGGAGCTCCAAACTTTCCCTTCACACATTTGTATTTTTGTAAAGCACCTCATGTTGAGAGTAAATTAACAAAGAAATACCCAAAAGTGTAATAAATATTTTACATGTGTAACAGAAATTGTGAAGAAAAAGAAGATATCTCAGGAACAAAATGTTGGTATACTTTGTATGGGTCCTGTTAAAAGGAAAATCTATATGCTGTATCTGATTTCTAGAAAGAAACAAAATTCACATTTTGTTGAAATTTAGAAAAAAGTTGAACTCAATACAGCGTCATAATGAATGCATCGTGTTACTATAAATACATGTTCTCACCATCACACACACATACAGACTTTTAACATTTAAAAACTGTCCAAGGGTAGATTATTTAAACCCCACAATTGAAAATAACGTGGGCTATATCAACATTTATTCCAGCATAAAAATAAAAACACATAAAGAAGTCATCTGTTGTGAATTATCTGTGAATTAGGAGAAGCAGTCTTCAACAGTGAGAAAAAAAGAAGAAAAGGAAGAAACCTTGAAAATTATGGAAAGTCACTAGCTCTATACAATCTAGACATCTTCACACAGTAAGAATCCAGCAGGAAACTCTTTTAGAGTCATGTGCAACTTCTTTTCAGTTTTATTTATAAAATGACTTCCAATAATCTTTGTCATAGATTTCTTTCTCACTAATATGTGAGTAACAGCTTGTTAAGTTGTTATTAAAATAAAATAACAACTTGTTAAGTTGTTATTAAAATTGCTATCAATTGTGTTTTTCATGTCATACCAGTGAGACATCTCACTTAACATGTTCTAAGGATCTAGCACTTTTAAAAGATAAATTAGCTGAAAGACAAATATTTAAAAAAAATAACTTATAACCCAGAACCCTTCCATGTAGTTATTTTTCTACTAAAGTCAAGATAAAATACTTTTTCCCTTCAATCCTAAAATACTCAGGTGAAGTGAATAGTAGAGTCTACACTGTTAGAAAGTCTGTTCCATTATTTATGAAATTGATTGTACCCCCCAAATTTAACCCTTTCTGTCCATCAGCTTCAAAAATAGGGATATGGATGTCTCAATATTATTTGTTAAAGAGACCTTTCAGATAATAGCAACCAGATGTTCATAGCCTAGAATGGGAGGTCTCTTAAAAATACATTTTTGTTGAAAATATCCAGCTCTAAAATCCCCATGGCAGCACAGACTTTCTCCACCAAAGACTCCCTCCAAAACACAGTGGGGGACTCCATTTGTCTCAAAGTGAAAAAGCAAGGACATGATATGCTAAGGCTGAAGAAAGGAAGAGAAAGAACAGAGGAAATGAGGAAAAAGAGATGAAGATTAAAACCCTTGGTTGCAGAGAAGGAGCCTTTTTAGGAGGATGGGGGGTGGTGGAGGAAATGCACTGTATTTTGAGCCTTTTCTCCATCTGCATCAAGCAGTTGGACTGAACTAGATGGATTTCAAGCCCCTTTTAATTCTGAGATTTATGATTCTGTTTGGAGGAATTTGACTTTCCATACCATTAGTGGCTAAGAGTTAGTAAATAACTCCGTTTTTCTTTGAAATGACATTTTCATTTTGTCCACTCATTGCAGAACCGGGTTTTTCTGAGTTAACACTAAGAAAGAGAATGCATAAATACCATTCTTCCCATTTTCAGCTGTTGGCTCCCCTAAAAGACCACCAGGCTAACTAGTTGCCATAGTAAACCTAAGTTTAATAGACATAGAAAAACACCACCAGTTTAGCAGAGTTTTAGTAGTAATTTAAAATGAGTAAATTCAAGGATATTTATAGAGTTGAATAATTTTGAGGTAGTCATGCAGGGAAGGGAACTGCTTGGGATTGAGCAGAGTGTATTATATAATTTTGGACTAGTAGGTCCACTGAATCCAGGATCTTGAAGTAAGCTTTAATGAGCAAGTTATTTTAGCTGGCTCAAATCTTATCTTTCAGTAGAAAGCATTTCTTGGAGCAAGTAGCTAAGTTATTTTTGCCTGTTGTCAGTTTTGTTAAACATAAGGACAAAAAAAGTAAGCATAGTCCCCAAATATTTTAACACAGGGACAGACGTAGTATCAGCATCATGGTTGAGTAAGCGATCCCTTGTTAATGTTCCCCCACCCCCTCAACAACAGTTTTGGATCCACTGACAAACATGTTTTTGTGGGAACTTTGGGATCCACCACCATTCACCAGATGACTTACTATCTCACCCCCCATGCTTCAGATAACAGATAAAGCAACCTCAAAACCAACTCTGAACCCTGTATACTTACTGTACTGTATACAAAGAAGAAGCCTATGAACTGGTTCTAGTCCATCTTGGCCACAGTTCCAAGATTCCCTGGAAAACTCAGTCATAAACAATCACCCATAGACAAAAAAGCTTCTGTGAAAGTTCAGGTTTCCAGGAGAGAAATTTTAGCACACAGCTGGAGAAAAAAATATAGATAGATGATTGATAGATAGATATAGATAGATAGATAGATAGATAGATAGATAGATAGATAGATAGATAGATAGATAGATAGATAGAGGCGTTGGACAGGGCAAGAGGAAACAATTTGACTTCACCCCTCCCCAAGAGGAACATTAGCACCCAGAGACATCTTGCCAAGATATGGAAACAATAGCCAAGATATAGAAGCAACTTAAATGTTCATCTATGGATGCAAAAAGATAACCTATATATGGACAATGGAATGTTGTTCATGAGAATAAAGGAAATCTTTCTATTTATAACAACATGGATGTATCTTGTGAGCATTATGCTAAAATATACTAAAAATTAGACAAATGTCATATGCTCTCACTTACAGGTGGAATCTAAGAACATTGAATGCAGAGAAACAGAATACAATGGTGGTTGCTAGGGGCTGGGGGGTGAGGGAAATGTGGAGGCTTGGTTAAAGGGTATAAATGCTCAATTATAAGATGAGTGAGTTTGGGATATCTAAAGTATAGCATGGTGATTATTGTTAATATTACTGTACTATATAGCTAGAAGCTGCAAGCAGAGTAGATCTTTAAAGTTCTCACCACTAGAAAAAAATGCTAATTGCATCAGGTGATGGAGGTACTAGCTAATGCTATTGTGGTATGATTTTTTTGCAGTATATAAATGTGTTAATAATCACATTGTATAGATTAAACTTAATGCAGTGTTATATGTCAACTGTGTCACCAAAAGATAAGATAGAACAGAAAATGCGACAGACAGGAAAGTATATATAGTGGAGGCTCTGAATACCTAACTCTACTTCTGGAATAAAAGACTTATTTTTCAATAGCTGGGGGAGTGCAGATGGCAGTAAAGTTACCAGTACCTTACAAGGATTGACTCATTAAATGATAGAGGCCTCAGTCAAGGTCATGCCTTATAGATTATTTTTTCATAATTGACCACAGCAATACCATCCTTCCTGCATGCTTTTGTCAAAATATGAATTTGACACTTCTGCCATAAAGAAGTAGTGCCTTATGTCTACTTCCTAAACCAAAAGTAGAACTTCTGAGCCAAGGTCATAAATGGTTTCACAGCCTCTGCTGTTAAGTTTCTGCTTTGTTGTTGGAATGCTTTTAGAATCATCTGCTATGTGAGGAGGAAGCTACGAGCTCAGGCTAAGTCACAAATCCCATCAGCCACCAGACAAGTAAGGAAAACTTTGAGAGTTCTGTAGCCAGTCACCATGTGGCCACACTACATGAGAAACCCCAACTAAAATCAGCCAGCTGAACCCCAACCAACATCCAGAACTATAGAGATAATAATAACAAATGATGGTGATTGTTTTCTGACACTAACTTTAGCTATATAGCACTAGATAAGTGGACTCTGCCCTCTTACCAGGGCAGAGTACATCACCATTATCTTATTCATCTAACAAATTACCAACAAAGTTGATTTCCCATCTGAGTTCTTTAATTTCCCATCACATTTTTTTTTAATTTGGCTATTTTTACTCTTGTTATAAATTTGCTTTATCTTAATTTTGTTTGATTTTGCTGAGAAAATAAGCTATTGTCAGTGTCATACAGATTTTTGTTCCATATAGCATGGCTTCAGTCCGTAAAACAAAGCTTTCCAGTCTCTGTACAAGCCCCCAGGTTGATAACTTTAAAAGTAATCTAGACCTGTGATTAACATTTTAAAGTTAGATTTCTGATCCATGGACTCCCTTTACTTATTTCTCGTTGGTGCTTATTTATGTCAGCCTAAATAACCTACAGGCTCCTGTGAGGCTCTCAGAGATTCCTTAAAGGTTCAGATTTTAAATTTTAAAGGTATATTTAAGGCTTGTTTAATAAAACACATTAAAATTAGAAAAACCATCACAGAGGCATATTAAGATAAAGGTTATACCAAGTATTTGAATTTTGTTCTTGGAAAAGGATGTTTTATTAAGTTTTCTTAGATTACTTTTAATTAAAGCTAATCTAAACTTTGTTGCATAGGTTGCTACGTTTTTTCCTTTCACATACTCTTCCAGTTAAGAAAAGAGGCCAAGTTTTTAAAAAGTGGCTGTTGATGAAACCCTGCCTTTTAAAAAACACCTTGAGAAACAAAGGGGTTTTGTCTTACACAGTAAGTGTGTGCATGTGTATCATAAGTATTTTGCAGCCACCCCACCTTGAGCTAGAGACGATTACAAAATTGCTTGTAAGAGCCATCCATTTTTCTTTCAGGCTCAGCTTAAGTTCTAGTTAGGGTTTCTCTTTTCTTTTCTTTTAATAAAATACACAAGACACAAACCACAATTCAGCAAACTTATTATTAAACTACTAATGAAATAAATAGAAGATTTTAGTTGCCTTAGGTAATCAGGTTCCAGGGAGTGGGTTGTATCAATTTTTTACCCACAACTTGGACTTTAAATTATAAACATGGCTCAGTGGAAAAATAAAAGGGAGAGCAGGAAGGGTTTTCATCCTGGAGAGTTTCTTCTTTTAATTTAGTATAGATGTAGTAAAACCCAACTTGTATCAAATAAGAGAAGAAAACTTTATTTTCAACTACTGAAAATTGTCTTCATATGTTGAAAATATATGTTGTAATTATACACGCTATTGGTCAATAAAATCAGGTAGAAAAGTCAGAGCTTTTGGAATGCTTAGACATTAGGACTAAAAAGAAGTACCTCATGTAAATAAATAAATTGGAATTCTGTGATCACTCTATCCACTTCACCTCCTGCAAGATAGGCAGACAAAAGACACAATAAAAAATGCAAACAAACAAAAGCCCTGTATATTCTTAGGCATTCAGCCCATAAAAATCACTGCCAGATTATGGCTACCGGTGATTCTGTGACATGCTTCAGGATTTCAGAAGTAGAACCCCCATCCTAGCCCAGAATCTGAGAATAAGGCATATGTGCTTAATATACTTGAAGTGTAGCAAGTGTACACATTAAGTAAGCAATAACTTCTAAAATAAATTGGGGCTACATGTTAGTGAGTTATTTCAAAAATTTAATTTTTTAGGATTAAGAATTAATACTGAGGTAAAAAGGAAAAGACACTACTTTTACTACTCATACAATAGCATTATGTGTAAAATGGGCACTTTGACCTTAAACCTGGGCCTCAGATAACTCTGAGAATACACCTAGGAGTATGTCTGAGGGATATGATATGATATGAAAACCACTCCCATCCTCACTCCAGGACAATACTTCAGGCAATTGGAGCAAAATTTACCTCTAGGATTTTCTTTTCCTGAATCACATACACACCCAGGCTCTCAAAGACAAGGTCTAACTTCTAGAAGCCTAAGTTTCCTCATTTATAATATAAACAAATTGAACCCTACAATTTCCAAGTTCCCTTGTTCATCTAATACTCTGTAATTCTAAAGAGAAAATCAAATATGCGAGTCTGGATTGAGGCCTCTAGAAGGTCAGGAGATTTTGACTTATCACATCCAAACCACAGCTTTTGTGACGTTTCAGAACAAGACCATTTTTCTTGTACCCAAATGACTCCTTCTCTATTTAGGAGCTTGGATGTAACCTCCATGTAGCAGTGCCTGAGAAAATGAAATGTGGGGTTAATTCAGACAGTGGAATTGGAAAACATGTTGCCACAGTCATCCCCAAGGAATAGAATATAGCCATTCTTCATAATTATGTTTTATGTACTCTTATTTTTCTACAGTTGGGAAAAAAGTATGGTTCTCTGTATCTGAAGAGAATAAAATTAGGATACTCATTAACACACACTAACAAAAGTCTACTGAAAACCATCACCACTGAGTAAGTAGTACAAGGAAATACTGAGTTCTTAGTCAATACCAACACCACACAATCCAGAACCGCATTACAAAATGCAAATACACACTGTGATCAAATTTTGTGGACAATGAGAAAAACTTTATAAAGACTATATACCCAGTTCATTCCAATAATGACAAATGTTGGAAATTAATCAATTATAAACAGTAAAACATGGTTCTTTGTTTCAGTATCAATAGCATATAATTAATGTGCAAGGCAAAGAAAATTCAATTAGTTCCAAGTGACAAACATCATCTCGCTCACCAACACTTCATCATGGAAACTACTCCAGAGCACAACATAGCTTTGTAAAAGGATGAAATCTTTGAAATTCTAACAGGCGCACTGAGGGAAAAATTAAGATTTAGCAGGAAATAATCGCATGCAAATTAAATTTCAGTACCTCGTTACCATCTACACTTTAGAAGTGTGTCTTATTTGTCATTCTACTAGAGTGATCTCCAGTTTTCTGTGACTTTCACTCAGAGAAGAACTTAAGACTTCCAGTCACTGGTTAAAGAAGGGGGAATAAGTTAGTAGCCTGATATCTTCAATAATCACTTGTTTCAGGAAGATTACTGAGCCTTCTCTTTGAAGGCTGCAGCACTTCTGCAGTCTGCATCAGGCAAAAGCTGGAAAAAGATGGAAGTCTGGCATAACGGAAACCATGGGTGCCTGGCTCATGTAATGAAGGGGATCCATGCCTCTTTATTGAGCAGGTGCATCACACTGGTTCCAAGTTAAGCTAGACCATGACTACCTTTTCACAGGATTCCAAGGCAACCGAATTAGGAAAGGTAAGTGAGTTAGGCCTTCTCTTGCTGGGCGCTTGAAGGGAAGATATATTGGAACACACAATTTGAGACAAGAGGAGAAATTGGGAATTCATATAAGAAAACTGGACAGTGTTTGCACCATGTTGTCATTGGGGAACTAGAGGTCACTGACCCTGAAATCTCTTGCAAATATCACAATAATTACTATGAAACCTGGAGATGCACCCAGGAAATTGTGATACCACAATGTGTAAAGAGAGTAACCACCTCATTATAATGATCATGGAAAATATATACTTAAGTATGACAGATGGAGAATCACAAAGAAAATTTAAAAAAAATATTTTTTGGAAAGCTGGATTATGGGAGAATTTTTCATTTCTCTTGAACACGTTAATGCTGCAGTAGTCTTTGTACGATAGTGTTTTACAAGTCTTGCTGAAACATTCATCAAAATGAGTAGATTTTTTCAGGGTTTTTTTTTTCTCAGCTTTAATTATGTAAATTGAGGCTCCACTACTCCCCTCTTAATTTGAGGACTGATCTATCCTTAATGTTGTTATAGGTTGAATAATCAGAACTATTATTTATGCAAAATGAACTCTCCAAGTCAATGTTTGAAAGTAACCTGGATCCAGTCTAAGAAAGTTTCATTCTGAAACTTTACCATTCAAACTGGATTCATATCACAGGAAAATTGTATTTCCTATAGACATATTCCAGTAATGTCATTTAGAAGATCCCAAAGATAAGGTAAGCTGTACAGTGTGATCAGAATATATGAATGTCATATAATCTTAAAGACAGTGCTGAGTTTCTAACCTGTTAATAACTTGTCCATTCACTAACAATTACTGTTCAAATACAGCCTATCTCAGTGTGAAATTTTTTTCCTGGAGTAAAACAAGCTGTCCTCAGGAGCAAAATGAAAACAGGACACCAGCTCAAACTGGGATTCTCACCAGGAAGAGACTTCCTGGGATGGCCTCTGCCAGGCAATGAAAAGAGCTGTTTTCATTTAAGTAAAGGCACTGGTCACCGTAAATAAAGATGTAATCATAGCACCTAGCATCTATTAGCCATCCAGTGTGTTCATTCTTTTCCTCTCCACTCCTTTCCCAACTACTGCACCACACACCACCACCTCAAGTACAGTATTGTCAAGATTTCTTCGTTCGCTTTAGCACCCTGAAGTGTTGATGCACTAATCATAAGTAAGGCTAGCTTGACAAGGTGGTATCAAGTTTTAATTGTTGGGAGCACTGTGCTGACAGCCTACTGCATTGGTGCTGATGGGACAGGGAGACTTAAGGGCTGGCCAAAGGGCATGACTCTCCACCCCAAGCTGTCACCCCCAATGCCAGACACAATGCCCAAAATTGTTAGAAATTCCTAAGGACCTATAATTTTATTCCCATCTTCAGGACACCCATTTCAAAATAGTACTGATTTTTATCCACTCCAGAGTATATGTTGAAATGTCAACCTCTTTCCATTTCCACTTTTATCATCACCCTAATCCAAGCACCACTACCGGGCTCCTGTCTCAGGTATAGAAATAGCCTCCTAATTTGTAATTTTCCTCTCTTTTCCACAAACCACTCACCACATAGGAGTCAAGGCATGACTCAAACTAAGTCCCCTGTTTAAGTAAGTCCCCTGTTTAAGTACTTTTCCATGGACTAAAAAGTCCCTTAGAAGATCCAGCACCGACTCTCCCTCTAATTTCCTCTCTAACCACCTTCTCTGCTCCAGTTACTCTGCCCTTCTTACTGCTCAAATGTGATGGCAAGCTTCGCTTTCTCTTCGATATCAGACCTTCTCTACCTAATGTTTCTGTCCCCTCATGCTCATTCCTAATCACCCTCCTCTTGTAATATCCTATTTCATTTCCCTTATAATACTTACCTCCATTTAAAATTGTCGTATTTGCTTGCTTACATTCAGTCCCTTGGACACGTACACACATGCATGCGCACATGCACAGTGAACCATATGAGAGTAGGAATTGTGCATCTCTTGTTCACCTTATGAAACCTGCAGGGTACAGAACGGTGCCTGGCAGATAGCAGGAGCTCAGGAAGTAATCATTGAATGAGTAATAACATCACCCTGTTTGGTGGCCCCTTCTTGGTCTTCAGGTTGACTTTTATGACCCACTTGGCATTTCTCCTTAAATAGCTCCTCTCCTTTGGCCTTTGTTACACCATGTTATACAGTTCTAGCATTATCTGTGTTACTTCTAGTATGCTGAGAAAGTAGTTCTGTGTGCACAGAAAACTAGATGTTACTGTTGCTTAATTCTCAAACCTTAATGTTCAAATTGTAAGTGAATAAAGATGCTTTCTGAATTGTTTAGAACTTCATAGAAAAGACATAGATTTTATGCAAATTTATTGTGAGAATCTTTGTTTGTTATCTCAATTGAGATACAATACCCAGGAAACCAAGGTCCTAAACTTACATATCAATGTGTAGTCCTGCCGGCCCCCCCCCCCCCCCCCCCCCGCCAGGGACTAAATCCACTGGGATTCTCTTAACATTCTTACCCCATATAATCAAGACTAAAAGGAGCATCAAGGAGAACTTGAAATAGCACACAATTTTTTTTAATGGGAAAATTACCTTCCAAGAAAGATGGAAGTAGTTGAAGTGTGGTTCAAGGTGAGGAATTAGGGCCATAGAAGAACAGTCTCATCCCCTCTATCTTGGTGATCACAGCAGCTTAAGAGCTCCCAGTTTATCAATGATACACTAAGCTGAAAACTGCCTCCTTTAGTTATTTACCAATTTTTGCTTCAAAAGAGATGTGTCTGGTTTACCGGACACAAATGTCGGTTAAGACCATGGTTAGGTCTTAACAGCCACAGGTGGTACCAGAAACAGCACAAGAGTCCCAGTCTCATTAACACAGCGCACTTAGAGTTCCTGCTTGCCATCTTTCTTCCAGGCAGGTAGCAGAGGCAGGTTCACTGAGGCAGCCAACACATACTGCCAGTTACCCCCAGAGCCTCTCAGAAGTCAAAAGACTTTGAGATACTCAGTGTATGTAGAAATGAAGAACTGCCTAAACAGTTGCAAAACTTTGGGTACATTTTTAATATTTACATTTAATATATTGCTGCTTTTTTGTATATTTTTTTTATTTTTTTAATATTTTATTTTATATAATTCTTACATCATTTTTCATCTTTGCACAATGTATGCATTTTCATTTTGGTTATATTCCCCATGCAGTTGCACCCCCCCTTATTTTGACTCTAGTTCTTCCTTTCCCTGCCCCTCCCTCCGCACCCTCCCCCCCAGTGTGTCTCTGGTTTATAGTTGCTTGTTGATTTTGATTTATTACTTTGTATCGATTAGTCTTTTTCCTGGTCTCTTATTTAGGTTTTCTAAATTCCTGCTATGAGTGAGACCATACGGTATTTTCCTTTTTCTTTCTGACTTATTTCGCTGAGCATGATCCTTTAAAAAAAGGAGAATTACAGGATTTATGAGACTATTAAATCATAGTGCACTATGAATGATGTGGTCCAGATAATTGGACACAAGTTTAAAGTGGGCTGTTCTTGGGACAGTAGGAAAGTTTGCAGGCGAGGCCTTTCATGACTGGGAAGGCCATGTAACTCACAAACCCCACCTTGGTCCCCCTGTGAAGTGTACTGCTTACATCTCCCAAATATTCCTAATTGGAAATCTTTCCTTAACCATAAGTCTATCACACCACCTGCTCCAACTTACCGTGATGTTATAAAGGAAGCAAAAAGACAATTTGCAAAGAACCGAAAGGATTTTCGAATGTAAGTTGATATAATACTATTCTTAAATATAGAGTTATATAGACTCTTTTAGAGCTGGAATTGATTATAAGAATCATCTACACCAAGCTTATTTTAATGAGGACAGTCACTTCTGAGCAGCTTATACACACAGAGATTCTTATCAGGTGAGTGTCAAAGCTGTATATTGTAATCTGGAGCCACAACAAGGGTCAGGGATTGAAAGAAGGAAGGAAACTTTGCTATGGTATGGTTGGGAGGAGCAGCACACATGGAGAGGACATCAGGGAAGAGATTAGAGTATGATCCATTTTCAAAAATGAATCCTGAAAGAACAGAAACATTGTCTGCAGTAGAGTTCCCTGGAGGTGGGGGACATGTGCACACACACACAGCCGTGCTCAATGGCAAGAATGTGAAAACGGGTGTACACCTTGTAAGAGGGTACCTATGGAAGCAGCAAGCTGGGGTCCAGGCCATACTCAGGTGTCGTGGGTAATGACTTTGGTATGTGTACATGATTGGGACCGGGCTGAGGGGTTCCTCGCATCAAGAAATGCACAAGGAGGGAATGCTGATGAACTGGCTTGTAAAGGACTTTTACCAACATGTCATAGAAAGTAAGCATATTGTTGATTTATTCGTTTCCAAATAGAAATGCCTGCTTCATTTGAAAATTTAACGCCAAGCTTTTATTTTATAGGGAAAAACACAGGATTAATGAAGAAATAAGATACCTGAAGCTACGGCAGGAAGGAATTGACAAAGAACTTTATAGGTTTGTTCTTATTCAACTTTGTGATGCTTTAAAACATTTTAACTGAACAAATGTGTTACATAAAACCACAGTTGGTTTATTACATAAAAATACATCAATTCAAATAGCCTTCATAAATATAGTACTCAACATTTCACCTGGAATAACATTATAGCTTTCCTCATCCACATTACCCACTCCGTTAATTAATTGCTAAAAGTTATCATCACTTTCTTTTACTCCACCAGCCCTAGGACTTAAGTTCAAGGTTTTTTGAAAAATAAGCCCATAGGGGCCTCCCTGGTGGCGTAAGGGGTTAAAGCACAGCACTATCAAGCTATCTGCAGCCACTGCAGCACAAGTTTGATCTATGGCCAGGGAGCTATCTACATGGCACAGCAGACCTCTCCTGTCTCGCCTGCTGCTCCCGTCAGCAGTGTATTTCAGAAAATCTGCTTGTTCTGCTCCCCATTCTGTCTTTGGTGATTCCTCTCACCACCCCCCAACCCTGGCCTGTATCCCAGTTCTTGTATGCATAAATAAATCTTAAAAAAAAAAATAAGCCCATAACCATCTCCCGCCCTAGGGAAAATGTAAACTAAAAAAACAACCTATTTAACTGGTCTCTCTTGGGCTGGTTCTTTGTTCCCCTTCTGCCCCTGCTCTTCTCCTATATATCCAAACATTGTCCCTCACTGAAGCAAGGGAAATTAAGCTTATTTAATTGTTTATTTTGTAAATTAGAGTATAAAAAGGAAAACTATAAAGCATTGAGACTAACCCACTTTTTCCAACACACCCACACGCACAAGAATAAGTACAGCCCTTTAAACCAGCCTGGTGGAGACCACAACTTTGTGCCTGCCATACTTCTAATCACTGTTTGCAACTTATAATGCTAGTTCCTAGTCACATAAGAAAAATCTAGCCCATTACTTCAGAATCTTATCTCACTTCTCACCAAAGTTCTTATGACCCAGCTTTCCCCTTCACAATAACTAAATTATAAAATCCAATTCCAGGTGACTGCTACAAATTTCTCAAAATCAAATCTGTGTAAAACAGAATTTCTCACCACTGAAAATGTGTAGAACGGTTTTTCCGAGCAACTCTCAGGAAGCACTCAGTATGTTTTATACTACACACTGTTGGAGGAAGTGAACGGGAAAGCTTCATTTAGTGATAGATAAATCCCACATGCTTGTTCAATTTATAGGCACAACACACAGTTTCTATCTTCAAAACATCTGTAATCTTCAAATCTTCCTCTTGGAGAAGAAGAGCATTGAGAAAGTTAGAGAATTAAATAATGCTACTGACTGCAAAACTTTAAAAAGCTTTTTAGTTTACAATACTAAAATTGGACACTTTTTAACGGTGAAGGTTATAGTATGTGACATATCACAAAATTATTATTTGAAAAAAAAGAACTGTAATTTTAAAAAGTGAGCTCAGGGCCTCCCTGGTGATGCAAGGGATTAAGCACCTCACTATGAAGCAATCCGCAGCCTCTGCAGCACGAGTTCCATCCCCCGCTAGCCAGGGAGCAACCCACATGGTGCAGGAGACCTCTCCTGTCTCGCCTGCTGCTCCCCTCAGCAGTGTATTTCAGTCAGTCTGCCTGTTCTGGTCCCCGCTCTATCTCTGGTGAATCCTCTCACCCCCCACATCTCTGGCCTGTACCCCAGCTCTTGTATGCATAAATAAATAAATATTTTTAAAAAATAAGAGTGAGCTCAAAGATGAGCTGATTTTAACAACGTAAAATGAACCAGTCTAAGGGCAACTTGCAACTCAAGGAGGTTCTAAGAGGGTGTTGCTGAGAAAAGGTACCACGGGTGATTTGTAGGGTGTTCCTTAAGTGTCTTAACTCATATAAGGAACTGTAAGGAATGTTCCTTAAGCAGCTTAACAGTTTCTCCAAGTGTAAGAGCTAGCTTTAAAAAGAGGACAGACCTGAAGAGTTGTAAGAAAAGAGGAGAAAATCCAGGTTGAAAAGCTAAATCAGTAGAGATGAAGTAGAGAATGGGTGTGAGGACATTTGCCAGTTACAGAGCACCCTAAAAGATAGCCCTGCTCTGCCCTCAGGGGTACCCTAGACTAAATGTAAAGAAATCTAGTATAGGCCTTACTAGGAGTTCATGAATCTACACTTAATGCTTCAGCAAAGTTTATTTGGAAATTTCAAAAACTTCCTTCCTACACATTTCATGGAAAAAAAAACAAAAAACTAAAAATGTTAAACTCAAAAATTGCCAGTAAAATTAATAGCCCTTTTACCCTTTTCATTTTTTTTTTTTTCTCATTTGTGTTTCTCTAGCTAATGTTTCTCCCTTGCCCCAAATTCCTACTCTTCCTTGCCTAGTCTACCTCTGCCTCTCCCTTTATCACAGATTCCTGAATTCGGCTAGTCAACTTCATAAATACTCTTTGAATGAGTGCACAGTAACAGAAACCAAAATAGATTCCTGGATACCTGCCCCCAATGAACTCATGGTCTAGCATCCTGATCCTTCAGCCTTTTACATCCCTCTCTTACTCCCCCAAATCTTTCCCCTGCTAGTCTGTTCTTTTGTCCCCACTGTTACTCTTTAAGGTCTGTGCTGCTGTGTAGAATCAGTTAAGGGAATATTATGTGAATCATTTCACTAAAAATGTTGCTTTGCTGCTAGGTGGAACTGAGGGCTGCCTGCGTTCAAACCCTCTATTACTTGCTAGCTGTGTGACTGTGGGCAGGTTACTTAACCTATCTGAGCCCGTTTCCTCTTTTATAATGTAGGATTATAGTGTACCTATTGTAAGTTTGTTGGAAAGTAATTGAATTAATATATGTCAAGTGTTGGCAAATATCCATCGTACTAAATGCTGTGTTTGGCTCTTAGTGTCAGTATAAAAAGGTTTGGTTCCTTGTTTTCTTTATTCCATGAACAGACTCCAAGCAAAGGCTACCAAGAAACCCTATGAAGCTAAGCTTGACTTTGACAAGTTTCTATATAAACTGGTATGTTTCCTGTTTTTTAAAAATAACTGAGAGTTTTCTGTTAAGCTACAGTGGCAGAAAGAATACATTCTTGTATTTAATCACCCACAAAGATTTAGAATAATCTGTTTTACATACTGTGACAGCCTCTTCTTGCTTACTCATTTATCCCATCAATTGTCTCTGAGCAATTTTTAATAGCTGAAAATCTCCAAATACAGTCAGAATTATAAACTGATAGAAATGGATTTTAAGTCATTTTAATTTCTTTTTTAAATATTTTTCTATTAAAAAGTCAATAAAATATTGGATTCTAATAACCATGTTAGATGAATGGTCCCTGCCCTCAATTAAGAGAAACACAAGACACAAATGACAAGGTTCCAATAGGACTCAATGTGAGAAATTAAAGGAAGGCGATTACTCCATCTCTCCAATTTTCATTGTCCTCTTCTCTCTTATTCTCCTTAACTTATGGGAAATTCTATTAAACCTGAAGGGGCTTATTCCCTGCCAACAGGTAAGAACATGAAGAGAATCGTATTAAATAAATCTGAAGATTAGACATACTGAAGGGAGGAATAAAGAGCTTTTTATTTTCAGTATGCCAGGGTTCCTCTAAAAAATGTAAAGCAACTCCCATTGGCTACTGGTGTAACATCAGATTTCTATGAGCCAGAAAGGAGTAAAAAGCATGTTTAATATTAAACAAATAGGTATATGCCTCCAAAAAAAAAAATTATTTCTCCCATTTTCCTTGGTCTTTCTTTCCTGCTATTGATAGAGACATGGGCACAAAGAAGTGCTGATTTAGTGTAAGAAAACGACTATGCTAGTGTGCCAGTCAAGGGCAAGTGACTTCAGTTGGTAAATGGTAAGTGGCCTGTGTATCAGGGAAACTAGCACACCAGAGAGTCCCTGCCTTATTTAAACCACACGCAGCCATTACTCAGCTCCAGTTCATTTTTGCCCTGCAGGAATGGAGGCCGAAATATTATCAGATCTTCCACTGTCGGTAATCCAGATTCTTCTGTAAAATCTTTTGATTTGGACCCCAAGTTTTAAAATACTCTGGGGGCTAACCTAAATATATCTGCAGACCAGATGTGGCCTCTGGACAACGTCTTTGCAGCCCAGGGTCTAACTGCTGCCTGGATTTGGAGCACTTCAAAACCAGGCCCCAAATGGTATGACCAATCGTATTCACAACTATATGTCAAGGCAAACTCTTCACTGTCACTGAGCCTTCTGAACATACCACATTTACTCATGCTCATATACTTTGTTCATCTGCAATCTTACTCCCCAGCTCTCAAAACCTACTCATTCTTCAGTGCCCTGCTCAAATTCTATCCTTCGAATGAGGCTTTTTCTCCTGGCTGTAGCTTTATCCTCTACAGACAAGTTTGATATCTCTCATAATTTCTATACTAGCATTTGGTGGTGGTTTAATTGAAGAATAGTTATTTTCTTCAAGCCACACATAAAGATAAATATTACCTGGCTTAAGACAATCAAGTCCTCCAAAGCAGAGTACATTCTGGAAATTTTTACTGACCTATTCAAAGAAGAAATCTTATGGTGAAAAAAAATGTAAATGGAAAGCAATGGCAAGTGCGTTTCTTTTAACAATGTGCCGGGTACCTTTAAAGAATTATATACTAACCACGAACCTTTTGTAAAAAATGATAAGATATTAAAAAAAAAACAAAAGATTATCATTGTAAAACAATTCAGATTTTGGTTTATTGGGTTTTAAAAAAACTCAAAATTCCTTCCAAAAAATTGAGTTAAGCTTTCCAAAATGTTTATCTTTGGATAATGAAAAAGTACCAGAAGTTTCTTCTGGATGCGAACAAATACTTAAAGTGTCTTTCACCAAAATTTCTCTCTATCAAGTAATAGAGAAAGCTCAGGACCAAAAGAATAAAAAGTGATTGTTTATGTGATACCAAATGTAAAAAAAAAAAAATTAGCATAGGGTTTTCTTCCTAAATCCATCTTTTGTCAAAAAATAATTTAAGTGTGGGCCTCCCGGGTGGCGCAGCGGGTTGAGCGCAGCACTGTGAAGCTGTCCGCAGCCTCTGCAGGACCGGTTCGATTCCTGGCCGGCTATGTTGATTCCCACATGGTGCAGCAGACCTCTCCTGTCTCGCACGCTACTCCCCTCAGCAGTGTATTTCAGTCAGTCTGCCTGTTTTGTTCCCCGCTCTGTCTCTGGTGAATCCTCTCGCCCTCCCATGCCTCTGGCCAGTATCCCAGCTATTGTATAAATTAAAAATAATAATAATAATTAAGTGATCCATCTCATCAGATAATTGGGGTAATCTCGTAGTCAAATACCTGATATTGAAGAAATCTGTGGATCTTTAATTTTTTCAATAGCGATGTAAAGATCGAATTGAGCAAGATTTTCTGACTCCACTGTCATCATCATCATCATCAGAATCATCATCATCAATAGAAGACTACAAGTTGGAGGAAGATGAATGCCAAGAAAAAGCAGAAATGAACCGTATTTAAGACTATTGCATACAATTTAATTGTAACAGTATGTTTAATTCAAGTTCAGTCCATGAGGTCAGTATTGAGTGTCTTTTACCATTCATCTTTTAAAAGTCTTAAAATTAAAAAACTCTTAAAAATCAGTAAATCTTAGTAAATCATCCTTAAGAGATCTGTCCAAGCATAATCTTGGCTCATATTGATAGAAAACATATTTTAAGATGGAAAAATAATCATTATGAAGCATAGAGTGCTTTCAACCATTTCTTTGGAAATACATCTTGATAATAGCAACCATTCATCATAATACAAAACAGAAAGAGGATTAATTTACTGTGGCATACGAAGTCCTGCCAGTTTCTGAATGCCCTGAATAGTTTCTCTGAGATTTTTTACATTGTTTAGGCCTCAAGGAAAACCAAAGCTCCACCTCCAGGTTTGGTAGCAAACAAACTCTGCTTCTCAGGGGCTAAACTTCCATCGCTCCTCTGGTAATAAGCTTCATGCACGTTTGCTAGGAAGTTGGGCAGCTTGTCGGCAGGTACGATTGATACTGTGCAGCCTCCCCATCCGGCTCCAGTAAGTCGTGACCCTTGGGCCCCAAACTTCCTAAAACAACGAAGAAAAAGAAAATCAGAACCTGTAAATGAAAATGGTAGCTATTTACCTGATGCTTATAGAACAAGTGCTAGGAAGAAAATATGTGTTTGTGTTTTGTTTGTTTTTTTTTTTTTTTTGGAGGGGGGTGTTGTCAAACATGTTAGGACATTAAGAAATTATTCTGTTTCAGAAGGTGATCTGAAATTTAATTGTATCTGAAATTAGTCCCTTGTTTTGACTCTAAGTAGTAAAAGATAGCAATACTTTTGTTTCATGAGGTCTAGCTATCATCTCAGCTGCAAACTTTCTCTGATACTGGGATTCTAGGATCATTCTGGGGATTAAAAAAAAAGTTATCCTATATAGTCATCAAAATAACCCACTGTTGTCTTGATTCCATGAAGTCACCACTTAAAAGAGTTGTTCGGCAAACCTATAGGTGATAGGAGGAGAGATAAAAAGAAAACAGACCATCGGCATGATCAACAATATGAATTTTGCCCAAATCAATATTTAAAGTGTACGGTCTTTGATAAGTGAGGGCTTCCTCCAATGGCTACTTAAGCCTCATTCTTAAGGAATGGTTATTTCACATAAATATCAGTTCCCGAGGGCATTCCTGGTGGCACAGGGGTTAAGACACAACCTATGAAGCTGTCCGCAGCCACTGCAGCACGAGTTTGATCCCCAGCCAGGGTGCTACCCACATGGCGCAGCAGACTCTCCTGTCTCACCCGCTGCTCCCTTCAGCAGTGTATTTCAGTCAATCTGCCTGTTCTGTACCCGACTCTGTCTCGGTGAATCCTCTCACCCCACACACTTCTGGCCTGTACCTTAGTTCTTGTGTGCATAAATAAATAAATCTTTAAAAAAAAAAAAAGATCAGTTCCCTAGAATAGACAGACTAGACTCGTGCTGAATAAATTTGTCAACAAAGAGCACATTATTAAGCTCTAGGTCAATTTGTCTGTCTAATATCTAATGGGAAATTATGCAGACCATCCCACAAAGGGGATGGTGGCCTTTGCAGGTTCATACCCATCCTCCCTTTGCCTTGGGAGTGCCTCTGACAACTGGACTCAGAATTTACCATCAGATGAAATGTGTGAATAAGATGGAAACCACTATATAAACCACCACACAGCAAGAGGTAATTTTAACTACAATCAACCAGGCACAGTTTCAAACCTAACATTTGTACCAAAGTAAAAGGCCCTACACAAAGTACAAGGATCGCTCATCTTTAAAAGAGCAATTTATTCTGACAAAAAAAACTAACATGTACTTCCAGTCCTTCCTAATAAAATTTACTCCAAATTTATAGCAGATTAAAAACTACATAATTAATTTAGCACAATTTTGCCCCTTTTTCCCATCTAAATGAGCTACTTTGCTTCCTGGAAAATATCAATAGAATATTACCCCTTCTCTAGGACATCAAAACTATTGCACAACAGTAATTTATTTTCCCCTCCATAATTTTGTCAATTGATTTCTTTTCATCATATGTTTTATTCATTAAAATATGCTTTTCAAATGAAAATAGATGTTTAAAGAAATAAACAAAAATGCCGGCAAATAAAGATTACTCCTCTCCTCCTGTCCCTCAGACATCTGTTTACAGCCCAGTAGTTGAACTGAGCCCAGACTATCATCTCAGCTGAAAACCTTCTCTAATACTGGGATTCTAGGATCATTCTGAGTTACTATACTAGGCTGGCAAAGTGGCAGATTGCACTTTGGTGATTAGAAAAAGAAGTTATTATATATAGTCATATCTGACTGTCCTGCCTTGTAACAGATGCTGAGAAAAATTGATGTATCACTGAAGTATCTCTGAAAGACCCTAAAATCTGGCATCCACGCCAACCTTGGCATGGTCTAGGGAAGAACAATGTACCTTCTTACTTGATTTTCTAAGACCCAAACTCTGCCATTTTGCTAAATCCAAGTCAACCAATTCTTTTATGGTCTTCAATGGATTTCTAGGCATATTTTCTTACACTTTCTCATTTGAACAGTTTTTGAAAGCTGTGGTTTCAAAATTGAACCTAAAGCAAACTGAGAATGTTATTACTAACTGGCTGCAAAACCCATAGGAATTGTGCCAGAGGGTCTATTTTCCTGAGTATCCTGCCAGTTTCCAGAGAGCGGAAGCCAGAAATCTTTCTAGGTAAATACATTCACTTCTGAGTCTCCAGAGCTGCTCTGTCACCACCCTGCCTGCTACAGATGAGCATGAACTGGATTGCATCAACCACATGGCCTGAAATCATGAGGACTCAGATTTCCCAAATAGAGAATATAATAACCTTCCCAAAGGTTATTATAAATAACCTTCTGCTCCTGAGTCCATAACACTTGTGATCACAAATTAGGAGGCTGCCCTAGCAAATGGTCAGCGGCCTGCTTAGCTGTCCACATTCAGAAAGGGAGAAAGGACCTATCCGCAGTGGTCCCCACTAGAGCTTAGCATGCTCTTTGGCATATGCATTAGAAATTCTGAGAGAGAGGGCCTCCCCGGTGGCGCAGCGGTTGGGCACTGGGTTGCGAAGCTGCCCGCAGCCTCTGCACACCAGTTCGATCCCCGGCTGCTCCCCAGCCACCGGAGGAGGGTCCCACATGGCGCGCAGACCTCTCCTGCCGCCCGCTGCTCCCCTCAGCAGTGTACTTCGGTTCTTCTGCCTGCTCTGCTCCCCACTCTGGCTCTAGTGAATTCTCTCACCCTCCCGGGCTTCTGACTGTACCCAGTGCTTGTATAAATAAATAAATAAATCTTAAAAAAAAAATAAAAGAATTCACTAGTGAAGCCATCTGGTCCAGGACTTTAAAAAAAAAGAAAGAAAGAAATTCCAAGAGAGAATATAGCCTGCCTAGAATGTCATAAAATACTTGCTTAAGGTAGAGGGCACAGGTAAATGGGGAGAAGTTAGGGTTAAAGGGGAGCTCCAGTAATTCCCAACTTTGCTACAAAGAGGGAAAGAAAGGAATTTTGACTTGTATTTCAATTCAATTTTATTTCAAAATAAGTAAATTTTATATTTTATACAAATGGATAGTAATTAAATTATTTCAGGAACTCTTCAGTCAGGGGCAGGTTATAGCTATCTCACTAATCCCAGACCAGCACAATTTCAGCTATTTGGTAGACTTTAATAAATGGTTGCTGGATAGCATATTTGTTTTAAGATCAAAATATGTGCTCAGGCTGTTTGTTTTTTATTGATATAAGAAAAACATTAAAGTTAGAACACTTTGATCAAATAAAACATTTTTTTAACAATGAAGAGAAAAGATAATGCCTTCCAGGTTATAAAATATCTCTTTAAAATAAAATGTAAATTTTAAGAAATTGTTAAATTTTAGAGTTAGAAACAGTATACAGTGTTTATAAATATAAGCAGTTAGTAGTATAACTTCTAACTTCTGAAATCTAGAATCTTCTGACTAGAATCTGAGGAAAATAAATTCCAGAACAATTTCTATGATTTTTACAGCCCGTTTAGAATCACTTTCATATTGCTTCAGATGCAGGAAACCACAGACTACAAATGCTATTCAAATGAGAAAGTATAAGATGACTAGAAGTGTGTTTTCGAAATGTAAGACAATAAAGGCCATTGAAGACCAGTTGGTTTGGTTCCAGCAAACAGGTAGATTAGGGGATGGATGAATGGATAGACAGATAGATAGATAGAGAGAGAGAGAGAGAGAGAGAGAGAGAGAGAGAGAGAGAGACAGATACAGGTGGAGACTGAGGAGGATAATAAGTAGAAGACATAGCCCAAAGAGAAGTGAGTTCCTGAAGGCAGTTGAAATAGCTCTCTTTTCTGTCAGGATGTACAGATTAGCACTTAAGATCATGGAGGGTAAGCCACAGAAACATGGATCTGTATTTCATTCTTCCCAATCTTGATATGGTCAAGAGAACGGGTATGAGACACTGAGCAGCATGGCCACTGAACGAAGCTATGGAAAGATTTCTGAGGAAGACAGCAAATTAACTTTTGTAACCTTTGTTGAGCTATTAAGTTTTGTCATCTTAATAGCTTTGGCAATAAATCCTGTCAGGCTAAGCCAAAACTCAGTTTTTCTAACTTTTGGTCCGGTTTTCCTCTCTTTCACCCACACAGCAGGGAATCCTTCCTAATTTCAACAAGTGTCAAAATGGAAATAAAAGGCGTGAGCTATTTTATTCTCAACTACAACCAGGGAAATTGATAGCAAATGAGCAGTCTCACATGTGATTGATTTGATTTCAAAATTATTGTGTTTTCATCAGTAAATTCCACTTTATATTTTAGTCATTTCTTAAAATTTACATTTTGTTCATCTGAAAGAGTTAGTTATAATTGGGCAAACTTCCTCTTTCCCTTTCATCATTATACTTTGTTTCACATGGTTGAAGCTTTCTAAAATTAATTTTAAAAAGAAAGTAAACAATCTAACTGCATAAGGGTAGTTTCTTTCTCCCTCCCTGGCCTTTTCTTTGGATTCTAAGTTGATTTTCTCTTGAAAGACAGTAAAAGGCTCAATTGAAAAATCAGCAAGCATTGGTTTTCTACTCTCTTCCGCCTAACCCTTTATGACCCACTTGGGTCACAAAGTTGTTTCTTGTAAGTTGTCCTGCGGGCAAGCGACCTCGTGAAGCCTTGTGACTATAGTCCACCTCAATCACACCTAAGATTTTAGCTTCTTGATTCCTGAGTATTCTAGGCATCATAATCCTTTTTCACTCACTCAAATCAGTTGTCTTTTCATGCAAATAGTTTGCAAGCAGTCCATGAGGAAAATTCAAGGAATTTTAAAGTGCCACAACTGGACCAGCGAGAGTAATCTGAAGTTTGTCTTTACAATGTAAGTTCTTGAAACCATTTCAGTTTTCTTCCTATATCTTCTTTTCTCCCTAAGGCAACGGACCTTCTCAGGCTGCCGGAGCTTAGTCATGAGCTTAGTCATAGCTCCCCCACTAACATTTTTAAAGGGAAGTGTGGAGGTGGTTGTGATTCTTATAGAAAATAATACCCTACCGAAATTTGAGTTTATGATACCCACGGTCCATACTGGGCCTTGCCAGGGCCCTTCCCAGCACATTAAACACTTCTGCCAAGCCCATCGAGGTAGTCATAAAGCTTTAGAAGGAATAGAGCTTAAGAGTATCTCCACTTTTCATCTGAACTTTCCCCACAGTTATCATCTCCAGCTCTTCTACTGTCTGTCTTTCTCTTTCCATTTTTTAACCATCCCATATAACCACTGTTTCTTGCATTCATCTGTACTCCTCCTGCTTCTTTAATTCACATAAAGTGCCAAAGCTTTGAAAGTGGAGTTTAGACTTCAATTTCACATGGGACACAAATACCCACTGGAAAAAACTATTTGTTGACTGAAGAAAGGAATAACATTAATGACTGCATTCTGAGAATATTGGGAAAAAATTATTTTCTGTCACAGTAATAGCAAAGAAATAATTATATAAGAACTTTAAGGACCAGACAACAGTTCTGGCCAGTATTTTCAACGGCTGAAAGATAATCTTTCAATGTGGGAAACTTGGTCCCTATATGGTTATGGAATAAGTAGAATTTAATTTTGCTACTTTGCAATTGACTTTCCAAACAAAAACCACCATTAAAAAAGGAATGGAGTGCCTTATACTAGATACAGCTGAATTTCCCTCAGAAAAGAAAAAACCAGATAAAAATGGGTCAGGCAGAAACACTCTGCCATTAAGGAAGGAGTTTCCAAAAACAAATAAATGAAAAAATAAATAAAAGTTACCCTTCCAAAGCTTTTAAGACATAACCACTAAATCTATCTCTGGAACCACATTTTTCAACATATAGACCTGCAGCTGCATAAACTGCTGAACAGAAACTGTCTTTACACTGGAGATCATACAAGCAAGGCAACAGTCCAAAAGAACTCAGGATGAAAAGAAGCAGAACTAGAACTCAACCTTTCTAACTTTCAATCCAGTTTTTATCACCCTCCACACACAGCTTCTCTGCTCAACATGGCCTTGTTCTATGTTCACATACTTCAAACTATGGCAACTAAAGCTCCTGTCATTAAAGCTTTAAAGCTAGGAGAGCAAAATAGGTTTTAAAAAAGAAGAAAAAATACTCAAACATAATCATATACCAGTATAACAAAGGGAAAAACGTTGACTTGGGAGCTAAGCTTTCCCATTGCTTCATTATTCTAATTTATCCAAATCATTCACTGCCTTCTCTCAGCAGAAAGGGCCCCCTCTTGCTCTCATTTCTTATGGCATGATAACTCCAACCTAGAAAAATAAAGTCTGGCTTCTAAAAATGTGACTTTTATATAAGCAAGGAAATTTATTCAGGTCAAAAACACAAGTGTCATCTTGATTCCTTTTTTGTCCACACAGAAATTGTCTCGAACCTTCCTTCAAAAAGTAGCCTGCATCAAATCATTTAGACACCTACTACCACCTTTCTTATCCAAAGACAGAACCTTCCAATGGCCTCCGAGCCGCAGGCATGGTGCCTGTTTACCCTCCTACTGCATCACCTACTCTCTCCTTTCACTACCTTCTAACAGCACTGGTCTGCTTGCTATTCCTCACCAGTGACAGCCACATACCCACCTCAGGGCCTATGCACTTGCTGTTCTCATTTCTTCATTTCCTTGGTCTCTGCTCAGATCTCATCTCCTCAGAGAGGCCTTCTTTGACCACTGTATATAAAGATTTCCCACCCAGCCCTAATATTCTCTGTTCCTTTCTATTTTTTTCATTGCACTTATCACTACCATTCCATTTTTCTTTAATATTGTTTCTCTCTTTCCTTACAAGAGTGTCAGCTCCTTAAGACCAAGAGCAGATTGATCAGTCCCGTAGGAGAAAGTTCTTTAGAGAATTCCAGGAGACTGGCAAATGTCTCTCCACTTTTCAGGAGGAATCAAATTACCCCGCTACCTTCCAGGCAAAGATGTTTCTTCCTGAATTCTGTAAAAATCATTCCACTTCCTCTTTTTTCCAGATCTGAACAATATTTGTCCCTTCCGTTTACTGGGCCGTTGATATTTTCAGAAAAGAGCATTTATAATGAAACAAGCTCTGAAACGTTTTTTGGCAATT
Organism: Talpa occidentalis; assembly: GCF_014898055.3. Taxonomy (NCBI): domain Eukaryota; kingdom Metazoa; phylum Chordata; class Mammalia; order Eulipotyphla; family Talpidae; genus Talpa; species Talpa occidentalis. The sequence goes on along the minus strand of NW_023601104.1, from coordinate 17,504,716 downwards.
AGTGAGCAAACACTGACGTCAGCATAGAGATTCTCATCAGTGCTATGTTCAAGGGTCTCGACAAGTTCGGTTACACATGCCATTTGTGATCACTGGAGCTACTTGGTTTAAACTTCAGGCTGGGAGTGTGGCAACGAGTGAGGCAAGCCACAGGCGCCAAGTGGTTAATTATATTTTCATTATTGCTTGCATGCATTCTGTATTATCTTCTGACAGTGGAAATAACATCTAACCATTTGAGAGTTCTCCCAATTTCCCTTTCAGTTCTCCCAAGGTCACCGATATCCCTCCTGGGTATAGGGACCATTCTACTCTATTATCCCCATTCTCTAGCAATTATATGTTGTTCTCAGCCTTTGTGAAAGAGTTTCCCTCTTTACATTTGTCTCAGCAGACCGTTCAGAAATGGACTTTCTTCAGTCCCTGGGTCCCAAGTTGCCTAACCAAAACCAAAAAGGCAAGAAATCCTGGCCCTCTAAACAAATCCTTCAGCAACCTCCCACCACAAAACTCTCATAGACTTGAAGTGTCTTTCCACATCCTCCCTTCTTTTGAATAAAAAACTAAACTAGGACACCAGATAGAAAATGTGGGCACAGCCACAGTGTAGTGGACAGCATGGACTGAAATATTCTGAGAAAGTAACAACAGGCCCCTGACTGAGAAAAGCTACCTCCCTGAAATGCCTAAACTGCCAAAGATAGGAAAATCTTTATGGTGTCGTGAACTTGACTTCAGACCTGAAGCCTGACATGTTAGGATAGAACCTACAGATATTGAGGAGGCAACAAGTTCAGCCCTGTGTTATAGATGACCACGCAGAGGAAATGAAGAAGAATGCATTAATTTAAACAGTTCCTTTGGTAGCACCGCAGCCTCTGCCAGGCTGCACTCAGCCTCACCGGCAGATGTCCACCAACTGGTCCAATTCAGGGCAGCTGCACTCGTACATGTCCCGGCAGCTCACGTGACTCTGGTTCATTAACTCTCCCAGCAGCTGGACCATGTTGTCAGGGGCTTCCTCACAGATCTTCTTAAATTGAAGAACCCGCGCGGCCTCGCTGTACACATGCTTTGCCCGCTGGTAGAGTTTGAAGATGAGCACTGGGGAAGGAAGGGGATGGGGAACAAGGTTATAAGTAGTTACTGGACAACCAAGCACAAAGGAAAATACAGGTATTGAGGAATGCTATTTCTGTCTTCAATATCAATTGCTTAGGCTTGACATAAGTCTCTCTTGCGCTGAAAGAATTCTTTATTGTCTCAATTTGTCTCTTTTCAAGGCACTTTTACTTTTTTCTTGATGCTGAATACAATTGTGTAAAGATGTTTTCTTTACTTCATTCAACACACCCAGATGTGTGTAATCACATGTGTGCAAACTGACTCTTCCCACAGGAAGAGAGAACTGGTGTGTGCTGAGTGTGCACTGTCTCATGTCCTTCTCATCCTGGGGGATGGACAGCATGATCCCTGATTAACAGACGAGAAAGAGTGAGTCTCAGCAGAGTGAAGTGACATGTCTAAGGTCACACATACAGAAAGTGGCAGCAGCCAAATAGATCAGGCTGTCTGACCCCAGAGTCACATTCCCTCCACTCAGAAGGGGCCAATGAAAATGCACATACTGGCCATTCTATTTATAAAAATGTATCCAAGAGATCAGCACAAATTACACATAATGCATCATTATTTACATAGCAGAAAATAAGAACCACTCCAACTATCTAATAATAAATAACAGGCAACATTTTAAAAACGATGCTATATCCACTAAAAAACATTACTGCTATTAGAACATTCTGAAACAATTTACTGCATGGCAAATTGTTCATTATTAAGTGATTAAGCAAGATACAAAACTAAATGTACAATTGATACCCATGTTGCATTCGCAAATACACATATTTATGTATATTTTCAATTTTAAAAATTACAAGAAAGCACCAGAATGCTAACACTTTTATCTCTGTGGTGACTTTATTTTCCTTGACACATTCCTGCACTTTCCAGAGTATCCACACTGACTCTAACTTCAGTTATAGAAATGTCCTGCTCCACAAAGACTATGCATTGGAGCAAAGAAAGTTTGTTCAATAAATGGTGCTGGGAAAACTGGGTCGCTACATGCAAAAGAATGAAGCTTGACCACTACCTCACACCATACACAAAAATCAACTCAAAATGGATTAAAGAGCTAGACATAAGACCTGAAACCATAAAATACATAGAAGGAAATATAGGCGAAACACTACGGGATTTGCACATCAAAGACATCTTTACAGACACATCACCCAAAGCAGTGATAGTGAAGAGAAAGATAAACAGCTGGGACTACATCAAATTAAAGAGCTTCTGCACAGCAAAAGAGACAATAACAAAAACAAAGAGAAACCCCACCAACTGGGAGAACATTTTTGCACCCAACACTAATGATAAAGGACTGATCACAAAAATCTGCAAAGAGCTGATGAGACTCAGCAACAACAAAGAAAATAATCCAGTCAAAAAATGGGCAGAAGAGCTAAAAAGAAACTTCTCTGAAGAGGAAATGAAAATGGCCAACAGACATATGAAAAAATGTTCAACATCACTTGTAATCAGGGAAATGCAAATCAAAACTACAATGAGATACCATCTCACACCAGTGAGAATGGCACATATTAAAAAAACTAGCAACAACAAATGTTGGCGAGGATGTGGAGAAAAAGGAACTCTTGTGCACTGTTGGTGGGAGTGCAAACTGGTCCAACCACTATGGAGAGCTGTGTGGAGATTTCTGGACCTACTAAACATAGAGCTTCCATATGATCCAGCAATTCCACTCCTAGGTATTTACCCAAAGGACACAGAAACATCAATTCCAAAGAGCACCTGCACTCCTATGTTTATAGCAGCACTGTTTACAATAGCTAAGCTTTGGAAACAACCCAAATGCCCAAAAATAGATGACTGGATCAAGAAGATGTGGTACATATATACCATGGAATATTACTCAGCATTCAAAAAAGATAAACACATGCAATTTGCAGCAACATGGATGGCGCTGGAAGGGATCATGCTCAGCGAAATAAGCCAAAAAGAAAAAGAAAAATACCGGATGGTCTCACTCATAGCAGGAATCTAGAAAACTTAAATAAGGGACCAGGAAAATGAATATAAGAAAGTGAAAATCAAAATCAACAAAAAAACTATGAACCAGAGACACTTTTTGGGGGTGGGGGGGGGGGGGGGAAGGATTGGGGTCAGAATGGGGCGTTTGCAATTGTATGGGGGAATATAAAAATAAAATTTAATATTTAAAAAAAAAAAAAAAAAAAAAAAAAAAGAAATGTCCTGCTCCAGCAGTTGTGACTAAGTCACATGTCTCCTATTTCCCTTGAATAACAACTGAGACTTACCATGTTCACTCCTACAGAACAGTGGCAGAACTGGTGCAGAGGGTCTGAGAAAATTTTGGAACATTACTGGAAACTGCCTGGCCCAGTAAAGAGGCAGGACAGAGTATCAAAAGGTCTGTCATTTCCTCTCAGCTTTGTGACAACTTGTTGTACCCAAGTTGCTACCTCCTTATGGCTCTATTTTCCCTTCTCTGAAATGAGATCCTTCCAGTTCTAATATTTGGACTCTATGAAGAACTCTCTCCAAGCACTGACGCCCCACATATTGCTCTATTTTGTAAAGAGGACGCTGTGACTCCTACCCTGGTTGCACCCCCAATTCTACTTACTGCCTTTCTCCACCCCACTTTCTGCCCCAGGAGGCTGACCTAGTGGGTTTCTTGCCATCTGGATTGGAGAGAAAGAAGGTCAGTGAGGGTTGGGAGGGAAGAGAAGAGAGTAAGGTCAGAGGGTTTATGATTCCCTCACCAGCTCCCCCTGGCAGAACCAACTGGAGCGGCCCTGTACTGAAGGGCAATAACTATCATTTCAATGTAGCATTTTCTACATGACTCTCCTCGAGGTCTGTGTCCAGGTTCCTCTCTGCTAGGCTATTACAGCTACTTCGCAAGTGCTTCTATAACCCACTTATGAACCAATAAGTTTCAGATCACATTTTCCCCTTCCACAGCACTGTCCTCCTAACTCTTGCAGATGGTTAAAAGGACAGCCAAGGTTAGAGGCAGTGAATAACCGTTCTAAGGGTTTGTATAAATGTTTAGTAATTATAGGGCTAACTTTCCTGTAAATCAATAATGATTTAAAAGGTTTCTTTCAAAAGCTCTCAACTGAGTCATATTAGGTATTTAAACTTACAGTTAACTGCTACATCAATGAAATGATGCTAATTCATGTGAAATTCCGTGTTCTGTTTCAAAGAAGACCTAAATTCAGTCATCAAATCAGTTCTTTTGCAATGTGTCTTGTAATCTTTCTACCCTTCTGTTCCCACTCTCATTACTCAAATTTTATTACCTTTCCCATTTGGACTATTTTGTAGTGAGCTTGATATTCCTGTCTTTTTTTGAGAAGATTTAATTTATTTTATGCATTCAAGAGCTGGGGTGTAGGCCAGAGAAGCGGGGGTGTGTGTGTGAGGATTCGCCAGAGGCCGGGTAGGGTGCAGAACAGACGCATCTACTGAAATACACTGCTAAGGGGAGCAGTTGGGAAAGACAGGAGAGGTCTGCTGTGACATGTGGGTAGCTCCCTGGCCGGGGGTTGAACTTGTGCTGCAGTGGCTGCCGACAGCTTCATAGTGCTGAGACTTAACCCTTGTACCGCCAGGGAGGCCCTGATATTCCTTTCTTAATCTCTCCTCCCCATAGTTACGTGGTAGCTGAGTTGAGCTGCCAGACTGAGCTCCTAATGCAGTCTTTCTCACGTCACTACCCCAAACCTTTACTGCTTCCATGGTGTTTACCATAATCCAAATTCCTGTGCTCACCATACTCAGTCCCAATCTGAACTCTCCCTCCAACCAAACTGGCCCATTTGTTGCAGATACCCAAGTGTTCCTTGCTTCTAGTACACTCATTCGTCCCACACAGAAATAGCTTCTTGCCCTATCTCTCTGAGTCAATATTTTACCTATTTCTGAAGGTTTAGTTTAAATTTTATATACTCATTGAAGCAATAATGGCCCCAGCTGGAATCAATCTCTTGACCCTGAATTTGTAGCACACTTGCAGTTCATGGCATTCACTTCGTGCCTGTTACATACTTTCCACAGGAATTGGTTCTCTCTGCAGTTTGCTGGCTGCTGAAGATAGAAACCAGGTTTTTTAGAGTGATCTTGCCACCATGACAACACCTCACCCCACAGGGCCTTCAACAATGCTTCATGGGGGCCTCCCTGGTGGCGCAAAGGGTTAAGCACAGCACTGTGAAGCTATCCGCAGCTTCTGCAGCATGAGTTCAATCCCCCGCCAGGGAGCTACCCACATGGCGCAGCAGACCTCTCCTGTCATGCCCGCTGCTCCCCTCAGCAGTGTCTTTCAGTCAGTCTGCCTGTTCTGTTCCCCACTCTGTCTCTGGTGAGTTCTCTCAACCCCCACCCTTCACCTCTGGCCTGTACCCCAGTTCTTGTATGCATAAATAAATAAATCTTTTAAAAAAAAAAACCACAATGCTTTATGTGACAGGGGCTCAGTGGGTGCTTGCCGTTGATGATAATACAGTTAGGACTTTATTTTAACTCCAGCTCAATATCAAAGCCCATTTAGGTGCTGCTGTTTGAAAAAAAAAAAAAAAATTGTACCACTACTCATACTTTACTGAAGTGTGGAGGCTGAGGAAAGGAGACAGTAAGATTCCCTTTGCTATTGACTCTGCAACTGCTGATACCAAGTGTGGGTGAAAAACAGAAAAAAAGAGAACTAACGTGTTCTGTAAATGTAGGTGGGAATAAAAACACAACAGTCTGTTTTGTTCCATTGGTAGCCAGGCCGTGTGAATCAGCCCACACTGCAATGTGACCTTGGCATCTCCATCATAAGTGCAATAGAAAAGGGAACATCATTTATTTTAAGGTCTGAGTATTAAAATACCCCAAGAGAAAAAAGTCCTACCAATATAGTACTGGCATAGGTCATCAGCAAAAACACACTGTTTGAAGAACAATACAGAAATCACACAGGTAGATTTAACAATAAAAACTCAAAATCTCTGCCTAGGAAAGAAAATGACAGCCCACTGATTGGCATGTATGTGTCTGAGACAGTGCCAATAATTTTATACAAGTTTATATAATCCAGGTTATAGAATATATATTTTGAAAGGAAGAAAAAATACTTTGGGAACTGTAGTTTAAGATTGTTCTTTTTTTAAGTTGAAGTTGCAACAAAATGTTTAAAATACTAACTTTAGGACTCCATATGGTTCAGTTTTACTTTTGAACTACTTTACCGCCTATAATCATAGGCCAAGTCACAAAACCAAAGCAGGGAGTGGAGAGTATTAGTTCATTTGTACTGCAGTGTCCCATGATGAAGAGATCACCTAATTTCCAGGCACAGTGAAACAACATCCATGGCAATCATAAAGCAGGGCTATTTAGCTGACAAATCAGTGTTATGCTCTCATTGTGTGAAGATTTTTTTCTGAATTTTGAATTATAAAATTTTCAAAGAAAATATACAGGACTGTGGAAAACTACTCCGTAAACTCACCTCCTAGGTGGAATAGTTGTTAACATTTTTACCATATTTGTTTTAACTTATATTTTGCTGAAGTGTTTTAAAATATAGATTTTTTTAAGATTTATTTTTGAAAAGATTTATTTATTTATGCATACAAGAACTGGGGTTCAGGCCAGAGATGTGGGGGGTGAGAGGAGTCACCAGAGACAGAGCAGGGAACAGAACAGGAGGGTTGACGGAAATACTCTGCTGAGGGGAGCAGCGGGCACGACAGGAGAGGTCTGCCGCGCCATGTGGGAATCTCCTTGGCCGACTGGGAATCGAAACGGCACAGAGACTGTGGATAGCCTCACAGTGCTGTGCTCAACCTGCTGTGCCACCGGGAAAGCCCCAAGATTGATTTATTTATGCATACAAGAACTGGGTTACAGGCCAGAGCTGCAGAGGATTCACCCCTCTACATACTTGCGTGTGCATCTCTATAAAATAAGGATATTTTCTTATACAACCTGCATATCATCATCATCACATCTAACGAAATACCTATGATTCCTTAATGTCATAATTTTTAGTTCATATGTAAACTGTCCCCCAGTTGTCATTTAATCTTCAGCTGATCGACACCAGGGCTTCCCTGCTGGCACAAGGGGTTAAGACTCAGTACTATGAAGTTACCCACAATCATTGCAGCACCAGTTCCATCCCCGGCCGTGGAGGTGCAGCAGACCTCTCCTTTCTCGTCCGCTGCTCCCCTCAGGAGTGTATTACAGTCTGCCTGTTCTATTCCCCACTCTGTCTCTGGTGAATCCTCTCACCCCACCCCCACACCTCTGGCCTGTATCCCAGTTCTTATATGCTTAAATAAATAAATCTTTTTTAAAAAACAAAGTCCACACATTATATTCAGTTATGATGCGTACTCTGTCTCTTTAATCAAGAATTCACAGTGGTTTTTGATACTCTAGATCCTCAACATCATATATATAATTCATATTCTATAGCTATTTATCAGACAGACACATATTTTAGAGCTAATCCTCTCGTAAAACTCAATGAGAGAGTGTATGCTTTGTTTTTCCTTTTGGATTACATATTCCAAAGTGACATATCTAGGATTAAATATTCTAAAGTAGAAACTGTCCAAAGAGATATTGTTTGTTAAACCTCAACACTGGTGTTTTGTTTTGTGAAAAGAAACAGTCCGTCTAACAGAACCTCACAAACCTGGCACTGGGGGTGTCTGTTCTCTGCTGCGGTGTTCCACAGCAAGCTTTCTGAATCAGAACGTCTAATGAGCACTCTCGCTAGGCATTCTGACGGTGCGTGAGAGATTGCCATGCCTCACACTCCCTGAACGGTAGTAACTCAGACAACCAGGGAAAGGGCAGAAGGGGCATCTGGTTTCAATTGTGATATAAAAATCTTGCCAAAGGCTACAACAGAATTGGAGACCACCCTTTGGGAGGGGAAGCAGTTCTGTATTGGCTGGATATCACAAATGCTCTCTGGATAAAGGTTCTGGCTTGTTATGTGTTGGCAATTTAGCAGGTTTCTGCTGTACAGATAGCAAGAAATCCAAGAAAATCTGAAACTTGGTCCAGAACAGCTTTCTTCCCTGTCTAGTTAATGTTAAAATTGGATGCCCCATGTCTATAAGCTCTTATAATCCTTGAGAGCAATTATTATATTATAGGGTGAAGGAAGTTGTTTCTTACTATGCTTATTGCATGCATGATTACTTCTAAGGCAAATTCAATTTAAGAATATAATACCAGATGTCATTTTCCTGCAATACTTCTAGTGTCCTAGCCTCTCCATGGGAAATCTGAAGCTCCAAAGTAGGATATGTCATATAAACTTGGGACTATTGACCTTCTCTAATCTTAGAGAATAGTAGTATATTGAAAATTATCCTGAAATCATGACACAGATTCTGAGATCTCTATGACCATGGCCATATACATTTGCATTGCAGAAGTTGTTAAATCATTTCACTATGTAATGATTCTATCTGCTAGCTCTAAATTTTCTTTTGTCTCTCACTTCCTTGCTATGTCTCCAGTCCACCCTGTGGGCTTCTGTTTTAGACCCATGGAAGTAGCTGTTTTATTGACCTAGTATTTTTTTTTTTCTATGATTGTAACATGGTTGGGCTCTCTAGTCTCAGATGTCACAGTTTCAAGATGTCACAATTCCAATCTATAGTAACTCCCTCACACATTCTCTCCATCCTGTTTTATTCTCCCAACACTTATCACTGCCCAGTTTTTTATGTTCAGTTATACGTTGATTTGTGGTTATCTCCACTGTTGCTGCACAAGAATGCAGATTTAGTATTGCCAGATCTTTTGGTTTTCAAGGGAAAGGGGTAATTCAGATTTTATGTAACATTTCCAATTTGAAAAACACCACGTGGGCTAAGAAAGCATCCCTGTGGCTGCACGTGAACTGGGGGTTCTCCATTACACCCTTTGTGTGACATGTGCAGTAGAAAAGATTAAAGTCTTTGGGAGCTTTGGGAGAGCAAGGGCCTTGGCCTGGCATCTTCAGTACTGTACCTTAAGCAATTAAAGTACAGCCTGGCACGTAACAGAGGCTCAATAAATGTTCATTGAGTAAATCGTTCAGTTCCTTGTCTTCAGAACAAAACAGCAGGAAAACTCAGCTAAATAAACAATTGTGGAACAAAAGCTATAAAGAACAAGGAAAGACGTAGTATTTTGGCACTTTATGATTACTCACACCTTCACCAACAAGTGAGAAAGTTTGTTAAAGTGTGATTTGGGAATTGAACTTACAATTTGTGAACTCCAGTATCCAAAGTATACCCATTATCACAAATGACTAGGGACTATTTATATTTATTTTGTTTCACAGATGTGGGAGAAAAGAAATTTCTAAAACAAACAAAATGTGTTTCAAATAAGAGGGAAGGAATAAAAAATAGATCATTATAACCAGTCTACACTATTTTTTTTCTTTTGCACAATTTTTGTTAAGAGACCCCTACAAATACCTTAAAATGATTACTTACAATCAGAACCTACCTCTAATCAATGAATCTAAACCAGGACACGAATAATTGGTTATTTTGTTGCATCTTTGGTAGGAAAGGATGAGACCATGTTTGTGACTGAAGAAACACAGTTGGCATCATTTTCCTCATAAAAGCTCTGAGATCAGCAGGTCAACAGTAGATGGAGGACATGTGTATTCAATCTCTGAAAGAGATCCCCTCATTTAACTTCAAATTCTGCACTCAGAACTTGGTGGCCTTCTCTTTATTACCTCGTCTACTAAAAGCAATGCCAAAAGCATCTAGTAAGAATACTCTAGCAACAGTCAACCAGTTGTTCTTATTGAGCACCTATGAAGTGCTCCATACCATGCCCCCAAATGACAGGAGTGACACAAAATAGAATCCCTTCCTTTGAGAAACTTAAAAACCAATTAAATAGATAAAACAAACAATGAGACCATTGGGCAGTGACCAAGTGCAGGCGACATCAGTGCTGGGAGTGCTGAAGGTGCACTAAGAAGACAGGGTTTGCTGGGGAATAACAGCAATGGGAAGTGTCACAGGACAAGGGCCTGAGCCACAGCTTCTTTGCTGCAAAAGCAGGATGGACAAAGGCTGAGGCAGGAAAAGATAAGAGTGTGTTTCTGAGCCTGAGGAGAGCAACCTAACCAAAATTCCTTGAGATGCGTCCTCACACCTGAGACTTTAATCTTTTTCTACTGCACATGTCACACAAAGGATGTAATGGAGAACCCCCAGTTCATGTGCAGCCACAGGGATGCTTTCTTAGCCCACGTGGTATTTTTCAAATTGGAAATGTTACATAAAATCTGAATTACCACTTTCCCTTGAAAACCAAAAGATCTGGCAATACTAAATCTGCATTCTTGTGCAGCAACAGTAAGCTGGAGTTGAAGAGCAACTACCCCTTTTAGACAGGGCACACATGCATTTTATTTCCACGGAGTCCCCACCATTTCCAGTTATGTGGTGCTCAGCCTGCCTCATGAGTTTAAATGCCTTCCTGGTCCTTGTATGCATCTGCTTGTGGACTCCATCAGCTGCCTCTAATAGGAATTCTTGG